>NC_139722.1:50270812-50870812 GCF_964211835.1 Anser anser | reverse complement strand
TTCTGTCACGACTTATATGCTGACAAGATATAACCCATATCCCACAAGTTACTCATTTCCTACAGGAAATTCATCTTCACTACTATCATCTAACAGAATTGCAACTACCTATTCTGCACTGAAGTATTTGTCTGCTTTTTCTTGTTTCAGTCTAGCAAGTGTATTTCCCCTGAATTGTCAGTATTTTTAGAGTGAAATGAGAGGTAAAGGTTCTGTGCTTTGAGAAAGTCAAAGGGAAGTTCAACGTCTACTGCAAAAGCAAATCTCCTTGTGACAGTGTGCAAACTGATGGGTTTCTGTAGCTGTCTCCATCATGGAAAAAAAAAAGAGAGAAAGACAAATTGATTAGTATTTACAAAGTATTCAGCTAATCTTACCACTTGACTTGCAAGAAACTCAGTGACATGTTTTTGGTTTGTTTTTTAATCCTCAGTATTTGGATGTTCTTTCTCACAGGGTAAATAACATCACAACTATGTTTACACTGTAATGGAACGAAAAGTCCTTCGGACCAGATGTAAGCACACCATATTCTGCACCTCCTCTGCCCAGGCCCTATCTGCTCCAGATATATTATGGCAGCAAGGACTGCCAGCAGAATGCTTGTGAGCATTTCTGTGCTAGTGCGCTGAACCACCAAGCTCACTCAGGTACCCAGGTGCCATGAAGCTCTCAAGAAAAGGCTGTGCGCCCACATCTGTGGTCAGTCCTGTACGCTTGCAGTACAAAATGTGAGTAAGTGTGATTTTTCAGCAAGGTTTCAGGTCAGGTCTACTTTTATTGGAGTGCAGATGAAGGTCTTAAGTGATTATGTAAATGTACTAATTATGTAAATCTAGAAGACACGACAATTAGAATTAAAGCTGAGAATGTAAACGTGGACCTTGTTATCTTGCACTTGGAGAGAGTGTTATTTTTCTGAACAATGTAGCACATGAAAACCTCAATTCCAACACAAATCTTTACTAACAAATCAGGTTGATGGGCGGTAGGATAAAGGTTAACCATAATTTGTTATTTACAGTTTTCAAATTCATATACAAATCCCTGTGTTCTGAGTGCTAAACTCTTATGCCCGATACATATGTTGTTTGTTTTACCAGATTACATGTGAATGAAAAGAACAGCTGTGACCTCTCCTTGTACTTTGAAAGGGCTCTGACAAAAACAAACAAATCCTACTTAAGGAAAAAAAAAATCCTTAATTTGAATTCATTCATTCTGCATGTGTAAGGACCTGCAGAACTAATCCTACGTCTTTATCACATTCAAAATTAATAGTAAAAAGGCAGCTAAGGTAGAATTACATAGCTGTTCATATTCAGATTGGGCGTTTTAACACTTCAGTTATACCACCATTGTCTCCTAACCTATAACCAAACTCACTGTGAACTGGTACAATGTTCATACAAGCATCTACCTAGGCTGAAACTGCGAGTTCAAGTAAGACCATTTCCTCTTTCTATAACCTTCAGTTACCTAAAACATGTCATTAAAATTATTTTTCTCTTTGCATACATAATTTTCAAAATCCTTTGTTGGATTGGGTGTGGTCTTTTAAAGCATAATGATTAAGCTGCTACAAGTATGCAGCTTATTTCCATAAAGTCACTAATATTTGTGTATCTGCACTGCAGGCTTACGTTGCTTTTATTATACCAAATGATTCGTACCAAAGAACAATAGCTAAAGGTATACAAAAACGGGGCATGCATAGCCCATAGTTAAATGAGAACAAAGCCCTGTGTAGTCTTTAGCTGAAGTTGGTAAATGAAGCAATCCGTGTAAGTTTTGAATGTGACCAAAACACAACGATATATATATTTCACCATTAATTACTCACTGCAATTACTGATCATCATCCCTTCTCTATGCCTCCTGGACTGCATGCTCTCCTTTTTTCTTCCCCTCAGAAAATACAGCTCTTCAAATATAAGCGTAAGTAATGAGAATACAACAGCAACAACAACAGCAGGCCTCTGAACTCAGCTGGAGACAGAGGCTGCTTCCTCGCCATCAAGAAGATTGTGTTGATCAACGCGTCTTTCTGTGAGGCAGCTGCTCTCGGCTTCTGCTAAGCTGTGCGCTCAGTGTGGGACGTGGAAGAGAGGAGATACGGGTGCTGGGACGGGAGTCTGGAGACAGGAAATACTGTAGCTGATATTCTGGTGGGGACGGAGCTAAGGAAGGAAAATGCAACAACTGATTTGTGACTCACTGACACTGTGAATTTTTCTTGGCCTGTGAAAGTCTGATGATCTCTGTCTTTTGGTCGTCTTCCACATGCTCTCACTGCTGTCTAAGCTTTCCCATGTGTCAAAGGATCCAAATGCTTCTCTTCCACTGTCTTCCAATCTGACTGAGCTACCCCTGTAGTTAAAAGGCACAGGTACATGAACAATGTGCATTTTCAGTAACAAATTCTGCAGCTCACTGAAAGCCAGAAATTAATACTTTTAAGTAACAGAGGAGATTGCTTTGTTGTCTACCAATTTTGTTAATTTTCACATGTAACCATATTTAAAGAAATTGAAAATATACAATGAATTATCTAAGCCTGTTATATAACCTCTAATTTTTTTTGAAGGAACAGGCAAAGAAAGCAAGCAGTACATAGCTGCAGCTGGCTGTGCTCATGTAATCCAAACATCTAATAGCTCAGTGTTCCTAACAATAAATAAGTGACATTAATCTACTCTGTATCAACGAATGTATTTGAACTCCTTAGGCAAGTTTTGGGATTAAGCTGATGAGGCATGTGGTACCTAAAACAAAACAGACAAATAAAAGATGAACATTTTCTGAACTGTGCTACCCATAAAGGATAGGATAAGACAGGACAGGACAAGATAGGACAAAATACGGTAGAGGGAAGGAGTGACTGGCCTACAGCATTCTGGACTTTATTCTTTAAACAAGCAGAGTAACTTCCCTCAAAGAACACACTGTGAACTGTACAGTCTGTGACAAGGCACCAGGCCCGGTGAGATAGCCAAATGAGCTGAGCATGCCCACTTAGAGTCCCCTAACGTCAGCAGCCACATTAGCTTAATACCCAAAAGAGTGGTAAGAATTTATTCATCCAGCTGTGAGAAACTGCAGTAAATCCATCTGTGCCATTTTTCCCCTATATTCTCCAAAGTTACATAAAACCAACCCTTACTATGTGGTAAATATAATCCTCTCAAAAAAAAAAAAATCCGAATCTGAAATAACGTGTTAATTTACAAGATGATTAATAGTTTTGCTGACTGGTAAAAATCCGGTTAGAGCAGCTAGGGTATGATGGCTTTATAGGAGCAGGATGAAGTTTATTTGATTCTCTGCAACTGCGTGTCCTCAATTGAACCTACCAATCCTTCGCTTTGCAAGGATTGTAACTCATGCTGCAGTTGGATCAGCCTCCATTTCTATTTTTAGTGCAGATCTTGCTCCTTATTTAGTCCTGATTGCATAGCCAGAATTGCATTCTCAGCAGCTCAGTGAAAAGCCTGCCTGTTCCATTTTATAACTTTTCCAGACAAAAAGATGGGAAGCCCGTAGCTTTCCAAACAGTCTTATTTTAGGAGCTTGCAATACGATACAGTCCAAAACCCAAGGGCCGCATGAATCCCTGCTGAAATACTACTGACTTTCCTGGATTTTTACACAGAATGAATTTGGCTGCTTGTAAGTTAACCAGGATGATTATTTAAAACAAAACAACAACAAAAAACCCAGCAACCTTCTTCACCCTAAATGCTTATAGGATATTTATTGAAACCCTAATATACATCTGGATCAAATTCTCTAGACAACATTTTATCCTCTTTAGATTCATAGTTTATAAATCTAATTCATGGAGGCAACTACTAGCCAAAAAAAGAAATAAAGAAGGAAAAATGGAAAACGTTGGTTTTGAAGAATCTCTGAGCAGGGATGGCCACACAGAAGCAATTTTCTGCCCCTCTATTAAAAACATAAGGACGTGCTTGAACAAAATTTTCCCACTATAGCAAGGACACGTAGGGCTGCTTTAGTTCTCTGTCTGCATCAGCTACAGTGCTCCACCTTCGCTTACAGCGTTTGCTTCCGCAACGTCTCCTTAGTGAGAGATACTTGGTAAGTTTTACTTCTAAGTGTTGCGCATAAGTGTAGGGCAAAAACCCAGGATTAAGATGATCAAGGCCGTTGTTATGCTGTAAACACAAAAACTACACTGCTAATACATGTAAAATACACCTCTGTCTACACGTACTGACACATGTTGTCAGTGGATCTGATTTCCATGCGTGAAGACACTTTGCATCTTACTATACATCTGAATTATGCATACCTGCAAAGAGTGTTTTATTCTTAACCCAAGGTAGAATCATATCCTCATGTGCAAAGATCTCTTCCTAGACGTCATCCTAAACCCTTGCCCTCCCAACCTGTAACAAATTGCTAAGGAATTGTTATGCTAGTCAGGCAGCAATCGCTGAATTCAGCCATCTTTATCGTACGTGTAATGATATCCAACGCTCCTCTTGCAGTGGGGGAGATTGACTGCAGATGGAAATTTCCCTCAACTGCCCCCGTTTTCAGGCTGTTGCCTGGTCCTTTTATGCTACGCTGAGAAGACAAAGGCAGATTCGAAAGAAAATTAACTGGAGGAGTAAAGGAATTAAAATCAGCGAAGGAAAAGATGGACTAATATATTCTTATTGTACATTCAGTAATTTAATTAGCCCCCAGTCAGACAGTGGACAAATCACACAGCCAATACAAAGCAGAAGGGCCATAAAACTACGCATTCAGCAGATCTGCATTTGCATGTTTTGTGTTCCCCAAATACCCGATTCATTCCGTGAAAATGGAAGGTATTCCAAATACACGAAGTCAGGCTCTGTATCCTGATTTAAATAACTCAGGGATTGAAAGAGAGAAGTTGAATGCCACGAGAAGTACTCAAGATCATTATCTCTAAGGCAGGAGGCTAGAAACTGAAAGGACTAGAAGTTATCAGCTGAAAATAAAAGACCCAAGTACTTGAAAGATTGTTTATCCTTGCTGACATCAGGAATATTGTACCCTTGTACCCTAAGTGGAGACAATGGAAATTTGGGTATTCAAGATACGCAGTGGCTGTGGTTTTCAACATCACACATAAAGCTGAAACTCTAACATATCATGGGGAAAAAATATTTACAAATACTGGCACTGAGGTGACAGTGCTAAAAACAGGCTAATGGAGTCATGATGCATGGTCCTATAAATCAGGAACAAACATTCTGATGCAAATGTATCTAAGAACAGAGCTTTATTTTCAAAGTGCTGTGAAGGCCACTCAGATTTTTTACAGGTAACACTGAAAGAGGCTGAAAGGACGTGAAGTCCTTCAGAAAATGGTTAAAAATATAACATAGTCAGACTTCCTTTGACTCCTTTTCAAGAGGCTCTTCTGTGCTGAGGCGTGGCAGAGGTCCCCAACAAGCTGATGCTGAGCTGCAAGGGCCCAAGTCACTGTGCAAGTCTCCCTATCCTTAAGAGAATATGCCATGTTCCAGGAAGGTTTGCAGAAATCTTCCACAGGGAAATTCCAAATCTGAGAATAAAACTTGTAGGAAACACCTTAAGGAAAGATTTGCTCTAGCAAGCCCTTGGTTTGGACTTTCTTATGAAATGTCATTGTCTGACACCATAGTATAGCGCAAAAAGATATCAATTTACCTGCAACAACATTCGGGACATAATTTTTCATAATAAGAGTGACTGCTGAATCCATTTGGAAGAAAAGCTTGTCTAAGTGTACGGAGCTTTGTTTGTAATTCAACACCATAAAGAGCGCCCTGACAGATGACGAGAACTTTGTGTCTGATCTAACAACTATTTCTGTATTTTGTTAGCAATGACCAGCTCTGTGTTTTGAGTTAGGAAATGTTAGAAAATTAAAATAAAATTATTCAAGTGCCATTTTAAATCAAAATGAAGTAGGTCACTTTGAAGTCAGCTTTGAAGGCCAGTTTTGTTGTCGATTTTTTTTTTTATTTTTTTATTTTTAAATGAGAGCATGAGTCTGTTCCCTCAGCACCACTTAATCACTGGTAACTTTCATGAAGAGCAAACAAAAGGCCTCTTTTATTTATCCATTATGTTACTAAGAGGTGAGAACAGCTTGATGCAAATGAAAATCATTAAAGCATTCTGCACTACCATTAACTGAGTATCTGTCTATGCAAATACAACACACAGCCCAGTGAAACTGCAGCCTCATGACCTTCTGCATTGAAAAATCTATGCCCTGTGACTCTTAACCCCACAGCTGAAATACTCTGTATGATGTGCCTTAGCAAGCGCTTAGTTTGGATAGGCATGGAAATGGAGTGCAAACCATTACACAGAAACAGATTCCCCTCAAACCATTACACAGTTTCAGGTTCCCCTCACCCTGACTGGGCAAGGGGTAACAGCAGAGGTACCCGATTCGTAACAGCGCTACGGTATGAATAATAAGCAAAAATGTGACGGCCCAGATCGGAACCCGCATGCAGTTACACCCAGAACTCCACTCAGGTACGTAGTCCCATTTAAGACAGCATGAACATATCACAACGCAAAACCGTAAGCGGTCTGTAGGATTAGAGGCCTAATTAGAAATAAAACCTACTGCCCTAATTCTTTATAACTTTGTGCTTCGTGTGGCCGTTTATGCCCACGCAAACCGAGTACAGAACACCACTATTCGCACCAAGTAGCACTCTACCTGAATGACAAAGATGGGTAAATGTATGAAACTGGAGAGTTTAGTCCTCCAAGAGAAGCAGTACCTAGCAACAGGAACTCACAAGAACCCTGCATTCTTCACAGTTTTAACCACAGACACACTTATGACAGCTCGGAAGGCAGGTTACAGAAGGCTATTTACTGCTGCTCAGTCCGCCTCTCTCCTTGGTGAAATTTAGGTCAGTCATCAGGCACAAATTTACATCTGCTGCCTGAGAGCTTTCCTAGAACTAAGTCTTGGCAGAAGTTAGGGATTTCTCCCCCTCCTTTGGGACACATACCTTTGTTGCCTACTCTTACATCATGGCACAGAGGTTAGGACTATGCATTATTCAGCAGCAGCTGGAGAGGAAACCGTAGATGGGATTTCAGGCATTCCACTGCTTGAAGCACTTCAAACCAGCCTCTCCCGTCTGGTAGGAGGGCACCCCCATCAGCAGATGGTTGCATACCAAGTATCTCGTAGCTCCAGCTTGAGATTTTGCCAATCAGGGCTGGGGAATGGAAGACTTTGAGGCCAGAGACAATAAGGATGCTTTAATCTCCTGGGCCTGTTTTATATGTTTTCATTGAACAGTGATTATACAGCTTGCACACATAGCACCGAGTGGAGGGACTAAGGACTCCTAGGCAAGTGCCCTTATTACTCATTTATTTGGATGTTACAAAGAGTAATTAATGCATTTGAAGCACTTTGAAAAGAAAGAAATCAGTGGGACTGAATCTAAGACTTTTAGAAAAAGTCTTGATCCGAGTTTGGCAGATTGGCACCTTTACAAAACCTTATCTGAGACACTGCTGCCCTGCTCGTGCTGTTGAGCAGAGTGGTACCACGGAAGAAGTTTGACCTCCAGACTGTTCATCGCTCACGGTGTCTGGGTGGGCCCGTAACAATCAGTGCCCCCACAGGCTCAGGGGACAGCCTTTGGACACAGGGAGACCCAGCAAGCTCCCTAGTCCGTCGTTAGTTCACAGGATATAACAGGTAAGATACGGTACGGAACGTTACAAGGAACCCAATGAGGAAAGCATGAACTCTGCTCTCACAGGACACTTACTGCCAAGCAACTTGGATTTATTTTTTTTTTAACCTCTGAAGTAACAATGTTCTCATTTTATAGATGATTGAAATAAAGTTAGCTAGAAATGTTTTGGTTTTATTAAGGACATGCTAATAAATTATGCCAACAATACAATATTTACAGAAATGCTGTGACTCTAACATGCTTGTTCATCTCCTTTTCCATCAGGACGTAAGAAGAAAAGCGTACATTTCCAGGTAGTGCACTTTATCCCTCTCAGCAACTACTTCCATGTTTTTTTCCTTATCTGAGCAAAATTTACTTTTAAACAGAACCATTTAATTTTAAAAATGCTAATACTTTCAAAGAGTGATAAAAGATAAAGCTACTCTGAAGGAATTTGCAACGCATGGACGTTGCTGATTTCTTTTGCCTAAAAGAACCAATTTTTGCATTACTCCAGGCAAAAAGCAATTCCGTACCAGCCAGAAAAAGACAGAATTAGAGAGCTGACTGGTAATCTGGTGCTGGAGCAATAGAGAGAAACTCAGGTTGCTGGCAGTGAAATCTTTATCAAAAAACAGATTTTAAAAATTGCAGCTAGAACATGTGATCTTTAAACAGGGTGGGTTTTTTGCCAACAACAACTAAGTCAAGGTGGAGACTTTTTGGTAAGAAATCCAGTTTCCTTTTCTGAACAAGTAGACATTAAAAAAAAAAATCTTTCTGCTGATTTTAAGAGCTTTTTCATTGCAGTACAAAAATATCTTTTTTTTTTTTTAAAATGGGTACCTAAAGATTCACCCAGAATAGCCACCATAACTGCTATCTTCACGCAATGAGGAAGAAAAACAATCAAGAGATGCAAGAAAGGTATCGTCTAATGAAAGACATACCCATTTCTCTCAAAGCGCAAGAGGTCTTGGCACTGACAGTTGTTTCCAATGTCTAAACCTAAGTCCTTATTTCAGAATGATACAGTTTTGCAGACGAGACCAGGACTACATTTGATTTACTGAGTGATTCTCTTCTGTTTCCTTTTAAAGATAAAGAATGTGTTTAAAGCTGAGTGTGAGAATGTGATCACTTCTTGGAAGGCTCCCTTTCCTCTCTGAACAATCTGATACCCTTTCATTTTACAACATAATCATTTCCTATTTTTCCTTAAGTGTTAATACTTTCAATCAACGATTTTTCTTTGAAAAAAAACAACATGGTCCTAATGAGAACAAATCACGTAATCATTAGAGGAAAAATACCAAGCAGGTCAAAAGCCTAAGTTCTGTCCTGAGAAACACAGCTACTCAAAATGCTATCTCCACAAAATAGCTTTTGAAGTAGTATAGGAAAAGGAAGGTGACGGTGCTGTGGGTGGGTAGACTGGAATATGGCACAGTAGGTATTATTTTAAGGATTTTGCTTAGTGCTGTTTAATCTTATTAGCCAAGCCATCAAATTAATGCTTCTGAAGGAAAACAGCTATCACTGCTTTTCTAACTGCAGCAGCTGCAAGACTACTCAAGAAACACAGACCACATTGTAACAGAATCAAGTCTCAGTCACTTAACTGCACAGCTTCCAAAGTGAATGTATCTGATTTCTCTACTTGACTACAAGTCCATAACCAATATCCATAATTATGGTGTCTTTCCTTTCAATATTTCCTAACTTCTAGTACCGTATCTCATTAGAGTAACAGATCTACTCTATAAATTTGTATTCTTCCTAAGTTTGTATCTCGAACAGTATCTATCTCATGCTTTGAGATACAAAACGACCAATGTACTGGTAAGAAAATTTATTTTATTTGCCAGACTCCAAAGTTGTTGAGGTAGGTCTGTCTGCTGAAGGGACCTGCACTTGTGCAGCATCAACCTTCAGCAGATATGACTGTAATCAGTGGACCATAACAATAATTATCTATACATATCTCAAGCACACACAGAAGTATTTATATAGGACATCTGCATGTAGGAAGACCAGGTTCTGGAAGAACTTCCAGTAATATCTTTCCGGGATTACTTGTAGCCACTCTGTTTGCATTGCCTTTTCCCAGATGTGCCATTTACCTAGCAACATCTAATAATACTTACAGTACTATTAACTAGCATAAATACTAGTATTCGCATCTTCAAATGGAAGCGTGCTTTGATTTTGGAAAGAGTTAGGAAGTGCAACTGTGTTAACTGATGGATGTCACACCAAAATAAAATGTCACTAGTTGCTGGCTAAATATCAGATATCTAGTGAATAGTATCTACTAAATAGTTCCATGGTGTTCTGTGGCTTTCTGCATTTTAGGAAGATACATCTGAACGTACGTACACCATTCTTTTCTCCTGCTCCTGATTATATATTACACCATAAAGATCTGCACTGGAGGAAGCAACCCCCTGAAAACACTGAAAAGCCCCACCAGTGTGAGTACAGAAAAAGAGTACTAAGCTCATTACTAAGTGAACATTTTCTAAATCAGGTTTTCAGTAGTTGCCACATATAATTAGGGTTTTTTTTTAGTTTGTTTGTTTTTTAACATCTAGGTAAGAACACTACCTTTGAAATTCTAAACTACACTAAACTCAACTTTAGGCCAAGCAAGTCTGAACATGTTAGCCTTAAAGGACAATAGAACCTTAGGCAATATTTAGCTTACCAGAGAACAAATAACACTCTTCCCAAAAGCCAAAACAAAATACAAGGTCCAAAGGAAATCTTTACATATTACATACTCCAAGTTCAGGAAAGCATTTGGTGCTCTCACGAAACCTCCAAATCCCTCAGAATGTGTTGGATAGATTACAGTGCTGAACGAGAGGCGATTATACAACAAGCAAGGACTGTGTAAAAATTCTGAAGCTTAAAGAAAACAGTGAATATTGCAGGGCTTGAGATAAAACTGTAAAAACTGTCAGCAAATAAAAGACTTCTAGGAAAAAGGACATGCAGCAATGTATGTGTGTGTGTGTGTGCGGTGCCAAAGGAACTGTTATGAGGCCTTGTTTTCTTTGACGTCTTCATTAATCTCTGAGCAGCCAGAATGTGGACAACTTTGAGGACATGGAGATAGCTCAAAGTAATTTACTGTGGCTCAAATGCAGTCAGAAAACAGCAAGATGAAGTTAAGTTAAAGAAAAAGCAAGCTACTGCTACGGAAAAGACTGAGAAAAATATTCTGGAACATATTCTGGAATGTATTCAATAGGATGGAAATAACCCCAAGGCATAATATTTGTAAAGGATCTAAGGATAACAAGCAAGCAGAAACTACAAATAAATTTGTAACAGAATACCAACAAAAAGACTAATTTAGATTTAACTTGCATACTTGGAAGCATTGTATCCTGCAGCAGGAAGATAACACTTTCCCTCTCTATAGCTCTAGGGCAGACCGTAGAACATTTTCTTTATGAACAACTAACTAAGCACTTCAAGCCTCTTAGTGAACCAAACATTAATACCCTCTGGCAATTCATTCTGCCCTACACATGGAGGTCATATGGATGCCTGAAACAAAATAAAAGACTGTATGGACATAAACCATAAATTCTTCATCCACGCTTTTTGTAACCACACCTGGAATTCACCAATGAGTTCTAGGCATTTTACCAAAAAGATCTCAGCAAATTGGATGGAATTCACATAAAAATAACAGAAATTCTTTGGGAGCTGGAAAGACTCAGAAGGAAATGTAACAAAACTCAGCAAGTGTAGCTTAAGGTAGGCAACTAAAGGGTTCAAAATGCTATTTTGCTTAACATTCAGCTTGTTCTGGAAAATTATTTGAAAGAAACAAACACCAAAAAAGAAAATAATTATATGAGGTGATAAAAAGTTATACACATATAATTAACTAGGAGCAGAAAGATTCAGACAATACTGGAAACATAAACTGAGTTCTAAAGTACGGGTAATTGTCCTAATGGAAAAAAAAAGTAGGTATCTGGAACATATGCAGCATAAAGTATGCACCCATATGTTACAGGACCCAATGCTGACAGATATGGGCAAAGCATTTAATTGGTCCCTCCCATCTCTAATTTAATCTTACAGCACTTTAAGTTTACTCTGATGGTGACTCTCCTGTCTCTTCCTGGATAACAGATGGCTGTCATATTGGACTGAGGCTTCTTTTGCTTTGTCTGATGCAAGAATGGGGAATGCCTCCCGTAAGTCAGACTACACGGCAGAAAAAATACAGCATTTAAAATGAAACGGGTTTCACCACTTCCCATCCAGTCCCATTTCTGTGATTCATTCACAAAAACACATTTCACATATTGAAACAACAAAAATTTGAATCACTGTACGTGCATGTATGCGCCTACATAAGCCACAGTAGACTGATAGGACTTTTTGCAGTTACGCTACTTGAAATTTTTCCATTATGAAATCTTTTTTAATTACTCACTATTTGAACTATTTGGGCTAACTCTCTTCACATCAGACACATTCCTCCATGGAGAGTATCAGCTAAATGTTTTGGCTATTTATCGGAACAATAATATGAAAAAATATGTTATGTTTGCTAATTTAAAAACAATTCCTACAACCATTTACCTGAGCTCTATTGCATGGAATAGAAACTTCAGTTTGGAAGGGTTATGTACACACACACACACGTGTACAAATAAATGATATGTATTTTAAGTTAGTCCCATCGAGTCACACATATTTCCTCCCAGAAAGGCGATGGAAGGATCATCTACACCCAGCCTCAACTGGTAGCTCTGTTGTAAAAATAAACCAATGACTTTTACTTTATACAACAGAAGCTACTCAAACGCTCAAATCCTTCCCCATCACTCCACTATTTGCCAGTAACCCTCACTGTCGAGCACACCATTCCCACAAACAGTATTAATGTTCAAATATTAGATGTCATTATACACAATTTTCTCTTTTATGTCCATACCCAACTTTTAGTCATTAGACCTAAGCAGTAGACAGTTTTATTTTTTTAATCACTATGATTCAGCAATACCTCTCATAAAATCAGCTCTAGCACTACTCCTCAATTACCTAAGACTTAATCAGTTCATCTTAATCAAATTTCATTTATGAACTTCTCATCATCATACATACAATCAATAAACCGTACTTGTTACTATACTGTTAGCTGTTCCCTAACAATGTGTGTTTTCTTGTTATGCTAACCTGAACTCATTACAGAACCATGTAAATATTTGTTCTTGACAACAGGTCATTCTCCTAGCACGGGAGGGAACCTCAACCCATCCTGAATACAGAATTCTGTCAGCAAAGAACAGATCAGGAATATTGTCTTATCTCAGGAACCAAAATGAAGTGTTTACTGTCAATTTTCTTGTATGACGTTTGCAACCCTAATGCTGTTAAATCAATAAAGACACTTTTTCAACTAAAAAAAAAAAAGCGGTAAGTTCTGCTTTGTTACATACGTGTAATTCTTTATTCATTTTTACATTTCAGATGATATCATTTTCTTGAATACTTCAGTGTTTTCCTGTACGCATGTTCACTGGTAGGTTTTTCTGATGCAAGGCCAAGGCAAGACCTGAAAATGATGGGGAAAAAAAAATACCTGTTATTCCTGCATAACTTTCCATTAAAACATTAAAAAATTCTCAGCTATTTTAAAGTTCAAAACCTTGCATTTTATAAGCAAGATATTGCGATATTTCTACTATATAAATCCAACCCAGACAATTCTTACATATGCCTGTTCTACAAAATTAAGGTTACCAGCAACTTTCATTTATATGCTAAATAAGAATAACCGAAAGACACTCAATTGGTAGACTACTTACAACTTCCAGTTTTATAGTTCTCTTTTCAACACCATCTACTGTCATTTCCTATTAGCAATTCTTCATGATTCCCACTAAATTTGTCATACGGCACTAGTCTTTGCTAAAACATTACAAAAATACTTGAAGTATCAAAGCAATTGAGACCTAGGTTAGTCTTCCCATCAGGTTTCTAGTGGCAAGACACTGTTGGTGTAAGACCATTAATGAAAAGTGTTACTGCCCTGCTTCTGATAGAACCCAACGGCATCGTACTTCAGAGCCAGTTGCCTACCCGGTATCTTCAACAAGAATTTTATTTTTTTTTTTTAAGAGTTCTCCTGAATTAGGATCTTAAGCACTATTTCCAAAGTACAGTTACCTCCACAAATGAATTCTGCAGCCCAAGTGGCACTTTAAGCCAGCCTGGTATCTTGAGAGTTGCTCAATTCCCTGGTGTTCATATACTGTGTTTCGATTTTTAGCTGGTAACATCCACACAGTACTTGACTTTCCACTGCTATGATGGGCACGCACAACGCTGCCTCAAATTCTGTCCAAAGCAGGCCTAGCTACCTAGAGCATAAGAAGGGTTTGTCAGGACTGTCATATGAAGAATCTTCCTGTGTATCTTGCCTAAGATGCCCAGTCTAATAAGTATTCTTAAAACATTAAAGACAGTCAGAAACTAATCCTTCTTAATATTTTGCATGGGTGCATGAATTTATCCATTAGCCTGCTGTTAAGGCACCCATATGTTTATCTGTTTTCAAACCCCAAATCTGCCTAACTTAGAAGAGAGAGCTTTCCTTGCTCTTTCATCTCCCAGACAAGATCAAGGTTGTACTGGGCTTAGGTACCTAACACTAAGAAAGGACTCCAAAGTGAGAATCCCAAGAGAAGACTAGACCCTTACTCCTTTGGGCAGGGGAATATTTAGGTGATACTTTCTCAGCATTTCTAGACAGCTTTGAGCCTAACATGAGACTATGGATTCTTACACGTGGCAAAGCAAGTCAAAGTTTAGTAGTCCGGCACTACACAGCATAGCACCCAACACGTTAGTCTGAAGATTTAGCCTTTATTCACTTAGCCTGTGGTGCACACAGGGAAATTCAGTTCCTGTGCAATGCAGACGGACTGTCTAGATCGGGATGCTGAGCGTACTAGACACTACTCCAGACCAGTACGCCCAGGTTTTCTCCCTGCAGAAACCGTGTTTCTGTAACCTGAACCGACACTTGAGAAGATACGGCCCTCACCCGGCTCTGGCTCTGAAACACAGTTGGAATAAATCCAGGGCATCCTCAGGCAGAGAGAGCACTCCAAGATTTCAGAGCACAGACCTTCGAAAAACTGAGTATCTTGGAAATCACTAGGAACGCAAACATGGATACGTAAGTCAGTTTTAAGTTAAGATGTCCTGTACAAAATGTTACCTTCTGGGTGACAGTTTAACCTTTTAATGCCAATTTTTTTTAGGATCTTGCTATTATAATTAGATATTTGGAAGAGGTGGCTTTTCCCTGCCCCCTACCATGTTTAGTTGCTAGCTGTCTGCTCACATTTGCATTTATCATTTTTTTGTGAACTGCAGGTATCATTTTGTGAACAGTTTTTCTAAGTAGGCATATAGTATGGACTAAGAGAAATAAGGCTGACATGTCTTTTGTTAAAAAAGAGTAGCTGTCCTGATTTTACGCTACATGGAAATCCTAACTTTTAAGACAGCAATCAGTTACAGTGATAACTAATACTACTAACGCTCCATTTTTTACTGTACAGCTGTTTAACTGCATGATTAGAAGCAGTTGTATATGCGAGCTTGATTATTTTCATGCAAATACGTGGCTGGCTAATGGGGAGAACAGCTGCTGCTTAGCAACTGGAGGAGAGAGAAAGGGGGTGACTTGCTTTAAAACTGACTAAAACCTTACAGAGTCCATACAGAGTTTGAAGACAACAGGGGAAATGGGTGACAGTGCTCTCTAACCACGACGCTTCCTTTTGCGATTTTTGACACCCTAGGACGTTGGCATCTTCAGGTAACAAGGGATCAGCTACGACGAAATGTGTATGTAATAGCCGTATATACGCATGCACGAACAACAAATAAAGCGCGTACTAAAGCCAAACCCTGACACACAAGCTGAAATGTAGGAAAATCCAGAAACAGACTTTGTTTCCATCACCTCCTGTAAGGGTTACTGACAATACCATCAACACTTTTTTGACTTCGGCAACTTAAACGAGCGATCAACTTAAGCTACCACAAGCCAACATTGCTGCAAGCAGCGTTCTCTTTTCCTCCCTGCTGCTCAAACTCAGCCCCTGCGCCGCCTCCTCCACTCTGCAAGCACAGGCACTCACACACCTACATAACGAGGCAGACAAGGGACCTGCTCTAGGTTAAATATAACCCCAACTTTTTAGTTGGATCACTTTTACCTGGCTCAGTTCCCACATCCAATTTATTATGCAGCTATTCCAATACTTGCACTACCATGAAGAGGGAGGCAGGGGACCTCTCGTGACAGTGCTGACTCAAATCTCTTCCGAAAATACATTCTTACCCCGGTGTGACCTTGCAGACAATTCTTTATTCTGCTTTCATATCCTTCTTGCAGTCAAAGTGTGTTCTAAGAAATGAAGAGAAACTGAAAAAGTATAGCTCAGAGGAAGTACCCAATAAATGTCTTCATGACTAAGACTACCACTTGGATCAAGCTACTTACATCAAAAAGGAAAGACCCTTAATTTTTTCTTAAAGTGCCTTGCAACACATTCAGAAATTGAATAAATAGCCCATAGGAACAGGAAGCTGGCTCTTGGTTAGGTATCAACTTTTCTTGTCTCGGTCCCACTGCCTTCCTTTTTGCAACAGTTCCTCCTAACTCAAAACACAGCCCTCTCTGATTTAATAAACAAATTTTTTTGGTAACAAAATAGAAGACTGATTGATGTGCTTCAGTGACTCTTGCTCTGTGCTTCTAAAAAGTTTGTTATTCCAGCTATCTACACTACCCTGTCATGGGCGATTGCCTTCCCTTCAGCCCCTTCAGCCGGGCTAGCAGATGTGAACTTGTGCCTGCATCTCATACACTGCACTCGTTCAGAAGAAGCCAGAATCCTCCAGTAGCTTAAACGCCTTGGATTATATTCCAACCCAGCTGAGGTGCAGCTACACTCATGTTCTGCTGCCTGTAACAACACAATACGGTACTGGATTGGTACCTCCCACTACAGAGGTGGACTGCTGATATTGCAATACCTTACACCTATGCAGGAAGGGGTGCCAAAGCACATCTGCCAGAGTTCAAAGCCATTAAGATCTCACTGAAATATGGAGTGGTTGGAAGATACGATGTTGAGGAAGTCCTACTGTCACGTGAACAGAAAGACAAGAGCATGGAACGAAGTAGTGTCCATACCAAAGTCCAATGGAAAAATCAAGAAAATGTTAATTAAGCAGCAGTACAAAATGTATTAAAATAGCACGGGCTAGAAATTTTGTTTGGTAACATGCTTGGCAACCTCCTAGTGATTTACTAGTCTTCATGCAATTCAAGTGATCATAAAAGAACATTCCTTCATTTCCAAAGGTTTTCCAAATATTAGCCTTGCAAAAGTAAATATCCATCAAAAAATAAAAAATGAAGGTGTAGCTCAGTTATTCTTTAGTTGAAAACAGTTTAGGTTTCGGCCCTATTTCAACTACTCACTTTTATGATACAAGATTTTTTGAAGACTAGGTAGTTTGACGTTGTTTCTGCTTGCATAAAAATGAGTTTACGGGAAACAGTGGTAAGGTAGTGAAAATAAACAGCTTACTAAGAAAGAGTAGCTGAACGCTTACCCTCGGAGCAGGCAGGCAAGCTTCCTGTTCATTACAATGAAAAAACGAAGGGTAGCAACTGCCTGACCTGCCTTTTGTTTAAGCCCAAACCCAAAACACATGTAAGGAAAATGCGAAACACATGTTTTACATGTTGGGCTTCTGTCGGGTTTTATAGATTCGTACACCCGGCTCTTGCCATCCGGTCTCGCACGCACACGTAACAACCTAACTCTAGGTGTAAGCATGCTGAATGTCCATACAGGTGGGTCCCCCGCACCGCCGACTCTTGGTTATTTCCCCCACACCTCACCTCCAAGACAAAGAGGCTACAAGGGGGATGTGACCGGGGGGGTTGTGCCCCTTTTGGAGGGCAGCCTGCCCCAGCCAGCCGCACACCGTGAACCACACCCTCCTGGAGGCCCGGGGGGCGGCGTGAGGAGCCCCTTTCACCCCTCCACCCCCACCAAATTACGGCAGGGCACTAAGGAAGGAGGCCGGGCCGTGAAGGGAAGGTGAGGGCCCGGCCCCGCCCCGGCCCCAACCGCCCCCACCGCCGCTCCGGCCACAGGGGGCGCAGGCCCCGGCGGGCAGGGCCGGGGAACGGCATCGCCCGGCTCCCCCCCTCCCGCCCCCGTTGCGTGTAGTTCTGTTTTATTTTGCTTTATTATTATTTTTTTTTTCCTTTCAGTCTCGCTGCCGGGCTCGCCGGCCCCCGCAGCGTGCCGACACTCACCTTCCCGCAGCGAGGCGGCTCGGCGTCCAAAATGGCGGCCGGGCCCGCCCCGCGCCCCGCCGCGGCGCTGCCTCAGCCCCTCGGCCCCTCCGGCCCCCTCAGCCCTCGGCGCCATCGGCGGCTCGGGGCTCCGCAGCCTCGCCCTCAGCCCGCTCGGCCGAGCGCCGAGCCGCGGGCGGACATTTCCCCTCGCGCGGCCGGGGCGGGGCGGGAGAGGGGCGGGCGGCGCCTTCCTTCCCCCCTCCTTCCCCGCACCGTCCTGCGATGGTTGCGCCCGTGACGCCACCATCATGGCAACGGCAGCCGCAGCGCGGAGCCGCCGGCCAGCCCAGGCCTCCTCACGCGCGGCGGCGGCGGTCTCGGTGGTGCTGCTGCCGCCCCTGAGGCGCCGCCGGCCGGCGGGGCCCTGAACGACCCGGCCGGGGGAGGCGGGGGGGGGGGGGGGGGACGGGGCGAGCGCGCGCACGCGCCCGGAGCGGCGGCGGCGGCGGGGGGGGGGGGGGGGGGGGAGCGAGAGGCGGAGGGAAGCAGGCAGGGAGCGCGCGGCCGTGCGCGCGCGCGCGAGGAGGGAAGGGAGAGAGGAGAGGAGGCGGCGGGCGGGGGGCTGCGCGCGCGCCCTCGCTGGCTGCGGCGCGCGGGGGGGGGGGGGGGTGTCGGAGCCGTTGCGGGCTCGGCGTCGGCTGCGGTCGCGCGCCTTCGGTGGCGGCGGCGGAGGTGGAGGCGGCGGCGGTGTCGGTGCGGGCTCGCGGCGGGCAGCACCATGTTCTCAGTGAGGATCGTGACCGCCGACTACTACATGGGCAGCCCGCTGCCCGGCCTGGACCCCTGCCAGGCCCACTTCCGAGAGGCCCCGGCCGGGCGGGTGCCCGTCGTCAGAGTCTTCGGCGCCACCCCCGCAGGTAAGGGACGGACGGACGGACGGACGGACGGACGGACACCCCCCTCACCCCCCCCCCCCCCCCACCCGCTGCGGCGCGGGGCCCGCTGGCGGCGGGCCTGTGGCCGCCCGCCCGGCGGCGCGGGGGGAGGCAGCTCCTGCTCTTTGTGGCTGGGTCGCGGCCCCTTCCCTTCCCCTTCCCTTCCCCTCCCTTCCCCTCCCTTCCCTTCCCCTCCCCGCCTCTCACCTGCCGGCCCCCCGTGAAGGGGGAAGGCCGGGGGGGGTGTGTGTGTGGGGGGGGGGGGGGGGGTGGCACTCACCCAGCGGCTTATTTTTTTTAATTATTATCATTATTATCGTCGTTATTTTCCCCGGGGGCGGCGGGTGCTGCAGTGCAGAGGGGCACGGCCCCGCCGCCGGCCACCCGTTGCCCCCCGGGGCTGCCCCGTGTCACCAGCCCCCCGCAGCCCCGCCGCGCTCGGGGCCCTCGGCGCCCCGCCGACCAGCCGTGGTGCCTGGGAGCGCGGGTTTCGTGCCCCTTTCCGTCTCCCCCCGCGTTAATCGGCGTGGTTTTTTTAAACAACAGCCTCCTCTCCGAGGTGTTAGACGTGCGAAGGGGTCACTGCTTACGTTCCCTTTATGCTTACGTTGTATAATGCTGACCTTGGGGATTAAGGCATTTCTCCGTGTTTTATTGACGCGCTGGAAAAGATACCGCTCGTATACGTTAAAACGTTAAGCAGGACAAAAAAACGTGTAATAAAATAGCCCAGCAATAGCGTCTTTCCTTCATCCACTTACACGGCAGAACAGACATTTTTCATTTTTCCCAATTATCTGTTCTCAGATACAGAGAAACGTGAGGTATTAAAGCTGTTGTGATCTGGTGCATCTCCAGCTCCGAATTATGAAGTGGATGAGTGGGATTAATAGGTACAATATTGAGGTAGTGAGGCCTATTTTATTGTAGCTCTGATTTTGCATACAAAGGAGATATTATGTAATAATATTTATGTAATGGCATGAGTAGCTATTTCATTATTAAAAAATGTAGAGCCTGAGGTTGTCTGGCAGGTAGCAGGCTTTGTGTGCGTGCGTGTGTGTGTGGTTAACTCATTAAGGCTTGTTTTCTTTAAAGAAAATGTTTAGGCTATGCCATATCATGAATGTGGCATCCTAAAGTAAACAGTGCAGTAGTTTAGTTGTCCAGCTATTAGGAACACAGTAGGAAATCCTTGGCTTCCCAAACCATAAGCTTTAATGTTAGTTTGCATAATTGAAGTGTTTCTAATTCATCTTGGTTAGAAAGCACGTTTTACTATAGCCTGCAAAGGAAGCATGACTTGGCTATCCTCTCTCTATTTCCTTGTTAAACTTTTTTACGGCTCTCTTCTTTTCGGTCCACCTAATGTTCGTTCATTGTCTTCAAGAGTTTCTTATTGCATCTCTATTTAAAAAACAAAAAACAAACAAACCTGTAAGCCTGTCTTCAGAGGTGTTGGGAGTAAGCGGTCATTGTCAGAAGCAGAGTGCCTGACCTCAGACAGAGGGCTATCCAATTCGTGCCTCGAGAGTCAAAATATAAAATGAAATCAAGTACAGTCACATCTACGTTGATGTTTTCCTTGAGGGGAAAAAAAAAAAGGTAAAACCAACTTGTAATACACCATATAGGGCAACAGTGTGTGCTTATTGTCTGGTTTACAGGCACCGTGATGCTTGTCTTCACGTGAGTTGCTCGGGAGGAGAAAAGCCCCGTCTCGTTGGGTTTAACATGTACGTCTTGCCTGCAGGACAGGTGTTCAGTTGCCACGCTGCCTGCGTGATAGCAAGCCACGAGGTCTGTGTAGGCTGCTTCACCTCCGGCATGATTAGCTCTGCACGAATCTTGGTATGTTTAAAGCTGCGCGTCCATGCTGTGCAGCTAATTGGGAGTCAGGTTCAGACCAGGCTCCAAACTCCACCTGCTGAGTGAAGGGAGATTGATTGGTGTACGCGAGTGGTTTATGCAGATGTTCAGAAAGTTAAAACGTCTGGCAGCAGTGTATCTTGTGTCTGGGACCAGCAATGGACGTTGGTTCTGAAGGCACATGCTCTTTCTGCCTCCTCTTCTGCGTTCAAAGAGGTGTATGAATGGCAAAGGTTGCCAATGTTCTTATCTTTGAGGGCTTTTTTTGTAATCCTATACTTAACAATTGATTTAGAGATTGTACTGGCAAACCATTCCAAAATTGAAGTGGTTTGTGGTAACGGTGGTTGGGGGAGGTAAAACAAGGCTTCTAGTTAAAAATAACGAAGGACTGAACTCCCACAATGAGCTGTATTTGTGATAATGCTCGACAACTTCTTTAGGTCTTTTGAAGAAGAAGAAATGTCATTCTGTTCAGCAAGACCATGCGAGTCATCCTTTGGTGTCCTACATCTTTGCTGAATAAGAGCTCAAAAGGCAAGGAATCAAAACTTTCCTTAAGCCTAGAGCCCGCCTACTATTTTCTGTTTTTCTGTGAAACACAAAGAGCAGAATTCTGACTGCGATGGCAAACGGCGAAGTGAAGCACTGCTAGAATTCCTGTTTGAATGCATCTTAGCTGGTTAAGCCATTTCTTTTCGTTTTAGCGGTTTGGTGCTTGAAAAGAAGACTTGCACGTCTGTTGGCATAATGAATCGGGCAAAAAGTAAAATTTCAGAAATGCTGCAACGCTGCCATGGTGGTAGTACAGTAAAAGCAGTATTAAATTCACGCTTTGTTGTATAAGATCATAGATACTATTTGATGTAGACATCTTTGCATTTCTAAAGGAGTCTCGTGATATTGTTTAAAAACAATAGGGTTTAATTCACTAGGTAATGCTTAACTATGAAACAAAATTTCATTATCAGGCAGTATTTCTGTTCTGCTGGCTAGCAATTTTTGTAAACGCTTTTTAGAAAAAAATAAGCCTCTGAGAAATGGCAAGGCCTGTTTGTAACAATGAAAGCATGCTGAAAATTGAATTTCTGTTTATGTACGGTCCTTTCTTTAATTGGTGGTTTTTGAGTTGTCATTCTTGTTGCTGAGTCGTGGCATGTGGAGCTATCAAGGTTGTGATTTATTTCCTGCTAGCTCTTGGCCATTTCAAGGTCTTGGAGTTTTTCCACAGGATTTCACCGACTACCTCCAAAGAAGTATCTGAATGCTCGGCTGCGTGTTTGTCAGGTGTTGTTCAACTGCTGAAAGACAGAAGCAAACTGTAAATCCATCCATAAAGAAATCAGGGTGAGAATACGTGTCGTGTTACGGGAGACATTAATAAATGAGCTGCGGTTGCTAAATTAATCACTTCACTTAACAACACTGAGTCCAAGTAGCTGAGGACACTCTTAAGCCACACAGAAGATGTCTGTTGGTGCACGATAATGCGTATTTTAAATGGATAGTTGAAATATTTAAAAAAAAATAAATAATCAGAATTCAGATTTGGGTGTGATTTGAGGCTGACGTGATAAATTCTACAGAAATAGGTGCATGTTTTGAAATTGCTTTGAAGGCTGTTAGGCTGGGAAATGTTTGTTCAAGTGATGGAAGAGACTTTGGAGAAGGCAGATTAGAAATTTACCTTAGAAAAAGTGGTGTCTAATTTGAGGGATAACGTAAGACTGCTGTTCTCAACTGCCACTATTCATCTCTTTTTGAAGAATTTTTATATTTTGTGTTACGAAATCACTGATTCAAGACTGAATCTTACTTCAGGGCAGCACAAAAACTCAGCTGAAGAAGAGGATGTTTTTAAGTTACTTTTGGCCTCGCGTTTTTCTGAGGCTGGGCATAATTGAGAGCAGGGGTTTGGAGCCAACCAAGTCTGAATGCGTCTCAGGTAGGCAGCTGAGTTTGGTTTCTCGGTTTTCCGAGAGGAAAAAAGCAGAGGCAAATGCTCCAGCTCAGATCTGGCTCCCTTCCAGCGGCGGTAGCTCTGCTATGACTCAGTGAGGGGGCCTGCTTATCTTCTTCTGTTCTTCCCTCCCCTTTCCCCCTTCACTGACCTGGCTAGGCTGTATATCTGATCCCATCCCAGTGTCTCTCTCTCCTCCCTTGCTGCTCACTCGAGAAGGAATGAGCTCATCACAGGAACTTGCTGCTTTTTATGCTCAGCTCAAGATTAACCTTTTTTCCTCCCCTCATTCTTGCTACCACTCCAGACACGTTGTCCAGCGCTAGCCATTCCCCGTAGCCTCTTGTTTCATTACCCCAGCGTTCGCAGCCAGGGATCCTTCTGGTTGCCCCTGCTTCCAATGTTCAGTTCTCCAGGAGCGGGCACTTCTCTTACGGTCTTCCAGTTCCTTCACTGGGGGGATATGAGGATGCAAAATAGGTTGCAGCCACTGTGGTGTGGCTTATGCCTCTGCCTTACCTCTTTATTCTCCTCCCTCAATATACCCAGGTACAACTGGCCTGGGGCTGCACAGTGTAGCTCCACTTCCAGCATACCAGTTCTGCATTGGGCAGTGGCACGCTTCTCATGCTTCTAGAAAGCTAGTTGAAAAATAGCCTTATGCCCATTTGTTTCGCTTTTCTCCAGAGATTTATAGTTTCCATAAGATGTGAACAGGGCTCGAGTAGGAATTGAGGAATTTGGGATAAAGTATTTATGCTG
The DNA here is from genome assembly GCF_964211835.1 of Anser anser. Taxonomy (NCBI): domain Eukaryota; kingdom Metazoa; phylum Chordata; class Aves; order Anseriformes; family Anatidae; genus Anser; species Anser anser. The sequence continues at coordinate 50,847,202 of NC_139722.1, read as the reverse complement.
AGATTGTTCTCGGTGTTTGAGGTCTGTCGGTGATGTGATTGGAGATCACTAACCAGTAACTTACCTGATTTTTAAAAATAATGTTTTCTAGTCTGTTTTTTTGTTTCATTTGTTGGTTTAGGGTTTCTTTTTGTTTTATATTTTTTAAAAACTGTACTTTTTTTTGGAGGCATTTGTTACCTACTTTGTATAGGTTGCCTGCTGAGGTGTTTGAGCAATGAGAGGCTGCCTGAATAAACTGTGAGATTCTGCTCTGCTGGTATGAAAATCGTTAAGCAGCGAATTAAGTACCTGTGTATATGTAGACCTGCTATAATTGTTTCTTAAATAAACCTTAAAATACTGTGACAAAGTTGATATTCTAATTAGAATCCAACCATTGTTCTGTTTGCATCTGGCGAGTAGCTCCCGGTCAAGTCACTGAATGTTTGTGCTCTTGTAATTCAGTCAGAAATAGATGTGTAACTGGCACTATGTGCCTAGAACCCCTTCAGCTGTTGTAGAGTCCCGAGTTTTTCACAAAGTAGCCGGGTCCATACTGAGTATTGTCCACAGTACCTGACTTGGAACTCATTTCTATGCTCAGCACCCCTGGAAGCAGCTTATCTGTCTCAGATACCACTTCCAGTTCTGCTACATATTTCTTGTGGGTCTTTTTTGGCTGCTTGTTGAAATATTTTCTGTTTCGGTGTGTAAGAGGAACCTCCTCAAAATAACACGCTGGGCTGAAAATAGTCGTCTCTCTTATTTTTACCAGAGTAGCACATGGATGTCACAACTGAGGTTGGCAGGATTAGGCAATGTGTAAACACTCAGTGAGAAACAGCTCCTGCTTAGTAATTTTTGCAGTCTGAGCAGACAAGATAAATCTCTGGAAGAAGGAAGCAGGTGTGGTAACACCATGCTATCCATTTCTTCTCAGTCTCCTCTTTCAGACTTCCAGTATCGATCATTTAATACCCTGTTCTGCTAACTGTTGTCATTACCCTGTTTTTGTCCTTTCCCCTTGATTGACTTGATTGACCTCAGCGTGCCTCTGAGAAGGACGAAGATGACAATGAAACGAACTGTTCAGAGAGAGGCAGCAAGAGCGCTCGCGCTGAAAGATTTATGTTGGAAGTTTGGTCTCAGATGAAGCAGCTGAAAGCTTTCGGAATGATTGGACGGCATCACTGGAGATTCAGTCTCATGTTGTGGGAGATCTCCTGATCAAAGTCTCAGGCCAATTAGCAGCAAACCTTTGAGTGGTTTTGGTTTTTTTTTTGGGGGGGGGGGGGAGATGTTTTTGTTTTTTTTAATAAAGCATTCTGCGTCTCCAGCTGTCACAAAGCCAGCCTCTGACAAGCCTGCATCTCTTGCGCTTCACCTGTCATTGCTGGACGTCAAGTTGACCGTTGATGGACTTGCTTCTTCCTCTCTTTGCCATGTCGTATGTACCGTCCCTGCATATTAAAGCTGTGTGCCTTCCTTACGTTCCTGTGTACATCTCCTCTATATTAACTTGTTCTGTGGGGAAAAATTGTTTCCCTGTCTATTGAATTGCTATCGTGCATTTCAGGAACGTATTCTTGACAGATGGCGAGATATACCTGGGTAGAGAAAAGAATGGATTTGCATAGGGTCCCACATCACATCAGTAGCAAAACTGATAATACAGTGAAGCAGCTACTGTCTGCAGGCAGTATTTTTTTTCTATGATACTACCCTGCCCCATGATAAATTTATGTAAATAGCAAAATAATGTTCCTTTATATGCTGAGAAAAGTTATAGTCATGGTAACAATTATAACATTAAAGCCTAGACTTGATTAACAGAGTCCAGGGACTGGCTGGCAAGATCTGCCATGAAATCTGCATAGTTAGGCTGTAATTGCACTGTTGCTCATGATACCTCTGTGTATTCTGGTGAAAATAATTTTGCAGAATGCAGAGGAAGAATCAAATCTGTGAGCGTACAAACAGGCAATATTTTCCTGCCTGTGCTACAGTGACTTTAAGGATGAGGATACAGCCCAAAATATGCAAGAATCTAAACAAATATCAAAAAAAAAATGTACAAGATAAAGGGATTGCCTGAAATGCCAGCGTTTGCACAGGCTTCATTCATGCATGCTTGTTAAGCTTCTCTTCTTTCAAGAGCTGTTTTTTTACAGAGCAGCTATAAGGTGTGTTAGAAGTTTGTGGGTATTTTGGCAGAGTGCTTAAATAAAACCTCGCACTTGATGGCCCGGAGTGGCTCATGAGTTATTACAGAGCCATTTGATGTCTGCATGCTCCTGCTTTTCCCTGTCCTGCCATCAGCGTGCAGACAGCCATTTCAGATAACTTCTTCCACCACTCACGTATGTATGCAGCCCATAACATTGCCTGTGTGTTTCTGAGCTCACGTGTGTGGCTTTGGTGTGCGTGTGCATGCCCTCTCAGATTTTCAGGTTGTGGAGTCTCCCTCCTTGGAGGTATTCAAAACCTGGCTGGACGTGAGCCTGGGCAAGCGGTCCTGGTTGGGCCAGGTGACCTCCAGAGGTCCCTTCCAGCCTCAGCCGTTCTGTGCTTCCTGGGACCGCTCCTGTCAGCACGAGGTGCTCCGTACAGCCTGTTCCTGTGTCCAGGGCAGCATGGTGGCATCCAGAGGGTGCGGGAAGGGTGCCAGCAACATGGCTTTGAGTTGGTTACGTTACTGCTGTAAAAGTTCCTGGAAGCTCTTGGTAGTATTACCGAAAGCCAGTAGAGATTTGGAAAGAGTATTCACTACATATACCATTGCTGGGTTGGGCTTGTCCCTCAGTGACAGGTTCTTTCCCCCCAAATTACAGAGAGAGTATGAGCAGCCACTGCTGATTTACATTCAAATTGCACCTCTATACTGTTTGCTGACTAAACGAGTGTTTACTACAGCAAGGCTGCATGTCCTATTTTAGGTGCGATATCAACATGCAGTACTCGGTGCGAATATTGAAAGGGCTGTGTAATGTTGCACCTAATCCATAATACTTGGCATTACTCCTCAGGGGAGGTTTACAATACAAGTTTTCTGAGTTTTGTATAATGAGATGTATAATGAGTCGTTCATTTTGTGTTTGAAACTACCTAGGTAGTTTTCTGTATAGCGCCGATCCTATTAAGCAGTGGGAATTGGAAACTGATTCAGCCCTCATTTCTGCAGGTACTGCCTTCAGATCAGTAATGAACAAATTTTTATTGCTGCCACCCCTATTATATTTATTATCCAGATGAGGAGGTTATTTTGTGGAGTTCTCAATATAGCAGCTTTTACGTTTCCGTTTTAAAAGTTACCTATTTAACCTCGCAAAAGTGTTACAAGAGGCTCTCATTGCAGATCACTCTTCCTTCGTGTTCTTCTGTGTTGTGTTTTTATCCATTGACCATTAAGCAAGAGGTTCTGTGAATTCATGTTTATAAGCAGCAAAACCCATTTTAATATCTGTAAGGAATTAGAAGGGATTATAGGCTCTTTCTTATGTTGACATACACTGACAATATTTTATAAATACTTGGAATCAAATATTTTAATATTTGAGCTGTTTGAATTAGCTTTATAGAACTATGGCTTAACCGTCTTTACTGTTAGGCCTAAATCGCAGCAGTAAAAACAACCCAGGGCTGCTCTGAGAATTAGCTGTTTGTGCGTTTCCTTCAGCTGAAGCGTGGTTTTGCCCTCAGATTAACGCTCACAGAACTGCACAATTGTTGAGGTTGGAAGGGACCTGGAGATCAGCTGGATTGTCCAAGCAGGGTCACCCGGAGCAGCTCCAGGGACGGGAACTCCACGACCTCCCTTTGAGTTATAAGTTGTTGTGTTGTGCTTGCCCACTCTCGCCGTTTTAGAAACAGAACAACAACAACCCGCTACCTTCTCAAGTTTGAGTGGAATTTCCCATGTTTCAGTTTGTGCCCGTTGCCACTTGTCCGTTCACTGGGCACCACTGGGAAAGAGTCAGACTTGTTCACCTCCCCTGCTTCCCGTCAGGGATTTATACCCGCTGATAAGGTGCCTCCCCCAACCCCAGTCCTCTTCTGCAGGCTTACAGGGTCGGGGCTCCCACAGCCTCCCCTTGTGCGTCAGGTGCTGTAAGCCCTCGGTCGCCTTCGTGCCCTGCCTCCAGTGTGTCCGTGTCTGCCTTGGACCTGGGAGCCCGGGCCTGGACCTGGTGCTCTGCGCGTGTCTCGGCAGTGCCAAGGAGAGGAGAAGGGTCGCCTCCCTTGACCGAGGTGGTGTTCTAGCGCAGCTGGGGATGCTGCCGAGGCGCGTTGCTGGCTCACGTTCACCCAGGACCCTGAGGTCCTTCTCTGCAAAGCCTCTTGTACAGATGTGTGGAGTCGTTCCTCTCCAGGTGAGGACTTTGTGTTTCCCTTTGCTGGACTTGCCGATGTTGTCAAGGTCCTGCTGAATCTCACAGCACAGCCCTCTGGTGTGTAAGGCACTCCTCCAATTTTTGTATCATCTGTAAACGTGTTGAGGGTGCACCTGTTCAACGTCCAGGTCACTGAGGTAATTGTTAAACGGTACTGGCCCAGTATTGACCTCTGGGGTATAGCACAAAGGGCTTGCCTCTGTGTTATTGCAAGACTTCTCCCCCTCATTCACGCTTAATTTCTTACTTCACAGCATAAGTCAAAGCCATCTCAGAGCTCTTTCTCCACAGCGTGTTTTGTTGTTACCTCTTCGTTTATTTAACAGTGTCATCCTCTGCGGTGACTGAATATGTGCTTCACGTCATCCCTGCTTACAGCCAGGTTTGTTTTGTAGTGTTTGTAACACTTATATGTAGATACCTCAAGTAAAGTATAACTGTACAGACCCCAACATTATTATTTTTACATTCTCTATTTTTTATGGTGTGTTTTACCTGAACAGAAAACGTGGGAATGATACAAAATAACTGCATCATCATTTGACTAAAACTGTGTTCTGTATCAAGAGTTACTTCTTTAAATCCTCCCATTTTCTCTACTTCGGGTAAAGTGGCATTTGTTGTGAATAAAGTAATTTAACTTCCCATGGTGATTCAGGCCATTCTTTATTACATTTTTTTAGGTATGGTTCTTCATGACTTTGTGCATTCCTGTATACTAGACAGGTTTGTAAACCTGCAAATCCCATGCAAAGATGACCCTAGTATCATCACAGGCTGGATTCCTGTTTTGAGTCTGATGCAGTAAAAAAAAAAATCCAAACCAAAAACCTTAGGTCGGGTGGGAAGAAATAAAGTTCTGCTAAGCATTTACAGATTGTGCTAGCGTGTCAGATTTTGGTGAGCTTGTGTTCTTATGCCAGCAGTTGGAAGCCTAATCAAAGAAAGAAATTGGTGTTTTTAACCACTGCTGTAATAAAGATGAAAGGCTTAAGAACAGAACCCGGTTGTTTTAGACAGTGTGCAGATAATGGTGGGTAGTCCTTGCTCCAAGAAAATTGTGTTCTGTTTAAATGGGACATTAAAAGGTGTAGAAAGAGTGATATGTTAGGAAAGCAGATGGCGCGGCGATATTGCTAGTCATTATTTTGAAGTGGAATTTTGTAGGAGGGATTGTCTGAATGGAAAAACAGGACGAGGGGAGGACGTGTTGAAAGGAAAGGCGGGAGCAGACGGGGATGTGGAGAGCATGTGAGGTGAGGTGGGGAGGGGGAGGCAGGCAAAACAATGCTGAGGGCCAGGCCTGTGGAAATGTTGGATGTTGGAGCGGCAACAACAGGGACCAGTTGTCTGAGGCTGCTCCCTTCTGGTTTCACTTGCTTTGGCCCTTGGGGCTGGTTCATCCCCTGGAATTTCTTCTCTCCAGCCTGGTGGCTGGAAGCAGAGGAGGTGTTACACGAGGCTTATTGCTCTGTGCAATGGGAGAAGAGGAAGAAAACAAAGCCCCCGGTAGCGAGAACTGCCCAAGAGGTGTGGAGCGTCCTGGAGAACTACAATATCCTCAGGAGGATTTGCAGTTTGCAAGCATCTTTTATGTTGTTGGCTTTCATGAAAACTCGTATCACTGTTTTTAGGTGAAGGGATGTGAAAACGTGAATAAAACAAATTTTGAATATCCTGTGTTCGTCTTCCCAATGTATCAGTGGCAATAAAATAAAATGAGGCACACTTCAAGCCTGACGCTGCAGTGTGAAGCATGCGGGAGAAAATACATCTTTTGTTGGCAGAGGAAGATAGATGGGTCCACATAACACGAGGATGTATGTGGCAGATGTGTAAATTAAAAAAGGAGAGGAATGAATCACTTCAAGTGATCATCTCTTTAGTGTAAATGATGCTTTCAGTAGCTTGCTCTCAGGTTGTGTTCCTCAGTTGCCTCCGTACAAACCTTACTCATTTCGTGTAAGCTCGGTGTGTCGGGCAGGGAGACGCCTTAGCAAGGCTTTATTCCTTCCAAGTTCATCTTCAGCATTTTCAGAATGTCGTTCTCTTACACAGCCCACTAGCAATGCAGTGTTTTAATTTGATAAATAATCTGGCTTCTGTAGCTGTCTGACTCCTAGCAGACTGTTTAATTTCACCGAAATTTTGAACCCTATAGTTTTTAAAGAATGAGTGATTGCATTTCTTACAACACCCTCCCAACGAGAGATTTAATATTTTGATAGCAGTACCTTCATGGTGAGAAGCTGAAGTGTAGGCATGTGAAAAGAAAGCTGTGGAGATAAAAAGGTGATGGAAAAATGACAGTAGACCAGAGTGAAGGTGGCATGGGCACCTTTAGGACCTTGAATAAGGACTTTCTTGTGTGTGACTAAAAGAAGGGCGAACACCATGTGATATGCGTACAGAATGCTCTAGTAGATTCAGGTGACTGAGATATTTCTTGAAAGCCCAATAGTCTCATGTCCTGTGTTCTCACAGATACCCGCAGTAACTATGTTGTGAATGAGCTGAGCGAGCACAGTAGCAGTTAACCTTACTTGCAGCTTTACCAAATGCCAGGGAACACTTTTAGAAGTTAGAAGTCTTTTATTTTCTTAGTCTGGATGCAGTTCAAGTGAGCAGAATAATTTGCATGTTGCGTATTACATTCTCTGTTACATGGTAGACAAATCTCACGCAGACATAGCATCATTACCATTTACGAACCTTCTGCAGGACTTCTTAAACTCTTCTGAAAAACATTTCATTCTTAAAACAATCTTAAAGGAGGGGTAAAGGCTTAGTGGGAACTAGGTCAGCATTCACAGGGGGTTGGCTATCAGGGTGGTGCTTGGGCTGTATGATTTTAATCCTCTGGTGTGTATACACGTCTTTGGCTCCTGTGCGAGTTCCATGTTAGCCCAGGCATAGGGTTTCTGGAGTAAAAAGCTGATTCATCGCTTAATCAAGTGTCTATATCTAAATACTGTCCTCTTGTTACAAATAAAGCTTCAGCTATTGCAGCATTCATAAATATAGGCGGAAATGTCAATGAGTCTCTTTCAGTTCCTTTTGAGACTTTGTGATAAGTTGGTTTAGGAGAAAATCTGATGAATAAGATTGCATTATAATGCTTTTATCATCTGAAGATACTTAATTTGATACACAGCAGTCGGGGGAAGCACAAGTAACGTTTAAAACTGTCGTACAAATCGTTGGCAGTTTTTGTAGCTGCTCTGCAGCAGCCATCAGTTAAATCTCAAAGCTTGATCGTACAGTTGAATATGTGTGCACGTCTCTAACATTATTTCCAATGAGCTTTCAAATCTAGTAGCTTGCATTTTTTATTTTATATTAATAATTTCAAATGTTTTGTGATGTGCAATATTGACTGGGAATTTTAGTCCAAGACTTTGGTGCAGTAGCAGTCGCTTTGCATGAATGTGGCTTTCTGAAGCCATTCAATTTTTTTTTGCCTTGATTTTGTACAAACGCAATTGCGCTAGTGATTTTACACTAGGAAGTCACTCAGAGTTGCAGGGAATGGGAAAGAGGAGGGGAAAGATTGATGCAATACATTTGCAGAGCTGAGGAGGTTTGGGGGATTTGTTTTTATGGAGGTAGACTCAGTCTGTTGCCCTCAAATAATTGGGTTCGTCGTGCTACTACAGCATAATTTAGGTCGTGACTATTCTAGAGCTGAAAATAATGTTACAGGGTATTTTGTGAGCTTATATTTGATGTTGTAAGAAGTAATTGGAGAAGGGTACACGATTTTCTACTGCTTTTTTATTCTTAAATATTTCACGTTACAGAAGCTCTGCAGAAGAATTCTGCTATGTTTCAGTTGATCAAAACACTACAAAAGGCTGTTGCTGGTACTGGAGAGAGTGTATTCATGTGAAGATTGCAGGAGGAGACATACAGAGGACAAAAATACAACTCAGGGAATTAGAAGTCCATTGCATCTGCAGTTGCGAAGGAGTCTCAGTTTTTTTCCTTCAAAGCATTATTAGAAACAGTTTCTAAATTTCTCCAAGTATGTAGTGATTTGTTACAGATACCAAGCCATTCCTTACTGTGAGGAATTCATTACAGTACCGTATGTAGTTAGATATATTCTGTTACTCTGAGTGTGAGCCTGGCTCCTCAATATCCGTAAATTGTATGTTTAAATGCAACCCCAGAACCACAGTCTTTGTGATGGAGTAGAACCCAGTGTAGCTGTTACAAATCTTATGGTATCCAAAATTTTATTTGAAGCTGTGTTAAAATTCAGTATGATTTTGATTTTTCACCTCTTCTTGCAGTTAAGTCATAACCGGAAAATTTTTCAAGTGTTGTATTGCAAGCATTTATTTTCATACAGCATCCAGTGATCATTGGAGGCATGTTTTTAGGATAGGTGAGGAGGAAAATATGGTAGGGAGAGCTATCTCCTAAATCTTTAGCTCTGTCAATATTTAGTTACTGGAGTGACTGGTTATGATTGCAGCCTCTTGTTGTTATACTTGGAAGTGTGTATTTTATATGTTGCTGTGGGTTCGTTAGAGAAAATGAAAATGTTGGTAAAATATTGTTTAAAAAAATCAGTTTAAAAAAATAACTGTAATGAAGGGTGACAGTGTTACATATACAAAGGGAATTACTTCTAGCAAACTTTTATAAAGGTGGTGCCAGTTCTCTTTTGGCGTCTGTTTTCTACGGGTTCTTAAAACCAGGTTATTGTTACTGATTTGTCAGCTCAAATCTGTTGGTGGCACTGCTGCTACTTGCCTGGATGTTTCTAAGCTGAATCTTACAATGCCAGCGGAAAGGGCAACATGGTGTGGTTGTCATAGTGGTAGGGAACTGGACCTACCTTTCGGAATTCTCTCCTCATTCCAGCTAAGGGGAAAAAAAACAACACAAAACCACCATTGTTATTGCTGTTAGAATACCGATCGATTATATTTTAAAAAGAAAGATCTTTCGTTTCTCCTTGCAGTGCTTGTATTGCTCTCAGTTTTTGAAAGAAATGTGAGAACTTAATGTGGTTTTAACTATGTAATGTCTTTAAAAAATCACTTTAGGAAAGAAAATGAAATTACACATTCTGCAGTACAGCAGCCGTTTTACAGTGTCTGATTACAATAATTGTTTTCTTCCAAAGCACTGTGTTTTAAGCACTCTCTAATTTTAGCCTTTAATGTATTGTGATTATTAGTACACAATATGAAGGAACTTTATATCCTCTGGTATTATTTGCCAGCCAGGATTGGAACTGAAAGGAGAGAATATGTGGGTCTTTGGTGGATTTTGTTTTTTCTATGTAAGGAAGCAGTCTTTTTTTTTTTTTTAACCTTTTTGTTTAGTTCTGATTATTTTTGAGTTGACCAACAGAATTCACCACCATGGTACATTACATATATTACAAGGAGAAAAGTGTGTTTTCATCGACCTGTGTTTTAGTAGCTGCCAGCATTTAGAAGAAGGAAATCTCCAAGTTGATGTTGGAGGCTGGCCATGTAAAAGGATAAGGCGCCAACTGCAGGGAGCGTTGTTTTTCTGGCAAATAGCTTCTGTGTACACTCATCCCTAACTCGGAATTAAATCCGATCTGAGGTAGTTTCCGACTTTGCGAGTTACTTGAAGTTCAGCTCTGAATTAACGAAGCACAGGTCACATCTGTAGTGAAGATTGTTGCTGTTTTGACTGGGTTTGTGGTTGTGCAATGCCTTCAAGAGCTCTTTGTTCCATTCAGGAACTTTGCAAAGAAGCTCGGTTGCAACTGGCCGTCAGTGCCTCTCATCGCTAACCTCTATGGTTAACTGTTTAGCTTAAAAAAGACTTCTAAAATCAAATCTCACAAGGCCTGGGGGTACTTCTGCGTAGGCCTAATCACAGACAAAAGGCTTTACTCCGAAGAGGGTTTGTAAGGGCTGGAACTCATGTTGTTTTGTATTAAGATTTGCTCAACCGGTTAAGAAATCTGTAAAAAGTCAGACATTCCCTACTGTTGCTAAAGAATATGATGAAAATGGAGTGACCCTCTCCAAAAGTGAGAAATAAACAACACAAAAGAAACTAGATACAATTAAAACACAATTTCCGTTAGCAAAATGTGGAAAAAAGTGAGAAATGTAGTAAAAGATTATAATTACTGTTTACTTAGAAATAGGCTGCCTTTTTTTGAGGCGGAACACAAGTATTAATGCTCTGTAATTGTCTGTTGTTAACAGAGATCTCGATTCCCTAGATATTGAACAGTAGCAGCCACAACAACAGGATTAATGTGTCAGATCTCACATTAAAGATTTCTGGTAACTAGCCAGTTGCAGGAAATCATGTATTAGATCTTTCTTTGTTGTAAGACAGCTTCTTAATATTTGGGATGTTATTAAAATTTCAAGCGACAGTTCCTTGGGTGCAAAGTAGTTTGTCAGTAGATTATCTAGCTAACGTGGTTCTACAACATCAAGACCTGATCTTTAAATGTATGTAACATTCACGATTCCTATTAAATCAGGGTATTTCTGGCTGCGTCCAGGAGTTCCGCCCTTATGGTCTGTCTTTTTTTTTTTTTAATGGAAATGTGCTACAAATGTTTTTCTTTAGAAACAATAATTGGAGTCCTGTTTCCTTCTAATGCGTAATTGTCAAGGGTAGTTACTTATTTGTAGGGGAGAATAGACAGAACTCATAGTCTTATTTCTGCTTTGCGTGTGAGGTTAAGCTTTTTGTTTCTTAGGGTCATAATTTTTATGTGATTGGCATTTTTCTTGCAGTCATAACTTCAGGGATATTTTCTCCTCTCCCTATGGGAAGTTCATGTCCCAAACCGAATTTTAGATACCGCGTCCTGAAAACCTGGTAATGGCAAGAAAAATCAAAAGACTTGGCATATCAAACCGCTGCTCTTTTAAGAAGTACCTGTGTTGTTTGGTCTTTACTTTGTACTTTTGCTAATTAGAGTAACTGTAAACGGGATTAAATTCTTGCTAATTCATTCAACTTTGCTTTTCAGGATTGTTTTCAGACTGAAAACAGTCAATCACATGCAGAACCCCTTTGAAGACATTTGACTTCTTGAATTTTCTCTTTTAATTCTACTTTCTTTTGGAAGGATTTGTGTGTGTTTCTCATTTATAGACTGCACGGCCATATTTCTGTTTGAGTGTCATGCATACAGTTAGTGAATGATCTTGTGCTTTAAATTGATTGGGTAATTTTTAATTTGGTAATCAAGAGTGAGGATTGAATGACTTGTACAAGGTCATGGAGTGGCTGAAGTGGGATTCACCCCACTTTTCTTGCCTTTGGGTGTCTTAATCGCAGCGGCATTTAAGATAACGGTACGAGGCAGTGCCTCTAACAATTCCTCACAAGATCCCTGCCTTTTTGCCATAATTTTGTGTGCAGAGTTGTACAACGAAAGTAATGAGAAATAGAGTGGAAACAGACATTGTGGAATATGTACTGAAAAGTCATAAAACAAAGGGTGTTATTAAAAAGCTATATTTTAGGGGGAAATAAAGATGTCCGTTTTCATCAATTTCAGGTTATTTCATTAAAGTTTATGCTTTTTTCAGCACATGTATTAGTAAGGTTTTTGAGTATTCTGTACTGATAAATGATTTAGGAGTGACAGCACAGCATTTTGTTTCCTGAAGATTTGAGTTTTGATCGTGCTGCGTCTCCTAATGTTTTGACCCACTTTCAGATACTAGGCTGTATGTATGCTAGTGCACTTCCACTTTCTAAAAAAATTATTTGAAGGCTAGTCCCTGACATAGTTTGGCTCACACAGTTCCTTTCTTTAACAACAACAACAAAAAAAAATCCTGGACAGGGAAACTTGGCAGACAGTCATATTGGAAAATAATAAACATGCCTCTGCCAGAAGTGTTTGAATTTGTTACAGTCATCTGGTCTGGACTAGTAGCTGCTTAGAGATCTATGAATAGCAACAGGAGAGGCAGAGGAGCAATTTTTCTACAGGCATAGGGTTGAAACGATTCGTATTTGGAAGTTTGCCTTTGTCATCAGAGTTGGAAACATAGTTCTTCTCTTAAAGTTTTTCTGGGGAAATTAATAACATGTAATATTAGAATTCAAAAATTTTGATGGGACATTCATTTTAGTACAGGGCAGTGGAGAAACGCCCCTGGCAGCACTGATGAATGATGTTCTGACCAAAGATAAAGGAAAAAATAGCCTAATCTATGTTTTTAGATCTCAGGGTCTTTTGTTGCTTCTGATGGTGCTTCTTTTCTACTTCTCCTAGAAACAAAGGAATTCTTTGTCTCTCGAGGGGCCGGAGCCCCAGATGTTCCTATAGGCAGCTTCTGTTAAGAGTTGCCCAGGCCTTACTGTTACCTTCTCTCAATACAGGGTTTTCAGGTTGGTTTCCCAGTTCACGGCCATCACTCTTATTAATATGACGTAGCGGTCACCTTCTGTGTGAGAAGTTCCTGTTGATCTGGGGTTTGCTCTGGACACACTTCTCATTTATTTTACTTCTGATATATTTAAGTTAATTGATCAGGATTTGAAATAATAACTAAGTGTTGTTCCCAACTATGCAAATACTTTTTAAACACATGTTTATTCCTGGTTATGGTCATATGTTTCCTCCAGTTGTCCAAGTGTTTGAGTGTTCACTGGAAGAATAAAAGTTGAAGAGCAGTAAGATGTTAAGAGTTCAGATTTTGTTTTGTTCCAACGATTTCCTGTGACACTTTGGAAGACGCTTCTGATATCTATAAGAAGAAAATAAAGCAGAAGAGAAAACTAAATTAATAAATTGGCAAAGTGCTGTCCACATAGTCTGACCAAAATAATTTAAATCTACGTTATCATATTTTTACCTTTTGGTCTAATTGTCAATAAGAAACATATCCCTTCTGTTTCTTCATTGTCCTGGACTTTGTCTCTGCTATCAGTATTTCCAGTTTCTTCTGTTGTGGGTGCCAGAACAAGTTGAAGTATGTCTGTTGTTTCTTAAACTCGTTGTTAATAATAACATCTTTATCATCCAGAGGGTTGAATTAAACTTACTCAGCTCTTCTCACAAGGGCCAGGAGCTGGGACAGCAAAATAGATTTCAACATCTAAAATAAAAGTCATACCATTAGTAGTGGAAATAAAATCCAAGTGCTACGTAAATCTGCGACTCAGGAATGGGATATTTGTGTTCTCTCATACGGGCGTTCTCAGAGACCTCTCGCTTTTCAAAATTGAGAACACCCTGAGAGATGATGGTGACTTTATACTCCAGCAGCCCCCAAACATTTTTACTAATTAGTAATGTTTATGGACTGTGAGTTCACTGCATCAGCAACTGTCCAACAGACCTCAGTGAGTAGAAAATTGGAGACATGATTTGAGAGTATGCTTCTGAACTTGTATAAACTTATTCATCTGTCTCCTGACACTCATTAGAGTGAAGTTGTTGCATGACTTCAGGAAGACAACCTTTCTTTTCAACTCTTGGAAATTTAAATAATTGCTTCTGAGGAGGACTCTTAAGGGCTCTCTTACGGTGTGCCTTCACTAAGCAATTAGTAGTAGTGCTTTTGGTTCTTGCCCAAAAGTGTATCATACCATTTATATTAACAACCTGCACATGGTTTCAAATTCAGTCAAATTTACTGCCTTTTGGGAAAGCCATAGATTAGAATTCAAGCACGTTTCTTACTCAAGCTTGCTGTGACAATGCAGGTAAAATTATTTAATGGCCTGTAGTCTTCCAGTCCTCTTGCTGCAGTTCTTGAAGGGATCACGAGCAGGCGTTATGGCTGGTAAAGGCTCTTGGAGGATCTCAGCATGAACAACTGGAATGTGCCACTGGAGGTAAATGGATGAATGCAAAAGGTACTGAGAGAGCAGAATTGCAGTTTTGCAAGGCTGACCTGGATCTTCAGGTTCATTTGAGTTCTCATGAGGAAAACATCAGTACATTTGAATAAAACAAAAGCTATTTCCAAAGAGATGGGGGCAATTGCATCTCTGAAAAGGAAAAAAAAAATACATGTTCAGTAGCTTCTAGTAGTCATTGTTTTCCTTTGGTGCTAGCTTCTGGTATTCCAGTAGTTGTACCAAAGGAAAACAATGGTTTCAGAAGATTGCCATATGTCTATTCTGCCATCAGCTGAAAAAAAGACCTTATAAATGCTTCTGTTTCTGTAAGCCCTTGGGTAAAAAGCAACAGAGTCAGTGAAGAAAGCCAATCAGTATGGAACTTACTGGTTTCAAATGTTTGCTTTGCAGTCGTTTCATTAAAAGTTACAGTCGAAGCAGATAAAATCACATCTCGTAGCTAACCTATAGCGTTAGCCCCAAGTTTTACCTCTGTTCCTTTGATAAAGAGATTGCATCCTGTTTACTTACAAAGTGTATGTTGTCCTGGGAAATGAATGGATTGTTTTGCTTTGTTTTGACTGCTTCCCATTTTGAGCTGACATTTAGTCTTAAAATTCTCCAATGTTCTTTTTGTTGTCTTGGTTTTCTTTAGGTCTTCACTACCCATGCTTTTGTATGAAAAACCCTGTAGTATGTAGTTTTGTATGAAAAACCCTTTGATTAATACAGTAAGATGTCTGTATTTTATTTAGATGTTGTTTCTTCAGTTATCAGTGTGAAGTGAGGAGCTTAATGAAGTCCTATAGGTATCTTAAATGTGGGATGTCTTCCGTCCTATTACTAAAACGTGTAGCATTTAAACAGGTAAAAATTGTGGATTTACTTTGATCCAATTCAATGGTTGTATTTGGTTGGTATTTTCTCAGTGCATTGGAAATGCATATTCTCCTGCATTTTTCAAATCGAATTGCTTTTGATCATCTATTGAAATCAAAGACTTAATGTAGTGTGGTTTGAAATAGTTGTCTTTAAACTTATATAGATCTTTGATTCCTTTTTCTAAACGTGGTAATCTGTAGACTTAAATTTTCAAAGCCTGAATCAGTAAAGTTCTCTTAGTGGAACTATGTATGCAGGTTTGTATAATGTATACTATTCCTTGTCACCTTCGATTTAAGCAGGATCATGTGTGAAGACAGATTTCCTAGAATATTAGCAGCAATCCCAAAGGACATGAAAGAAAACACTTGGGAAAACAGGTAGAACTGTGATTTGTCTTCTTAGCTTTGATTTCAAATAAGAATCAGTTCTGTAGTTGTAATTGCAAAGAAACGTTCAACGCTAAAACTAAGTCAGTCCGATAAAATGCTGTCAGCTTGAGCTTGTAAGAGAGCTTGAGGCAACAGCTCTGAGGTATGAACAAACTTGTTCTTAACTTTGTCAATTTGAGTGCCAATAATGACGTTTTAAAATGTCAGAGTATTTTACTATTCTGATTTTACTATTTACTATGACCATTCATCAAGCTCTAGAAAGTAATACCATGATGCATCTTCTCACATTTTGTAAAATGCAGAGCCTAGACAGGCTGGCAGAGTCAATGAAATAAGCAGAAGTACATATGTACACGGGTAGTAAACCAACCAGCAGCAAACTCTTAGAATTGATGTGACTTTTCTGAAATAAATATTGTAAAAGTGTAGACATACTGATATATTTATTTTCAATTCAGGATGTTGTACTTACAGGGCATACACGCGTTCATTTGTGAAGTTTAGAGCTACTTAATTTCTTGAGGAAAAACTACCTTCACTGTTTTTTCTCTTGTTTCTCTTTTGTGTTAGGATAAAGGTTAACTGTGAATGAATGGATTCAACTTTTGTCAAAATACATTGAACTAGAAGCTCAAGTCAAATCTAAAAAAAGAAAACAAGAACAAAATATAAAGTAACATATACCTCTATACTTGCAGATAGTTAAAAGCTGACTGGACAAAGTCCTGGGCAACATGTTCTAGTTGATCCTTTGAGCTAGCCGATGTTTCATCTAGTTGATGCTTTGAGCAGGAAGGTTGGACTTGATAGATCTCCAGATGTTCTGTCCACAACTCTTCTGTGATTCTGTTAATGTGACAGAAGTATTGCATTTCAATTAATTGAATTAAAATAGTTGGATTAAAATATCTGACTAGCTTATATTTGAAAATATTTTGTTCTTTGTTGAAATAGTTCAACTCGTTCTGTTGTATTCAATGAAAAGAAAGCCACTTCTACCTAGTGTTTATTCATAGAATCTAAACTAAAACCAAGTTTTGAGCTTTGAGCTGATTGAAAAAAATGAAGATATGTTCTGCATCTGTTTGAGAGAGACTGTCACAAACTGGATTTAGAAAAAAAAAATGTAATTCTAGGTTGCTTGCTTTTCTATTTCCATGGTTTGATTTTCTGTTAAAATGCTTGTGTTGTACATGGCTTCCTTAACTTTTAAAACCATTTAATTGAAATGATGTTAATGGATTGCATCAAACTTAAAAACCTCAGTGTAAGTTGTTGTACTTTCAAGCTTAATCCTTAAAAGGTTTGCTTTAAAAGGAAAGGGTTTGTTTGAAAGTTACTTAAATGGAAACAGTTTGGCTTTATGGCTGTCTCCTCCTAATATGACCCTATCAAAAAGGTTTAATAGTTTTTTGGTATTTAGTTGCTGAGGCTTTTTTTGTATCCATTTTGTGAAAGAGTCAAATGGCACTGCCATAAGCACTTAAGTGATTTAAGGCTCAGGGCTGGGCTGATTATGTTTTAGTTCGCATTGATTGGTCTTTTCAGAAATGTGATTTGTCGATAGTACTGACATAATTTGTGCCTGCCTAAAAATGTAAGTGTGACAGTTGCCTCTTTGGATATAGGACTGTGATTTTAACCAGGTGGAATTAAGGGAGAAATTCAGCGCTGCTAACAGGTACACCGTATTTGTTCATGGTGACACACTACAGCTGTTCCACTCGAGCACTGCAGACTTCTAAGAACTACCAGAGTTTGACAAGAGACATACTATTAAGGCAGTAAGTGATTAAATCTTCAATCATGGAACAAAGGCAAACAGCCAACACTTGGTAGAATTTGCATAGTTCAGATTAAGTTACATTTGATTGTTGGCATTTAACAGCTCACTTAGCATGCAGAGTATCCCTTTAGCAAATTTTCATTTGTCAGTTTTGGTGATTGCAATGAGTACCAAAGAATTTTAAACTAGGAATGCTTCAATGCAAGTACAAAGATGCAGAGTATGACAGTACTCTCTTAGTCCTGCATGTAAAATTCTAGCATGCAGACATTTCAGCTGCAGTGCTGCTGCTTTGAACACACACACACGCCATATTTATGTAGTATATCTAGTTAGAAACGATAATTATCTTTTTAAATATCCAATGCATTTTGCATTTAGTTTGTTCTTTTTTACCTCTACGGTAAAAATATTAATTCTTGCATGCTTTTGCACATGTGTTTTTGATATTGTAATTGATGCATTTTTATGTTTTTATTTTTCCACTGTTTGTTTTATTTACAGCTTTATTGTTCTTGAGCCATGTGCCATGAAGTATAAGTATATTGGTTGTTTCTGGCCTAATGAACAGCAATATTCATTGCAGCTATAATAAAAGTAAGGAAAGTAATTTTTTAAGGGTATAAGACACAGAATTGCTGCTTGGTGATTTTAAAAAAAATAAACACTGTGATGTAGAGAATTCAAGGTCAAAGTTTCCCGATAGAGCATATCACCTGGTGCTATATGCTTTCATGTGTTTTGAATTATAGTATGTGGTTGCAGAATAAGTGCTGTTTTTTCATTTTTGGAAGAGTTTAACTTCTAGCCCCTTTAAGGAGCATAAATATTTCTCATGCTTTCCAGGAGAAGCTACTGGTTATTGTATTTATAATAAGCTATTTTAGTGCAAGTTTACTGTACAATTGATTTGTATCGATAAAGCATAATGCTGATAGCATTCGAGGAAGGCAAAGAATTACAGAAAGTTAAGTAATGCAACAATCACACATGTAAATCACTCAATAAAGTTTGGATATTCAAACAGAGAGTGACGTATATAAGAACAAAGCATGTAAGTGGTGTCCACTGTATAGAAAACAATGGCTGTGACGTGAATTTTGGGTGATTGCAGACAAGCAGCTGAGCGAATCTCGGTGTGATGCTGGAAGAGCTGGTGTCATCTCCGGTTACATTAAGAACAGGAGAATGCTGAGGAGGTTGAAGGTAGCATTTGTGAAACGTGTGGTAAGCAGTGTCTCTGACTCCTGCACCAATGTATTTTAAGTGATGTTGAAAAAATGGAGATCAGAAGAGAGCTCAAATATGCTTTTCCTCCTCTAGAGGATACTAAGACATGTTTTCATTAGATTGTACCAGGAGGGTGGGGAAGTTCTAGTTCTGTACTAGAAGTTCTAGCATAGTGGGGGGGGAACAGAAAGAACAAATACCTTGTATTTAAGCTAGTCAACATCTTACATACTCAAGAAAGGAGGAGTTTTAGAGAGTGAGGCATTTGGGACTGCCTGCTCAAGGAAAGTGGTAGCTGTCTCTTCTCTTAAAGCTGGACATTGATCTTCCTCCTAGAAAGGACTGCTTTTGTCATGTGAGCTGCTGTGAAACCAGGTTAACTTGTAGGTCTGCAATAATCTGGAAGGCAGATACAATGATCACGTCTTCCCCCATACATTAAAGTACACTAAATATCAGTCCACTGCATCAGTTCAATGCAGAGCTGCCCCTGGGCACAAGTTCTGCTTCTGCTCCAGTCTCAGCAATATGGACTGCTAATTATAGGCGTGCGAAGGAGGATTGGAGATCGAATTCCCTGTGAGCCTCCCTCCATGCATTATCTTAGAACTTAGTGGCTTGTGCTGATCAGAGTTACATCTAAACAGCTGACCCCAAGAATTGGGGATATCGATAAATGTTGTAGTCAGTCTGCTGGGCTACGAACGGGGTTGGGCTTGCTGTAACCGAGAGCTCCTGCGAGCAGCTCCACTCTTCACGGTGTTACCCTGTGGTACCAGCTAGGCAAACTGCCCTGGCAGGAGCAGCTGGTACCTTGTCAAGTTACATGCTACTTAACCCTGATGTAGCTTGTGCGTGTCTCAGGGATGACAGGCAAAACAAAACGCCTGCGCTTTCAAAAGCATTTGAGCAATCAATTGCTGCATCTTCACCTGGTGTTACAGCCACCGTTCGCCCTGTCACAGCGGAATCAGGATTGGAAGCTAAATGTAACTTTTCTGTGAAATGTCTCTTCAGGTAATCAGGGTTTCTCTCCGCAATTATCTTAGTATCTCGTTAAGGGGAAAGGAGGTTAGTGTCACAGAGCGGAGAAGCCTGTATTGCCTTCCGAAAGAAGCTGTTAAGTGCACAGTCTGAGTAATCTCTGGGTCAATAATCAAAACTTCTGAGATCGGCTTATTCTTAGAAATGCAACTGATTAATAATTCAGCATGGCAGGATTGGATTTTTTTGACTGCTTTTGATCTGAATGACGATGCCTGCACTGTGCGTGCTCTCATCTAGGGTAGCTCCGAGTATAACGGGCAAGTGGCTTCAACCTGCTGTCATCTGCTGCTTATAAGGCAGAAACCTGTGATGTCTGCGTACCTTAACTCGTAGTGAGTAACCAATTCAGTTCTTGGCTTGTAAAATAAATGTGATTTGAATGGAATTTATGCACCCCTTCATACTTTGATTAATAAAGGAAAAATTATTTGCCAGAAGATCACTGCTCTCTGTCTCATCCACCTCTGAACAACGTGCAATTGTTCCCCTTCTGTCAGCAGTCTTCACCCGCCAGTTTTAGGGTTCAGGCAAGTAGAAACTCCAGCAAAACCAGGCCAGATCTTCCTTTTCGAGGGGTAAAAGACAGGCTTGAAAAAGTACTTCGCTAAGAAGACATTATATCCTAGTGGCAAACTATCAAGGCAGTCTTCATTGTGTTTCTCATAAAGCTTCGCAGCATAGAATCACTGTGATTTGGTTGGTTTGATGTTTCTGATGAAATATTACTGTGGCTTTGATTCTTTAAGCAGGAGGTTCTCCCTAGGCAACTTTAGGAAGGTGACGGCCATTGACCATTCCTCTGCCTAAGGAAGGCAGTGAAATTTATGATTTAATTTATATTTTATCAAATTAAGTATTAGAAGTGATTTTCTTTGTGCTTATGAAAACATCTTTTTTTTTCCTCAATTTCAAAAGGAAGTGATAGTATGACAAGAAGTGGTGCTCAGTTTGTTTCCTTTCTATCTTAGTGTAATGTTTTAGATTGGATGGTAGTAGGAAGAAACCTGATTTAGTGTCATGTCTGGTAACTACAGTTTGTTAGAAAAATGCATCTCGTGGTAAGAACTTGAAATTTCACCCAACTCCTCCAAATCTTTATGTATGTACCACGTCTGTTAAGTGCTATTCAGAATTTACATGGATGGGGGACTCATTTTTCCATCTTTTACTGCTGTGCTGCTTTGTAGCCCATTCTAGATGGGCACAGCTGACAGTGCTCCCAAAACACTGCAGGGGTGTTGTCTGCGTACCCGCTGTCTTGAAGTAAGATGAATTACCTGCCGAAGGTGTCCATCTGCCCCATACCTCTTTTGACTGTAGAGGGAGCATAATGCTTAAGTCACTGTGTGGATGAGTTCCGTGTGTAAAAGAAAAGGTAGGTCTGTGGACCAAGAAAAAAAAGACTCATCTGACTCATTATAGCAGGTATGTGTGAAATTCAGGCTGTTAGAGATGCTGGTGCTATTCCTACTATTTTCTATGGTTCTACCTGAACACTTAACCTCTTCCTCCCAAGTCAGACTTCAGTGGTAGGTGTCTTGAGGCTCCTCTTGTTGTTCAGTTCATGTAAACGGTACGGTTCTGTTGACCATTAGACAGATGAAAATAAATGTATCCTTTTTTCCTTAGGAGACAACAGTACAGAAACATCTTCTTGGAGTGAACGGTAGCACAAGGCACATGATAGAAAGTTGGGATTCAAGTAAACAGTGAAATGAGTCAAGAAAGGGAATTACCAATAAAGAGCCTCACACAGACAAGATGCATATGGTCTGAAAGTGCAGGCAGGTAACTAGAAAGATTAACTTACTTATGCACAGTGTGATAAACAAAGTGTATGAACAAAGAGTAATTTTATCAGTATATTGTCTTTTGTCTACTTATTTTTGCAATAATTGTGCCTCTGCTGGAATAATTGACTGGGAACCAGGAAAGCTTTAAAAACTATGTTGACCATATTATTTCCATCTGAACTTAGATAATAGTTCGTTAGATGTTTCCATTAGAAAAAGGAAAGTTATATTTATTCATGTTTATGGTGTACACTGGGAGCTTGTCTGCACAATTTTTTTTATAAGCAATGAGCTGCAAATTACTGTTAAGCATTTCTTTTTAACTAGAATAAAAAGACTTTAGAAAATACCGTGTTTTGTAATACACATCCCTAGAGCTATATGTCTTCCAGTTGAGTGCAGATGTTAATTATTAGTTGGTTAACCTCAAATTTCTCTGGAGGAAAAATGTAAGCCTGGTCACATGGCAGGCCACAATGTTGATTTCTATCATCAGTATTTGTTAAAAGTTTTGTTTTCTTTCAACAATAAGCTTACTTTTTTTCCAAATGTTCAAGTAAGCTGGTGTTCTTTTTGCATGCCTAGCTACAGATTGTGGTGGGTGTGTCTCAAATCCTCTATTGGGGGTATTACAATTAGATTGCTTTTGTTTCACTTTTTTTTTTAAGTGGTTTGATAAATTATAGTTCTGACACAGTAACTAAAAAGTGTGCTGTGCTATCCCTGGGGGATGCGTTGCTTCTATTGTGTAGATGTGTTTGAAGATCCACTGCCAAGCCGTTTTCTTGTGCTGTGATTTCTTTCTGAACTTTTTTGCCCATTTGTTTTCATTGTATAAACCCGTATAAATAAAGAACGTTCCCCAGACTGGCATTAATTCACTTTGGGGGAAAAAAAATCTTACTGTATGAAATTTTTGTCATGTCTGAGTTCTTCTTAATTCTTCTAACCAGTTTGGGAGTTGTGGCTATATTCTAGTTAGTAGGTGTTCAGGGAACCTGTCTTGAAGTGGTGCACTTGAAACTGTACTTTCTTTCTTCATTTTTGGGGTATTGTGTTCCCATTGCCTTAAAGTATGATTACATGATTTAACATTAGTTATTTATTTTGTCTGTTTACGTTATACAATAAAAAACTGCAAGGTATATAAAACTTTACTGGCAAAATTCTTGATTATATGACTTTAAAAAAAAAAAAGTGAGAAGAAAATGTGTTTCCCATTCAATAACCAGTGTCCTAACTCAGATCCAGTATATTAACACTGATAGAGTTGCTCTGCTTTTAGAAACACTTGATTTGCTTTATACTCTGGATTGATTAGGTCTTTTTTCCGAATGAACCTCAAGCCATCTTATGTTGTTTACAAGTGATAAGAATAGTAGGATTTGCATCTTGCAAATGTAGAACAAATCCCATTTCATTTTATTAGTCGTTAGAACTTACTTGCTTTCTCAGTCTATTTTCCAAAGCAGTTGTAAACTGCTGTCTGACCTGCTCGCTTGAAAAGCAAGGGACATCTAGAGATTGTTTTTTTTTTTAATTTTCTTGTAGTACTTAAGAGTTTTGCGTCAATAACCAATAAAAGACCTCACAGAAGACTGTTTGCCCAATTATGTTTTAGTAGGTGGTTAACTGGCCTTTTTGCTATTTCCTTGTATTTGCAGGAAATACCACTTTTTATCTCTTCAGCAAAACCGTGCACATATGGATGTACATACTGTCTGACAGTTCCTTCCCACTTTCAAGAATGTGGCAGTACAGGAGCGTGCTTTCCTTTGCTTTGGAAGCGGTGAACTTTTAGGTTACGCTTTTGAATGCTGCTTAAGCTGTCTCTTTGCTGGCATTGGTACTGTACAAAGCAAGAACTGCTATCTGCCTTATGCAGCTTTGTGTGCATGCTGGCACAGTAATTTGGGTGGCAACGGTGAACCGGACTTGGGGAACTGGTGTATTGAAAAGAGTAATCTTTTTGTAGGGTGAATTTTTAGCTAAATCGATGTTCCATCCCAGTTCTTAGTGCATATGTTCAAAGACTTTTACAGTCTCAAACAAGAAGTGGAGAAATGGGGCAAGAGCAGATGACTGTGGCAGCTTGATTTTCATCTGATTTTGTCTCTACAGCTGAATTGCTTTTTCTAAAGAATAATCATTCTGTATGTCAAGTCATCTCTCAGTATAAATACACAGGCAATATCTTGTATTTAAATGCTTGGAGGACAATTTTTTTTTTTCTTTCCTTCTGCTATATTTTGCTTTTTTCCCCTCTTTTCTTCACCTCTCCTAGAGGAATAAAGGTGCTAAAATTTAAAACTAAGGAGCATATATAGCAGGTTTAATACTTCAGTTTTATACAGCAGTGTATTACTTCATTTCTTCCTAAATGGTGTTTATGTTAAAAGTGGGGGTGGGGGAGAAGGAGGTAGTATCTTGAACACTGAGATGTTTTCCATTCAGTTTAGCATAATCTGAAAACTCAAATCTAAACAGCTTACTATATGCAAGGTTCAAGTGATGTTTTAATAAATCTCTTTTAAAAGTTATTTTAAAACATAATAAATTAGAATATGCATATTTTCAACAGTACAGTCATACATCTTTTTACATAAATGTGACATTTTAATTTGCAAAAACTAACCAGTGAGCAAATGCTTGACCTCGTGTATCTACATACCTTTATAATGTAGCTTCTGCTGTGTTAGTGTGAGAGGTAAATCTCTGCAACCAACTGCATTCATTGCTTCACCTTTTGATACACTTGTTGATGTGTGCAGATGCTGAATGTGCAGTGCTGTCATAAAACTGTGTTTAGGTTAAAGTTCATAAGGAATCTAGCATATTAGTCATTCCAGCCACAAGGTGACTCCTGCTGTTAGGTCACTCTTGCAGAACTGAAATTGTGCAGGAAAGAATAGATAGGCAATAAAGGACAGAATGCGGAGATGGCCGAACCCAAGGCAGTTTGTAAAGAGCCAGGTTCCCTATTTTTGGCCTGGCCTGATCATGACTGAGAAGATTAAATAGTCTGAGAGGTGTCAGTTGTGCTGAGGCTGAATTTACCGTCAGTCACTTTGTGGTAGGTAGGCAGTTGTTCTCAAACATGACGCGTTTAAGAGCTGATGTAGGAGCTTACACCAGTAAAGCATACTTGCCATCATACCATTCATGGTTGCTGTGTTCTCTAAGTTGTAGTAATGCATTGCTGGTTCCTGTAACAGTTATTATGACTTACCAGCATCCTTGAACTTTTATAAATTGATGTTTTCAGCTTGACTGCATACAGCTTTTACCTATTTCAGACTCTCTGGTTATTCAATCTCTTATTGTTAATTGATTTGCTTCTTTAAACTGTTTATCAACATGTAGGAAATCAGCAGAGAAGCCTAGCTGGAAAAATCAGCTACATCTCAGCAGCGAAAGAAAAATATGGGCCAATAATGGCCCTGGGAAATACCAACAGAAATTTTGATAATAAAGACTTTAGGTCCTGCTATGTCCTGAGGAAGGAGTGGATTGCTCAAGCTCTTGATCTATCTCAGCAAGGTCTGTCTGGTGGCATTTAATGGCCAGTTCAAATAGGTTGTTCTTCCTCTTCCAAATTGCCAAATTTTAACTAGTTCCCCAACCCCATCGCCAGCCCATCTCATCTTTTCCTCATCTTCTGTAGGAGTTCTGCAGTCCTTATTTATCAGTCTGTTGCATGTAAATTCCTTCTTAAAAGAAAGCCAGGGTTGCAGTCACTAAATAGTGTGAAGGTATGCCAGAATTCATTTTCCTTGTGTGAAAGCATTAGAGTGGTTTTCAATAATGGGATCAACTGCTATTTTTTCACATTCTTTCCACCAATTAACACATGGTACTTAGTGACATTTTATCCAGTTATTCAATTGCTAGGCATAATCTTACCATCTACAGTCAAAAACGGATTCCAAGTAAAACCTTCACTTTATGAGAGGCTTTCTCCTGTAATACTGATGTATTTATAATGTTTTGTGAAGCTCCCCACAAGTCAGAGCTGAGGTAATGTTACTGTCTTGTACGTGAAGAACTGAGATTCCAAAATGCCAATACTAGAGTTAGAACTCTTGGAACTCCTGCGGGGTCTCGACCCCAAAGTATCAGGGTTTAAGTTTCTATATTATTGCTGTGCTTAATGATTTAACTAAAAATGTTTAAAACATGCAAATGTTCAGCAGTTTTCTAAAACATTTCTGTCTGATTGAGTATAAAAAAGACTGTCTTTTTTTTAACTGACGACTGATTCAGCCCCAATAAAATTCCAAGAGAAAGGTGGGAATGATATCTGTTTTAGAATGACATTCATCTGCCTCGGTGATGAGTCTTCCTCTGTGTTGATGCCTGCTGTGCTTGCATGAACGTCTAACTACGGTAACAAACGGGATGTGTGCGTTATGTAAGCAATTCACCCGGCATGCAGCTCTGACGTGCTTGCAGATTCCAGCTCTCTCCTGTGTACCAAGTGAAGCTAAGGTTCCATGAAAGAACCGCTATCAGTTGCACAAATAAACTTCATTTAATATATATACCTGAGGAGCCAGAGGCTTTCATAGTAGCAGCTAGTTCAGGTTTCTCTCGGTAGATGGGCTGTTTGAGCTGCAGGTTGGATTTAGTGTGGTGTCAGGGTTATCTGCCAGACTGCTCTGTCTGTCCTTCCTGTTGTGCTCAGACTCCTGCTTCCTGTCTTCTCCCTGAGTTTCTTTGTCTCTCCATTTATCTTCTTGCTCCCCCACTCCATGCGCTTTCTGCTTTTTTCTTCCTATGGTAGCAGGTTCCCAGTGGGAGGGCTATTGAAAACCTGAGGGGGCAGGTGGCCTTAGTATTTCACTGCAGTTATTTTGCTCCTTCTGCACACTGTAGCTATGCTTTCAGACAAAACCACAGAAGAAATCCCTGTTATTGCTCAGATTTTATTTTTAAAGGAAAAGTTTTACTTAAGGATGTGTGGCTAGATGGCCATATTTGGCTTTGCTTAATTTTAGACGTCATTAAATGTGCTAAGGACAGGAATAGCTACATATGTATGGTAAATCTTGAGAAGAAAGCTAAATTTAAGCATTCTAGTGTAAAATTGCTGTCGCTAAATCTGACAGCAGCGTATTCAGGAACTCCTTAATTCTGAAAAAAAACCCTGTGCCCACGCTTGTCTTTTCACGTCGTCTTCCGTGGGACTGTTTATGGGATGAAAATGAAGCATCTCCTTTTATGTAGTTTAGTAGTCCTTGTTTGTAACAGCATTTCTATACAATGAGAGCAATTAAAACTTTTTTACATAATGCTTTATGCAGAATATTTGAATACTGTAATCTCAAGTAATGCTAAATCATCATCGAAAATGAATGTTACTTTTTTACAGTGTTACTTTAGTGTTTGTTTAATTGGCTAGAGAATCCGTTACCTGTTTTCAGTCACTAAAAATATGAAAATGCAGCTCAAAAAAAATTGCAGTTGTCTGAGTCATTTTAATGACATGATTTTTTTAAAGAACTATAACACGTGAAAACTTGTCCGACTTGAAATATAATATGCCATACATCTGAAAATTAAAAATCTAAGTAGGTTTTTAAAGCTAACTTGTTAGAAACAGTCTCATCTAAAGATCTTTGCAAATGAGCAATTTTCAAAATAATTCATAAAGAATTTTATTAATAGTATCACGTATCACCTTGTCACCAAGTATTAACTTCTCCTTTCTTCTTGTTGATTCTACAGTTTCCCAGGTTTTTCCCTGTTTTTCTCTGAACAATGTGCTACATTAGAGGAAAATCAGATACATGAACAGTTTCCTTATATAGCACTACTTAAAAAGTAATGTGGTCGTCCATATAGTTGCTATCATAAGTATGTGGATCCACAGTTCATTAAATCATCAATGATAACGGCGTTAAGTGTCTTCCAGTAGGTATAATCCTAGCAAGCTGCCTGAGTCGTGAGTTCACAGTGATCTTTCAGGAGCCTGAGCAGTGCTGGTAATTCCCCAAGTACACATACTCGATCTCCTCCTCCTCCCTGAGTTCAGTCTGCTGTGGGCCTTTCAAAACACAGGGTGGAGGGAGCTTCTGAAGCACGGTATCCTGACTCGTGAAAGAGCAGGAGATCTCTGAAAGCATTAACAGAAAGCTACGTTTCAGAAAAAGTAGGGGTCTGGTGGTGAGAATTAAACATCTTTTCTGACAACACATCAGCCAGAAGGAATCTGTCACGCTTCTGTTGCTATCGGTAATGTTCTAGTCCGGATCTTAGAATTTTAAGGTCAAATGTGAAGAAAATGTGTTCAGAAGAAAATTGAAACACCTACTTCTGCAATTTATTCTAACACGGACAATCATGCAAGGGCATTACTTTAGGTACTCGTTCTTCTTGATTTGGAAAACAAAACCTAGTTTTTGAGGGCACTGACACAGGTATCTTAACAAAAAGTGTAGTTTGGAAGTCTCTCCTTAGTAGTCATGTTCCCAGGAGAGCAGTGATGTGTCTCCAAGTGTGGCTAAGAGCTCCCTCATCTACTGCTTTTTACAACTGCAGGATGAGCAAAGTTGAAGTGATTATGATTGTTGCACAAGATTTAATTTGTGGATTTATGGTTAAAAGGTGTTAAAACGTACTGCCTACATATCACTGCTGTCATTGGGCTGGGAAAAAGGGTAAGCAGGGGGAGATGGGAGTTAAATCTGAACAGTAAAAGGCAGGGGACGACTGGTATTAGGTACTCCCTCTACTCTGAGCATTTAGTGTATTAGCTTAAAATGTGAAGCTAGATTGCTAGCTGTCTTTCTACCCTTGTTCTTTTTAATTATGTGTGAGGGAGAGCTTTTGTTTTCCATGCAGAAAGGTGATCAGTAATTTGAGTAGTGCTGTGCACAGAATTTCAACATTTCAAAATTTAATAGCCAGTGAGATGACCCTGTAAAATAGGAATATCTGCATTGGGTGATATTGCATTAGCAACAGATAGTTCTGAATAACACTTCTTAAACATTTCTTAAAGAATGCAGACATGGCTATAAATACCTTGTCTTGGCAAATGAAACATCCAGTCTACGCAGTCTGCAGTCACTCTGAAGGTTATTGAGTAAATACAAGCCAACCACATGAAATGATCTGTACAAGGCAAGCGGTCTTTGGATACGTGCTTTCTGTAAAGTGCTCAAATGTTTAATATTTTTTTCTGTAACACTGAGACAGAAAAGGACCTTGCAATTTTAATTATGGGAAGAACTAGAACAGTGTGTATGTTACCAATTAATGACTGTAACAAGCCTAAGATAAGAGTGCTACAAAGGCTGGGCATTCTTTGCAGAAAGAAAGGCTAGAGCAGGCAAAAAGCCATGGAACCCTTCAAGTGCTGCCAAGAGACAGCAGACTTTACAGAAGATGAAAAGAGGGGGATGGATGCCTAATTCAAGATGAGGAAGTGAAGTAGCATGTTACAAAAGAAACCGAAATAGGAAGTAAGATACTTAATAGTATTGCAAAATGTGCAGAATAAAATAGTAACACCAGCTGTATTACTGAAAGAGCATTCATTTACATATTTTGCAATATATAAAAGATCAGAAGGCATAAAAAGATCACATTGGAAGAGTGACAGATGCGGTGCATGCGCTTAGCATCTATTGACTTTAGTGGATGTCTAGATCTTTGTTTACCTGGAGTAAATGAAAAACCAACAGCTTGGTAGAAACCGCAGCTGAGGGCGTGGTGGTGATCTGGGGACTATATTCACAGCTGAAGACAAAAAGCTACAATACAGATTTCTTTGAGATATAGTGGATAAATTGGGGGAAAAGAGTAAGTGTAAAAAGAGCTAGTTTCATTTACTTTGGTTTTCAAGGACTTTTTTTCTTGTGTAAGACTTGCCGTCATGTGTCTTTTGACAAGCAAGGAGGCTACCTAGTAATTGAATAGCAAGCAACATAAAAATACAGAAATAATGTGTGATTTCTATATTCCATGCTATTTTAGTGTAAAGGATGAAGAGATCTTTCATCAGAACAAAAAATGATACTGAAAAATACTGTAACTTGAATATAAGTTTTCTAATGCTGCTTTTATTTCTACAGTTCAAAACTATTATTTTTGCACTTGCACAGTACCTCTTAAGTTAATCCTGAATACCTATTGATGATAAGTATAATAATCATTGAACAGCTGTTAAACTGGAGCAAAGGGGGTAAAAAAAAGATCTGGGGAAAGGCGGACAGTAAGATGGAGCATTTTTCAGTGTGCGGCTTTTCTATGGTACAAACTGTAGAACTGCTGAGGATTTACAGTTCTGCGAGATGACTTGGGATTCAGACCACCAGCTTTCAGGAATACAGCTTCTGTAAATTATTTGTGGAGTTGCTCCCTCTGTAACAGCTCCATAGAATCGAATTTGGCTGGGGATTGGTTCGTAGCAAACCGATCTGCTACAGCAACACCAGCTGAAAAGCGTTTCCCTCGTGTAACTGAAGGGTCTTATCATGAGAATCCATAGGGAAAACTTAGAATAAGGATTTGAGATATGTACAATCTCAATTTATAGCATCGTTTGAAAAAGCTACAATGGATTAGAGTACTTTGAGGCCCGGCCTGCTTGCTGGAGTTTCTTTTTCCCACACTTGGAAATGTCTCGAACATCCTGCCCCTTTGTGTGTAGCCTTTCTTGGAAGACTCATGAGCAGGCGTATCTGTCACTAATATATTTTTAGATAGGTTCCTTGTAAAGGATATTACTTTCTTCCACATCATTTATTATTGTTATAATACAACAAATGGACAATGTTTATACCATTATGGTATTCAATGTAAGTTACAGTAATATGGCTAATTTATGGAAAGTTTGTGGTCAAATATGTTAATGTTGCACTGAAAGTTTTTATTACCTTGGGCTCTGAGGGTACGTGTTGTTTTATATTACATTAATGCGGGTAGGCTGAAACTTCTACTCTGAATAAAAGTTTAAAGCAAATATTTTCAACTGTAAATATGGAAATCTTCTGGTGAAACTGTAGATTACTCGGTAGCAGGTATGAGTCAACTAACACAAGGACTTGTTTTACTTGGTTACCTTTTTCAAACCTTCTGAAATAGTTTTTAGGCTTCTGAGGTTGACAGCCAGAAAATTAAGTTAATTTATTGTCCGTTAAAATTGGTTCAGGTAATGAGAAACAAACTCGGACATAAACCAACACCTTTCTTCCCCCTTTTCCCAGGCTCAGCTTCATCCATCACACCAGAGTCCCCAAACCACCCCACCCCGTCCTGTAAGCCACACATGGAGGATGACGGGGGGAGGTTGCAGCCAGTGTGTGTTGGTTGCTCTCTGCCACTCCGTCCTTCTGTCCTGCTTCGTCTCCGCCGCTCCTTCACGGTCACTCTCTGCCCTGGGTGGGCTGCCCACAGGCAGCAGCTCTCCAAGAACTGCTCCCACACGGCTCCGTACCACGAGGTCCATCCCCCAGGAGCAAACTGCTCCAGCACAGGTCCCCCACGGGCGGCAGCTCCCCCCAGACCCCTGCTCCTGCGTGGGCTCCTCTCCACGGGCTGCAGCTCCGGCCCGGGGCCTGCTCCTGCGGGGGCTCTCCATGGGCCGCAGCCTCCTCCAGGCCACATCCACCTGCTCCACCGGGGGCTCCTCCACGGGGGGGCTGCAGCGTGGAGATCTGCTCCGTGTGGGACCCATGGGCTGCAGGGGGACAGCCTGCTCCACCAGGGGCCTCTCCACAGGCCGCAGGGGAACTGCTGCTGCCTGCCTGGAGCACCTCCTGCCCTGCTCCTGCACTGACCTGGGGGGCTGCAGGGCTGGTGCTCACTCCATGCACTCCCAGCTGCTGTTGTGCAGCAGGTTTTCTTCTTCTTTCTTCAAACAGCTTTCCTAGAGGCCCACCCAGCATTGCTCCCCGACTTGGCTCTGGCCAGCAGCAGGTCCCTTTTGGAGCCGGCTGGAGCTGACTCTGATCTGACGTGGGGCAGCTGCTGGGCTGTGCTCGCAGAGGCCACCCCTGCAGTCCCGTTGCTACCAAGCCCTTGTCATGTAAACCTGATAGATAAGAACAGCGGTTGTTTTTGTGGAGCATGTTATCTAGCTTTCAGCCAGAGGAATAGGCTGAGATGAGACATTTACCTGTGAGTAATGCAAATGCAAAAAAAAAAAAAAAGGCAAAAAAGTCCAAGAGGTATTCATGGAGTTAGTTAGTCCTGTTTGAAGAATAGGACAAGAGAAAGCAAACAGAATATGGTGTCATTTATTTGTTAACATAAACAAATCTGACTTGTGAGAGTGTTTATACTCTACAGTGTATCACTTCTCTGGGATTACACCAGCATGGTGGTATTCATGAATTTATAAATATTCAACATTTCTGAATAGTGTCTGTGGAAAGGTAATGCTGATGAAAACACTGTTAACCTTATCACAATTAATGTCAGGTTTTTTTGCCTACAATTTAGAGTAATAAATGGTCTTTGGCAATATCTTACGGTGTGTTTTTTCTAACGTACTATCTAGCTGACAGAAGAGTATGTGTTTTCTTCTGGTTGAACAAAAATGTTTCAGCTGGTTTTGTCTGATGCAGGAAGACGAGAGTCGTGATTGGAATGATGCGCGCACTTTATAGTACTTGTACAAATCATGTGCATACACTCATATAGAGATCGAAGTTCAACTTCAGTTAACAACAAACGAAACTTGTTCTCCTTTGGATATATATGCACCGATATCCATTTATATGTGATTTGTTTTACTGTCATCAAGAAAGACTTATAGCTAAGAGAACTCTGTGTAGCAGTAATGGTTTTTAATGAAAGCTAGTTGAAAGGAATAGGAAGAAAGAGGCTGTGTGGCTACTCTGCTTCCCGTTTTTATTGCTGACTTATTTTTCCATCTTTTACGGGATGCAGTAAAGCACACACACCACTAGCTTATCTGGCAGTGGGAGTAGGAAATATTCTATTTTATATTCAGCTGTGCTTTGGTCGGTGTGGTCTAATACAGCCTGCCTCTCTGCTGTAGTCATAGGGTTACTTTTTCATAGTGGAATAATAGTTTGGCCTCTGTTGCCAGCCTGTACATGGCAAGAGCCTAGTATGACAGTTAGGATCTACAGCTAGGACCAGCTGCATTTTCCACCTTCATGAGGTCATTTTAGCTGGCATCCTATCCAGTGATTTTTGACACTCATCCTAAAAATATTACTGATATTGTCCAGCTGCTTACATGAGCTATCTGTCAGTAGAGGAAGCAAGAATAACATTTTGTATGGCTCATTTTGTAGATGGGTATTTGATACACAAATACCAAACCTAGTCTTGTATGTCCGCTTGTTTGTACTAAGAAAAGAAGAAAATACTGTTGCTCTTTCCTCCTAATTCAGAAATCATCAAACTTACGAAGAGTGGTTTGTGCATAGCTCACCCTTGATCTTTGAGGTGCTTAAATTACTCGATCTCCTTCATTTCAGGAGACTAATAGTACTTTAAACAAAATTCCGCACTTCTGGACTTTCCTGATTCTGGTTTGGCTGCTTGACAGTAAATTTCCTGAGTTAGATTTTTCCTAGAACCTCCAATATGTATTCTGTTCTTTTCCTTGATGAGAACTGTAGGTAATTGTTATTCCTGTCTGACGGTGTGCCTTTACATCCTGTAAATGGCTAGGTTTATCAGTAGTACTTCTGAAACTGGAGACCAGATTATTTTCTAATGTCACATCAGGAGTTCAGAAAAGGTCCTAATCAATTCAAGGTAGGAGCAGGTAGTTTTACGGAAATCATCAGAACAACCTCACTGAGTTGGCATATTACTGTTTCAATTTCTGTGCTTTTCCTTGGGTTTATTTGTTGCTTATGTGAAAAAGGAATATTGGAGTCTGTTACATATTTCCGTATCGGGGGGGGAACTGTTGAAAATCCTCAGTAAGGTGAAGAGAGTAGCCTTGCTTTGGCAGCATACAATTGATAATTTCCATCAACACCAATGCCCAGTGTGTACTCAAGGGAGAGCAGCCACAGAGATTTTTTCTTTTGTAAATACCTCACAGTTAAAAGTGTCTAATGGCCTTCAGTTCTGTGTGATGATTGTGCGACTTTCCAGACTGGAGAAAACAGGATTTGGTGAACCAAATTGTCTCTTACGTTTCGTGTTTCAAATGACTGACACAACTTGTATTTGCTGAGAAGAAAGCTTGCCTGTAAGCACATTAGTTGAGTAGATATCATTTGGCGATGTGACAACTGAAGTGTATACTTAAGCACTCAGTTAAATCAGTGTTTCAAAGGTAATTTTGTTTGGTGTTACCTGGGCTATTGTCTTTGAACCTCTGAGCAGTAGAAACAGTCCAGGGTTCTCAGACCTGTGGGCCTTGGAACTTAAAGAATTTCAGAGGAATTGGTCATTTGAAAGATAATGGATTCAAGGAAGCATGTTGTTTCAGTTTTGGTGACGTGAAAGTGTTAAAGAAAGCTGGGTACAATTTCAGAGTTTCTTAGTGTGACATCAGAAAGGATGCAGGGGACCTGCTACTCTAAGAATACGTGCAGTGGTGAGATTCTAGGTGTACAAGTTGCTTGTGCCAGTTTGCTTTCTTTTCACGAAGGCTTGCTGAGACAGACATGGCAATGTCCTCAACAGGATACTGCTGCTCATGTGAACGCTTCATCCTGTTTTTCTAGCTGTTGCACACTCCGAGAAGCCAACTTTCTGCCTTAGTGTTCTTTTTGTATATTTATCCCTGTAACAGATCTTTCAGATATGAAAGTACTGTTACAGCTGTTTCACAAGAAAGTGCATCATCTGTGGTAAGCAATTTGCCCAGGGCCACACATGAAGTCTCCCTAGGTGGTAATTGAAGTCTTCTCTTTGCTTTTAGGCTAGGCATTACTTCAATATGCACCTAGCAACACGGTTTCCTAATTTTAAATTACAAATGGAAAACCCAGTCCTTCTCCCCCTCTAAGGATCTCTGCATCAAGGGTGAGGAATAA
The DNA here is from genome assembly GCF_964211835.1 of Anser anser. Classification (NCBI taxonomy): domain Eukaryota; kingdom Metazoa; phylum Chordata; class Aves; order Anseriformes; family Anatidae; genus Anser; species Anser anser. The sequence continues at coordinate 50,812,891 of NC_139722.1, read as the reverse complement.
TTGAGCTGTAATGAATCACAGGCCCTCATCTTCCTAATGGATAAACTTTATTTATTTTTTTTTTCTTTTCATGAGAGTAGAGGTGTTGCATGTTAGAGGAAACAGTTACTGACTGACGAATTATAAACAGTGGCACGTCTCTAGCCAAACACTCCGTTTGGATTCAAACAAATTTAATTAAACTATTTTTCTATTCCTTTTACAAATGTTACTGAAATAAGTGTTTTCATATGTGCCAGAGAAAAACTGAAAGCTTTGACACAAGTGTGTAATATTATATATGAAATATGGTCTTTGGGCTCTGTTCTTGATTTTGTTTTGAGGTTATCTTGCTGATGGAAGATCTTTTTCTATTATTGTTTCTCCAGTATCCAGTATTTAAGACTACAATGCGTGTACTCCTCCCTTTCTTCTCACCCTCTTAGAAAAAAGATGGCTTGATTTAGGACTCTGGGAAATGTTGAGTTTTCACTTAGTCACAGAAGAGATTATATAAGTGTAATATACTACTAAAGGACACTTCAGCATTCAGAGATGAAACTCTTATGTTTTTAATGACGTGGCAGACATTGTAAGAGAGAAGGACCTTCCTGAGTTATGCTAGTGAAGGGATTTGACTTCATCAGAGTATTACCTTGTTTCTGAATTCATGTATGTGATTTATTTGCTTTCTGTGTGAATCAAAGAGTGATGGCTTTCATTTAGTAGGTTGTATTAGCAGTATAAGGCAGTGGAGTCCTATCCATTTTTAGTAGCTCAGTATTGAGCAGTATTCAGTGATCAGTGTCTTGACAAACTCGCTGCAGTGAGTGAGATGGTTTAAAGTGTCATCTGACTTGTGCAGGGGATGCTCATACCGCTACTAGCTAGCAGTTGGGGTAGAATAAGTTGTACTACTCTAATATTTTTACCATTTGTTGTTCTAGTATTTGTGCCATTTGCAAATTTTGATTTTTAGATTATTTTTTCTTCTAACAGAATTGTTAATTCTCTCACTCACAGTAGTCATTATCACTTACAGGGTTGGTGGTTTGTGGTTCTTTTGAAAATTTTAAATCTAGGTAGTTAAACAGTTACTTGAAAATACCTGTTCATCTTTTAAAGATGCCAATGTCACATCTTCGATTTCTGTTGAGTTTGCTTTACTATTACTGGTAAAGGAAGAGCATCTCTTATGCGTGCCCAGCCTTTCTGTGACACACACTTGATGCATTCACATGCATTCTTCCACTGATACAATCCATGCTTAATTAGTCCTGCCACTGTACAAAACTGCACTTAAAGTTCTTTTAGTAGATCGCAAATGCATAAAAAGCCCTTTGTCTTCCATATTTTACATCATTTTCTTAATCTCCAGCCAGAATTTTCCTAAAATCTTGGGATTTTGCCATGTAGTTAAGTGCTGCTGCCTTCTTATTTTTGGTCCCATCCTGTTGCATTGTATGGTGGTGGGGGAAAAGTGTGTCATGGTTCAATAATTAAAGTAACAGTTCTAGGGAGAGTTTCAACAAAACAATGCTCATTTACGTATAGGAATGGATTTTGTGCACTTGTTTCCTATGGCTCTTGCTTAGCTTCTTATAACGGGGGTATCTTGTTCTGCAGCAGAAACACCACAGCAAAATATGGTTGCTTGTAGACCATCATTGAACTTTTCTCTAATGTTGTGTTTATCTAAACTTAGTTTTTTTTTCCTAAATATGAAATGAGATGATATCTGTCATCTGTTCAGCGTGGAGAAGAGACTCGGGGAGACCTTATTGCAACCTTTCAGTACTTAAGGGTGGAAAGATGGTAAAAGACTTCCACCGAGTCCTGTAGTGGTAGGACAAGGGGCAATGGTTTCACATTGAAAGAGGCTAGATTTAGATAACATATTGTAAAGAAATCTTTTTACCACAAGGGGTGGTGAGGCACTGACAGAGGTTGCCCAGGGAAGCTGTGGATGCCCCATCCTTAGAAGTGTTCAAATCCAGGCTAGATGGGGCTTTGGGCAGCCTGATCTAATGGAAGGTGTCCCTGCTTCTGTCAGGGGTCTTGGACTTTGGACTAGATGATCTTTAAAGGTCCCTTCCAACCGAAACCAGTCATATTTCCATAATATTTTTCATGGTTTTCATTTGTGCTGAAATTTGTCCAATTCAGTCTTAGCTCAAAGCTATTTTTAGAAGTTCAAAGCAAAATAAATTTTATTTTCAAATTGAGGATAAGCACTTCTGAGGATGCTGGAATAATAATCCTCAGGTTCTGTAGCTTGCTGTACTAGGAAATGAAGTGTACTTAAGTTTGAGCTGGGGGTTGGACCAGATTATCTCCGGAGGTCCCTTCCAACCTCAATCATTCTGTGATTCTGTATAGATTGCATCTCAGTTTTAGCCGTGCCCCATCATCCTGTGTGGCTGAGCCTTCTGGTGGTCAGAAGAAATCAGTTCCCGAGTAGAAGTCTAGTCGCTTTGCAATCCTTTATGCTCCTGGTTTCATTTCTCTTCTAATCGTATCGAAGATTTCTGTCTCAGGCTTACCACAGCTTTTTCTTCTTCTATTTTAAATGATACCGTAGAGCAAGGATTATGTTTGGTATGTGTTCCTAATTGTAATGCATATAGCAACCAGCTTCAAAAATTAGCAGGCTTGATTTCTTAATCCCTGTCTCATGGGTTTCAAGTGTACAAAATGCTATGTTTGGCTTTAATGCTTCAGCAACATTTATGCCACTTGCTTCGGTAAGTATGGGTTTAGGGCTCTGTCTAAAAAAATGCTAAGGCTCACTTTCTTTACTGTCTAAAAAACTAAATATTTTTGACGTATCGATTCATTGTTATTCTGGCTATTCACCTTTATCGACGTTTAGTTTCCAGTTCCTTCTTTTCTTGGAATACAGCCAGTTTGCTAGTAGAGTATCTCGTAACATCTCAAGGTTTTGTGTAGTGCTTCTTTTCTGTGCTGTAGCAGCACTTCTCACGTTCATTCATTCACTGCTTCGTTCAGTGCCTGAAAAAGACCTGTGAGTAAGCCGCAGCTTTGCTTCCCAGCTTGAGCCTCTTCGAGTCACGTGCTGGAGTGGCTCGCTCTGTGACTTGCAGATGGCTCAACCAGTGCAGGCCCTGTTCTTTAGCAGAGCTTGGGCTAGAGAAGTTGTCTGGGCAGCAGCCGCAAGCAGACCGATAGCCCGTTATCACCACCAATTGGTGTATTTACGTAGATGTTGCATTCATTTATTAACGAAGACATCATATGTACTGCTCGTGTAGAGAATGGTTGTGATGTACATGCACGGTAGGTCCACAGTGGGGCTGTAGCATGAAACCTTCTTCTTGCAGAGGAGAGGCAGGTGGCCTGTCTGGTCTGAAGACCCTGGGAATCCCTCTGCATGGCTTCAGGTTTGCCTCAGGAAGCTGAGGGGAGCAGCCCCGCGACCTGGATGGCTCTTCTCCAGAACGCGCTGTAGAGCACTGCTTCCATTGATTCGGCAGATGCAAAGGGACTGATGAATAGATGTAAAAATAACATCTGCAGGGCCCTGTAGGTGGTCGCTGTTGTTCCAGTGGTACAAATTTGCTTCTGTCTATATCTCTGAAGAGAAAGAGAAACATGAGATTGACGTGTTTAAAGCATAAAACCTCTTAACCTTATCCCAGGCCAAGTTTTTAATTTATGTTAATTGGTAAGTCTGTGTGGTCTGAGATCCTCAGCGGGTAGATTTGTTTTCTTCTTGTGGCTCTGTTGGAAGGGATCCACTCAAATCCGTAGCGGCGTAGTGCAAACCATGGCCACTGCTCCTGGGGTCCAGCCTCAGACCCAACACCACAACCTTTGGTGCAATTTGGGGCTTTTACTTCAAGGACAGGAGCAAATGACTCTGTGCTTACATCAGTAGGGTAAGACTCGTAGTAATGCAGATTGTAAATAAAAATAGAAGTATAACCAAATGCCATGACAAATGAGTTAATGCTGATAAGGATCAAAGTGAGGAACCGTATAAACCCATGCAACTTGACAGCTGCTAGCCTGCTTGCTTTCTTGGCAGAATCAAAAACGAGGATTGACTCAGTGTGTGTGTTTTAGAAGATTTCCCTGGACTTAGATGGCATTTTGATTCTTTGGTCAACCGAAAGCTATAGTGTTTTCCATGGTATTGGTTCTTTTGGTGGGTTTTTTGTTTGTGCACAGGAAGGGAGTACAGGGCAAGGGGACAGAAGGGAATAGAAGGAAGCTTCCTCTGTACATGTTCTTTTTTATTCAGCAATAAAGTGGTGTTCAGCAAAAACTGTTCAATATATGCAATTGAAATGGATATATATTTTTAATTCAATTAACTTGACTAACCGGATGCTAGCTATAAAAGCTTTATTAATTGTTCTCCATAACTTGAAAGGAACCTGAATTTAAATAATAAGTTCAGACAATCTCCCTGTTTTACGTAGTGCTTTGTAATTTTGTTTTGTGGGGGAACGCGATTTAATTATAATTAAGAATAGTTTGGCAACCATTAAAGCAAAGGTATTTAAGCATTATCCGAAAGAACAAGAGTTCATAGCTACTTCTGGAACACAGACCCAAGTGAAGAACTGATTTGGCTTGACAAGTTAAAGGTAACAAAAGTGGGAATTTTTAACATTCACAGGGGGATAGACCTATATATCTGCCAGAAGTTCTTATTCCGTACCTCCAATATCAAGTATAGTTCGGGGTGGGTTGGTTGGTTCATTTTCTTAATGCCTCAGTAAGCATTTGCAGAAACATATATGAAAAAAAAAATTGAATTTTTCCCTGAATGTCATCCTTGCATACGTTTTAAAAAAAAAAAAAAAAAGGTAAAGGGAAAAAAAAGGAACTGCAGAGGTTTAGACCACTGCTATTTTTAACATCGGGGTTAAAAACTCTTTATTTCAGTCAGTCTTAAGTACAGCCATGGGGAGACACACATCTGTTGGTGACTTCGTACAGAGAATTAATTGTCTGCCATCACTGCACAGATCAATACTGTCTCAGTTCACATGCTGCTAATAGATGAGTTTTCCCACAAAAAGGTGGCAGAGGTTTTCCTGCCATAAAAAGCCGCTGATTCTGTCCTTTGTTTTGCCATTCAAAAAATTCTAGTTCGTATTGTTTAGTTTCTTTAGTTAGTTTGGTTTCTTTAATGTGGGCAGATTTCATCATACGTGACCTTGACGTTATGAATGTGTATTGTGTACTTGGGTTGTATTTAAACATCGCTGAAGAGACTTGATGGGGTTGATTTCCAGGAAGTAAAAAGAGAAAAATCACAGTGGAGAACGGTCCCATGTGCTAGCATCCTCTGAGCCATTTCTTTCACTTCTGGACATTACGTGAGAGACTGATAAATCTTTGAAGAAAGAACGGTGTATCTGAAACCCAGTTTGGTAGGGGTGTTTTGTTTTGTTTTGTTTTTTAAACTGTGCTGCTTGTGGTATTTGGAGGTACGGGTTTCACAGCTGTAAGAATTGACAGACGTCCTGACCCTGGAAGCCTGTTCTGCTTGCTCATTAGAGGACTTAGAGCTCTCTTTACTGGGTGGCCCGTGGTGCGCCCGTGCAGATGCGAGATGAGTGAGTGAGTGTTAAGTAGTACAGGCAAGGTCCCTCTGCTGAGAAATGATCTCAGTTTGGAAGAATAAACTTGTGGAAGTCTGTTCATTGGAGTTGTGGACCAGTGAGGCTGTGCTGCCTCCCTGCAGTGTTATCTTGTGATTGATGAAAGCGCTGCCTGTAGACACTGTTTGGCTGCCTTCACGCAGAGTGCCTATCCAAGCAGAATACAAAATGCTGTTCTTTGCCTGTCACTGCAGTGGGATGGGGGATAATCAATGTGTGCTTACAGTAGTTTTCTGCGAACCTTTTTCACTGACCAGTGAGAAGTCATGAGGACTTTTGCGGGCTAGGAGGGTGGTGATGTGGAATTTGTTAGCTTCAGGAGTGAATGCATGCTCTGGTGTCTTATGGTGAGGAACAAAAAGAACATGCGTTACAGCTGAGACTAGCCAAAAAAATAAAAATAAAATGGTCATGCTTGGGATATCCCAATCCATGTCACCGTCCTTACCTTGTCCAAAACAGAAGCTTGAGCTGTGGTCTAGGCTAGCACAAAGGTTTTCATGGTGTGGTTTTTTATTCTGCTGTTATTGCAAACTCATGAAAGCTGATGCTGAGGAGTAAGCATGTTGGTAGAAGTTTAGAGACCTGTACTGACAGTGGAGACCTCACAGAGATTCACATACTGAAAAAGTTGAAAATCAGTTTGTTTGTTTGTTTTTTTCTACGTCCTAATTTATCCCTTAATGGCTAGAACATTGAATGTCCAGAGCATCCACCATGTCATTCTTTTTTAATTTCTTGTTAGTTATATGCTCCTCACAGTGAGGAATGGGAAGAATTTTGATATCACAAAATTTTTACAAGGGCTGGGAAACCATTAGCCATCCAACACTAATTAACTATGCAAAATTATTCTCAGAATGGTGTTGTCTTGTTACTACAAATAAAATCATTAGGGTCATGCTTATACAATAGCAGAATTTGCCACTGTGTATGTCATCTAACCACATCTGATTCTTACTGCTTTAGTCAATGAATCAAATGTGAGAACTGCTCTAGATTGGCACCTTTGTATGAATTAGACCTGAACTTGTTTCAATTTACCCTGACAGTGGAACCTGAAAATATCGTGGAAAATTTTCAAATTCAGGGACTACTTAAAAGAAATAATGATGTAGTCGTTCAGAAATAAAAGTTTACCTTCTCTTTTTAGGTCAAAAGACTTGTCTCCACTTACATGGTATCTTTCCTTACCTCTACGTACCATATGATGGTTTTGGACAGCATCCAGAACACTATCTCCGCAAAGTGGCATTCAGCATTGACAGAGCACTTAATGTGGCTTTAGGCAATCCGTCTTCTACTGTTCAACATGTTTTCAAAGTGTCATTAGTATCCGGAATGTAAGTATGACCTGCTACGGTTCTTTCTGTTATTTGTTTGGAAATGCTTTTTGCAGTTCGATTTAGAAACACTTAACGTGGACTTGGGTGACTGTGGTGCTCTTCCTTTTTCTTTTTTTCTTTTTCTCTTTCTCTTTTTTTCTTTTCCCCTCAATGTGTGATTTCCTACAGGCCTGTACAACTAAAAAACTTTTCTCACTTGCTTTGATCTAACATAATCAACAGTTATGCTTGACACAAATGGTTGGCACAACATTTTTTCCTAAACTTGGATCCTACTGCCCGTCATGTTTCCAAATCTGTTCCTTTGAGATTTTTCTGTCTCTGCTATTACAGCAGTACTTTCCAGCCAGCATTTGCTACATGTCTGGGTTATTCTAGGTTCCCTGTGACCAAGCACGTCTTGCAGGAGTCTGCCTCCAGGTCTTCTTTTTTTGGTCATCTAAGATGGCCCCTCTAAGTCTACCACAGAGACTGTCAGGTCATGCTTATCCATCTGATTCTCCAAGCAGCACAGACCATGAAGACGAGGCTTTCACTTATCTGTCAAGCTGACTGCTCTGTTTTTATTTAGAGTAGCTTTCTACTGCTGCTGAAACTATGTATTATTACTGAATGTTAACATTTTAAGGATTCTCTTGATCAATTTTTATTTGACTTGCATAACCAAGGACTGAAAAATATGTCAAATCATGGTGAATAATAGGAAGCTGTCCTGGTGGAAAACAGTTAATCTGTATATGCATTGAATTTTTCATCTGCAAAACAATGTAAATGCTAATTTTCAGTACTGTGCAGCACTACCTTTTACTTGTCTTGTTCCACGCTCTGTTGAAAGACATCCTTTCTAACAATTAGTTTCAGGAAGATAATCTTTCTGTTCCCAGCTAGCTGTAGTGCTATCTTCTAGATATTGCTAGCAAAGTGGCTGCAATACCTTTTTTTATTAGTATTTTTAATCAGAACTTTGTTTTTCAATAGCAGGAAAGCTAACCCACCGTATCTTTTATTTCTGTTATTTCTTTGAGAGCTATGTGAACATTGGCATAGCTTGTTCATGTTTAACCCAGGCGGATTAAAATGTTGAAGGCAATCTTTCTTCCTCAAATCAGTGAGAAGGCAGCAGACACAGAGTAGGAGAACCTGCCTCTGTCACCTCTCTTGCCGTAGAGCTTCAAGTCATTATTGAAGGTGAGATACTCACTGCCTCAAAGAAGCATTGGAAAGACTGTTTCAAGTATTTTCTTTGCTTGCATAAGAGGCTGATGCGATACACCTAGCAGAAATTGCAACACACCTTCATCTTTTAGCTGGGTGGATAGACATGCTTATGTAGTGACAGAAATCTGTTCGCTTTCTTCTGTTCTGACTGGAGTCGTGGATGTTAGAGTGTCTCCGTGGTGAGAAACCTGTATTTTTCTTTAAATCTTGGAGATTATCTTACCTGTTCCTTTCTGTATTAGTAGGAAAATTGTTATGTAATAAGGGTGTTTGTTAAACCTTTGCAGGTTTAACATTGGATTGTTGTCGTGTTAACTTCCAAACATAGCAGAAGTCCAGGAATAAACAAGAGGTTAAAATACGCTGTCCTTTTGCATCGTGTAGTTAAAGTAGGTGTTCATATCTAACCTTGAAGGGGTCATAAATCTTACTTTCCCTGTTGTGCCAGGTCAGTGTAAGTATGGATCATTTGCCATGCAAGTGCTGACTTTTTTAAAACCGGCTTTTAATTTACCTGCCTACAGCATATTGAGGCATTATAACTCAATGTGTATAAACTGCCATTAAGTTTCCTACTGTTTCTGTAAGAGATTGCTTCGTTATATAAGATCTCATTTTCTCCTTTTCAGCACAACAGCTCTAAGTTTGTTGTTACAACTTAGCTCAGCTTTAATAGCACAAACATCTTTTGAAACAGTTCAGTATAAATGTGTGCAAACATAATCGTATTAAGGACAGCAGTGTTAATGCTGTGGTTGTACAGTTCTGTTGAGTTTGCATTTCATTTAGGACTGAAAACCTTCTTGCTACCTCATTTTTTAGACTTAGCAAGTAAGCATCAAAGCTGCACTTTCTAATAATATCCTTGACTAAGAGATTTTATTTTATTTTGGAGAGCTAACATTTAAATGTATGTATTCACGAACTTCTGTTGACTTCAGTCACGATTCCTGCAAACGATAGGCTTCTTGCATTTACCCAATGTGTTGAATTATGGCCTGTTTCCTTAACATGCTGTATTACAAGCATGTTAGATTAGATTAGCATTCTTGATGCTGAAAAGTCAGTAATTCAGTCAAGTAATACCAGAATTAATATTGCCTGTGCAACCTCAGCTTAATCTTGACATATTCATTATGACATGTATTCTTTAATTGCATTCTCAAATCCTATTTTCTTCAGGATTCATGCCTCATTTAGTGCACGAGATGACTAGTAATCACTGGAAAGGGGCAGCTATTCATTCTTTTAAGCTGCTCTCATTGTTCGGTTATTTACATTACACAGCCGATATTTATTCATTTACACCTGATCTGCGGAATTAATGTTCTCAAGGACTTTGTTAAAACATTTATCAGAAGAGTTGAATGCTGTTTTGAGGCAGTCCAGCGCTAATAAATGCAGTGAAAGTACTATTATGATATGACATCAATGTGTTTACATGGGGGGAAGGTAAGAAACAATGCTAAGGCAGAAGTGCTTAAGTGAATTTTTGTTAGATATTCCGACGTGCACAGAACCTATTGTTTTTATCTTTAACATTATATTGGTAAAGTAGTGCTCTCTTTAGCATCAGCTGCAGCTTTGAGTACTTGGCATTTCACCAAATAAAGTGGAAACTGTTTTAAATTAGTCCTTCAGAAAAGGAGTGGCAACATTGAAAAAACACTACCTACCTGTCATTTTGTAATCTTGCCATCTCTGGCAAACTTGTGACCCATGGTAAGAGCTTCCTGATGAACCCACCTACCTGCATTAGACTGAAATTTCTACTGCAAAGTGTGCAGTGTAGCCCTGTCTTACCCCAGCCTCTGCATTCTTTTTTTCCATTCTTGCTTTGCCTTCCTCCCCAAATTCACATGTGCGTGCTCCAGATCTGACCCCATCGAGTCAGCATCTTTTATGATATGTCTGTTCAGAAATGTGTGATGTGTTTTTAATAGTGTGTAAAGATAATGGTTTAAGATTCTGTTTTGAAATTGAATGACATTGTATTATTAAGTAATACATTTGGATTATAGTGATTTTTGGCCCAGTGCGTGGGAGTTTTCAGTCTCCTGGATATGCAGTTCTTCTGTGTTCTTTTTTTCCCCCTCTGGATTTTAATACGCTTCATGGTAAATTGCAGCAGAATAAATGCCACTGTATAACTGGCTAGCCTCTTGCTTTTACTTCTTCCTCTCCAGGCCTTTTTATGGTTACCATGAAAAGGAGAGACAGTTCATGAAGATCTATCTTTACAATCCTGCAATGGTTAAAAGGTAAGGCTATGGTGGTGTGAAGTTCTAGCTTGTATCTTGAATAGAAAAAGTAATATTTGGAGCAAGACTCAACAACATTTTAACAAGAGAAGTATTGTTCAAGTTTTTCAAAACAGTGAGAAAATTACTAATTCTAAGCACATCAATAATCTTTTTAAAGGAGTAACACGTTAAGAAAGCAAGACCAAATTATACGTGCGTAGTTGTCTTAACTGTAATTACTCTGCATTTGAACATACTTGCATCAGGTTATTTTTCCTGTAACGCCTAAGGAAAATGATGTAGTTAGTACATGTAGTGCTCTTTCATATATTATGAAGTGGATTTTGGTAGTTCTTATGTTTTAGATTCCTGTACCCATTAATAAAATTAAAATATACTTAGAAAATTGGATAGTTTTTGTTATTAGATAGTTTCTGTATTTCTCAAGAGTAATATCCTATAAAATAAAAGCACTGTTGACCTCAGACTTCCTGAATTTGCTGCAACTACTGTGACAGTAATAAGTGAGGAGGAATGATTTCTCAAGCATTGATTGTCCGGTATTACCTATCAAACTTTTTTAAAAGATCTAATACGTGATTGTAAGATGGGATTGCCTGTTTTTGTTCTAGGCTAGTAAAATTCCACATTATGTTAAATTTCCATCTTAATGTAATCTATGTGCATGTATGACTTGGTGACAGTTGTTTGGACCTTTTACTTTGAAACTTCTCATGTTTGAATTACTCTTACCCAAATAAGGACTGACACTTCACATAGTTTATTCTTTTAATCTTAGATAAAACTTTATTTTTTTGAATACAGTTTATTGCATTTAGAAATACTTAGTGCTAGTCTTTGATCTACAAATCTCATATTACTTAGGGATAAATGTATTGCACCAATACATAATTATGCAAATACCTGCAGTTGCTTTTTAATGTGCAGGTGTTTAAAACAGCAGGTTTGTCATGCTTCTGGGAAGCTATTAAAATGCTGCTTCCACATGGACAGTTTGAAACTTTACAAACATGCAGGACTTCATATATATGCAAGGGAGAACTGGAGAGAAATTCAAAGTTATTACTGGTTTGTAGGCCTACAGCTGCCGTAGTTGTTTTGTAAACGGATTTCCGTGGACCACAGTAGCTTTGGACATGTTGCAAAAATAGTACATGGTATGATTTTTCTTTGGAGGTTTTGTTTTATTTTTTTTGTTTGTTTGTTTTAAAGCTGGAGGATTTACAGCTCCTTTGTAATTTACACCCAGTGTTCATTACCAGGAGACATTTTTGTGGCTCCTTTATTGTGAAAACAAAGCTCTTAAGATTTACGACTAAAGCAAAATTTAAGAAGTTTACATACTTTATATTTTGGTAAAATCAGACATCAATATTGTTGTACAGGAAACACAATTGTTGTTTTATGTTCTATTTGTTTTTAATTTTAGAGTATGTGAGCTTCTGCAAGGTGGAGCCATAATGAACAAATCTTACCAGCCTCATGAAGCCCATATTCCCTACCTCCTTCAACTCTTTATAGATTACAACTTATATGGAATGAATTTAATAAACCTGGCTGCTGTAAAATTCAGAAAGGCACGGAGGAAAAGTAAGGAGTTTTTTCTTAAGACTAAATAATTGTTCTGAAAGCTAAAAGCTAACATTTTGAATAAAATGTCACTAGTTGTCGCATTCCTGCCATGGTTTGTGTCTGAATGGGTATTATATCTTGTTTCCTTATAATTTGTCTTCTGGGTCAAAACAAATTCCATGTGTAAAAATTCTGTTTTTGTATTTTTTTTCCTTCTTGTGCCTGTGTATTGGGACTGGAGAAAAGACAATCTGAAATTAGATGCTATGTATCAAAAACCACATGTTCTGTCAGCAATGTCACTTTGACCGTTTTCACAAGATGTTCATCTCTCCTTTCAAGTTAGACATTTAAAACAAAAATTATCATTTATAGTGTTTGGTATTTGAATTTCTACAAAAGATGCATAGTAATTGTGTTTCTTTAATTTTACTGACATTTGTTTTTCATCCCTATGCCAACTTTAATTCATTTTTTGCTGTAGTAATGACTTTACAAAATTTTAGCTAGATTATAATGTTCCACTGTTTTTAATTGGAATGCTTCTGCTTGTACTAAGGTCATTTGCTCACTGTTGAAATTTGAGGTATAAATGTCTGAGCAATACCTCAATGGAGGTATTTTTCATTTTTCGTTTTAAAAATTAGCTTGGCATTTGGAATGTATACACTTGGATAAAACAAAAGATTCGTAAGAACATCCATAATTTTATCTAAATGCTTCAGTATAAAGGGGATGTAGCAGTAGGAAAAACATTATGTCTTTGGTACTTACATTTAGAAAAATAAATGTTGTTTTGTTAAATCATAATTGTTCTTACAGCTAAAGCAAGATTTTAAAAGAACAGTAAAGTACCTTTCTGTAAAAACAGGAAATGAATCATGCTGACTTTAATTCTTCCCATTATTCTTATGCATATATATCTAGACAGCAATAGATTACTGCGTGGAGTTTCATAACATCTAAAGAAAAATACTCTTTCCATACACAGCAGTAGGCTGCACTTTTTGGTGGTGTCATAACTGTAGAAAATCAAAAGCTCAGCCACAGCATTTTCAGGACCTTCAGTCCTGAGGAAGTATAGTCACTACCTGTCGTCTTCCAAACATCCAAAGTTTTGGATGACATTCTGGAGACACATAATCCAACTTATTAAATAGTTGCTCACGTTGGTTTTCCATAGCCCTTCTTCCTTTCCCTTTCACATGATAGTTGATAGAGAGGTAAGCTGTTTATATTCTCATTCATCATTTATTTAAGAATGAGAGACCAAGTCTTGAATGGGGAGGAGAGGATGGAAGAGTAGTAGCAGGGGCTGAAACCATCGGACCTTAACTTCTTACAGGGGAGAATCCAAGAGGATAAAAGCAAAAAACAGACTACCTTGTCCTCGCTTGATCAGATAATAGAAGCAGTGCTCCTCACAGGATTAACACTGCTTTGAGTGTCTCCACATCATGCTTGTAGCCTGCCTCAGTTGGCTGTAGCCCCCAGGCAGAGGATTGCTATCTACTACCCCTAGCAGAGTGGCTGAGCAACAAAGGGGTTTGTCTCTGCTACAGCCTATAGGCAGTGCTGTTGAGAGGCCAGTCCTTGCACAGCAGACCTAAGAAGAGCCATCCCTTCCCAGCCCAGACCTGTCAGACTGGTGAAGAAGGCATGGTCTCTGTTTATGACTGGCACGCTTAACCTGCCTGCTTGATAATTTCTGTGTCTTGGGTGCACACATTCATTTTAGTCAACTGTAGTTTGTGCCACGCAGGCCAGGCTGAACTGTGTGTCCTAGATGGCAATATAAGCCTTCACCTAAATACGTGCAGCATATTTATTTTTCCTCCCTTGCAGACGATGATCTAAAAATCAGTTTGATGAGGAATAGAAACATCCATAATACATCTGTTCCTAAATGTAAGTAGGCAGCATCAAAAGCCTGTTTCCAGTGCTATTTTTGTCACTTAGATGAGTAGACAGTTTTGAAGGCTGAGAGAGGTCAGCTGGTAAATTTGTAGTAACAGGAATACACAGATATAAGCTGATATAGCTGAGAAAATTCAAGGTTCAAGCAGGTCTTTTATGTTGAAGTGGGAGACTGAGTAATTTTTCAGGTTTTCTCCTCCAGTTTCCTCTCCAACCCCATTCCAGGGCTTTTTTCTTTCCTGTGCCACATCCTGTGTATATTGTCTTTCCTTCATCTGAAGAGCAAAGGTTCAGAAGGAGACCACAAAGGGAGGTGGTAAATCTTCAAAGGGGACTTCTCCAGGATGACCTTGGAGCACACTTCCTTACACTGAAACCTCCAAGCAAGTGTTTTCTGTATTTGTAGGTCAGACAACGTCTGCCTTCATTGTGGTTTTCCACTTAACTTCTACCATGCCACTACTTCTGGAATGTATTGTATTGTCTTTCAGCTCATGGTTAAGAAAGAGGAAAAGCGTGAAGCAGAATTTAGTGTTTACTTTGGCTTCTAATTTCCATTGGGATCTGACCTGAGGACCCAGACACTTGGGAATCCTGAATTTTACTTAAGACTAAGCAATGATATACTAACGTACTCAAAAAATAAAAGCTAGAATTTAGCTTAAGGTATGAGCAAATGACAGCAAATTCAATTCTAATAAAGTTGGTGTATTGAAAAAACTTTTCTTGTATGTGTCCACATGCAATTAAGAAAGCCAAGTCATTTCAATGATAGTGTAGTTATTCTGAAGCTAGTATCATGCAGTGCAGTTCATTCTTCAGAAGCATTTTGGCTGATAATATTAAATAATAGTTGAAATTATGTAATTATATTTGTAAAAAAATTAAAACATTACTGAAGCATACATTAATTAATTTATCATACTATTTTTCTTTTTAGGTGATATATCAGGTGCAAGTAAACATCACAGAATTCATTTTGCAGAAAATTCAAACAGCACATCTTTCATTGAATGGGATGAAGATGAAATACCAAGGTCAGTGTGCCTAATTTTTTTTAACATACACTGTATTTGCTCATTAGTAGCAACTTCTATGTACTACAGGGTTCCAGTCTCACATTTAAAGGAACCCTATATACAGGGTTTAAAATGTTGTGGGTTTTTTTGTTGGGTTTTTTTGTTGTTTTTTAAAGGCACTAAGGTGACACAGATGATCATTATTTTGTTTCTTAGTATTTTGCCCATCTGAGACTTTGTATCCTTGGTTAAATGGTGGGGAGAATCTAACTGGGAGTTAACAATAACAATATATAAGGCAGATTCAGTTTTCTGTTTCTTAGAAAATATGTTTCTAGCTAACGACTTCTGATGAAAAGCTAAACTAGTTTAAAAGTTACAGCGAATACTTACGCATCAGTTCACAGATTCTGTTTTTGTAATCACCCTTAACTAAGATGAATAGTGTGCTGCCACTGTTGTAATTTGTCCATCTCAGATAGTAGCTATGTAAGAATCTCCGCTTAGAATTCTCATGCTTGTCTGCCATGCTCTTAATTTTTTCTAGACGTTTGATAGTCTACAGCTTGTAACAGCTTTGCTTCTGTAAGAAAAAGCATGTATTTGTTTTTTGCAGTTGAGAGAGAGAGGGAGGGAGGAAAACAGCCAGTATCTGCTGCAACCCAAATTTGTGTAGTTTACCCGTAACAAATCCATTTTTATGCTACTTTTTAATGTTTGATATGTCCTTTTAAATACTCTGTCATCTAGTAGTCTTAGTCTTTGGGTAGTTCCTGTCATTCTTCCCTGAGCAGTTTATCAGATTCAGCATGTGACACTGCTTGCTAGCATTATATGCTGGGATCATTCACTTCCACAGAAGAAAGCAAGTCCTTTAAAACAGATTTCTTATCTTTCCAGTGTGTTAAAAACTTGAGTTTGTGCAATGTAATGTCTGTTTCTATGATACTGCTACTCCTACTTTAAGGAGATTTTGAAACAACATTAATCTGATAGTTGTCTCATGGTTTTATTTGTGCTCAAGTAATAGCCATTTTTTCTTGGGCTATTACTTCTCACGTTCTGGGCTGGTTCCTTCATTCGTAGCACATTTTGACCTTTATCTGACTAGGTTATGTGAGCCAAATTACTTGACCTTTTTGGGGGTACAGAGGTGGATCATAATGTAGGCCAGAATTATCTGATGTTACTTGATGCATACTGGGGAAAGCAGAAAAAGAAAACAAATAGCTCTCCCTTGGCTGTCACACCCAAAGAGGGATGTGCCCAGTGCTGTAGGAGCCACGGGTGTCTCCTCTCCAGGCTCTCATGTTCATGGCTCTGCACACAAGCCTTCTTTCCCCCTGCTTCCATGCTTTTGTGTATACAGCCAGGGGTGCAACACCTCACTTGTGCCATCCTATCCCCAGCTCACACACACACTTCAACAGTGGCATGTTAACAGTAATGGGGCAAATATCAAGCCTGTCCGTTTGTTCTTTTGCCAGTAGGAGTTTGTTCAAATGTGAAGCCTGCATATTACACACTATTACCTGTCCTGGGTTTATGTGGCAAGGGCTTGGAGGCAGGGGGCTGCAGGGGTGGCCTCTGTGAGTAGAGCAGAGCAGCTGCCCCATGTCAGATCAGAGCCAGCTCCAGGTAGCTTCAAAAGGGACCCACTGATGGCCAGAGCCTAGTCACAGGGAGTGATGCTGGGTGGGCCTCTGGGAGAGTAGATTGAAGAAAGGGGAAAAATACTGCAGCTGGGAGAGAGGAGTGAGCACCAGCCCTGCAGCCCCCAAGGTCAGTGCAGCAGGAGGGCAGGAGGTGCTCCAGGCACGGAGCAGCAGTTCCCCTGCGGGCTGTGGAGAGGCCCCTGGTGGAGCAGGCTGTCCCCCTGCAGCCCATGGGTCCCACACGGAGCAGATCTCCACGCTGCAGCCCGTGGAGGAGCAGTTTGTTCCTGAAGGATAGCACCCCACAGCATGGGCCCACGTTGGAGGTGTCTTGAAGACCCCACGCTGGAGCCAAGGGCAGAGAGTGACTGTGAAGGAGCATTGGAAACGAAGTGTTAGGGACTGACCACAGCCCCCATTCCCCATTTCCCTGCGCCACGTTGGGGGCGGATGTAGAAGAGGATGAATGGGGGGAAGGTGTTTTTAGTTTGTTTTTATTTTCTCACTGTTCTAGCCTACTAGCAATAAATGATATTAATCTCCCTATGCTGAATGTGTTTTGCCTGTGATGATAATTGGTGAGTGATCTCCCTGTCCTTATGTCAACCACTGAGCCCTTTCCATCATATTTTCTCCCTCTTTTTTCTTTGAGCAGGAGGAGTGAAAGAGTGGTTGTGGTGGAGTTCAGCTGCCCAGCAGGGTAAAACCACCGCAATACCAAACAAATTCTCTTTAGTGCGTTATGCAATGATACTGGTAGTTCTCTCCCTGACATCTTTTATAGTCTCATTTACCATGTCACTTTGTCTCTCAGTCATTTTAGGATTCATTAGTACAAGATGTTTCTCCTCTTCCATTTTTTTCCAAGTGGTAATATTCTAGTTGGAATCTCTTATAAGTTCACGTAGGGTCTTGTATCCCATTTTTTAATTTCATCGTATTTCTCTTATTCTAGTTCTCAGTTATTCAGTTCTTGTTTTATGATACTATGATCTGGCAATGTATCCAGTATATCTACCAGACTGTCTTATCAGCATATTTCATTAGTACGTTTCTGGATTTCCTGACAACAATATTAATGAGATGACAAATAAACTCAGTCCCATAAACTGATCCATATTCCATGCTAAGATTTTTTTTTATCAACCCTGCTGTCTTTTTTGTATAACCAGTAGGAATTTTGCCTTTAGCCAGCTTTTTACTTGCTTTAATAATTTAGGAACTAATTTACATCTCCTCCAACTTAAATTGCTTCCCATTTGATACTGTGTCAAACGTTCCTTTGTCTAGAAAATTAATTATTTTATTAAAGGTTTTCTAGCATGACTGTCTTCCATGTGCTATAGGATGTACATGTCACTGCAAAGTAACAAACCTAAACTCTTTTCTGTTCATGATTTTGCTTTATTCTAAATCTATACAAAATTGTTTGCCTAATTTCTCCTGGATTAATTATGGGAGACATCAACTTAAAACAGTATTCTTGTCATTATAACCATATTGTAGTTTGTCTCAATTTCAGTTTGCCTTCCTACTTCATTTCCCTTAAAATTCTGAAAACTTCCATCTGCATTAGTTTAGTGGGCCCGTAAGCATTATGATCAACCTTGCTGAGGGATAGATCTGACCCAGATGGTATAGGAGATGTCTATCCAAGAAAACCCTTGTAGTTGTTACCTAAAATGATTGTGACTCAGGTTTGTTCCATGCCGTTTTATTCTTGTATTCTGCATTACTACTGGATACATGTAAAGGTGTCCTGCCTTTTCTTCTGTTCTTCCTTAACAAAATATGTTCTATACTCCAAACATTAGTTTTCTGTGTATAGCTATATCAACAGCTGTATTAGTATGTACTTTGCTGTGCACTGCCAGCACAGTCCCTTCATGTTATTATTCAGTTATCTTGAAGAGTTCAAGTTAAATATTTAAGTGCTTTGTGAATTGTTGAGCACAAAGTTTTTACTTACTGTATTTCACCATTTGAATGCTTGCAGCCATACTTGGAGTTTACATGTCAGTACTGAACTCTTAAGTCTTTGCTCTTCATTTGTATCATATTAGAAGATCTCATGAATCTGTCACACCTATATGTATTTTAGGTTGTTAGCTGGTCTTTCAAGAAAAAGCAAAATGGGAAAACTGAGTCAAAT
Source organism: Anser anser (assembly GCF_964211835.1). Classification (NCBI taxonomy): domain Eukaryota; kingdom Metazoa; phylum Chordata; class Aves; order Anseriformes; family Anatidae; genus Anser; species Anser anser. The sequence goes on along the minus strand of NC_139722.1, from coordinate 50,794,133 downwards.
GTTGTTTGAGACCACAAAATTTATAGGGCTGCCTTGTATTAATGATGGGGATATCTGTTTAGAATCATTATTCTTGGTATTGCATACATTCAGAATCAGTCTTAGAGATAAATTCTAGCGTGTATCTGCCAAGTCCTTGCTGCAGGTGATACCAAGTTCTCTGATTTGACCAAGCTGTGCCAGTGATTAGTCATTTCTTGACTTTGTGGTACAGTATAGTAAATGGTTGAATCTGGTGCCTGGTATTTAATATACAAAACATTACTCACAATTTATGTATGTAACATTAGCAGCATTTTGCATGAGTAAATGCCAGCGGTGAATTCTTACTTCAGAAAAAAAAATTGAGAACCGTGCCAAAGTTTCTTGGTGACTGAACTCAACTCCTCAGTGCTAGGTAGCACCTTGCTACTGTACCGCTTCTCCAGAACACCATTAACCCTGCCATGTTCTGTCTTGCTTCTGGTAAATACCTGAATTACTAATGACTAACTTGCTGTTACTGTTAGCTTACTTTATTAAGCCAGGGGTAGTTTTTTTAATCTAATTCTGGAGTAATTCTGTTATGAAGTAGACAGATGTCCAAAACCAGTACTGCCCAGGAATCTCTGATGTTGTAAGGTTTTTAGGTATGATACGTGCCAGGGTTATCAGACTGGAACCTGCAAAGCCAGCCAAAAAATAGGCAGTAGTCACCTGAACCTGACAGTGCTATCCAACAGCTTTGACAAGAGGAATTCTTCATATGGGACACATTTATGTTTATCCCTCAGGTAGCTGATAATAAATGATGAAACACTTCCATGGGTTCCAGTGAGGACTTTCTGGTAAACATCAGGCTTGGAGTGATCTGACAGTCAAGTCTACCACTTGGACATGGTGTGTTAAAAGCAGAACAATTGGCAGGATGTTTTTTGAGAAAAGCTTTCTTTTTTAAATCCTAGATCTGCTACTGAACTCTATTTTATGTGGAAGTGGAGAGGTCTGACAAATAACACTATTGTGCAGTCTAGCAGTTATATAATGTTAAAGATTTCTACTAGTTTTCTGGCTGTCATAATTGCTTTTCTCCCTTGTCAGAATGTACATGTTTTTATTTAGCCACTTGGCTTTTAGCAAAATACGTATATTATTCAAGTCATTGGAACAGCTGCAGACAAAGAAAGTTTTTCTTCCATGAACAGAATACGAAATAATAAAATTACTATGTGAAAGGGTAGAGTCCTTGTCAGTGCAGTTGAGTGACATCTCAGGTCCTCTGTGGGATTCATTTTATATCTGCTATCCTCAGTTTAACATTATAAATACCTGAGACAGTCATCACAGAACTCATTTCCCTAGCCTGTCATTAATATTGGTGAATTAAGTTACCGACCTTGATGTCCATTCTTCAAGGTTTTTGAGGGCTTTGATCTAGAAAACTGTAGTGGGTAATTTTTTAATACTGTGTCAATTCTTGCTTTAGTTCAATGTCTCAGCACCTGAGGAACCAAACCTTGGTACTTTCTTTGAGTACAGTGAGCTCAGCTTTCATCCTACATTGTTATTATGGCAGTGGATAGTGCCAACAAGCTTCTACTTTCCTCAAAAATTAGGATCATTCTCTTTAGCCTCTCTGCCTTGTCTCAAAATAATTACAGAATCACAGAATCGTCTAGGTTAGAAGAGACCTCCAAGACCACCAAGTCCAACCTCTGACCTAACACTAACAAGTCCTTCACTAAACCATATCACTAAGCTCAACATCTAAACGTCTTTTAAAGACCTCCAGGGATGGTGACTCAACCACTTCCCAGGGCAGCCCATTCCAATGCCTAACAACCCTTTCAGCAAAGAAGTTTTTCCTAATATCCAACCTAAACATCCCCTGGCGCAACTTTAGCCCATTCCCCTTCATCCTGTCACCAGGCACGTGGGAGAATAGACCAACCCCCACCTCGCTACAGTCTCCTTTAATATACCTATAGAGAGTGATAAGGTCTCCCCTGAGCCTCCTCTTCTCCAGGCTGAACAAGCCCAGCTCCCTCAGCCGCTCCTCGTAAGACTTGTTCTCCAGACCCCTCACCAGCTTCATTGCCCTTCTCTGGACTCTCTCGAGCACCTCCGTGTCCTTCTTGTAGTGAGAGGCCCAAAACTGAACACAGTACTCGAGGTGCGGCCTCACCAGAGCCGAGTACAGGGGGACAGTCACTTCCCTAGCCCTGATGGCCACACTGTTTCTTATACAAGCCAGGATGCTGTTGGCCTTCTTGGCCACCTGAGCACACTGCTGGCTCATATTCAGCCGACTATCCACCAATACTCCCAGGTCCTTCTCGGCCAGGCAGCTTTCCAACCACTCATCTCCCAGCCTGTAGCTCTGCTTGGGGTTGTTGCGCCCCAGGTGCAGGACCCGGCACTTGGCCTTGTTGAACATCATACAGTTGGCCTCAGCCCATCCGTCCAGCCTATCCAGATCCTCCTGCAGAGCCTTCCAACCCTCGAGCAGATAGACACATGCGCCTAACTTGGTGTCATCTGCAAACTTACTGAGGGTGCACTCAATCCCCTCATCCAGATCATCGATAAAGATATTAAAGAGGACTGGCCCCAGTACTGAGCCCTGGGGGACTCCACTAGTGACTGGCCTCCAACTGGATTTGACTCCATTCACCACGACTCTTTGGGCCCGGCCATCCAGCCAGTTTTTAACCCAACGAAGCGTATGCCAGTCCAAGCCATGAGCAGCCAGTTTCTTGAGGAGAATGCTGTGGGAAACGGTGTCAAAAGCCTTACTGAAATCAAGGTAGACCACATCCGCAGCCTTTCCCTCCTCCACCAAGCGTGTCACTTTGTCATAGAAGGAGATCAGGTTCGTCAAGCAGGACCTGCCCTTCATAAACCCATGCTGACTGGGCCTGACCGCCTGGTTGCCCTGCAAGTGCCGCGTGATGACACTCAAGATAATCTGCTCCATGAGCTTCCCTGGCAATTGATTTGGAGCTTAGTTACAAAGGTACAATGGATTTGTATTTCCATTTTTCAGCATAGTCTGCAGGTATAAAAGGGAATTTTAAATGAATTGATTTGAATATCTCTAGTATTCTAGACATGGCAACACAATGTTTAGCAACCATGATTTATCTTGCTTCTCATCAGAGTAAACTTTATTCTTGTACAGATAGGTTGCCTCCAATCCTGTGCTCTTCGGTTAAGCCTGCCTTTCATACATGTGTATTACAGGTTGTGTCTTGTGAACAATTCTATCTACATTCTGTTTTACAAAATGAAACCTAGATGATATGAGAAGTGTTGGCTGGGATATGGTAAATCTTATTTTCTAACCTTGTTTTAGTAGAGAGATTCTCAAACCATGATTTTGAGATTACATTGACATTGTCTTTTTCATATGGTATAAGCCCAATGATTGTTCTTATCCGTATCGTATCCATAGGGCAATCTGTGATGAACAGACCACTTTGAGAATCTTCCAAGTCATAATAATTGCTAATCACCTAAAGTAGTTCATGTGTTCAACTGGCGAAAGTTAGGAGACTGGATATTTTCTGGCATTTTCATGCTGACTTCTCACCTGGTAATTGCAGCCTTATAGCTGCTCAGGATATGTGATTTGATTTAGGAGTATTGGGAGATGCAGTGACGTGACATGAAAAGTGTGCATTCTGATCATATTGTGGATTCGTTTCTCAATTCATAATAATTCATAATGTGACTAGGAGGGAAGGGAAATGATGGCAATGGATAGTCCTCATGTATGCATTAAGTATGCATTAGGGCATGGACAGTCTGCTTCTGGTGGAAGGCTGAGCTGCTTTGATTTAGTTCTATGATCTACTTTTTTAATTATCACAAAAGATCTGAACCAATACTGCTGACTGGAGGGACTGGTAATCATATGCTAATACGTATCTTACAGTCATTAATGAATTCTACATAGGTGCTTCACTGCTTCTGCTGGACTACTTTTTGATGTTTAAAATAAAGAAATGTCCTGCTCTGCATTCTTTTCCTCTAACAGAGCAAAAACCAAAACCAAAAGAAAAATGCAATAAATTTGCAATATTACATTTATGGTACTAAGGCAACTGCAAAACTTGACATCACAAATTTTAAAACTATGGCTGCCCAGAAATTATTCTGCAAACTTTTTCTCTCAGCTTTTAAATGATGTTCTTTCAAAATATTGAGTGTCTACCAATTTCTAAAAATTTACTTTCATGATACCTATTCCTTTTTTGTTATCCTTCATTTTAGTTCTGTTTCTCATTTTTATAGTATGTATAATACAGGGTTTCAGTTCCCAATAGCATTTCCCTTGTTATAATGTGATACAAGAGGAGAGCAAGGATGATTCTTGGAAGCTGAGTCTGCTGTAGACAGGTTGAGGTTATCACAGAAAACACCATCAGCCTACTGTAGAAGAATATTTTTTCCTTACCCGAGAAGTCACATTATGCATCAGTTGACCAACCAAACTAGAGCTTTGCATTACTGTGATACATGGACAGAACCAATGACCAAATAACTATATATCTCCTTTCAGTGCTCTCTGTCTTTACACCCATAAATGCCAATATTTTAAGATTACTTAAGACTTGTTTAATTTTCTGCTTAAAACTCGAACACTGGTTTTATTTCCATCTTGTCATGCAGTTCTTTGCCTAAACAAAGCTACCAAGCTGTAAGTGTATAGAAATGAGACTTAAATAAAATAGAAAAGATGAACTGTTTCAGAACTTCATTCTTTTATGTTTAAAAATAATTTTCTTATTTACTTAGAAGGTCTCAGTGTTCTCCCCAGCAATGCAGGAAGCTATTTCTGCATTACGCAAAATGCAGTTGATATTTCAACTGATAATATTTCTTCATAGGTTGATAAATATATACAGGAGTAATAAAGTAGTTATAGCCTAACAATTTCAGTTTTCCCTCTACATAATAGTGTGATCAAACAGTCTTACTAGGAAAAGAATTTGTTTTCCAGTGCCTTTCTTAATCTTTATGTAGTTCCTAGGTTGGCTTTCTGGGCTGCAAGTGCACATTGCTGGCTCATGTTATGTTTCTCATCAAGCATCTCCCACACCCTCACGAGTGCTTTTCTGCAGGCATGCTCTCAATCCATTTTCTGACCAGCCTGTATTTGTGCTTGGGATTGCCCCGGCCCAGGTGCAGGACTTTGCATTTGGCCTTGTAGAACTTTGTGAGTTTTGCACAGGCCCACCTCTCAAGCTTGTCATGGTCCTTGTGAATGGTGTCCCTTCCTTCCAGCATGTTGACTGCACCACACTGCTTGGGGTTATCAGCAAACTTGCTGAGGGAGCACTCAGTCCCACTGTTCATGCCAACAACAAAGGTGTTAAACAGTGCTGGTCCCAGTACTGACCCCTGAGGAACACCACTCATCACTGATCTCCACCTGGACATCAAAACGTTAACCACAACTCTTTGAGTGTGACCGTGCATCCAATTCCTTATCCACCAGGTGGTCCATCAAATCAAATGGATAATGGTCCATCCATCAAATCCAAGTCTCTCCAATTTGGAGACAAGGGTGTCACACAGGACAATGTCAAACATGTTGCACAAGTCCACATAGGTGAGGTCAGTTACTTTTTCCTTATCTACCATCAGTGTAGCCATGTTGTAGAAGGCCATCAGATTTGTCAGGCACAATTTGCCCTTAGTGAAGCCATGTTGGCTGTCACGAATCACCTCTTGGTTTTCTATCTGCCATAGCATAGTTTCCAGAAGGATCTGCTCCACAGTCTTGCCAGGCACAGAGGTGAGACTGACCCACCTGTAGTTCCCTGGGTCTTCCTATTTTCCCCTTTTACAGTCGGTGGGAACTTCACTGGACTGCCCTGACTTCTCAAATACAATGGAGAGTGGCTTAGCAATTTCATCCACCAGTTCCCTCAGGACCCTTGGATGCATCTCATCAGGTCCCGTGGACGTGTGAACCTTCAGGATCTTTAGATGGTCCCAAAGTGTTCTTCTACAGTGGGCAGTTCTTCATTCTCCTAGTCTCTGCCTTTGCCTTCTGCAGCTTGGGTGGTGTGTCTAGAGCCCTTGCCAGTGAAGACTGAGGCAGGAAAGTCATTGAGTACCTCAGTCTTTTCCATATTCTGGGTAACCAAGTTTTCCATTTCCTTCCAGTGCGGGCCCACGTTTTCCCTAGTTTTCCTTTTATCACTGATGTACTTACAGAAGCCTTTTTTGTTGCCATTGACATCCCTAGACAGATTTAGTTCTATCAGGGCTTTAGCTTTCCTAACCTGATCCCTGGCTGCTCAGACAATTTCTCTGTATCCCTCCCAGGCTGCCTGTCCTTGCTTCCACCCTCTGTAGGCCTCCTGTTTCTGTTTGAGTCTGACTAGGAGCTCCTTGTTCATCCATGCAGGCCTTCTGGTGTTTTTGCCTGACTTCTCTTTGTTGGGATGCATCCTTCCTGAGCTTGAGGTGATCCTTGAATATTAACCATCTTTTTTGGGACCCTCTTCCTTCCAGAGCTTTATCCCACAGTATTCTACCAAGCAGATCCCTGAAGGAGACTGAAGCCTGCTTTCCTGAAGTTCAGGGCAGTGAGCTTGCTGTGTGCCCTGCTTGCTGCCCTAAGGATCTGTAACTCCACCATTTCACAGTCACTGCAGCCAAGACTGCACTTGAGCTTCCCATTCCCCACGAGCCTTGTTGGTGAGAACAAGGCCCAGCATGGCAGCTCTCCTTGTTGGCTCCTCTATCACTTGGAATTTATCACCAACGCATTCCAGGAACCTCCTGGATTACTTATGCCCTGCTGTGTTGTCCCTCCAACAGATACTGGGGTGGTTAAGGTCCCTCATTAGGACCAGGGCTTGTGAATGTGAGGCTGCTCCTACGTGTCTATAGAAGACCTTATCTATAGATAGCCCTCTTAATTTATCCCACTCCCTACACCCTTTTCTTCTTTTGAAGACAATATCTTAGCCTTTGCCCTTTGGGCAGTAGGACCTCAGTTTGCAGAGGAAAGGATTGTTCTTCTGGGGGAACCCTGGAAAGCTGGGGACCAGAAGAAAGTGAGACGAAGGAAATGTTGCACGCGTTTGGAAGTATTCCTTCATTTGGCAATTCACTTACATCATGGACTGTAGGCAGGTCTTTGCATGGGCTGTTTTCTGAGAAGTCGTCAGAATTTTGCTCTTAAAACATATGCGATATGTCTAAGCAGTTTAATTTTACCTTTCTTTCAGTTTTCTAGCTAGCTTAATACTTCATTTTCAGAGAAGGTGTCAGGGATATCTGGCTTTTAAATACACCTGCTGCCTCTTTGCACTATACTTCCTTCTATTCAGAGCTTACAGAGAGGATTGGAAATACGGATGAATTATATCTTAGATTCTACACTGAAATTCTTGAGCCTGTGTTGTTGTTGTTAGAGAATACATGCAGATGTTGTAAGTAACGAGATAATTAACCTAGACAGAGGATCTTAAAGATTATCCTATTTTAATTAAAGAATAGCCTATTTTAGTTGTTGATAGCATTAAAAGGATTTTCGCTGTTTCCCTAAAAGTTTGCAAAGGGTAAACAGACTTTGACATAAACCTGAGAGGTTTCTCTTTCTTAGCCTTCTCCATGGACTTTTTAAATTTAGCTCACTGACAGCAACAGGTGGAAGGCCACTGACCTTAACAGATATGTCACTGAAAAGAAAGATGATCAGATCACTACACAATAAGCTTAAATCTGTTTCTTGTATTTTAAGTCTTTACCAAGCTAGTTATCCCTAGTTGTGCTTATGTTTGGGATGCTAATACCCGGGTCATATTTACTAGGCTTTCCCCAGGCACACACCCCACCCCCTAAATAAAAAGTAGGTTGTGAAAAATAAAACATTTTTTGCTTCACTTCCCTTAGTAGGAAGTTTTACACTGTTTTGATTGCTCTGAACTGTGAACAAGGAAGGAAAGTTCTTCCTGATACTTCTTCTGGATATAAGGTTATGCTAACACAGGTGGTCTATTGGCTGAGAGTTCTACAGACCATTTCATACCGTATTTGATGAGGAGAACATTATCATAAATGCTGTAGTATTTAGTATTGTTTACCACTTCTTTCTCTTCTTCCCACCAAAGAAAAAATGTAATCCCTTTAAACTGAAGAGACAAATTCCCCATCTAATTAGATTTGGATATAACCATTAATTTAAGACTTCGCAGGTGAGGATGAGAACTGGTAATTCTGTATTCATTTACTCATCCTCATCCCCCGTGAAATACTTTAGATGTTAGTTAAAAAACAGTGATGATGAATGTTTTAAAATCAACATACTGATAAAATTAACTGACATTATTTATGTTGTCACAGTTCTTTAATGTTGAAAGGTGTTGAGCCACAAAGTACCTGTGAATTGGAGGTGGATGCAGTAGCTGCTGACATTTTAAATCAACTGGATATCGAAGGTGAAGTATCAATAACTTTGCACATAAAATATTTTAAAACAACTGTATTGTCATCTCTTTGTTAAGGTTCAGTTTAGTTAAGCCACAGTCCAGATTCCAGATTTCAGTATTAGTGATCTGCTAACATATAACATTTCTAAAGTTAAAAAAAAAAAAAGAAGAAAGCAGATTTTGAATATAGTTTATTTTCAGAGCAATACAAAAAGGGTTTTGTTAATCTATAACAGAAGGCTTCAGACCTATGAGTAAAATACCAATGTCAAGTATGCGTACATACACATACACAGACAAACTTGGTGAGAAGACCAGCAAAAGCTAAAGAATTTTCTAGAAACAATTAGGAGTTTTATGCCATAACTTTTGCATAACACTGAATCCTTGAGTAAGGCAAGAATCGCAGTAAAAATAATAACAGGTTAGAATGACAAAAGAGGTGGAAAAGTCTTTTTTTTTTTTTTTTCTAATCTGGGGGAAAGAATGCATTTCAACATGCTGACAGACTTCTCTTCATGTATTATTGTGTACTTCAGCCCAGATTGGCAGAAACCCTGGTTTGCAAGCTATATGGGAAGATGAGAAGCAGCGACGGAGAGAGAAATGTGAATCTTCTCAGATTAAGACATCAGATTCACAAGGTAAAAAAATAAAATAAAAATAAAAACATCACCAAACATATATTATGCAGCTGTCTATCAAAAAATTTGAATGAGAAACAAGCAGGAGGTAGAACTGAAAGCAGCGTGTCAAATTTCAGGGCTTTTTGGATGTACTGTTTTGCTGCTCCAAGTTTACTGATTGACCAGGATGTGTATTCCAGATTTAAAAGTACGATACAAAACTTTGCCTAAAAGCGTCTTGATTCAGCTAGCTGCAGAGCATTCTGCAGGATAAATGGTGATGACAATTAAGATTGTGTGCTGTGGATGGAAAATATTTAAATGTTTAAATACTGGCAAAATTAAATCTCTTATCCTGAAGCTTTCTATGGTAGTTTATGCATAAGGCCAGTTCCTTTGAAATAAAGCTAAGGTGATGTTAGATGAAAATCATAGAAGGATAGAGAAATCCCTTATTTTTATGTAAAATTCATTGCACAGGGAAGACTGTGCTCTGCAAACTAATTGTATAATGAACAAGACTATTCTCTGTAGAACCTAGGCCTTGTTTCTTTTAAAATATGAATGATATTTGGCAAGCAAATCAGAGGACTGTAAGAAGGAAAAAGATGGGTTTCTGGCTGAGGCAAACTGCTTTCTGATTGCTTTTTGTTCCTGTGTTTCTCTGTAATTCTATTCAGGCTTCATAAACGAGAATTCTCAAAATTGTTCACTGATTAAGTAGTCTTTTCTTGGATGCTCACCTTGATGTAATTGCCACATGATTTTTAAATGCTGTTAATACTTGCAGTTGAAAATGAGATCAGTGGGAGTAGATGAAGTATTTTCAAGTTTTTGAATACACTTGAAAAATCAGCCCTCAAATTTGACACTTAAAATTAGCGGACACTTCCACTTTGAGCTATTTCCTAATAGAATTAGGAATTTTAGCCTCTCTCTGTGTTGTTAGGCCCAAGTAAAAGTGAGTAACATATCTTTTTTAAATTTTAAAGACCGTGGATTTGTGCCAGCAACAGAGAGTGAAAAATATTTTCAGAAGAGACTTAAAGAAATCCTCAAGCAAAATGACTTCTCTGTGTAAGTGCTTAGCCATTTGCCATAAACTATAGTATTCTGTGTAAACCTTAAATATGCATTTAAAAATTGGTTTTCAATTAACTAGAACGTTGTCAGGATCAGTGGACTACAGTAATGGATCAGAGGAGTTCTCTGCTGAGCTAACACTACATTCTGAGGTACTTTCTCCTGAAGCCTTTCAGTGTACGCCAGCTAATATGGTAGAAGTGCATAAAGATAAAAAGATGAACAAAGGTGAGTATTTTTAATAGCATAATTGCTTAGGCATAAATCTATGTCATGCTTTGGCTGTATATGCTATTAGCAGAAGCTAAGGAATATTTGATTGTCAAGTATGAAAAAACCTCTGAAGAGTAGTTTTACTTTTATTTTGTTGTTAGAGTAAGCCTTTTAAAAATTGCTACAGCAAATAATGGAAACATGCTTGAATAGTAAAATCCATTTTAAGTAGTTTGCTTTCATACTGTATTGATGTCTGTGACTGAAGTTTTATCCTTTTGCTTTTTGTTTTTCTTTTAAAGAATCTAATAGGATGCATACTGATAAAGAAGAGGAAGCACTTATTAATGAAGAAGCAATTTTAAACATTGTGGAGAATAGTCAGAATTTTCATCATTTGTCTCAAAGACTGAGTCAGACTACAGTTTTCAGTGAGTATAATTGGAATGTCTTTTCTTCTGGGCTGTTTTTATTGTTCCAGTCTTCATTGTGCTCTCTTACCCTACTGGTTGTGAAAGGAAGTATTTTATCTCACAGAATTTGTCAAGCAAATAGAAACTTCACCTCCGCCACCACAAAAACATCTTATTTTCTAATAATGTCACCAGTACAGTGTGTTTGTAGAAGCTACTGTGCTTTACTGGTTAAGTAAGCCTGTCCTCTTGACGGGTCAGCTCAACGCAGCCTCTTGGAGGGAAGTACTCTTCCTTATGCTCCTTGGATTGTAGGACTAAAACTATTAGACTAAACAGGATTTTGACTGTCTGTCAGTGATATTCTTGCAGTTACCATGTCTTTTTCACAGTAATGGTAGAGAACACGCTCATGGGCTGTCTTTAGAATTTCTGCTGTCTGGAGATACTGGGCTATGGTAGGATGCTAATGAGAGGCAAATTACAGAAGAAATATTTCCCAAAATGTATGGATACAAAAGAATGGTTGAAAGCAAAGAAACGAGAACAATAAGATATTAAAGAGAAGGAGAGAGACCATGACAGCAAACAAACATGAGTGGCATGAGGGGAAAACAATAATAGAATAGCACTACAAAGGAACTTGCATGGAAAGTTACTTCAGGTAGAAATGCTATAGGGGAAACAAAAGGTACATAGTTCATGCTATTCTATGTATATTCTAAGAAGGTACATGGAAGCTGACAAACATATGCACTGATTTTTGTAGTGAAAAGGTTATTTCGAGAGGTTGAGAAATGGCTAAAATTATACGGATGTGTCCTGTGTCTGTGTGTTTGAGTTGCTCAACTAAATAGGGCTGTTGAAAGGAGCATTTTTTTCCAGTGGGTAGGGAATCAGATGGAAATCTTATGCTTTATTTTTTTGTTTCTTTTTCTGTCCTTTTATCTTTTTGTCATGTGGCTACTAATGGCTGGTGTCTCATGTTACCATCAGTTTCTCATGTTCCTTCATAGCATGGACTAGTCTTTACTATGCCTTTGTAGAGTCAAAGTGCCATAGGGGCTGTGAAACACACTACTTCTGCTGGTGTGAAATATATAATAATGTTTACATTAATGGGAAGTCAAGTTTGGAGGTTAATGACAGGCCTTATGAAGGGCAAAGAAGGCAAGAAAAGAAAGTGAAGTTTTATTCAGAACTCCAGCCAAGGCTATGTTTTCCATTCTAAATGATAGTGTGGTGTCTTGTGAAGCGTTTGTAAAGCTTGGAAAATGCCTTCCTCACAGATACTGAGACCTATATGATTCTCAGGATCACTGTAAATCGTGATATTTCCTGAGGAAAGAAAATAGACATTGTAGTTCTTCAGCCAGAGGAAAAGGAGAGAGAAGTAACAAAGATGCCTAATAGACTGGAGACCATAAATTGATGATGAGGTCAAATCAAAGGTAAACAGGAGGAGAGTGATAGAAAAATTATGACTTGGAATGATGCTTAAGAAATAAAAATGAAGAATGAGAAAACATGCATGAGTTAGTATAAACTCAGTTCAGACAAAGCAAATCAAAAATAAGATAAAAGGGATGAATGAAATCATATGAACTTTTGGTGTGAAATAAAGGAACACAGAAATAGAGTAGGTTATAGTAGCAAGAAAGGGGAGATGAAGTTAAGCAATAACAAAAGGAAAGAAGGACCAGTCAGTAAAAATTAGCACCATCCTTCATGAGATGCAGTAATTGAAAGTCTTCAAGCAACACAGAGAAGTGCCCAACAAAGCTTAGCGCAGCCATTGAAATGGAGAGAGCAAGAGAAGGCAAGGATGCTTCAGAAGATGGCACGCATGCTGAAATGAAAGGGGAGAGTGAGGCTTTACTGAACAAGAGGAGGTATAGGAGGGTGGAGGCCAAGAGAAGTGCTTCCATTAAATCCTACTACAGTTGGAACAGAAGGGCAGAAATAAAATAAAGATTGTCAGTATTCTAGATAAAGAACTAGAAAACACAACAAATGGTAAAACTGTAAAAATAAGACAAGTATGAAAAGTGCTTTGTTTCTGTAGCCACCTTGCTTTGGACAGTAGCAAGCTAGTAGATTTTTAAATGTTGAGGGTTTTGTTTTGTTTTACCAGGAGAGTATAACTAGTCATTTACAAGTAGAAAAAAATATCAATTGTGTTTTGGGGGCTCTTTCTGCAGTGAACAGTAGTGCTGATGATGCCATGATTGATCTATTGGCTGGTTTGGAGAATGATGGCTATCAGATGGGACATCACAAAACACTCTCTCACCATCGTTCTCTTGGAAGCTGTCGAAATTCTCAGAACAGTGATGATGAAGAAAATGAGCCACAGCGCGAGAAAGAGGAAATGGAACTTAGCTTGGTAATGTCGCAAAGGTGGGACAGTAGCATTGAAGAGCCTGGGCCAAAAAGGAGGTATATATGTGATTTTCTTTCCATAATGTGTTCTTTTCTGGTTCCTTTCTTCCTCCTTTTTTCCTCCTCTCCTTCCCCCCCCCCCCCCCCCCCCCCATTTTCAAGTGTGCTAATGTGAACTGTAGAGGTGTCTCTGTTGAAAGCATTGAAAAAAATTATGCAGATCTTGGGACCGAGTGCAGTTGTGCAGCTGATGCTGTGACTCACCAGTTTCATATTGCAGATATAGGTGAAATGTTTAGGTTTGACTAGACGTAAGCTTCTAGCTTGCTGTTTGGGGAAAAATTGAGTAGTGTGGGTTTTTTTCTACAAGTCCAGATACGAAAATTTTAGTTGTAACCTCTTTTTAAAGTCACACCATGAATATAGGACAAATGTGTGTTTCGTGCATGTGCCTTAACTTTCATTAAAGTGAATGTTTAAGAAACATTCTTGCAAAGACTGACCTGACCCAGAATGGGTGTTCTTCTCAGAACAGGCATTTGTTTCCATGCTCAAAGCTTAAATTGAAACATGAATGTTGCTCACTTTGTTGGACTGCTAAAGGTCAGCAGCTTGAATATTTTTAAGGCCAAGATTCTTGGAACACCTTCTCAGGTTGTAATGACATTTTGTAGTCTGCACTGATGACTGTTGAAAGAAGCTATATCCAGTTTCTCTTCACTCATGCTTTAGGCAGACCTTCTGGTATTTATAATTCTGAGAGATGAGAAACTTAACAGATGTAACATTTTGCTATTTTTTTAATAGAAAATCACAATTATACTATGATTCAGAGAGCAAGAGAGGCATAGAAATATTGAATCTTTTATTTTGTGAAGGCATGCAGAAAAGTTGTAACAGAATCCAAAGTTAGATCATTAGTCTCCTAGTTCTAGAGATACTTCATCTCTAAAGTAACTTTTCCTATTTGACCTTTATTTTCTTTTTTTTTTTTTCCTCAGTACTCTGGAAAGTTGAAATTTCCAGAATCTAAAACACTTAACATTAGTCTTCAGTTTAGTGGCAGTGTAGTGGCTAGTAAAACTAGCCTATATCTTGCAGAATTTATTAGCTTGGGCATGGCTCTCTATTGGCGTGACTGTACAATTTCTGTAGTCAAGTAGATTCTGAAGCAATTAACTGTTTTTATACGATAAAGAATCCAACTTAAAAACTCATCAGACATGATGAGTTGGCTCATGAGTAACTTGCTCGTGTATGCCTACATCTTCATCTCAGACAGAAAGCACTAGGGAGAATGTACATAGCAAGTGCTTCCACAGAGTCAGATGATATCTAGAGGGAGTTACAAGCTTTGCTTCAGTGTGATCTCTTCAGAATTTGGACTGAGTTCAGAAGAGAGCATGGGTATCTCAGCCCCCTGTATGATTCTGGTCATGCATGAAGAACCAGTTTGAGTCTGACGATGGATCCAACCCGATTCTGCTCATGGTTCATTCTATTTGTGCTGCTTCTTACTGCATGCATACATACTATGACTTTTTGTTATTGGAAATCCACAAATCTTCCATTATATCAAATAATACATTGAGATAATGGGTTGCCACAACACCCTAGTGACTAAATTAAACAGCTTGGGTTTGACTTGTGATGGGAGATAAAAGCCCAGCGAGACACGAAGAGCCATATGGTGGTGTCATGCTGCGTTAGACAAATTTTCCTGGAATCTAAATGCTAGGCTTGAATGCAGAGAGATCCAAGTTGTTCTTTGCAGAAGTCATCTCAAGCCTGACTTGATTTACTAATATTGACAAAGATTTGCTTTGTGCACAGGATCATAACATAATCCCAGCTGGAAGAAACATCTAAATGTTACCTAGTCAAGTGCTGTGGTCAAAGCAGCTTTGACCAGATCAGCTGCCTAGGACCTTTTCTTGTTGAATTTTGAATATCTCCAAGGATAGAGGTTGCATAGCCTCTATGGACAACATGTTCCAGTGTTCAAACACCCTCATGGTGAAGAATTTTCTCCTTATACATGACGTACCCTGAGGCAGCCCTGTGTCCACTTCCCCTTATCATACCACCACGGCCCTCTGAATCTGTTTTTTTCTTTACATCTACCCACTGAGTCTCTGATGAGTGCAACAAGATCTTAGTTTTTTCTCAAGGCTGAACAAATCCTATTCCCTTAGCCCTTCCTTATAAATAATGTGCTCCAGCCTCCATTCACCTTGGTGGCCCTCCGTTGGATTTGCACCAGTTTTGTCAGTGTCAGCCTAGTAGTGGGGAGCCCAAAACTGAGCCCAATACTCCAGATGCAGCCTCACAGCTACTGATACTGGCTCCAGTCTTGCAGTCTTGCACCTTTGCTACAAAGGCACACTGCACACTCAGACCCCAGGGCTTTTACATCCTTTTCCACAAAACCATTTCGTAGCTAGGTCGCTCCCTGCCCGTAGCAGTGTATGGAGTTATTTCATCTAATTTGTGTGACACTGGATTTGTCTTTGGTGGAGTGTTTGAGGTTTCTGTCAGTTATTCCACAACCTGTTGAGACCCCTTGGGATAACAGCCCTACTCTCCAGAGTATTGGTTGCTCCCCTCAGTTTGATATTCACTTGCATGTATAGCTGAATGTCTTTGCACTGTACTTTTCCATGTTTTGTGTTTTGAGAACATAGAAGAGGGAAAACTAAATTGACTTAGTTCATGGCCACTGTGAATCCATCTCTCCTTGTTACTGAGGTCTCTCCTCCAACCCATGCTGCTTCCAGACTTTGAGCTTATTGCTCCTGAACTAATAAACATGGCTTCATCCAAGATGGTTCATTGCTGAGCCCATTCAGATGTCTGTGGTGTTATGATGCATATAATTCATGATCTAGTTGTACTCCACAGATAAGAGTTCTTCAGAAATAGACAAATTAGCAATTTGCAAATTAGCAAATACACTAACCTAAATGACTTCAAAAGCTTGCTGTTTACACCTTCTAAGGTACTACACAATAATATTTTTATATATGTCAAGCTGCTCATCTGTTGAAAAAATTCTTTACTAGGATAGATTTATTTTTATCTTAAAAAAAAAAACAAAAACAGACGAACAAAAAGTTCTTAAAGATTTATCTGGACTCACTTCTTGTAACCACAGGATAACTTGCCACTTCAAAGAATTAAGTCTATCTCATGATTTATTTTAAAGGAGAAGAAATCAAATTACTCAGTGCTTCTAGAGTGGTAATTTTCATATGGGTTTGTTTTGGGAGGTTTTCTGTTTTATTTTTTTCCCATTATATAGTAATTCCACCTTAAAAACCTGGAAAAAATCATCAGAAGTTTGTATTTGTAGATTTATTCTTTTTTCTCCAGCAGATTTATGACTGTATAAACAGCAGCTTGGAGCAGTTAATGTAGAGTGGTTGAAGTATTAGCAACAGTAACTTCAGAATATGCAAGGAGGGGTGGAAACAAACATTTCTTTGGTGATTGTGCTTTAATTAAGCCTGCCATGAGAGAGAGATTCCTTAAAAAAAAAAAAAAAAAAAGCCATTTCCTAAAAGCTAAACTGAAAAGCATGTTGGACAGTTGCTTTAGTCCTCAAGTTTCAAGCAATAAAATTAAATTTCAGTGAAATTGAAGCAAAATCAAGCATTGAAATCCCCTAACTTCTTAACCTAGTGATTTCTGCTGTTCTTCTCTGTAGATTTTAGAATTTTTACTACTTTCATTGCCTGTTAAAATAATAATAATATTTTGAGTTTCTTAGTGAGAAATATAATAGTTTTTTTTGTTTGTTTCACTTTGCTTGCCAAAATTTCACAACCATATAACATCGCATCATTTTGATTTTGAGATTCCCTGTGGCTTTAGGTATTTTCTACTTGAAGTATTCTGCATTAATTAATTCCTTCATTTTCTTTAGGTCAGCTGGCAAAAATATGCATCGAAGTTCAACAGAAGAGGATTCATCTTCAGAGGAAGAAATGGAGTGGAGTGGTAGCAATATGCTCCTAACTAATCTCTCTATACCTCAGTTAGATGGGACTGCAGATGAAAATGGTGGTAAGTAAATAGAAAAATGGCTTTGGAATTGAATCACTAACTGGGTCATAGTTTGCTTTCAGATCAATTTGCTAATTCTTGAAAGTCCTAAGCGTCTTCGATTCTTGTCTCAGCTGGAAGGAAATGTATTGCAGTCTATTGCAGAAGAAGGCCCTTAACATCTTCCTTATCAGTCAACAGTATTGTAATCCCATCATCTACAGTGAATTAACAGAATCTGCATTTCGTATTGTATAAATGGTTCAAAAAGGGTATTGTTTAATAAGTTTTAGGGAGAAGTTCTTTGTTGCAAGGGGTATTTTTCTGTTACTACTTGTTCTACAAATATGGTGCTGAAATTAATGATTCCTTAGGACCATTTATCCTGCTGGGGTTTTATCGTATGTAGTAAATTTATTATTGTGTAAATTTAGATGGTTAACTTTGCTTTGCAAGTATTTTGCCACCCATACTAAAATACAGTGAGCCTTTGTTTGAGCCTGTGTTACATTCAGCAGATTGCATGTTCACATCCTGGGATTGCATGAGTTAAAACTATGCAGTAGAAGGCTGCTGCAGAAGAAACTGCCTTTCAAAAGTCTATTAAAATATTTAAAAAAAAAAATAATTCGTAGAGATAGGTCTTGCCATCTCTTTCTAACAGGCTGTCTTTGTTTGAAATAACCTTGGTTACTAGAATGCACACTTTGAAATTAGGCAAATACATAACTAATATTATTTGTTTCATTAGCCAAGCTACCTACTTTCATATTTATAAAATTCTGAGTGAAACAATGTCAAATGTACATATCCTGGGGTGGGGGTAGAATACGTCTGTATCCAGAATTATCCTAGTATTAAGTTCATTTTTGTTCTTGGTATAATCAACAGTAATTGATTTTCTTTGTTTCGGAGACGTTGTATTACTCATATTTCATTGTCTTTAAAATCTGAAATTAGTGGTTAACAATGCTTTTGGTAGAAACTTTCCTTAATCCATAGTAGAAACTGTTTAGTGTAAAAATCTTGTTGGCGCACATGCGTGTACCTAATATCCTATTGCTGCATTTCGTCTTAGGGGAAGGGATATAATCTGTTATATATATTATATAATATATATATATATTATATATAGAAGAAGTTATGTATTTGTTAGAAGTTATAACAGAAGTTATGTATTTGTGTCTCTTGAAGCTGTTTGACAAAAAAAATAAACATCATGTATCAGTACACAAAATATACCTTAGTATACCTATAAGCAATTCTGTATTGAAGAAGGTGAGCTATATGATCTTAGTATGTAGGCAACCACAACCATTCTTTCATGTTCACTGTTTAAAGCATAGTTGGCTTTTTTCCTTTGCTTTTATGGGTATAATAGTAGGATTAATACATTACTTGATGTACTTACTCATATGATTGGTTTTGCAAAATGCACAATTGTGATTTCCTTATCTGCTATACTTTTTAACTTACTGTAAAACGGGATGTTTCTGGCTAATGAAATTGTATCTTAAATCATTGCTTAAATTGTAGAATAGTCTAAGTATTTTGAATATTCACATGCAGGAAAAGAATGTCCACTTAAAATAAGTTTATTACTGCTCATTTAATCAGATATAAAGTAACTTCTACTATATATAAACTTTGTAAAACAGGAGATACTCAGAACAGATCTCAGTCCAGTTCATCTGAATTTTAAAAATGTTTATCCACACATGAATCTCAGTGTCCATAACATCTGATTGATTGATAGTATTTTTGCGGTTTTCATGTGTGTCTGAATAGTCAGGTATCTTGCAAATGTTCATTTGGCGTTTCACTGAACTCCCATTTTCTTGGTCTTCAATTAGTCATCCTTGTTCTTTGTGTGGATACTTCCTCCTACTCCCAAGAATCACAGGCTGCATCTCCCAGCTGTGCTTCACAGCTCAGTGACTCTGTGTATGCATTAGGAAGTGTTATTAGAAACAGATTGAAACTTCCTTTTATTTTCTCACCCAGCTACAAATAAATTGCAAAGATGAAGGCACTATGAATCTAAGATAATCCACAAATTAGTTTAGACTAAAAAAAAAAAAAAAGGCAAACACTCAAAGAGTCTCACATCTAGTATGACAGTTTGCAGCTCATGCTTCCAAATCATACAGCATGTTTCATTAACTCCTGTTCCCCTTCAGCATTTCAGCTAGAGTTGTGGGCACATCAACAAACTGCCATGTGCCAGGAGCTCTGTGGTATCTGCCTCTGCAGTGGAATAAGCTCTTTGTAGTTACTTTGTGTTGACTATAGTTATGAACAAGCATACGTACTGCAAAGCAGATGTTAATTTGTTACTTACCGTCTGCCTGCACACACTTACCCTGCAGTAAATGTGGTGAAAGTAACAATGAAAGAGAGGAGAAATAGTCCTAGTTCATGTCACGAGTCTGCACAGACAGTTATCACAGCACATGCTGGTTGTAGACCTGTATGGGAAAGTTAATGTGTGAATATGAATTTATAATCTAACTAAATAGTGCAAGCTCTTCACATAAACGCCTGAATGGATCAACCACAGGATAGCTGATCCAAAGCCCTTGCTGTGTTATAAGCTCATGCTTCAGCTTTCTTTGAAATGACTTTTCTATATGGAGAAAATCATCTAAGTACATTCCCTTGTTTTTTAGAGCCAGTAAGTATGCGTACTTTTCAGGGACAAAGCAGGATACGAGCTTTTCTAAAAGTAAATCTCTTTGTATTTGGTTTTTGGAAAATGATTTTAGAAACCTTCTTTCAGAAAGCCAGCATGAAATCTTTGCCAAATATATATGTCCACCATTTATGAGTAATTAGATAGAATGTCTGAGACAGAAATGTACTAATGATGTGATTTTGATTAAGCAACTCATGTACTTGGGATCTGTAGTTGTCATGATCATAAATGCAATATGAGTTAGAAGAGGTTTTGATGGGTTTGTTTGTTTTTGTAGGGGAGGGCTTTCATGAAAATATCATTAAAAGGGTTAATACCTTAGGTGTTCTTTTTTTTTTTACAGGAAAACTAGAGTAAAATTGCTTGTCTTCCATTTCAGACAATCCTTTGAATAATGAAAGTTCTCGAACTCACTCCTCCGTCATTGCAACAAGCAAAATGTCTGTAAAGACCTCAATCTTTCACAAAGATGCTGCTACACTAGAACCCCCGTCTTCTGCTAAAATTACTTTTCAGTGTAAACACACAAGTGCCCTTTCTAACCACGTTTTGAATAATGAAGATTTAGTAGAAGATCTCTCGCAACCAAACACGGAAACAAGACCTGAACTTTCAGTCCATTCTCTTACAAAAGAAAGCACTTACACAGCAAAGTACCCAACATCATTCAGCAATAGTACCCATGCGGAAAACTCGCATAAAGAGAGTAACAAGAAAGATACCCTCCCAGTTCCTTCATGTGAAAATAATATTTTTGAGTATGAAGATGATATTTCATCAGTGAGCAGACAAATACCCAGCAGGAAGTATACTAGCATCAGAAAAGCTGAAAAGGATGTCTCTTTTATGCATGTGGGCCGCCACATTGGTGACAGCATGTTGAATAAAAACTCTTTTAACTTTTCTGATTTGAGCCACTCTGGCCACTCCAAAGGTAAAATATCCTCTGAAGTAAATGAAAAATCCAGCAGTGCAAGTATAAATAGTTTTTTTCCAGCAACAGTTACAGAAAATTGTGAATTGGTGTCTTGTTCAGGAGGCAGTCGAACTGTGGTACATGCACTTGAAAATAACACTGATGAAGGTGGCCTTAATAAGCTTAAAATTAGGTATGAAGAATTTCAGGAGCATAAGGCAGAAAAGCCAAGCCTCAGTCAACAAGCAGCACATTATATGTTCTTTCCTAGTGTTGTTCTTTCTAATTGTCTCAGCCGACCACAAAAGTTAGCTCCTGTAACATATAAATTACAGCAAGGCAACAAACAGTCCAGGTTGAAGCTGAATAAAAAGAAACATAGTTTTATCAATCATCAGGAGCCTGCAACTGTAAATGATGTTGTATCAGTGAAGGAAAGCTGCTATACACAAGGTAATGCTTGTAGTAATATTCCTGATAAGGATAGTGCTTTACCTAGTGACTTAGTCCAAGTTCCTCTTGAGGCTTTTGAAAACAAAATGCCTACAAGTACTGCTAATTGTAATGACTGCCAGATTGGAGATGGATCTCTTGAAACTGAGCAGTCATTTGGATTATGTGGGAATAAATACACACTTCGAACTAAACGGAAGGTAAATTATGAGACTGAAGACAGTGAATCAAGCTTTGTCGCACACAACTCAAAAATTAATCTACCTCAACCAATAGAGAGTGTTGAAAGTTTGGATGGGTCTCAGAAGTCTCGAAAACGTAGAAGACTTTCTAAAAAATTGCCACCTGTTATTATTAAATATATTATCATCAATAGATTTAGAGGGAGAAAAAATATGCTTGTTAAACTAGGGAAAGTAGATTCTAGTGAGGAAAGAGTAGTACTTACAGAGGAAAAGATGAATTTATATAGAAAGCTTGCACCTTTAAAAGACTTTTGGCCAAAAGTTCCTGACTCTCCTGCAACCAAATATCCTATTTATCCTCTAACACCAAAGAAAAGTCACAAAAGGAAAGCAAAACATAAGTCCACCAAGAAAAAAGCTGGAAAACCGCAAAAAACAGGTAGTAAAAATATTAAAAGAACTTTATCTTTAAGGAAAAGGACTCATACAATTCTTTCTCCTCCTTCACCGTCATATAATGCTGAAGCTGAAGACTGTGACTATAACTATAGTGATGTTATGTCTAAATTAGGTTTTCTTTCTGAGAGAAGCACAAGCCCAGTAAACACATCCCCACCTCGCTGCTGGTCTCCCACTGATCCAAAAGCAGAAGAAATCTTGACCAACATGGATAGAGAAGCTTTACATACTAGAGTCCCTAATATGTACAACAGCAAGGCTGTTAATTCTAGCGTAGGAAAAAATAGTAGAGCAAAAACTCAGGTTAAGAAATGTAAAAAGAAATTTGCTAGTCCCGCTGTATCAACCAAGAAAAAGAAAAAGATGATTCAGGCTGATAAAACAGCAGATGATGGAAAGAAGAAACCTAGAACAAAGCAACGACAGAAAACAACAGAAAAAGTGTCCTCAAGAAAGCGCATGGTATTTAAAGATGAAAAAGGAAATACTCACTCTACCACAGAAGTGAAGTTTGTGCTGAAACGTCAAGATCTGCCTGAGATTTCTTACAGCGCACAGCCACTTCATAATCCGAAAGATGGTCCTATTCCTGGCTATCCAGCAGGATATCTACCATCGGCACAGCTCCCTTCAGGAGCTGATGCACAAGGTAATTCGTCAGGCTGTTTTCACTCATTGATGGAAATTGATAAGCCTATAGATGCACAGTGTTTACCTGCTCCTCGAGAAGATCCTCATTCATCTCTCATGTCTACTCCTCCAGCATCTGGAAGGGAAGTACCAAAAATGAGCTCTCAAAGGCCTAGGACTCAAAATGCTGTATTTAGAATGAAGGAACCTGCTCTCATTAAAAACATATTTGACCCGTCTAATCACTCAACTCAGGTAACACAGAATGCGCGCATCTCTAAAGATAAGACTTCTGTAAAAGCAGAAGAGATAAAAAATTTGCAAAATAGGTATTTACCGTCAGCTGGAAAATTAAATGAAGCTCGTGACTCTTTGGACACAACAAAGATGGATCAGTTGCATGCCACTAACTATTTGCATTGTAAAGACAATAATCAACAGCAGATTTTTTGTTTACCAGAGGCTTCCAAGCATTCTGATCCTTGTTCTTCTATTCTTAAGTCATCTGAGGAAAGCCCTGGGCCTCTTCAGTTGCCTAAGAACTGTTTTGTAACCTCTTTGAAGAGTCCAGTGAAACAGTTAAATTGGGATCAAAACCAGAGAGGATTTATTTTCGACATGTCACATTTTAAACCTGAAACGGTAAAACAGAAACCTCTTTCAGAAACAACCATGCAGCCAAAACCCATCTCTCAGTATAAAAACAGGACTATAGTGGCCCCGTCAGTGTTCAGTGAAGGACAGTCTGGCCTAGCTGTTCTGAAGGAGTTGCTCCAGAAGAGGCAGCAGAAAGCTCAGAATGCAAATGTTACACAAGAACCATTACCGGTTAAAACACAGCTGAGCAGAAGTACGCCGTGCCCCGTGGAACAGAATAAAGCAGTCAAAAGGTCACGGACAGTCACATCGCCTAGAAAAGCACGTGCTCCCAGGAATACAAAACCTAAAGAAAAATCAGCAAAGCTTTCCAAAATGGAGTCCTTAAGCCAGCAGGTCTCTAGTCGCATCGATCATTCTGTGTCTGATGACAGCCCCATTTTTTTTTCAGACCCTGGTTTTGAAAGCTGTTACTCGCTAGAAGATAGCTTGTCTCCAGACCATAATTACAACTTTGATATTAATACTATAGGGCAAACTGGATTTTGTAGCTTTTACTCTGCAAGCCAGTTTGTCCCAGCAGATCAAAATTTACCCCAGAAATTTTTGAGTGATGCAGTTCAAGATCTTGGTTCTGGACAAACAACAGAAAATGACTTTCTGCATCATAATGACCAAAAATCTGATGAAGAAAAACAGCATTCATCAAGCACAAGTAAGTGGATAAGATCTGGTTCTCTGAGCCCTGAGCTTTTTGAGAAAACATCACTGGATAATAACGAGAACCACTGCCATAGCCAATGGAGGAAAAATGTTCATCCTTCAGCTTCTAGATCTAACTCTGTCGATACCTCTTGTACGCAAGAGACAGAGGTTTGTTTAAATGAAAAGTTCAAATTGAATAGAAGTACGGTAAATAAGGAGAGATTTCTTAACCTTCCTCAGCCAACCAGCTCAGACTGGATTCAGAGCCACATGAGAAAAGAAACCACTTTTGAACCCTGTCAACCACTTGATTCTGTTAATACCTCCTTTGCATCCATATTGTCTTCTCCTGATGGTGAACTTATAGATGCAGCCTCTGAGGATTTAGAATTATATGTTTCGAGAAACAACGAGGCATTAACTCCAACTCCAGATAGTTCACCAAGGTCTACCAGTTCTCCCTCACAATCAAAGAATGGAAGTTTTACACCTCGTACTGCTCACATTCTTAAGCCGCTCATGTCCCCACCCAGCCGTGAAGAAATCATGGCAACTTTGCTGGATCATGATCTCTCAGAAACAATTTATCAGGAACCATTTTGCAGTAATCCTTCCGATGCTCCAGAAAAGCCAAGGTACTGTGTTAAAGGCGTTTCTGTCTACATATGCTTGTGATTACATTAAATTTAATTTATTCCTGTAAACAAATTTATGCTGTTACGTGGCACAGATGCATGAAAGATTCCATCTGATATATCTATATTTGAAGCTGAAAATTATTGTACTTCTCCTGCAAATACCCATTTTCATTCACGACACTTTCTTTTTTTATCGTTTGATATTATTGCAGTTAGTGGAAGTCTGCCTACTTGATTTGTAAAAGAGAGATACTGCCCACAGGAATTGCATTGTGAAAAAACTAGTTAGCAGGACTCTGCTTGCCTATTATCTTGAGGACTGCCTGCAATTCAGTTTAGAGCAAAGCAATAATTCAAACTATTTTCTTTTCAGGGAGATTGGAGGACGGCTTCTCACAGTAGAAACTAGACTTCCAAATGACCTGCTTGAGTTTGAGGGAGACTTCTCATTAGAAGGTCTACGACTCTGGAAGACTGCGTTTTCAGCAATGACAGAAGGTCCTAGACCAGGGTCACCTCCTCGTTACAGTCACTCTACTGTTAATAAAAGAGAAAGTAATAGCCATAAAACTAGTGAAGACAAAAAAATAGTTATAATGCCATGCAAGTGTGCTCCAAGCCAGCAACAAGTTCAGATATGGCTTCATGCCAAAGAAGAGTATGAACATTTCAAGAAATTGCCTAAGAATCATCCTGCTGAGCTGGAAAAGGCAGCTGAGAATTTCAGCTCCACAGTATTGTCTGGAGAGAAACCTAAAGAAGTAGTAAAAGCAACTAAAGATTTAAATTTGTCAAGCCTGGAAGATGAAAGACCTGTTGTGCCTACAAAGGATTCTCCTGCTTCTGTGGCAGATCCTACAAAAATACAAAGCAAGGAAATGTGTGATAAGTCTGTAAGTACTACAGGAAATTCTATAAATATTAAAAGTGACATAGACTCCAATAAAACTCCATCTGAAAGCAAGATGCTTACTCCTTCAACACTAGAACGGGATAAGGAGGAGGAGGAAGAAGATTATTATGTCAATTATAGTTCACCAGATTCTCCAGTGCTTCCACCTTGGCAACAAGTAGCATCTCCAGATCCCAAGCAGTCCAATGCAGAAGATGCAGAGTGGAAAAGTCAGGATGTTATTTTGTCTTCTGTGGAAGAAAATGATGTAGCACTTGTTGGAAGTGCACAAAATTCTCCGTCCACCCAAGAGGATATCAAGATGACTTTTGACATGTCTCCATTTCCACTTAGTGAAGATCCTGGAAATTCTGAATCCGTTTGCTTACATAGTACACCCATCATGCAAAGAAAAAATAGTGATGGAATACCTGAAGTTTTGGGGTTTACTCCTTTATCAACAGGTAAACTCATTAACCGATCTTAATGATACTCAAAATGTTTTCCTGAATATGATAAGATACATTTCTTTTGACATGTTGAGAAAATGCCTAGATTTTCACAAAAATTTATTTAAATTAGTTTGGGAAAGGAAAAGGCCTGCACATCGTTGTTAAAGTAACTACTTAATTATGACAAAAGTCTAGTAGCAGAACACACTTTTGCTTCTTGATGTTGTTTAGTGTCTGAACTCCAAAATGCTGGTTAAAAAATCTATTTAAAAGTATAGCTTAACTTGGAGGATTTGAAAATCTTGTTTGTTACATTGCTTTTAATAAGTTATATATTACAAACATCATTTAAATGTAGAGTGTAAATAACATTCTGATGCTAGAGATAAGGTGTGGTAAATTATTGGCTGTGTACTGTGCATTCCTAAACGTCCGTAAATACTAAATCGTAATAGTTGTGCTTTGGATTGGAGAGAGAATAATGTTATATTTGTTTATATGTTATATATATGTTTATAATGTTAACCAAATGCCTCTGTTTGTTTCCAGCATGTTGTTTAATGTCTAGACAATATTATTGAGGCTAAACAGTTTTTCACTTCTCTTTGTTTGCAGAACCAAAAACCCAGAAACTGTGTCATAAGAGAGGAAGTAATACTGATGGTCTTCGAAGAGTACTTCTAACCTCACAAATGAAGGTAAATAAAGATTTTATGCACAGATGTATTTTTTATTATGCTACACTTACATTGCCATTCTCTTTCTAACTAAAGAAATCTTTCTCATAAGTTAAACAGATACCTTTAATACATATTTTTTGGAACTTTTTAGAATTCTTTAGGATAATTTTGTGTTGTTTTTTTCTTCTGTTATTAAGATCTTGAAAAGATATTTAAGATGAGAGGGTGCAATTGCTGTACAGTCAGTATACACTCAGGAAGAAGAAATAAGTTTTATTTGCAGAAAAAAACAAGTTGGATTTTAAGGGTATGTTCTATATTTTACGGCAGTGAAACACTAATGAAACAATAAGAGACACCATCTAAGAATGTTGTGTCGCTGTTTTGTTTACAATATACTTTTTAAGTTCTGTTGTGATTTCCCTTTAATACACACACACATACACATATATATATATTTATATCTCTGTGTGTTTATATTAGTTTTCAGACAATGTTTTAAGCATTTTCTGAAAACATAAAAGACAGTGAATGGCACTGGTATGCTGACAGAGTAGAAAGGGAATGGATCATGTGAAATGATAAGACTGGCATGTTTTCCTTAAAGAGTATTTCTGTTCCCCTTACCGGAAACAGAACACTTGGTTAGGTGCATCATGGATCTGACCTGACAGTCTTTTCTTTTGTTCTTACTATACTGGTATTCACCCAGTTCGAGTGGGTAAGTGTACCCTTAATTCAGTGCCATTATAAAGTGGTGACCAAAACAGGGTAATTTTAATATGAATTTTTGGTCAAGAGCAAATAGAGACTTAATGGTTCTGTTGTCCTCAGGTTTCTAAGAAAACTGACATGAATTTATTTAAAAAACAAAACAAACAAACAAAAACACGTATTTTAAACTGCCTTTGGCTTTACTATGATGTTTCGTTAACATTATTCCTAAAAAGGAGAAAGATACAACTTTTGTTTCCAGGCTGCAAAATGATAGGAATAGTGAAAGCTTTCTTTTAGTAATTGTAGTGTAGCATTTTAATTTTGATTGATAAACTTGTATTTAATTTTGACACCATTGTGTATTTATTTAGCAACCTGCAATTTTTTCAATATGTGTGTGTGTGTATGTTGCTTTTTTTGTTGTTCAATAGAATCAGTTTGCTGCCCTTGGTGCTCCAAAGATAGAGTCTTCTGAGATCGAAGGACCATCTTTAAATAACACTTATGGTTTTAAAGTCAGTGTGCAAAACCTGCAAGAAGCAAAATCTCTACATGAGGTAATTTACATTATGTGTTATTTTATAAAACGATAGTTCATCAGACTAGTTTTATAATGGCAGTATTTACAAATCCTTTCCTCCTGACTTATAAGTAGTCAGTTTGTGATGTCTGCAGCTTTAAGTAATTGCTGTACTAGTTTCAACTTGATCTCTACATGCTTTTATTTAATAGTGTTGGACTAAATTTCAGAATATTTTGTTGAGTAGATGGTAAACCTTCCTTTAAACAAACTCTAAGGGGAAGATCAGGAGGAGGAAATAGTAGGGTTTTCTATAAAGATATTACTGGAAAAAATAGTTGGTCGTAACTTCCACAGATCATTTCCTTAACAAGTCTTCTGACCTCATTCAGTCAGTAGTCCCTCCTTGTATCTCTCTCCACGTGGTAACTTCTGGATCTGTTGGCCATTGCTGCTGCATTTAACAGAGTGCTAGATACCTCAAAAAGTGTTTTGATATGTTTTGTGTAAGTCAGAGCTTGGTCTGAGGAGAAAGATCAAAATTAATGCTGGAGAAAGGGATGTAATGTGAATGCTGTGCTGCTGCATTTGGCTGCTGACTGGCCAGCTGACTCACAGACAGTCCCTGTGCCCATGACTTGGAGTTAGCTGTCAACCAACTTACAGATGAGGTCGGGAGACAGTTTTATGTGCCGCGTAGATAATGTAGGAGAAGCCACAAGAAACTAATGATATTGCAGGAAATAGAGATGTAGCTTGGTAGAGCAATTCTATTTCAGTGATGGCTCTAGTGATCTAGGACACAAACCCACAGCAAATCAGACTGTCCCCGAGGCAGCTTGCTTACTCAGATGTATTTGTAATTTTTCTCTTATAATCCTCCCAACTCGCTCATTAATTTTACCAACTATATCATGCAAGACAACACAGAAACAAAATAGTGTTGAAACGGCATTAAATACTGTATAAATTAAAAAGTGTACGATAAACAGGAATTAGCATTTTCTTAATGCAAACTATTTTGCAAAAAGGTATAGCAACATGATGTGGAAGTTCATTTATGCAAGTTAAGGGAAAAAGAGGTATTCTCCACATCTTCCTTTAAGTGAGTTAGTCTTCATGCCTGTTTGCAAGTTTGGGGTGAGGGAGGGAAAGGAAAATAAAGAATGACAGTGATATGTTGTTCCTGAGTCGTTTGGTAACTGAATTTGCCCGATACACTAAGCTGTTTGAAAATACTATGAGAATTTAATTGTTATTGAGCATTTCTGCTTATTTCTATTTGCTTTGGATACAAGAAGGCAATACTCAGAAACAAATACTGAATTTTAATAATTGAGTATAAAAATGCATTAAATGGTAAATTTATTTGTAATATGGTGCTTTTTGCAAAAAGGTGAGGTCCAGAGATGCATGTTTGATCACTTCTATTAATTTTCAAGTGTGACCTCTCAGTTACAATATAGAATGACCATATGAAAGCTTGTCATTAGTTAATTTGCATTAATAATCTCCTCTTTTTTTCTTTTTTTTTTTTTTGAAGAAAGCTCCAAAGCATACTAATTTATTGTATTTATTTGTTGGTAGGTCCAACACCTTACCCTCATCAGCATGGAGTTACATGCTCGAACCAGACGAGATTTGGAACCAGACCCGGAGTTTGATCCGATCTGTGCTTTATTCTATTGCATCTCATCAGACACAGCACTGCCAAATACTGATAAAAAAGAAATCACTGGTGCTATTGTGATTGATAGAGACAGGACACTCTCAAGCCAAGGTTCCTATTTCTTTTTTTCTTAACATACTTTACAAAAATACTTGTTTCATAATAATCAAACAGTAGCAAGCAAAATATAATCGAGTATCTATATTACTATTTAGCTCATTTAATTTTGTCTTGTTGACTGTTGGATGAATGGCCATATTAAACATAGAGTTTTCCTGCTTATATCTTCTAAAGAACTATTGCATGGGCTGTAAACCACAAATAATATACACATGTGCAAAATATCTATGCTTGCATACTTGTGGACAAGCTCCTGCAGTGTTCTGAAAATATAAAGAGGAAAACCTGCCTTTAGTTTCCTACTCAAATTGCTGGATAGCTACAAATAGAAAATGTTAAAAGCAAGACAGTATGTTTTATATTTTACTTAAGGGTTATTTTTGTGGTTTTATCTGATCCTTTTAGGATCTAAACAGGGGCCCTTATTCTATTGTACCTTTTTGGCTTTGTTTAGACCAGTGATACTCAACCTGTGGCTCTAGAGCCGGATGTGGCTCTTCATGGCCCTACAGGCGGCTCTCGCAATGTAGGCATCTGATCGGCGCTCCACTCTATCAGGCAGCGCGGGGAGCACTGAGCAAATGGACCAGCAGTGTGGGAGTCGCTGAAGTTCCCCCTCCCATAGGGGGAAAGAAAAGGAGCTGCTGGGATCCCCCCACAGGTAAGAGTAGAGATCACCTCCCACCCAGCAGCCGTGGGGCAGAATGGGGAAAAACTTGCCCTTTTGCCCCTTCCACCCCTCCACCTCACTTCTTCCTAGCAGCCAGAAGGGGTTGAAGACAGAATGCTGCTGGGAGAGAGGATGCTGATGTGTCATGTCGTGATGTATCAATATGTGATGATGATGAGGCAGCATCATCACACATTGAAGTGTCATGATAGAAAACAAAAATCACACTGTTGATACTTGATTTTTATGGTGCTCTACAACTCCATTTAATAAAGAAGTGGCTCTCCAGCTGTTAAAGGTTGAGTACCACTGGTTTAGGCTAGTAAAAAAAATTGTCCTCTTTCCTTTAGGGTTTCTTTGGCATTGTAATAAGTATTAAACCACAAAATACTGTCTAAAATTAAAAAGTCTGGACAAAAACCTACCAAAAATAAATTTAGCATTAAGGCAACAGCTCCTTCTTTTACCAGTTTATTTTTCAAAGTACCGTGGATATTTTATCATGTTGCACTAAGTCCTTACTACTCTCAGTGAAGTTTATTCTGATATTATATGCTTGTTACTATCTTTAGGAAAATTATCTCCATTAACTTACTGAGTGAGATTTGTCACAGTATAGAATTCTGTGGCTCCCTAGGTGCGTGCCAGTCTGATAAATTATCAAGAAAAAGCTTTCTGTAAAGAGGTCCAATAATACTCTGAAAAAAAGGTTCTGATTTGTTTTTATTAGTGAAATGAAATGATGTTTAAATGTTCATGTGACATTTCTTGCTTTCATTGATGTGGGCTGTCAGTATTTCCTTGGTTAGAACTTTTTGAATTCCCTGTGGAGTGACTTGACATTAAGATACACCTTTTTTTCCCTTTTTGTATTATTATTGCTTTGCAAGTTACAGTACCCATTTTAACATTTATTTCTGAAAGCATGTGGGTTTTTTTAATTATCAGGATCTTAAGAATGTGTCAAAGCTGAATGCCTTTTAAAAACTGCAGATTGTTACCTTAATCAGAGATATTACAATCTGTTGTACAGAGAAAATGAAGAGACAGAGTATGTGTTGTGTATTATTCTTCACTTAATTTTTTTTTGTATTCAGAAAGGCAAATGCTCAGTTCCTACATGAACATGAATTTAGCTGTTACACACACATTACCAGTGTAGACACTCTTAATTTGCACTGTGAGACTGTGAGCACACTTGCTGATGGTTTTCCATTTCTACTGGTGACTTCACAGTGTTTTTAAGAAGTGTACCGAAAAACAGAACTATACTGTTATGTAGCATTTCCATTCCTCAAAGCATTTTACAAAGAACTACTCTAAGCTAGCAATTAAAATACATATTTTGCATGAAAACATTGTGTGAGTTATCATATAGTCCTTTAATATTTCTTATTCAAAAATAATTCTCTAATATCTGGACTCTTGTGCATTTAAAATGGTGACACATCTTTTGAATTAAATTCATTTATATGTGAGAATTTGTGTGAGATTACCGCTGTAGTGTAATTTTACCAAGTGAAATGAACAAACTTTTCCACCCAAGATGAACAGAATAAGTTTCTGGAATTAATTGTGTTAATAATTAATGTTAAAGATTAAAATAGATGTATTCCTTGTTTTACTTTATTTTTTTTAACGTTTTATTCTATAGCAATATTGTTGACTGAAGTCATGGAATTCCTTCTAAGATGTAATGATTTGTTTTACTTATTTTCTAGGGAGCAGAGACCAAGCACCCTTGCTCACAAGATCTGGAGTTACAGGACTAGAAGTCAGTTACGCTACTGATGAAAGAACTCTTTTCCAGGAAGTAGTGAATATTGTAAAAAGGTAGCATATCTGTACGTTCTGCTTTTATTTTTCAGGCTTGGTACAGCAGATTTAGTTCCTTCAACCCCTACCAGTCTCTCAAATACTGATTTTTGTTGTTGTTGTTTCCCTCAAAGGCTTATTTCTAGAGTGGACAAGCATGGTGGTCTTTCGAATAAAAATACTTTTCTGCTTTTCCTTTTCTCTGACAGCAAGCACATTCAGATCCTCTTAAGCAGCTGAGTTACAGTCTTGAAACTAATCAGCCATATCGGTAATCTTCTTTAACATACAACCTTTCCAGTTAATCCCAGAATTCATCACACATCTCTCTCTCAAACTCTCAGAATAGTAGATATTAACAGTGCTGAGAGCTATAGAAAACCCCTTAGACAGGAAGATTTTTTCTAGGGACTCTGAGGCAAGGCATAAAAAACTTCTGTGTTACTGAAACTGCTGTGGACAAATTACGGTAACCAGTAGTTGAAAATTAGTTTCCTTCATTAGTTTTGTCTTCTCTGAATGGAAATCCCCTGCTCCAACAGACTTGGAAAACTGCTGGTTTTCCCCATCTTCACCAAGGCTGGGAGGCCTGTTTTGCAGCCCTTGGCTTTGTGAGCAGGTAGGAACCACAGACTCCACAATACCACAGTAGGCCTTCAGGCCCTACTGACAGAAGTGCAAATCCATAAAATTGCAAGGAAAAAATGAACAGATTTAAACTAAGAGTCACCCTGCTGGAATACAGGCTCAAGAAAAAAAAATTGTACTAGGCAGAGTACATTTGCAATTCTTTCTCTCTCCAACCAGAAAACCTCTGATGAGAAAGACAATGACCAACCCCGTGAAGCCAGAATACAAAAAGAGTTGCTGAATGCAACCAGCACAGGGTGGGTCCTGACAGAGCAGCAGATCCTTGTTCAGAGAAGACAAAATTCAGGTAAGGAAATAATTTTTTTTTTCTCTTTCTTGGAAATCTAGTGCTCCATCAAACTTAGGAAAAATACTGAGAATGAGAAGCTGCCAGTAAATTAAAAATCCTCCACCAGTTGTGGGAAACATTAAAGAGAGAGTGTAGGAAAGAGAATTCAGCAGTTAGGATATATATTTCTTGCTGAAGAACAGAAGAAGTCTACAGCTGTACATACTGAATGCATTACTGGATGAAAAAAGCATTCAATTTTTGTAGTACTCCAAGATGGAATATACTAGGTTACTGACTGACAAATCTCTTAAGAGATGCTCTCTTTCCACACTGTGCTAGTATGCCTTTTTGACTCAACAAATTTATCTTCAAAGGTTGAGTCAGGTAACTTGTATTCCCAGAATACAAAAGATTTGATCTATTTATGGAGAAGGAGGAGACTGCTATCTTATATAATTCTTCTTAGTCTACTTCCCTTCTCCATCTATGCAGTATGACCTAAGGAGTCAAACTTCTACTGAATTTTCTATGAAAATGCTTTTAAAACTTGGACCACATCTACGAACTGAAGCTCTTTTTCCCTCTTATTTTCTCTAGCATGGGCCAAAAAGAATATGAAATTTTGCTGGAGTAAATAGTTTGTAAGCACAAAATAAGGGTTTAGACTCAGAGTAGCTTTAACTGATGGAAGAACTACTGTAAAACTGCCTGATTAAAAAGTAGTGGACTGCAAAAGTTTTCCTCAAGAGGAAATGAACAAGCCAACAGCTTTAATGGAAACTTTCAGCTTCAGGAATTATTTCTAAAATAACCTTCTGTTGTGCTTTTTAAGCTCTTTTTTCCAGCACAGACTAGATACTCTGGTTATTCTGGTAGGTTCACTTAATAGGAGGTCTGATAGGTCAGAGAAAGGAAACAGGCCACGTTCAAGAAGCATTACCACTTGGGGCTCATGGAGCAGTGCATCAGGCTAGAGTGAATGACAGAACTTCTATTCAGTCTTGATTGTCAATACCAGCTTGTTGGTACACTGAACAGAGTACATCATCTGTGGAAGGAATTGTCTTATGCTGTCCAATTGAAGAATTCTTGTTCCCATTTCTAGTCATTCACTTATCAGTTGGCCTAATTCTTGCTCTTATTTCATATATGTTGTGGAACGTACTCATCTGTTTCAAGTTCCAATCTTTCATTTCTCTGTTTAGGCCTTTGTTCGGGTCATTGAATATTAGAAGTGGTTGATTCTGTCACTTTTTGTCAATAGATGTAAATTCTGGTAGAGTACATTATAGAATTCCTCACCATTGTTTCAGCATACGGATGAGGAGAGGTGATTCTGCGAAAGGTTTGCTTTATGCAACTTAGCAAATACTACTTTATCACTTAGCTCAGCAGCCTCTTCTTCCATCAGAAATCCACAAGTGTTAAACAACAAAGAGTATCTATACAAATAATCTTTACAGTGTGCTGGTTGATATTGAGGGACAGAGATGCTAAAATAAACTAGGGTTATAGATCTCTACTACAGGGTTGGGAGATCCCCAGTTATAGGGAGGTTGGAATTAGATGATCTTTAAGGTCCTTTCCAACCTAAGCCATTTTATGGTTCTGTGATCAGTGAGGTTTTAATGCTTGAAGATGTTTTATTCTTGGGCTGTACCACTGGTCCTTTGTCAATGAATAGCGTTTCCCAAAGCTAATTTTTATAGTGGAGTTAAAGTTGCTGTTTTGTATGTTCATCAAAGACAAATATTGCTTCAGAAAGTTCAGTGGAATTGATTAGCTGAAGCTGGATTGAGTTATACTTCCACTGTGAAATTGTTTACTAGATCTGAACGCGCACAGCAAGATAAGCATTTTTCCAACAAGACAAAGTAAATGCCTTGATAAAGCAAACAGCAGGTTAATTGTTCTCCTGTGAAATGAATAGAGGTCGTCTGTGATTAATTTGGGGCAGTTGGCAAATGAAAATGACATCCTGAGGCCTGCAGAGCAGAAGAAAACTTAATTGTTCCTTGTCTGGAATCACGATCTGTGATTTCATCTATGATGAAAACTACCATATTTGTCCAAATATTGAGGGCAATAAGTACCTTTATTTCTATATTATTACTGAGTGTGATTCAGCTGTGGAATGGGAGTACTTACAAGTGTGGGTATCAAAACTATTTAAGAACAGCTGAAAGAAAGCACATCATTGCAAAGGAAATTTGAGAATTCTCTAATTCTCAAAGATACTGAAATACTGTGTTGCTTGAGGGTTGAGAGACAGGGAACAGTTGGAAATGAAGAGCAAGGGAGGTGAGTTTCGAGGAGGCAGGGAAGAGTAAACAAGTACTTGGAACAAAGAAAAGCACAATTAAAGTGATTCTTGGTACCCTGACAGCTGTCTAGGAGTTTAAGAGGAAGCTTCACGTACATATGTCCAGTTTTCCCATCTTTGGTAAGCTGTCCTCTGTAAACAGGAAAGTAGGACCAGAGCTCAAAGCTGGCATAAAGCAACTGAAAAACAACCTGCTTTCCATCTTGTGCAGCCAGTGAGGGTGATCTAGTAGCCCAGAGAGCCAAGTACAGGAGTTGTAGGCCCTTTGGATTTGCCATAGGGGAATTTCTTTTCTATTTTTTTTTCCTTGATACGGAGCCTGTATCTTTATTGTTGTATTAAAGCATTCTGTGATGCTACCTGAACAGCCTTCCTGAATAGACCCTGTCTTTATCAGAAGGTGTCAGCTTCAGAGAGTTGGAGAAAAACTGGAAGAATGCCTGCAAAACAGAACTACCTCTCTGAATCTAAGGGCACAAAGATGGGTAAACACATTCACATAGCTCCATAAACCCGTCTGTACAAAAAATAGAAGAGCTGGCTGTTGGAGGAGAAGGAAGGGAATGCTACAGGAATGTTTGTCTTGGAGAGGTTAAAAAAAATGGCAGGAAAACTAGAGATATCCAAGCCTGATGGAGCAGTGGATTCCCATGAAAGAGAAATTAAATGTCTGGGCCTCTCTTTCAGTTTAAGGCAAATTATGCCTTTCTTCTGTAAGTGCAAATACCACCAGGTAGCAGAAAAGGGCTGGTCCTGCAATTATGAGAGGAGCAAGATTTGGGGAATCTATGTGGGAATGCACAGTCCCCATCTTTGTGACACACAGAGGATTTGTAAACAGAATGGGCTTAAATAAAAAGGTAGTAGATTCACTATTACTTGTCACTCACTAGCCACCAACTGCGCTTTGTCCCCATGGAAGTAGTTTCTGGTAAAAGTATAAAAAACAGAATAAAGCTATAAGATTTTCTTTAAAATTTGGGGGGATGCACCATTTGTAATTTATTTAGTTGTTAATACTTAATGTTTAAATGTTTTGTCTAATGTTTTTCTTGTAAGATACAATGCTAATCAAAATTTTGTATTAAATACAATGCATTATGTTTGTTCTTCTGTAAATGCTCTAGCGACATTTCCCGTACAAAATAGAGATGTGTTTGTTAATCTAACCTTCTTTTCCCAGTCTAGTACCATCTTCTGGGGAGTACTCCTGTAAACATCTCTGCTTAATGTCCTTTATCAACTTCATGGATTTTTGTTGTCCAAAGCAAACTGGAAAAATGTTCTCAGAGATTTCAGTTATATGTTTGAGTCACCAAGTATTCTGCTTTTGTCTGTGTTGTAGGTCTGGCCTAATTTTTTTCCCCCTTTTTCTCTCAATTTTAGCTGGAAGAAAAATAACAGTCAGGAAAAGCAGACTCATAATAGAAAGGAAGGCATAATTGGGAGCTTTAGTATTCATTCATGAAATTATCACACGAGAAAGTGGAAGAGATGGCATAACAGCACATACAACTTAGCTAGAAAGGAAAATAATTTTATTTCTTCTCTCTGCAGCATGTATGAGTTGAATGCTAATGCTGTCGTGTGTAAATCCTGCCAGTATGAATGCTGCTTTTCATCTTTGCAGAGAGACTGGCAACAGCATGCAAAGCAGTATCAGGGCCCATCCTTTTAACAAAAGAGCACTGTGTTGGCAGGCACACCTCATATTCCTGTCATGTTAGTTCTAGCCAAGGGCTTTCAAGTATCAGTGCTGCAACTTAGTAGTTTCTTGCAGGTGTAAAAGCTGGTCTCATTACAATTTCTTTTAATAAGACAGCTTAATCTGGTGGTGAAGACCAACTGGATAGTATACTGTAAAAATTGGGAGAAGGGAGAATGAGGAATATGAATTTGTCCTCTCCTTAGCTCACAGCCTCTCTTCTTTATGTTACAACATGAAATGGGGAAAGAGACAGATAAACTTCTGTTGAGCTCTCCCCATGTTGGCTAAACCTTGGGTTTACCTATTCTTTTCTCCATTTAAAATAATAACTTCTAGCTCCAGTCACCTCTTCTCTAATAGCAAAAAGAACAGCACAGGAGCTCTCAACAAAAGACACACTGGCCCATTGGTACAGCTGATACATGGAATTGGGCCGCAGGAGAGGGCAATTTTGCTACATAAATTGAAACAGAGTTGATCAGCAAGAAAATGATCAGGAAACAGCAGCACCTCATGTCAGGTGCAAGAAATCTAACAGGTCTGTTTCCTGTTTCCTGTTTCATAAAGTAGACCTGACTACTCTCATGCAGGAGTTCGAGGGGTCAGTGTTGTTCAGTAGAACAGAGTTTTACTTGGAACTTAATTTTATTTAGGTATTTTTTGCCTTCAAAGATAATTCAGAGATACACTTAACCAAAGATTGTTATTTTGATTGTAAAGTTAAACAGCTAAGATCGGAAGTATCGAAGTATCCACAAATTTCTTAATACTTATAGTCCTTTGTGCATATGCATTCTCAATGCATATAGATGTACGCAAAAAATACGTGGATGTGCAACTATTACTGGAGGATCTGAGCAACTCAGTTGATGGTAGTGTGTTTAGCATTTTTTTAATGCTTCCAGAAGGATGCCACTTGGATACAAGCTTTAAATATGATTAAATGAGGCTAAGGGACTATGTTTACAGGGAATTACGCTACAGTCTGAATTTACCATTTGCTAGCTACTCTGCCTTGATTTTCCATGTAGATAACTTTATATGAGAGTCATCTGACTGAAAGCTAGAAATCTGTACTTAATTGTCCATATCCAAATAGCTAGTACCCTCGTCACAATGTGTGTTAAATGGAAAGAACCGGATCTCATTCTGCGAGAGGTGGCTAAAATATAAGGGATAGTTTACCCAAAGGTAAACTTTTTCTTCATTGACAATAATGAGATTAGCTTATAAGACTTCAGATGCCTAAATCAGTTGGAATGAGACCCTTCCCTTAGTACGTGTGCAGTGTCTAGTTGGGAAGGAAAAGCAGGGTAGGTAATGCACTGCAAAGTGATAATCTCTGACTCAGTAATGTGCCATTACAGGCAACCTTTACCTGCCTTGTCAATGCAAGGCTGAGTTCAAATCTAGCACATTCATTTTTTAATCATTTGAGTGATAAATTTTCCAACTTACATGTAAATTGACATTAAAATTGTGTCAAAATATGTATTTTAAGTTAGATCTAGCAGTTTATTCATGTAAGAAAATGCATGTATCTGAAAACGCAAACTGAAGTATTTTAATGTCTTGTCTTGTAGAACATCTTCACATCTGAAGGATACCAGAGAAACAATTCTTGAGATTACATGCAGATGGTCTACAGAGGTTGTTTTATTCACTAGCTTAAAAGTGAATAGTAAGATTAATGCAGGAAGTGATCGAATGTTGTATTCAGTTGCAATACAAGCAGGGGTATTTGCAGTAAGAATGTAATACCCACCAAATTTTGAATAAGTAGGAAGTGAGGGGAGGTAATACACTACTTCTGCAAGGAAAAACACAAAACACTTCCTTCATCACAGATGGTAGCTGCTAGTATAGTTACAGTGACTTGCTGCTTCCAAATAGTATCCTGGTTTCTGTTCAGAACTGAAGTAAAAGAGCAAGCAACCCATGGCATAATAGATACTGTTTTCTTATCAGATAAGCAGTTCTTCACAAGTTTCACATTCAAGCATGCATCTGTTGTAGAACTTGTAAGCGTAACATCTTGACCTGCATAAAATATAGAAGCATTTTCCGTTTGGGGCAGTGTGAAACCAATTTTCAAATATGAATGTAAATAAATGACCAGTCCTGTAATGTTTTCCTTCATTTGAAATAATAAACAGCATTTTATGGTATGCTGGTACCTGGATAGTTTAGTTATGAGAATTAGCGTGAAAATATGTTAATTTTTTTGATGTTTATTGCCTGACTATATAAAATATTATATGATTTCTTTTGGTTTCAAATCTTAGATCGAAGCTATTCATAGTTTCAGAACCTCAGTTGACAATCATTGTGTGTTGTGTTGATCAGCAAATAGTGATCATTCTTCTTGATGCTGTGATTCTGCAGCTGGAAGAAACTGCAGGCTAAATTCATTTGTTTGTCCGTTCCAAGTTCCAAGTAACTTTGGTTTTGTGCCACTGTGTGCTGTTCGAATGGAGAACAGAAATTAGTATTTATATTTCTTTTGCTCCAGATGATCGTTACCTGTATCCAGAAACAAAGAATCATTTCATTTGACATTACAAGCAAATAGCAAAACATCCCCCAAATGCAAAGTTCTTTTAATGGTTCTTCTAATGTCTTTAGAATGTGAGAAATCAAAAATTTACTTTAAAGTCTTCTGCCTTAACAAAAATTGTATAAAAGCCTTTCCTTCAGAGGTAGAAGTAGGTGGTAAAAAGGATTTTGCAGATTTTCCTAGGTGATGCAAAAGCCCAAACTGTAGTAAGGAGATGGTCGCAATGAGTTAGAAGATTCAGATACTTTTCCCTATATTTTTGACAAAATGTTAGTGTCTGTGGCAGAAGTGTGGAGAGCCTCTTGTAGAGCTATTCTCAGAGTAGCTGCTTACTTTAAAGTGAGTTGTCATGCACCTTTGGCTGGGACATGTGAGCAAGGAGACGCTTCCATGTTAAATGAAAGTCTGAATCTTCATTTGTCATGTCTGTGACATAACTTTAACTTAAGATGTGGGGAAGGGGTATTTTCCTATATCGAGCAGTCAGCAAATGTTGGCCTTTTTTGATGTGTTTAAGGATGTAAAAAGTAGAGACCCTGTCCATAAGCCAGGGACCCGACTTCTTCCATAACCAAGGTTTACAAGCCTGTATCCTGTTGTGGGGTTGGGCATGGACTGTGGGTGCAGGACCCACATTATTGTCCAGTCCTCTACCTCCTTGTCATCATTCAGCTGTATTGAATCCTGCCTGCTGGGACTCAAAACCGAGCTATTTTTTTTGGCTATAAAAATAACAGAAATCTGTTTGGGCGGTCTTTTTCTGCCCAACACAACAAAGTTATCCTTAAGCTCTTCT
The DNA here is from genome assembly GCF_964211835.1 of Anser anser. Lineage (NCBI taxonomy): Eukaryota > Metazoa > Chordata > Aves > Anseriformes > Anatidae > Anser > Anser anser. The sequence goes on along the minus strand of NC_139722.1, from coordinate 50,753,821 downwards.
CCTACAAGTGACCAGCTGCCCAAATCATGACTTCCATTTTTAATAGTGCTTAATGAAAAGGTAGATGAAACAGGCTCCTCTGAGCCAATTCCTACCTACACTTTGATTTGAAACCACCTTGCTTGTCCTTCTGTCTAGTCAACTCCTCTCTGAGGCCTGAACTGGAAGATAGGCAGTGACAGTGTTGAAAAACAGCTGTCTTTTCTTTCTCTTATACCTGAGCGCGTCAAATTTTCTACCTGGCATGAAGTACAACGTAAAATCAGTTTTTCCTGTGTATCTTACAGAAAGAAAAGGCTACCTTAAAGTAAGAGGTATTTAAATGCAACTGGCAGATGAAGTTGCCAGATGAGGTTGCCTTTCTCCGTGTCGCTGACAGCTCACTCAACTGTCAGTTGTAACTTTCCCAATAGGGTCATCATTTAGGACCAGCAATGTCCTCTGATTATTATAAAATACACTACAATATGCAGGACACACTGGTATTTGCAAAACATTTGAGTAGCTGAGTAGCAAATTCTATTCTGTTTCATAAAGAAAAATAATACTGCAAAGTTTGAGGAATGGACTACACTTCATTGCGGATCGGTCTTCTGACTACAATACCTAAAACCTGATAGATCTAGATTTTGTTCTTTATTTGTAAAAGCTGAATTAACAGAAGTATATAAAAAAGAATTGCTTTCCCAATGAAAATACTACTCCTAATTTTTTTTTCACTTGAATGCTATGAAAATGCTTTTCTGACCATGATTAGAATGAAATCCTGTTTATTCTCTGCTCATGGAAAATATTTTCTTAAATAATATGAAGCTCATTTTCCTTTTTCCCCCCTCTCTAGATATGACCCAGACATTTTGTTAGGCTATGAAGTCCAGATGCATTCCTGGGGTTATCTGTTACAGAGGGCTGCTGCATTAAATGTTGATTTATGCCAGATGATTTCTCGCGTGCCAGGTAAGTTACTAATGTAGGGTTTCAGTTCAGTTACAACGGAAAAGAGTCGAAATCTAAAAATAAACATATAAATAATGCAGAGTACTTTTTTGTATGGACCTCCTTTTTGTTGTTGCTGTTGTGTTGTTATAGCTATAATCACACACACACACACAAAAAAAGATACTGGTTTTCAATGTTTTCTGAATCTTGAAATTTCTTGTGTATTCCACTTCTGGGTGTGCCCTTTATGCATGAACCTAAGCTCATTTTGAATAGTTGTGTGTGTTTTCTTGCCAGGCCCCCATTTTGCATGCTATGCTGCATCCCAAAGTAGAAGGGGTATAGAGCTGCTGAAGCTTCTCCCCAGCTCATCACTGAAGAACAGTCCCTGTTTCTGTGCGTTGTGTATCTTTTGGTGTTAGTTCTAATTGTAATTCCGTAGCATAAATAAATTACAGAAAGATTTCAGGTCTTGGTGGTGCTTCTGCTACCTTCTCTTGCTTCTCCTTGGCTTCAGTCATATCTATGTCATTCAGGGTAACCACCATAATCATAGTATGTGGTTTCTCTGACTGGAGTACAGTGACATAAAGATGCTGCTGAGCACTATTTGTCCTGGTCAGCAGCTCTGTAATAAAAGCCTTGCTTTAAATAGCCATTCTTGTGCTTCAGGGAAATTTTACTGTTCCAGTTGCTGATGCTTTCCTCCAGCATTCAGAAAAAGATCTCTTTGTGGTGGTGTTTTCTTCTCAAGAACATAAGGAAAGTTATCCAGGAGAGTAGTAAGCCTGGTGTCTGTACTTAGCCAATTAATAGAAACTATAATTCTGGAGACTGCAATTAGTGAACAGCTGGATAAATATATTGCCCCAAGAAGATTCAAGATAGCTCTATGAAGTGAAAAACTGCCTTAAAAATGTGTCGTAGCTCTTTGCAGTTGTCAAAAAGATGTGGATGGGGGAGATAGGATTTTTGTTAAAAAAAAAAAAAAAAAAAGCTGCTTTTGACAGGGCTCTTGTCAGAGATCTGTACAGAAACTAAATAGCCATGAAATAAGAAGTGTTTGCCTATGATTGTCCTTTTAAAAACTTGGTCTTGTTACTCTGTAATGGTTGAAAGAGCAAATGAATTATTAAAAGATATGGAGAAAATAAAATGAAAAACAAGAAATATACATGAAAAAATCTGTAGTGTGCTAGCACATTAGATAGTGGGGCTCTAGCCTCTTCATAACCTCTTGCCAATCAAAATGGATATGGGAGAACTGGTAAACATGAGGAGGGTAATTCAGATGTGGCTAATGATTTAGTAAGGTATGATTCCAGAATAGACAGACCTCAGTAAGAATCCTGTGAAATCTTGAGGGGTATAAAGGGAAATACGGCTTGGTTGTTCGTGATTTTTTTTTCCTGACACAAACCAGAAATCATCAAATGAAGCTAGCAAATGGCAGCTGCAGAAGAGGAGTTGATTTTTCATCCCTGGCTTGTTGAACTATTGAGCTCCTTGCCGGAAGACAGTATGAATGCTTTAAGTTTGTTTACTTCAAGAGAGAAGTTCTTGGAAGAAGAATCCATTGGGTACTATTGTATATATGAAAGTAATGTCTGGCCCAGGAGGCTGCAAATTGCTAGATGTTAAAAGAGCTTTAGAGGGATTATCTGTAATTTGCTTCCCCTATTTCTGAGGCATCTGCTTTTGGGTACATGATAGAACGTGATACCGGGATAGTTGCATCCTTGGACTTACCAACGTAGCAGTAGCATCTTTTATGTTGGCATCCTATCTGCCTGGGCAGGAGAAGAACATGTTTTAGAGGAGCTAAGTTCACTCACTCCTTCCTTGACGTTTGAATATTTGTGCACTCCTTTTATACTTCCAAAACTTTGGATACTCTTGGTACCTATGACTTGTTTAGAAAATGTCTGAGTTGCAGAGACCACCCAGGGACAAGAAAACGTAAGAACAGATTTACATCTTCAGCTGAAAGTTGCTTGTAACTGGATCTCAGTCTATTTCTAAGCATTTAATCTATCAAAAGCAGGCGCACATAACAGTTTAAGTGTGAGCTGGTCATCAGAGGTTACAACAAGTTTCTCTTTTCAGCACAAAGATCTCAAATTTGTGCTGCAGGAAAAATAGCTAATTGGATGAACCTTGTTATTAAATTCCTTTGATGGCTTGAACTGAGGTGATACAGTGGTTGCAATAATAATGCCTTTGGGTACAATCTTAAGATGTATTGAAGGATGTTCAGAAAACCTTTTGACCTACCTTGAGATTAGCAATCTCTTTCGTAAGAGTAATGGTAAGCATTGCACTCAAAGGTTTCCTAAACCTTCAAAGATCACAAGGGCTTACTGCTCTACTGTGGAATTATGACTCAACTATTTTTTCATTTCAGGATGGGTTCATAACTTCAGTTCATCAACTTGTGTGTCTGCTTTTGTTCTCAAAGGCTGAATCACAGCTCTTGTCTTGCAAGATAACTTCGCCTGCACTTTGGTTGTTGCAGAATCAACAGTTAAATCAGCAAAGCTCTAATTAGTACACACCTTCATAACATAAGCTGTTGTTCGAATTACTAGAAGTGGAATACACATGAAGAGTTCCTTAAAGAAGGGTTACCTCTGTAGGAACTGTCTGGTTCTTGGTGATGTCCCTGTGTATTTCAGAGTCAGGCTTCCATCCCTACATCTATGGGGTCCTACCTACACAGCTTGGGTTTAGTTCTAGTGAAGGAATAAAGGGTTGTATTACTTAATACCGTTGGACATAAAGTGCAAGAGGGCATGCAGGACATAGGCATGATCTCCACTGCACTGTTACTCATAGTACATGAGTTCTTGTGCTAGGTGTTAGATGTACACCCAGAAGTGTAATACATAACACTTAAAATATTTCTAAGAACCAGGGTTATTGTAAGGTAAGTATCTTCTTTTGTTGAACCACAGGAGAAAGATAAGGAAATTCACACTGAGCTCCTCCCAAAAGTGTCATGCTAAAAGTGTTGGCTTGCATGCATGACCATAAACATACAAGTGTGTTCTGTGTTGCTTTGTGGCCTTCTTGTCCATGGGTTTTACCCCATCTGTGTCCCTCTTGCTTTTCCAACCCCTATGCTTCATATTTCCCTCCCTTCTTCACATGCTGTATTTTCAGAACAGAAAGTGCTCCTTCAAGCAGTATGCTCCTCTTTCCTCCTATTGAAATAAAGATGGAAGGTACTTTTCCTTCCCTTTCCTGTGATTTCAACTTAACAAAAGAAAGCTGGACTTCTCTCTGGTTTTGCTTTATTGGCTGAGTCTGGTGCTGCCTCTGCCATTTGCAAGTGAACTATTCATAAGTCATTAGGACACACCACAAGAGAAGTGAGTACTGTGCCTGTGCGTAGTGGCATTTTTTGTGTGTGCACTGTGGCCTCCTGTTTCCTCCTTTGCATCACAACTCAAAGATAGGGAGTGGGGAACAGAGGATGAGAGGAGACTTCTTTTCGTTTCATCTCACACACTTGGAAGGTAGGAAGACTGCCCGGCTCTCCTTCTCTATACTTTGTTCCCAGAGAGGCTCAAATGGTTCTGGTGATATTCCCCATGCCAGCTGTAGAGCAACTGTGAGTTTTTGTGAGTAGGATACTGTACAGGCATATCTGATAGAGTCAGAGTACCCAACCAACAGTTGAAAAATAGGTATGAATGTAGAATTGTGGGGAAATTGTCTCAAAATGATTTCTTCTTCCGTTAAACTAAAAAGAAGGAACAAGACTAGAGGTTTGTGGAGGTGGCCCTAAAAGCACCTTGATTAATATATCTAACAATACAGAGTGTTTTCATATTGAATTTTAAACTCTATTATGCATTTAAAAAAAAACATCTATGTAAACTCAGGAAAGAATGTCAAAGCTGTAGCCTTAGGTTTACTGAAAGAAAGACATATACCAAAAGGACTGTCCTCTCTTGTGTAGTAGTATTTCAAAGTATATTTAAAAAAAAAAAAAAGGCATAAGAGGTTCTTTTCTCTACAGCAGTCACTGTTACAGAAAGAGTCACACTGTTCCTTCTGCCTCTGCATTTGTTCCTTCCTGTATCCTTCTCTCCATTTGTGTTGTCCAGAAATTACGTCCACCTGCTCCCACTCTGTTTTGCTTTCACAATATAAAAGGTGCTGAGTTTTCTCTCCCATGACTTGGTTCTGATTGTGGAAGATCATGAAAGGTAAAACCTTGAGTTAGAAACTCCTTAGGACAGAGATCGCTTTTCTCGTGTGTGTGTATTGTGCACTAACGTGCATGCAGCTAGCTCTCAAGTAACATTCAGCACTGCTTAGCCAATATATTCACTACAGAGAATATATTGCCGTGAAATGACTGAAATGACACCATTTCAGTGAACCCAAAGTAAGAGTTATCTTCAGAGGGATGTGCAAGAGTGGAAAAACATGGGGGAATTTTATTTAGCAGTTTTGTAGAAGACTGGTAAATAAATAATCTTGTACAATCAGTAACAGTTTTTAGGAATTCTTATTTTTCTAGGAATTCTTATTTTTCTAGGCAGCTCAAATGGGCAGAGAGATAACTTGATCTGATGTTGACTGTACTGTAACTTATCTAAATGTATTTTCTTTTAATGTCTTCAGATGATAAGAAGGAGAACAGATTTGCAGCTGAGCTGGATGAATATGGGTCAGATACAATGAGTGAAATAAATATTGTTGGGCGAATTACCTTAAATATTTGGAGAATGATGAGAAATGAGGTAACGTTAAAAAACAGTTTAGTGTGTTAAATTTATGTGTTTTTTTTAATTATTGGAGACTTTGTTGAAAAATTCATATAGTTTATATAGCTCTTTCTTTTTTGTTTTTAATACCCTTTCAAATACAGCTATCTGCTACTCTATGAGAATGGATTTTGCATATCACTAAAACGTAAAATACTGAAGCCATTCTCTTCTAGTATTGTTTCTTAATGATATTCCTTTATACTTCTTTGTGGGTCTTGAGAACAACTTATCAGTTATAGTAAGTCAGCTATTATGGTGCTTGTACTAAATTAAGTACTTGAAATTATTTTGAGTTCTCATACTTACTTGTTCTGCTGTTTGTGACCTTACATTCAACATTCAGCTGATTGAGTCTTAACAGACTTTGTTCTGACCAAACAGATCTTTGTGATCTATTTAATTCTATGTAGTCTTTTCATTTGATGAGGGATATTCTTTCATGACTTTTAAATAGTTAGGGACTTCTAAATATAAATGTTTACACTTTGGTAACAATGCTAATAAAAAGGTAATAAATCAGTTGTTACTATTTTTTAAAAGCATAGATTTCTTTGACTGTGAAAGACATTATGCATGTTAACACATTCTCTGCATTTTTACAGGTGAATCTAATGAATTACACCTTTGAAAATGTGGGCTTTCATGTTCTTCATCAGCGTTTTCCTTTATTTACTTTCCGAGTTCTTTCTGATTGGTTTGATAACAAGGCAGATGTCTACAGGTAATCCATTCTTACGAGTTTTTTTATTTGCTCTTTTTAAGGCCAGATTCTTAAAATTGTATAGGTATAAGCTAAAACCACCATAGATAGAAATCACCAGTTTAGCTCAGGTACTAGAACAGTCTACATACAGCAACATGACCTTACTTTGCTGTCCTGATGTGTTCTATTGTATGGTTATACCCTCAATATGATATCTTTGTTTTTCTATTTAAAAAAGCAAAGCTATTTTTCAGTTGCAGTCTCAACATATCTGAATAGATCTTCTGTTCTGAAGTTCTGTAAGGTCTTTATTTGGTATGTAGTATTCATCAGAAGGATTTCTTATGAACTGTCAGGTTTCTGTTTTACTTCACAGTACATGCAAACCAAGCTAGGCTTAAGAATAGTACAAAACAGTGTACAAGATGTTCAGAGAGTAACTGTAGCTGCTTAAAAATACCTGTATATGACACGTATCACAATGGGCTTCACTCTTCCTTGGAGTGTTTTGGTATTGTGTCATGTCAACAATTCATAATATACTGTGAGTACTGATTTGAATGTCTTAAATAACATGTATTTGTTTTCTTAAGTACTTTTGGACTGTGTGGAAACTTGGCCTAGTGTTGAAATTACAAATTTATATTCAACAAATACAGAAGGTTGTTTCCACAGAATTCCACTTGGGAAGGAAAAAAAGCAAACATGAACAGGTGAAGAAAAACTCAGGTTTCTATTTTAGCAATTCTTTAGGGTGGTAAGGCAAACAGGATATAGAATGTTATTGAGATATTTCTTAGCATTAGGTTCCTATACCACGTTGTGTGTGTATCTTTAGAATACGTAAGTATATGCTTGTGCGCCACATTTCTGAAAGAGCTGTATAAAAATGTCCTATGGGAAATTTTATTTGCTCATTTGTAATAAGCTGTCATAAAAATACATTTTTCTTAGAAAGAGCAGCATTGTTCTGATTGTTTATAACAAGGTGTTCACTTTCACAGATGGAAAATGGTTGATCATTATGTTAGTCGGGTCCATGGGAACCTCCAGTTATTAGAAAAACTGGATTTGATTGACAGAACAAGTGAAATGGCAAGACTTTTTGGCATTCAGTTCTTACATGTATTAACAAGAGGCTCCCAGGTAAGATTTAGTTTACCTTACACTTCACAAAAGCAAAATAGTCATTACAAAATGTTTTAGTTCTTCAATATTTTCAGAGTCAGTGTATGTATTTTCATAAGGTCAGAGGACTGTTTTGTATAATAAGAAATTGAAACGTTAAGAAAGGCAGTTCAAATACAGTAATAGTTAGTCTCCAGAGATTAAAAGTAGCTGTTAAAAATAGTTAAGACTGCCCCAAATATAATTACTACACTGAGTCTCCTCTAATGACTTTGAGAACACTAAATTTTCATTTTAGGTTGATATTTTTCACACTTACATGAGTTTGAAAGTGAACACTTTATAAAACATTAAGAAATTTAATCAAACATGTTTATAATCAAGAGGTGAGATGATTTTCTTCCATGGGAGGCAAAGCTGCATTGACTATATTGTAACTGACATTTCCTGCGAAGCAGACCACTGGGCAAGATTTGATGATGAGACAGAAATGGCTCTGGCTTTATTAAGTACATGTGTAATGCAAGATGCATGGTTCTGTTAACTTGACACTAGCATCAGAAGAAAAGTGAGCAGGACAGATTTACCCTTCTCTTTCTTTGGGACCACAGGAGTTTTCATTAATTAGAAAGGCTTTTCTTGCCCAGGTTCTGATTGACTAGGCTAACTAAGCTGGTTTTTTTTTATGACTTCACATGAGCCTTGAACAGCACCTGAAATTAGAAGACAATTGCTCTTACTCACGTGTTAGCTTCTGTTGTCTTTCCTTTCCTACCATAATTATTCTTTCTTACCATCTTTCTGCTTAAATAGACATTCAGCTAGCTGACCAGGATTTGATTACTTTGCCAAATTCTGTCAACAGAAAGACAACTTAAAAATTAATGACCTAAACAGACCAACATTGTATTAAGGCAGCCAGAAACTAGCGTGTCAGTTCCTTAACAATTTCAAAAAATTAAAATGAATAAAGACAATTTTAAAATGCTGCCACTTACTTTCTGAGACTGCAACTGCCTGTGTCATCTCTCAACCCAACAGAGGTTTTTGCTGGTACAGAGCTCTATACTGGCCTTATTTTATTTTGATTTTTCTTTTACTGGTGAGGAGCTGGAGGTGAGGAGAAAGGGCTATTCAGCGGTTCAGCTCCCTGAACTGGCTTACCATACCATCAGAAAGGTACCACAAGGGAAGAGAAATGCACAGTTAGGGACAGGGAGGGTGGGCTGGCATACTGCCAACGTAGATATGCTTAAACTATCATGATTACAGCCTGCGAAGACTGTTCTGCCTGTCATTTTCTCAAATGGCTGTGAGTGGGAGTGAGCAACAGAAACATGCAGCATTTTCAATCCTGACTGTTCTTTTCTCTTTCCTTCTGTGCACGTATTTTTTTTTTATCATTGAAACTTCCTAGATCACAGAAATGGCAGTTGCAACAACTCCAAGTTACCTCAGATAATCCTTTTTTCACTCCAAAGAACAATCACTGCATCTTAGGAAGATGTTCCTTTTCTCCTTATCTGAAACAGATGTTAGAAAGGATTTCTGTACTAAGAAAGGATTTCAGTTATTTTAAGGTTTTTCTTTTCAAAATTTTTCTTTCATTAAGTTTTACAAGACTGTTCTAAAGGTGATTTTCTTTTCTTTTATTAAGCTATTTTGGATATTCCATAGCAGACTAAACAAGTCTAACATGATATGGTCGTAGGCATATAGGCTATTAGTCAGACGGTTGAAGAACTTGCTGAAAAATAGAAAAAAAAATTAGTTCTTGCACAGTTCTGCTCCCTGACCATCTCATCACGCATCTGAGCTCATCACTGGATACGCATGTGCACAAGGAAGGCAGCAGCAGCTTAAGCTACTGCACCACTGCACTTTCAAACTCCAACCTGTTTGTAAGGTCACAGGGTCTTGTTAAAGCTACTGATTTTGTAAGTTCATTTATAAAATTAGAGTTAATGAAATGTTACCTAACCAGTTCAGTACAATGACTGAATATATAGTGCATCAGGCAGAGGGCTTGTGAAGAGTTATCTAGTTGCTGACAAAGCAGAGGATTTTAGGATTATGTAGGATTGTTCTTTGGTAAGGCAGGATTTTCACTCCTTTGACATTTATATACTTAATTTTCAGCTGTTTATTATTATTATTATTGTAAATACATACAATAATATGAGTATGGGGCTATTAGTGCTTCTAAAGCCTTACTATAACATTGTAGTAATATATAAATGATTAGAGATAAATCTAACGTGGCAGCCTCCGTAGATGATGTTTTGTGGTATCTTGAACAAGGTAAAAGTACTTAAACTTTCTGTTATTTTATCCTTCCTGTAGTATTTGTGGCATCATGAGGGAGAAATCATGGTACCCAGTGCAAAGCTTTAAATGCAAAAAATGACTTTAGAAATGGGCCGACATACTCTTCCCTTGGTTCTTTTGCTGCCAAGTATATTGTAGTTACCTTGTACAGTCACAAACTTGGAAGTAAAATTGCTACCTTACACAGCTTGCTTGTCATTTTTCTGTTTTCTTGAATAAAATTTCTGTGCAAATTCCTATGGAAAATGGTAAGCAAACCAACTGTACGTTATATCTTTTTTTTAATGTTCTGTAAGTCTAACAAAAATACAAATTAGCAAATGCTCATTCACTGACTGTAGCATGGCTGTATAATTTTTTGAGCCTGCTGGATTTTTAATTTTACCCTGAGCTGGATGTTGTGTGTTTTTTGTTATTATTATTTTGGTTTTTTTCCATAGATATCACTCAGAAGTACTTTGTTTTTTAAAGTTAGGGCTAAATGCTGAGGAAACACAATGAAAAGTTCCATTAAGTGTGATAGAAAATATACATTACAAATAAGAGTATAGTTGTTTATTTGGGAAAACTATTTGTCTGTACCTTAAATTCAGGAAATCTAAGTGCGTATTTATATAATTTTAATACATCCGTATTTATTCTACGTTTTTGGAATTATAGTTATAATGACTGTATCCAATCTGTTTTGCAGTATCGTGTGGAGTCTATGATGCTACGTGTTGCAAAGCCAATGAATTATATTCCTGTGACACCCAGTATCCAGCAGCGAGCTCAGATGAAAGCCCCTCAATGTGTTCCCTTAATAATGGAGCCAGAATCCCGCTTCTACAGCAACGCTGTTCTTGTGTTAGACTTCCAGTCATTATATCCTTCCATTGTGATAGCATACAACTACTGTTTTTCAACCTGCCTGGGACATGTTGAAAACTTAGGAAAGTAAGTTATTTTTCTTTCCCTTACAAACTTTGATTTGGTAGAGACTTCAGCATCCTTTGTAAGATATTGAGAACCCTTGGTTATCCTTGGAAATTATGGATATGTATGAATAGCACCATTTTCTGTTAGAAAATATGAGACGGTAAAGATCAACCATGGGGGTGTGTGCATGTGTGTATACACACAAACACATGCACATCAATATGTGCTTTTTGATTACAGAATTAGTCTCTGTTCTGTTAAAATAATAATAGTAATTTGTGTGTACGTGCATGTGTGTACACATGTTGCATTGCTGTGTTGATACTAGTTTTTAATGTTGCTTCAAAATAAATTGAAACATAAATCTACTGTATTTTCAAAACTGGACTAGTATTATTCCACTGTATGTTCATAAATTGTTGTGCTCTTTTAAGAGTTGCGGTTCACTCTTGTCTTAACTACTGAAAATGAAAAAATACAATTAGTTACTTTATGTAGCACCTTTTATTGAGATTAACAGTAAATGTGTTAATTGGAAAAAAGAAGAAAAATCCCACTTCTCATTATAATTACCTTTATAAAACAATATTTGAAAGAATGGAAAGGTGCATGCAGTGATTACTAGGTGTCACCAGCAGGCCTTCAAGTTTCTGATTGGAAATTCTGAAGTCGTAGGAAGAAAATATATGCAGCATGTTACTTGGTAGACATGCATGGTTTCCATACAGGATTAGGGTGTGATTAGAGGCTTCCACTAACTCAGCATTTGGAAGTAATGTATTAACACACGGCAGGTAAATTACACTGTGTGGAATTCAGACGTATATTGCTGCTTTTCTCCTAGAGTGTTTTGCATGTAGCTAAGAAATTTAAATGATAGTATGTTTGTTTATACCTGAGATTTATACCTTGTGATTCTGTCCTTGCTGGCATTATCAGCATTTTAATGTGAGTTGATGTTTTTGCTTCGTCGGGCTGTAAATGAATGAATCATCTTCATATTTAATTTTCTCTCTAATAGATACGATGCGTTCAAATTTGGCTGCACATCTCTGCGAGTACCTCCTGACTTGCTTTACCAGATTAGGCATGATATCACAGTGTCACCCAGTGGAGTGGCTTTTGTCAAGGTAATGACATTAGTGCTCTGTGACAGGCATTTTTACTTCCTGTTGGTTGTCTAGCTTAAGATCAAATTGATGTTGTAGTTTATATTTTGCTGCATTAAGAGCAGACAGAAGAGGGGGGAGGTTCAGTCTCTCATTTCCCAGTGTTTGTTGATATTTGTCAGCATGCTGAACTTCTGACAGTTCAAAAAATAAAATGTCATCTTCATGCTTTCATTTATACCAAAGGCTTATTTCATCTATAATTAAACTGTATTTTACTTGTGCAGTTTGGGGATCAAACAGTAATTATCTGCGTGTAACACTTCATTCTCCTGCTTGAAAAGCACAATGCTTTCCTAGACAAAGAGTCGTGGTTTGGGAGATGAAACTCCCTGACTTGCTTTTTATTGTTCTTATTTTATGCTGTGCATACTGCTGGCTGATATATAATGAAATCAATAAATATGGCCTGGAGCATATACAAATAATGTGCCAGTCATCAGCATATGTATATTTAATGTAAAACAAAATTTTAGGTAAAGAAAGCTTGCAGAATTTTAAAAAAATAATATTCCTTCACCTTTTAGCACTTCGAGAATTAATACAGCAAGTTAACTATTGAAGTCCCATTTTAGTTAATAAGGTTTTCTAAACATTATATTAGCAGGGCTGATGATAACAACAAAAAGCTATTAACCCTGCCCTTAAGAGCTTTGCATATATTCTGTGTTGCTTGTAATATTTCCATGACGAGCCAAACCATTGGTGCCTGGGGCATCTTGCTAATTATTCATCTTATCGGTGATTATCTCATAGTTCTAGGTTTCGCTTCTACTCTTAACTGTTTTGGTTGGGCTTTTTAACCTTTTTTTTTCTTTGTTCCCTTTATGGCAGCCTTCGGTAAGAAAAGGTGTGCTGCCAAGAATGCTAGAAGAAATCTTGAAGACTAGGATAATGGTGAAACAGTCAATGAAGGCTTACAAGCATGACAAGGCTATAACTCGAATGCTTGAAGCTCGGCAGTTGGGTCTTAAATATATAGCTAATTTTACATATGGTTACACTGCTGCTAATTTTTCTGGAAGAATGCCATGCATTGAGGTAAGGGTTGCAGATAACAATACAGAAAAACAGTGGGAAAGACACAATTATTAAAAAATAGTAAGATAACATAGTATTATTATTTGAAACATGTAATCAAAGTACCATCATAAAAGCTGTTTATTTGTAGTACTGTTTTTGTTGTCCTTTAAAAAAAATCTTTTCCTATTAAAAACATTTGCAGTTGGCATTTCTGTAGAAGTCTCTCCAAAGGTAGACTGCATTGCAGTTCTAATGGTGGAAATAAAATAGAACATTGTAGCTCTTTGATACTTGTTATAAAAGGAGGAATCAGCAAAATCCAAGAACTGGAGAAAACAAACCTAAGCAATCTTCTCATGTTCCTTATACTGTTCATGTGCCTACAGAAGTTTAAACTAAATTTTATTTTCATTCCTTTGGTAGTAACTTGGTCATTCTTCCTTTAATTCCTGCTATTTTAGGGTGATGTAAGCAACCTTTTTAATTTTTATTATATTCTTCTAAACAATGAAGTACAATACATTATCTCAATATAATAATTTTCTTAAACAGATCAAGCCAAGTTACCAGCATTTACCAAGAGCTAGTATTGGTTTCAGCAATAAAATAAAGATTTTCAATTTCTCTTTGACATTGCAGCTTGGTGATAGCATTGTCCACAAAGCCAGAGAAACATTGGAGCGTGCTATAAAACTGGTGAATGATACCAAAAAATGGGGTGCTCACGTTGTGTATGGTGATACTGACAGGTAACTAACAGTCTGTATCTTACAATGTTTTAAAATCGTAATAGTTCTTCATATATATATTTTTCTGTTGTGTCAACATGATTTATGATACTGGAAGAAGTAGACGAACCCTCTTTGGGACATTGCTTACTGTCTTGCAGAATGATGCAAAGTAAAGAATGTTCATTTTCCTGGAGTTTCTTTTAGTATTCTTAGAAAGCACTTTGAAGGTTTTCTTTCTTTTGTAAATTTTATGGAACAGGAAGGAGAGGATAAATAAACACGTTTTTTCAGGTGTGAATTAATACAAGTCATCTTTATTGAATGAGCATTTTTATGCCTGTTTCTGATGCCATTTTTATTTTGGAAAACAGAGTGATTTATTATGTATTAGGTATTACGCATTGATGCTCAGTTGAAGGCACTCTTTTAAGTTTCGTAAGTGGATCAGTTCAGAAGCAGCCACCAAAGTATACAAAGATATGCTGCATGAAATACATTATATAAGTAGTTCCCCTTTCTTAGTCAATCATCCTTCTAAATGATGGCCATGCTGTAGGCTTACCCATCTCTGGTGCTAGATTTGGGTCGTTTCTCAGCTATGGGAAACAGCTTATCTGGTTGTTCCTCCTTAATATCTTGTGAATCCGGTGAATGATTTCAGCCAAAATTGATGGAAGATTTGAAATTTTAAAGATACTAAATTTGTAGTAGTTTCACACACACTAAAAAATTACTGCTGGGAGAAGGAAGTAAAATCCTCTTGCTGGCCATAGTGAAAATAAACAGCGTACCCAGAGCTCTCTACAGTTCTCTCCTGAGAACTCAGAAGTTTTGCAGTGCCTGGAGCCATCACATTCCCTGCCTACAAGAGAGCCCCAGCATTCATCGTGCGTTTGGCACTCCTGATCTCAGACTGAACACTGAATCTTCTCAGGTTTTTGGCTTTTCAAAATGAAGGCAAGGAACAGAATTGTTAACAGCTTGCATCTTTGCCTTGCCACCAGGAAGCTGTAGCTTATAAGCTTCAGGAACTATGCTGAACAGATTTGTTCTTATTTCCTATGTCTGATTTCTTGTAGCATGTTTGTACTCTTGAAAGGAGCAACTAAGGAGCAGTCTTTCAAGATTGGTCAAGAAATTGCTGAAGCTGTAACAGCAACAAACCCCAAACCTGTTAAACTGAAGTTTGAAAAGGTAAAAGGAGAATGTTTTACTGCAAGTGTGTTGAGTGAAAGCGTTGTTATCCTAAGAACAATGTGAAGATAAAAGATTTTTCTGGACATTAACTTCATGTAATGATATACAGCAGTCGTGCACCATACTGTTTCTGCACGTATGTTGCCAGCTCCTTCTTAATGCTTTAGCGACCCTGTCAGAGGAGCGCTGCAGAATGCACCACAAAAAGAAACATTCCCTTTTTCACATCTGGATGCCTGGTGGCTTGTTACCGTGGCAGCACCAGGCAATTTGAAATTCCCATCTCATCAAGTTTTGGAAATGTCTCCCTCGGTTTGATATTACATGCATGTTACCAAACAAATGTGGGCAACTTGGTAGTGAAAATGTACACCATCCCTTGAAGTGATTCCAGTGCATTAATTCCTAGCCAGATGTTTATTCTTCAGTCAGCATTAGCACACTTCAGGATATGTCCATGTGATACGTATACATATAAAATGAAAAATCATAAACATTCATTCAGCAGGCTTTTGAAAGAAGCACTAATGACTGCAAGCCATAGAAGAGCAACGCAATGTGATACTAATTTTGATGGAATTTTATCCTTGGAAAGTCATTAGTAATTAGTTCAGATGCTCTAGACATTTTAAAAGTACATACCTGATTCAAGAAGTTCAATCAGAATTCATATGCAAATTACCATTTCTCAGTGAAAATACAGTAGAAAAATATTAACTAGAAAAGTCAGAATACCTGTGGAAGGCACAGCAACCTTTCCTCGCTGACTGATATACAGAGACCCTTCCCGTTTCTTTGAGGTAATCCCATGTCATTAAGCTGAAGGAGTAATTAGTCAGAAAAATT
The DNA here is from genome assembly GCF_964211835.1 of Anser anser. Classification (NCBI taxonomy): domain Eukaryota; kingdom Metazoa; phylum Chordata; class Aves; order Anseriformes; family Anatidae; genus Anser; species Anser anser. The sequence goes on along the minus strand of NC_139722.1, from coordinate 50,738,058 downwards.
ACTAGGCGTAAAGATACGCTTGAGCAGATGTCCAAGTGCTTCACTTCAAGTGCCCTTACTCACTTTTGGGTCAAAATACTGAGTTTTTTGGAGGCCTCCTAAGACAGGAAGAGGAAAATGTATAACATACACAGCCACAAAGCTGGAGCATCTGTTAAAGAAGTGGAACACCTATGTGCAGGTGTCTAAACTCACTGCTCCCTCTTCCCAGCAGAGCCCAGAAGATGTGGCGTTGTCCTAGTAATAGTGAGAAGCAATTGTTCCCCATTCTTTCTTCTAAAACTGCTCAAGGAATACTCAGACCATCAAAAATGAAGTAAAAAGTTGGAGAGAAGAAGCAAAAAGACCGTGACCCTAAAAATCCATTTATGAGGAAACTGTTCTCTAAGCATAGATATCCAAAAAGCATGCTTTCCCCAAATCAGGATGCTAATTGATTTTAGACATCCCGTAATTGGATGAAATTTGAGATCAGAAAGTTCAAACACCACTACTTTTGCAGAGACAGATTTCTTCTCTAATGTTTAAAATGAAGTTGTTGTCTTTTTTAAGAAAGAGAGATAATACATTTGCATTAAAAATGCTGGCAGATGCAATCCAAAAAAGTAAGGATGCTCAGATTATACTGTGTATCACTTTGCATCTGAGCTTCAGGTTGCTTGTCTTTTACAGCTAGATGAAGTACAAAGCGATTCGAGAATGGAACACCACCGAACCCCCCTGAAACCATTTATGTTCAGAGCCACCTTATATTCAGTACTGTCAACAAATACAAATGTCAGTGGGCTATGTTCTTTTTAAACATTCCAGGTTTACTTGCCATGTGTCCTGCAAACTAAGAAGAGGTACGTGGGTTACATGTATGAAACACTGGACCAGAAGGACCCAGTATTTGATGCAAAAGGCATAGAGACCGTCCGAAGGGACTCCTGTCCTGCTGTTTCCAAGGTAAGATACTCATGCATTCTTTCTGAAAAACATCACAGTATTCTGTTATTTCATTGCATTTTTATCCTTTCTCAGAGTCTCTAGTCTTTGTTAGCTGTCTGAGACTTTGTTTTTCTGGTATGAGTAGTTTGGAAAACAAATTGAAGAACTTGTGCAGCATTACAAGGTTTTGCAGTTTCTACCTTAACAATTACTGTCTTTTGGCCCCTAAAAAAAACATAAAAACCCTCAGCTCCATGTAAGTTCTCTAGAAGACCATCCTTGATCCAATTCGCTTTACGGGGAAGTAAGTTAAACTCCAAGGTGAGTGAGGCAGACTTTTCCCTAAAGGGTGTTTGCTAAATGACTCACTTACAGAAATCAAGTTCAGCTGATAATTCATTTAAAATAAAATTGTTTGTTTATTTTAAGCTGTGTATTGGGATTTTAAAAAGAAAAGTCTCTTGTTCTTAATCAAGTCAAAACAAATTTATCCCAATAAGAAAGGTAACTACTTAGGATTTACTTCCATTCTTCTTTTTTAATCCCAATTCTTTTGTTTGTTGAGGCAGTCAGAAAGTCGTACCAAAACATCTTAAATGACAGGAAAAAAAAAATCTGTCATACTCTGAAAAACCTCTGTAATTGCTGAAGCAATCTCAGTGTCTGAGCATGGTCATGTCATGAAAGATGTGAAATTTCAGAAAGCTGACTGATTGACATTGGGATTGCATTGCTATCTTAAATATTGTCCAGTGTCCCAGGCACATTCTTCTTAATCCTTATATTTATAAATATGAATTACTGTCAATAATGTCTAACTCATTCCTTACAAAAAGAACTAGAGTGAGAAGAAAATACGTGAATTGCAGGCTCACGTTTGTGTCAACCTGAGAAAAAACATTCAGTAACATGTGAGTGGAAGAGAGGGCAACCTGTTGTCATATTAACATCCTAGTTCACAACTTACACTTCTCCTAAACAGTGTATTAATACTTGCATATAATTTAACTGAATTATTTGGAATTACTTATTTTTGAGTTAAAAATAACCTTTCTCCTTTGGTTGTAAAGATACTTGAGTGTTCTATCAAGCTGCTATTTGAAACACGTGACATAAGTCAGATCAAACAGTACGTTCAGAATCAGTGCATGAAGTTACTGGAAGGAAAAGCCAGCATACAAGATTTCATCTTTGCGAAAGAGTACAGAGGGAGCTCTGCCTACAGACCTGGATCCTGTGTACCAGCCCTGGAAATCACCAGGTAATAAAATTAAGAAGTGTTGATCGTAGATTTTCCCCTTAACCTTTGTCCTGGCAAGTTACAGGTAGCAGTGAGATGTCTCCTTCAGGTATTATTGCAGCAGTCGGCCCTGACTGTCTTCTGTGTGTGGAGAGAGATCAGGTATCAGACAGTCCTGGAAAGCCGTTCCTTGTTCCTGGAAAAAGCCAGGCATGTTCAAGTGTAAGGTCTCTTGTCAAGACATGTCAAGACTGTATAGTGATGTGTCCTCTGCTATTACCAATGCTTTTGTTTTTGTAAAGGGGCTTGATGAGCAGCAAAAACGTTGCTCGTCGCTCATAGATATTGCATATGTTAGAGTTAAAATTCTGTAATACTAATCTCTCTCAGTGCTGTGAAACACATTACCAGGCATAATTTTTCATTTCTTAAAAAGTAACTTACACAGTGTAATAAATAATGGGAGCTGGTTTTTTGCCAGTTTTACCTTGCTTAGTATGTCTTCAAATTAAGCCAAGCTTTTTAAATAAATAAAATTCCTCTCCTGGATTAATTCCTCCTTCCAAATGCATGGTCCTTTGCTTTCTGGGTTCCTGAGCTCGTTTTAGTGCTGTGGCTGCTCTTTATAAATATATTTCTTTAAAGACGTGATAGAAAGCAACCAGCATGCAAATCCAAGTGACCTGAAAGAGGAGGTGTCTTTAGTGTTCGTGTTCCAGGTTCTAAAACTTGGGTCTGATCCTGAGACAGATTAAAAATAAAACAACTTGGTCCTGTGCTTCCCAATAGACGCCAACTTCAGTCTTCTGCAGAGCTACTAAATATCACCAGATGGGGAATTTTCACAATTGTTTCGCTTGCTTGTAATTTGCCTCTGGGTGCATTGTAAAAAGTATTTTTAAACAGGAGAATGCTTGCCTATGACCGTCGCTCTGAACCACGAGTCGGAGAGCGAGTGCCCTATGTCATCGTGTATGGCATGCCTGGACTGCCTCTGATCCAGCTGGTGAGACGGCCCATTGAAGTCCTGCAGGATCCCAACCTGAGGCTGAATGCCACTTACTACATTACCAAACAAATTCTGCCACCGCTGGCCAGGGTCTTCTCGCTGATCGGCATAGATGTCTTCAGCTGGTACCACGAATTGCCACGGGTAAGTGTGTTTGAGGACAAACAGATTACACGTGCAGCGCATCTATGCGGTGCTGGGTTTTATCTTGCTTTTTCACAGAATGAGGCTTGTAGGAGGTAACAGAGGTTAGTTATTTTACGAGGCAGTGGTCTGATGCCTAAACATGCAGGCCTGATTCTTAGATCTTGTGTGTGATTTTTTCACTTAGCAAATTTTTCCTTCTGTTCAAGGCTGATCACGCTGATGTCTTTATTTTCTGACTCCTTTTGTAGTTCAAAATAATATTTCGCTGTAATTGTTCATTTTTAGGTAATAGCTGTATATGCATCTATCTGGCTGTACTTAATTTAAATTTCTGCTCAGTCAATGTTGGAATGTTTTTCCAAGATGTTCTGAAGATTTTTCCTCTTCATAGAAAAGGTGGTAATGCCAGAGCAGCAGGGACACTTTTTTAAAAATCACCGGAAATTTTAAACTGGTTGTTTCCAAAACTGCAGCCACTGGAACTGCAGCAGGATGTGTAGCAGCAGGTCAGCACACAGATGAACAACTGCAGGAAGCAGGGTTTGAGATGAGCTCAGGAATTTACCCTGTGATTTAGGATTTCTTTAGTTAGTCTGTTTCTCTTTTCTGGTGAGCTTCCTTGTGAAATAGGTCATAGTGTGTGGGCAGGCGCTCCTCAGAGCGATGCAATCCACATTAGTAATTTGCATGTGAACCCGTGCCCCACAAGCTATGTTATGCTTCCATACTCCATAAAAAAAGTCTGCGTAATCTAGGAATAATGCAAGCTGCTCTCCTCAAAGTTCCTTTCCTCTTACTTTTTTATCAGATTCAAAAAACTGCCTCCACTGCCCGCAGTGAGCTGGAAGGACGCAAAGGCACAATCTCCCAGTATTTCACGACCTTACACTGTCCCGTGTGTGATGAACTGACCCAGTATGGGATCTGTAATAAATGCAGAAGCCAGCCACAGCATGTGGCAGTGATTCTCAACCAAGAAATCCGAGAGCTGGAGCGTAAGCAAGAACAGCTGGTCAAGGTATGATTAAAGCATTGTCAGACGTCTGTCAGCCACAGACAGGGGCTGAAATTTCAAAGCAGCGTGTTACTGAATACCCTCAACAGAAAAAGGAAGTGCAGCCCTGGTGTTAAACGTGTTATAACTTGTTTGCTTTTCCCGTTGCCGTTGAAGGCAGCGTAGCAGCTGTTACTCTCCTTAGCTTTGCATAAAACTGAAGCCAAAGGGGGCGGAGAGGATCTGAACAAAAGATGCTTTTTTCCTTTCTTCCTTTTTTTTTATTGTTAAGAATATCTTACGTGTTTTTTTAGGTTCCTTTTTATAACAGTGTTGATGGCGGGTTGTAAAATACGTTGAAAAAATCAGCTTTTGTTATAAAATAACTGATGATGTTCCAGAAACAAAAAATGTTTGTCTCAGAAAAAAATATTTATCTGTGTGCATAATGTGGATATGTTCTAGTCTGGGGTTTTTTGTTACCTTTCCTCTTGATACAAATTTTCCAAGCTGTTTTTTTTCCCTTGAGCTAGAAGTCGATTAAGAGGGTAGCTGACTGTGCTCCCAAATACGTTATAGCAAAGCACTGTGCCTCCCCTTTCGGAAACATAAGTATGCCCTCACCTACTTTTTGTACTGCAGTAGTTTAAAATTAACATTTGGGTTTATTTTTGTTGTTATTGTTAAAATCATTTTTAGCACTCGCGCATGAACCATTTTGATTACTTGCCTGAATTGCAAGGATATAAATGCCCCTGTAATCTGGGCATTAATTAGCTACGTTCCTACGGGGCTCTGTTCCTAGAAAACGATTATAATTCTCGATTCATAAATACCACATTACTAAGATGTGGACTTCTATTTTCTTGCTGTATTTTGCAATAGTGGCTCTCATCTGCATTGTAAACGACAGGAAAGGAAAGCGATGCGTTTTCCTGTGGTGCCCTCGCCCTTTTACATTGCCTTTGTTCTGGAATAAATTAAAACTGGGCGGATTGGTCCGGCCCTGCGGAAGGACCAGGGGTTTTGCTCTCTTGTCACTGCAACGTGCGCCGGGTCAGCAAGGCCTGGGATCCAGTTTTAGTCAGTATTTGATGACTCGACCTGTCAGTACGAGCATGTGTCCTGATCTAGATGTGCCTCATGGCGCAAATTCTTGGCCCTCCTAGATTATAAATGTTCCAGAGCCAGCAGAAAACCGATGTATCAGTTTAATGCCACTGAATCACATGTTATTTTAAAACTTGGCTTAAAACTTAGCTGCCCTAGGTTAGGGCCACAGACTTGTTCACAAGACACAAACTGAGCGTTGAAAGCGTCTTGAGTATTATTTAGTTTGGTCCCATGGTTTCAAACCAGCCCCGGCCTCTTTCAAAAGATCCAGGGGAGACGGTAATTTCTGAGGCTCTGCTGGTGGTTACAATTCTAGCACAAACCCAATTTAAATCCTGAAGGTCGCAGGTGCAGGTCAGGGGGCTGGTGTCAGCACAGCCTGTGCGACCTGGCTGAGCGGGGCTGCTCCTCCACAGCTCCTGTCTGCGTTTTCAGTCTGCAGCGATTGAATCCTGCTGCAGGTCTGGCTGAGGGCTGCTGGTCCAAAGGATTCTCACAAGGAAAGAAAGACAGGAACTAATTTTAAAAGCAGAGGAAGGGCGTTCATTGATCCGATTTTGACTTCTTGCTCAAACTATGCAAATGGTAGGAGGGCTCAAAGTTTTTGCGTTAAAAAACACAGGTGTGGAGGGGAAGCAAATTGCTGAGTTTTTGGAAAAACTGTTGGGGGTGGCAGGCACTGGAAGGGTTGAAAAATAAAAGAGCAAAGCAGGGGAGTTCTCTTGAAAACTAATCAGAGCGTGTTTTCCAAAAACACCTTTGGAAAAACTCTGCCTGCTGCTATTTTATTCAATCAAGTATCTCACGTTAAAAATACTTTCAAGCAGCGTTGGCTATGTTAATGAGCAGTTCCGTGAACAAAGAGAACAGTCAGACCTGCCTTTGTGTTTAGGTCTTGGGATTGATTGACTCTGACTTGGAAAGTAAAAGCTCTAATTGAAGCTTATCTTGAAATAGGAGTAGCTTATTAATGAAGTCTCTTTCCTGCATAGCAAGTGACTGCAGAATAACAGTTTTTGTCTTTTTCCACTAGGAAACTTTTCCACAGGGTAGGTTTATCATGAGTATACCACACTGCCCCCACTTGAAGCCACTCAGCCATTTAGCATGTTTTCCCAAGTGCCACCACGTATGAGTAGACATGAAAAACACGCTGTGTGGCCAAGCTGTTGACCTGTGCCCAGCTGGCAGCAGATGTCTGCCTGCCAGGCGCTAGCACCAAAATTATCTGCCTGGCAGGGGCAGGAGAGAGCCGCCTGGAGCCTCTGTGCTCAGGAGAAGCTTGGTGCTGGCTGCCTGCAGGGCTCTGCCTGTTCTGCTGCTGAAACGTCAAGGACGCAGTAGTCTTGTAGCTTTGTAGCCTTGCGTTAAGTTTAAAATAATCTGTTTTCCTTTTTTCATACGCGATCCAGATATGCAAGAACTGTACAGGCTGCTTTGATCGACAGATCCAGTGTGTCTCCCTGAACTGTCCCGTACTTTTCAAGCTATCCAGAGTGAGCAGAGAATTATCAAAGGCACCGTATCTTCGCCAGCTACTTGACCAGTTTTAAATGATCTGTTACAGGATTCCAGGTGCTATTTTTTTTTCAGTGTTTACCACACTAAGACTATTGTGCATGGTGCTTTTTCAACTCATCTAGTCCAGGATTTCCATTTTAACTGTTGGGTTTGTTATCTGAAGAATAATGAACACTTATCCTAACTAAATTAAAAAAAATAAATAAATACATTTGTTGATCTATGAATAGCTCACTTTTTAAGATGTACAAATTCCTTCTTTCTTTCATGTTTCTAACATACTGTTTTATAATGCTGATGTTGAAATAGCTATGTGTAACATCTTGTAAATCCATTTCAAAGTAGAAGTCAAGTTTACTTCCTGGGGGAAGGAGCACTGAAGACCTCTTGAAACGATAAAACCATTAGTGTGTGTTCTTGAACTGTCAGTATCAAGACGTGTTATTATATATTATCCATTCACTTTATAATTTTGTCTGCGAAATATTTTGTAAATACACTTTTTTACTTTTCAAACAACTGAGTAAAATAATGTGCAATGACTTTTATACAGATAATTTTAAAGTTGGTTGGTATATCTCCTCCTAAGTTTTGCTTGATTCCAAGTAGATTGTTATTTTGATCAGACTGTGCAAACAGTAGTATCATGTGTAGCATTTTGAAACATTATTTTCTAAAAATTGCTGTCTTGCTTTAGCTATTAATGGGGCATTGTGAGGAACTGTGCAAAGACATTTTTGTTACAAACCTGTGGGACTGTTGCAATACTTTAAATATAAAATTTTATTCCATTTTTGCTTGTTTTGTATAGACATTTCTATTGCTTCTAAATATGCTTAAAATATTTTCTTTCCTTATGTACTGTACAGTTAAATCTTATTTGCCACCATCTTGACAAAATGTGTATTTAGAATATTTGTATAACTGTATAAAATGGAAAAGGAATTATGTGGTCAGTGCATTGTTTTCTAAACTGGAAATCATTTTGTTTTAGAAGTTAATAATGGAAACCATATTAAAGTTGAATAAAATGATATGGTAAAAATCTCTACACTGCTTCTTTGTAACACCCAGTTGCAGACACCTTTGTCTCCCTCGTTATGCACACGAATAGCATCAAAAGCAAGACTGCTGACAGCAGAATTCACAATTCAGTCTCCAGCCTGAACTTTGTGATCTAAAACCACAGTATCAATTCCTGGAGGCCTTCTCCAAAGAGGAAGAGAAACATTTCCAGTTGTTTTCCATTAGTCTAACCAGGAGTGAGTTTTATATTTAGAAGTCCAGAGTAGCTTTTAAAAATAGAACAAAACTTTATTTACATAAAAGGAACCTGAGTGCCTCCTCCAGTTCAGCATTTATTACATTCAAGATACGAGTCAGTCTATTAAATTTCACACAATACAGTACAATGTAAACCCCACAACAAGCAGAATAAAACCTTTCCATATATATAACAGAACATACGCAGGTTGCTAGGAGCTTTTATGCAAAGTAACCAAAAAAAAAAAAAACAAACCATCAAGGCACAAAATTTTGCCTGCTCTTGCATTCTTGCACTGTATGTATGGGTCATTTACTGAGTAAAAGTGCAAATGCCAGGACCAACGCCTTGGTGCCTGCAGTACAGTCCAGCCTCTGGGGATGATTCAGGGATGAATAAAAATATTACGTGACATTTAACGCTAAGACTTTACCTTTAACACTGGAGGAAATGGGCACGTGACCATCTTCAACCCACTCCTGTTTTTATAGACAAAAATATGAATGTTATTAAATTCAGATACCTAACCCACTGACCGCAGCTCTTGTCCCCTGCACTAGGATGAGTTTCTAGCACAAACAAGGCAATAGGAAGGTCATACAGTTTACTGTATTAATTTCAACCCATAACACTTAAAAGATCCTCCATAAAGCTTAAACACTTCTTTTACCCTTAACTTAAAAGGCACTGTAAATAGATCCTCGCTTTAACTGTAAGACTACGTATGCCACGAAGTAATTTATGTTGGAAATATAAACATATGAAAACTAATTCATTTTCTAAAACAAGTCTTGAGGAGCACCAAAAAGCCAATTAACTAGGAAGAAAGCTGCAGCCTTGAACATCAAGGCTGGAGACCTGCTATGAGCCAGCCTCATCACTGAAAAGTCTTCGAGCTGCTTTAATCTTAAATTGGGTTAAGCATTTCATTTTCATTAAAGGGCAGCCCCTGACATTAAAAGCATTGCGTTCAGGGAGTCAGGAGAGCACGTTATAGACATGTATGCCATTTCAAGTCTGAGGCCAGCATTAAGACCCTGAGGGCGCCAAGTCCTGGCAAAGCCCACTCACAATTTAGACGTCATCCAGCCAAAGGCGCCTGGTATCAGTCCAACGCACTGCTACACGCTGCCGCTCAAGACCTGCAGGTAAGTGCCCCTGTGTCAGCCTGCTGCTGGCTTCTGCCGGTCACTTTCTGTAAAAGGACGCACTGACCTTAGCGCTCCCGGCTGCGGCTCTGTGCCGTCTGCTCAGCATCTGTAAGGGGAACAACACTGATGTGTGCCTCGTAACTTCACGTGCCTTACGTGGGCGGTATCAGCCAGTAACTCCTTTTTGCACAGCATTTTTACATTTGTTGTAATATATATGTACAACATACATATAGTATGTAGGGGATATACACACGAATTATATATATAGGGTAGAGCACATTTCTTAATGGAGGTCTTAAATTTCATTTCCTGTTTTCTACTACTTGATTATGCAACATTTGTTAACTATCCCTGAGAATAATCTTACCTGCAGCACATTCCAATTTGAAATTTCATTCAAAAATTTGTGTATGAATTGAGAATTATTTAAAAATCTTCCTGGTTTCAGGTAGGTTTCTTAAGCTAGGTTGTTTTTTTTTTTCTGGCAACATGATCTCAGGTATGTGGAGACTTTTGTAAAATCACTAAAGATTCCCACCACCAGAAGTCCCTATTGCGCCATTTTTAAATTGCTAATTACAGTTACTTCTAATTCAGACAGAAAGCCAGCCAAAGGTTTAGTATTTTGGTAAGTATTCCAGTCTAGGACATTCATGGGGTCTTGTATTAATTTTGCAAACATAGTTAGGACTTTACATGAATTCAGATAAAGCAGATGGACGGCTACTACGGTGGAGCACTGCCATATACCATTTCTGCATCCGTTGTTGGTTGCCCTGCACTGAACCCAAAGGATAACCTCTGATCTCCCTGGGGGTGGAAGGAAATCCCCCAAAGCAGAGTAGAAGCAGTCGCTATTTCCCCCCTCTCCACCCACCGGCAGGATTTGGGCATACCATCAGATAACACTCCCTGATCTCCAAATATGAAGCAGTTATTACAGAGTGCAGGAGGGAGAAAGAAAACTTCAAGAAATCTAATCTTTATCTGCACTCGTGTGAATCATTCTCCCTGCCATGCCATTTCATTTATTGTTATTACATGAAACTTACTGAATGAGTAAGGCCAGCAGACTTGCTTTTGTTGACCAAACATTGTCACCTGTAGCAGGAATGGGATTTGGGCTTATAATTAGAAGCATTTAGAAAAACTCTAAGCAGAAAAGAAAACCCTTGCGTAGCAAGTAAAACAAATCCATATTTTAAAGTGCAAGTTCATGCATTGCACCGAAAAGATGCCACAGAAGTAAGCACACAAGGAAAAGGAAAGAGGAATCAGGCAAATATGCAATGGCATTTGAATGCCTATAGCAGCAGGACAAGGAGGCCCTTTAACATTTCAAGATTAAAAAGAATAAAACAGTTTTCACTACAAGTAGATTCCTGCTTCTTATCAACTTCTTAAAAGACAGGAAAATGCCACTAAGTTCCAGGTTAAACACTCAAAGGACGAGAGAAGGAACAAAACAGACCTGAAAATACACCAAACATCTAAGTTTCTGTGCTGTGTTACATTTAGAGTTCTTTCTTGTGTTAGTAAATTAAAGTTCTTAGCAAAAAAAAAAAAATGCTAAGAAAAGTGCAATTTTTTTAAAAATATTCTGATCATACAGCTTTAAAAAATACTACCTTACAAATTTTGGTTTTCAAGTAGGTAAATTGCAAGACTACTGTTTCAGATTTTGCCATCAGCTGCTGCGTTTTTGTTCTCACAGGGCAGTGCCTGCTGACACAATTACTCCTGAGGGCTTCCTCCTTCACAGCAGTGAATCCACAAATGCAAACTGCTTCTCCTCTAGGAAAAATCTACCTGTAAGTCACTACCCACAGAAACAAAAGCCGAGTGGCACCAACCCAGCTGGTCTGGGGCAAGCGATGACACAGCACAGCCCGAAGGGATTGTCTCATCAATAATTCCATCTTATTTTCAAATTTGCACTGTAACATATTGCTATGTACAAGTCTTGGCACGGGAAGCCAGAGAAGTTGTTACAACTTCAAAGTAAGCAACAGGCTTAAAATCTCATGGCCCTGTGTCAATACCGCATATTAAAATTATATCTAACATATCACTTATCTTCTTCTTAAACTTGATTTCAGTGGTAGTGCAGTAATTGAAATCATAACAACAATCACAAGTACTTTCAGCTTTGATTTGTCGACATCATTTAACTAGTAGATCAGAGCCAAGCCTTACACTGATAAATATGACCCATTTTGTCCCCCCTTCCCACACGACACTTTTAAATGTCCCAAAAGTCACGGTTCCACTCCTAAAAATGAATCTGGATTTTTTTCTCATCTTAGTGGCAGAACCAGACAAGTACGTAGCTTGCCAGCAGGACGACTACTCTACGGCTGCCAGACATCACCTGAAATTTAACTCGATTCCCTGGCTTGTCACACACAAATTTCAGTACAGTAGAAACATTCTTCTTTCACAAGATAAGAAGGTTCAGCACCACAGATAGCAGATCTCTCCCATTTCCGATGGAAACATTTTGTGTCCAAGCAGCTCGGAATTGCACCCTGCACCCACCTCCAAAAAGCTGCGTGGTCTGAGCAGCTCCTTCCTAGCTAGCTCATTTTACAGCATGAATTACTTACACGCATGCCTGACATTTAGAAAAACATCTCGTATGTTTTAACATTTTCGGTATAGTCTATACATTTCATCATGTTACCACATTCACATCATCACAGACTTCTGCGCTCCGAGATACTTTGCTGCGGACCGAAACTGCAAACGGAGGAAGGACCGGACTGGACAAACACAGAAACGAAACACTCAGCTCTGCACCACTACGGAAAGATCCTTGAGCCACTTTACAAGAACAGCTACAATTCAGTTGCATTTCCATTTAAAAAAAAAAAAAAACAGTTTTTACTTTAATCATTCTTCTCCCGGTCGGAATTTGCATTTTTTCTCCCAGGGGAGCCGCCAGCCACCGCTGGAGAATCGCCCAAAACATCGTCTGGATGCGGCTGGAGGGAGGCTTTGGCTGGAGAGTCCCCCTGTATCTTACGGGAGGTCTCTATCACAGAGTTTCTCAGCGTATCGTTCATTTCTATTACCTCAAAGTCTGCTTCGTTCCACTCTCCCGCGTCCTCCTCATCCTCTTCGTCCTCGTTAAGCCCCGAATTCGACAACAGAGCTTTGCGGTCCTCGCTCTCGCTCCTTGCTTTTGACTCGCTCTCCCCGGGCGCGTTGGCCAGTTTGTACATCACGGGGAACAGCAGCACCGTCACGGCAGAGGTTGCCAGGGCCGTGTACATGACCACGGGGACATGGTTAAACTGCCCCTGCAGGTACCCGACCGCCGCGGGGATACACATCTCCCCAAGGGCGGCTCCGACCACGAACAAGGAAGCCGACTTGCCCTGTATGACCGTGTACTGCTCGATCCAGGAAATGCCGCTGGGGAAGATGGTGGCCATCGACGCTCCGTACACAGCAGTCCCGACCCACAGGGAAACCGCGTACTGCGCCAAGAACGCCAAGCACGAGGAGGAGACGGCGGAGCCGACGAGGCTCAGCAGGATCATAGTACCAGGGTACAGGCAAGCAGCGCAAAATATTGCCACCCCTCTGCAAGCAGCAAACGCGCCCCAGAAGACGGAATTCAAAGCAGCTGCTTCGTTTTCATTCATCTCAGCAAAGACCTTTGCATAAGTAAATATGTAGGAGCCGTAAGTAACCTCCGCTCCCACGTAGCAGAAGAAGAAAATGAAAAGGAGAATGATAAGGGCGTAGTGGTATTTGGCAACCTTGCATTTCTGCACAGAAGCCTTTGATTTGTCTCGGGCTGAGCCGCTCTTTGAATACAAAATAAAAAAGAAGAAGGACACAAACAGGAGGTAGGTCCCTATGACAACATAGGACCACAGGAACTCTGCACCGAGGCGGTGCCTCAGCGCTAGCGGAGCCGACGCTGTGGGCACAGGTCTCGGGGCAGACTGGTTTGTCTTCTCACCTACTGGAAGGTCTCTAGGTTCGGAACTTCCCAGTGCCATTTTAGCCAGAATCGGAGCCACAAACGCACCTATAGCAAAACTGAAGTGCAAAGCCTGCATGTGCGGTCCGGCCTCTATCCCCCACGTGTTCAGTGCAAGCACATTGCCACCTGCAGATGGGAGAGAGAAGGACTCGTTCATTTCAGCCTTAAACCAGATACCCTTTCAAAAAGGGAAAAAACAAAAACAAAAAAAAACCCTCTGCATTATGAATTCCGTTTGCGACACTACCCACTTCAGCAAACACAATGTGCGGAAGTGTAATTAATGTCACTCTGCACCTTAAGCTCACGTGCCTGGTTGCAATTTCGGAGGGTATTTGCAGCAGTTAAAACAAAGAGCCACAAATTGGCTTAATCGAGCAACAACGGCCGTACTTAATTACCTCATGTGACCATTTGTCTGTGCCCCCGTTGTAGCTGATGTGACGGACCTGCCTCGGCCAGCCGCTCCCACGCTCTCCCCCTCGCTCTGAGGAGGGTGTAAATTGAAGGCTCCTCAGCACATCGAGCAGTCTCAAGCACCACCACTACTGTCCTAACAGACCATCCCTCACACTCACTTATAATTTGCAGCTTTTTCAGCCCTTTCTTTTTTTTTTTTTTCCCCGAAATAGCCAGTCTAACTGCTTCTCATCTTCGTAAGTTTTAAAAGCAACAATGCGCGGTGCTAAGAACCAAAGGTCTCATTACACATCCCAGGAAACCCCACGAGCAGGGACTACCCCACCTGAGTTCAAATGGTTTACGGTATTTCCAGAAGCAGAAAGGTTTATAAAAATGTTCCTGCAGAGGTCAAACTACAGTACCCTCGGATCAAAAATAATGCCAGAAAATAAGATCTGAGAGAGATTTTTAAATACCCCCCAAGAAGAATGCAGGAGAATAAGGACAGTAATCAAATTCCTGTGCCGCAGTACAGCAGCCCCAGTCACCCATCACTAATACTCTTCCAAATCAATTAAACTACGTCCTACTGCCTTGTTTAGTTCCTCCTGCCACCCCTCCTCAGGCTGGGAGGCCGCCCTGTCTCAAAGGCCTGGCTTTCAAGCAGCTCCTACTGAGGACATTTTTACCTCAAGCCCGCAGCACTGTCCCATATGATGAAATTTGAATCCAGGGGCCAAGTATAATGATCCTACCAACGGCATCGAATACATCTCTTTTTTCTCTACTGGATCCTGTGACAGGCTGCCTTTAATGTCAACAGAGCTCCTCACTGAGAGCAGCCCCGCAGAGAGGGATTTGGGGGTTCTGCTGGACAGAAGGCCCGACATGAGCCAGCAGTGCGCGCTTGCAGCCCGGAAAGCCGACTGCATCCTGGGCTGCGTCAACACAGGTGCGGCCAGCAGGGCGAGGGAGGGGATCGTGCCCCTCTGCTCTGCCCTTGGGAGGCCACACCTGGAGCCCTGCGTCCAGGTCCGGGGCCCCCAGCACACGAAGGGTGTGGGGCTGTTAGAGCGGGTCCAGAGAAGGGCCATGACGATGACCAGAGGGCTGGGGCACCTCTCCTATGGAGAAAGGCTGGGAGAGCTGGGGGTGTTCAGCCTGGAGAAGAGAAGGCTCAGGGGGAACCTCACTGCGGCTTTTCAGAATTTAAAGGGGGCTTATAAAACAGATGGCGAGTGACTTTTTACATGGGCAGATAGTGACAGGACAAGGGGTAACGGCTGTAAACAAAAAGAGGGGAGACTTAGATTAGATATTAAGAGGAAATTCTTCACTCAGAGGGCGGTGAGGCACTGGCACAGGCTGCCCAGAGACGCTGTGGATGCCCCATCCCTGGAGGTGTTCAAGGCCAGGCTGGATGGGGCTTTGGGCAGCCTGGTCTGGTGGGAGGTGTCCCTGCCCATGGCAGGGGGGTGGAGCTGGGTGGGCTTTGAGGTCCCTTCCAACCTGAGCTGCTCTACGATTCTGACATTGGCACGCTGCTGGCACATCAGCTCCTCTTGCAGCTGCACCACCGCTTCTGCAGGAACTCCAGAACGCTCCACCACTGGCACATTTTGGTTGTTTTCTGATCCTCATCTGCAACTAGTACTAACGACCAGCAACCCAGCTAGCTTCCTGTAGATGAGTAAATTCGAAGAAAAACACTGTTTAAAGGGCACACGGCACTTTAAGCCCATAATTGCCCACTGTAATGCACATCGATCTTCTCCAGGAAGCAAGATACCCATCTCCCCAGACCGCTTAAGTCTGTTAGAGACACACACACTGAACTGTGCCTGTTACAGAGAGACAAACACTGAAGCCTCAGGACCAGAATAATCCAGCAGGATAAAAGCAGCAGATAAAACAGCTCCCTTCTTTTAATTCCAGATGTGTGTAGACACACTTACCTGTGTCTAGGACTCCCATGGAAGCTCCAATTACTGACATCAGGACGGTCAGCAGCAGGGATTTCTTACACCAAGGAATGCCATAAAGGCCAACCGTTGTTCCAAGCATGGATAGCGCTGAAGAGGTTAACAAACAAACAAAGACCATAAATACTGCAGTTTCTACTCAACCTGCAGAACGTTTAGCAAACTAAGAAATAAAACTTTGTTCATAATTATTGAAGTTACAGATAATCCCAACAGCTGATGTAACCTCATTACCTGAGCTCACGACTAGCAAAAGCAGCCAGAAAACTCAACAGAACAATTTTACACCTGGAAAAATTGAGTTTCATCAGAATATAAATGTTTCAAGAAACACCTATTTTGCTAAAGTTTAATTTGCAAATAGGGTACCATCTGCTGCTAAGCATACTCGTTATACCATGTACACTAAGAAGTATTTTTCTGCAGACTTTTGATTTAGAAGCATTACTTTTCCACAGAAGAATTAAAAAGTGGTTTTGAGCAAAATGAACTTCTTCCTCTGAGACCTACACGGTATTATATTTGGCCCCACTTAAAATTCGTTGCACTCGTAAAATCCTATAAAGAAATTCCCCTTAGCCAATAAGCACCCTCCATATAAAAATGCCAACTTTCATTTTCATTTTGCTCTCACATAAGCAATGTATTCCAAGTGATTTCTGGAGTTTTAAGATGTCGACATACAAAATGTCTCGTCATAAATTTAGCAACAATTCACTGACTGTATTAGTTTTGCTACTATTAACTCACATGCCATTTTAAAAAATATCTTACAGCCGATGGAATTTATTTTTATTGAAATTTGGGAGGACCTTCAGCAGTTAAATTGTGTGCTTATGATCACCATTATAAGAAAATATTCTGCAATGAGCGCCTTGAATATACAGTATTAGGCTTCTACATAGCTTGCACTAGTTCATCACTGGTGTGGCAGATACTTACAGATCAGTGATGACAGATGCAATTAACGCTTACGTTAATTCCAAAATGGAAAAAAAATATAGAAGAAAAAAATCCAGAACCCTAGTGAAATACATGCTTCAAAGAAATCTGAAAGGCTAGCTTACTGATCTGCACAGGGAGAAAGCTAAAGATGGGGCGTACCGAGGACAGCTTCCCTGCTGCCTCACTGAGAGCTGAAAAGCAGCTTCTCGGCGAGCCCTCAGCTGCCCACTTCAGACCTTCCCCTGAAGACTGGTGCTTTAAAGCCTCCTTGACAGATTATGTATTCAAAATCTGTACAGTAGCAGAGTTTCAGCAGCTGAAGGCTGGGAGGTATAGCTACATGAGCCAACAATCCCTTACAGGCAGCCCTCCGATGCTGGAAACACGAGACGATTCAGCAGTTCAGACTGGGTTTTTGCCGTGCTACCAAATTGGAAGGAATCCGGAGATGAAATGTATTTTCCAAGCATTACTAACGAACAGCCACCCCATGATACATCAGGAAAACAAGCAAATACTAAACTACTTCAAGTTAATGCTGACTTCCACAGGTGTACTATTTCCATTTTGAGAGGTACAGTCTCAAATGTCGGACATAAACACCTCTGACCCCACTGTATATAAAAAGATCAGGAAGTCAAAGGGAAGCCACTTTACAAGAGTTCTGGAGCAGAGGAGTAAAGACCAGGGAGGAGAACAAATAAAGCTGAACAGCATCTTAGAGCAAGAGCAAATAAGACGAACCGATGCAGGGAGGGGAAAACAGTAAAAGACACAGATGTTACATGACACGACTGCTCACGACAGCCAGAGGTAGGCACAGAGGGATAAGAGACTTGGTTCAAACACTAGCAGTGGAAAATGGACCTTCTCATATTCTCCAACCCAACCTGGTGATTAAAGAGCTGCCCTTGAGGGACGCAGAGTTCTGTTTGAATCTCCCCAGGTGAAGGTTTTTGTGTTGTTTTTTTTTTTTTCCTTTGCCCAGAGAAGCTGTGGATGCCCCATCCCTGGAGGTGTTCCGGGCCAGGTTGGATACGCCCTGGCCAACCTGATCTAGTGGAGGTGTCCCTGCCCATGGGTTGGAACTGAACGGCCTTTAAGGTCCCTTCCAACCCAAGCTATTCTGTGACAACGTCTGGAAGGGAGAAGGAGAAAGTAGAGCCCCAGCAGCTGCTCTGAGAGCCCCTGCCCAAGCAAGGGGGTAACGGGACTCAGAAGGGAGCGTCGCCCTTCTGGATTCTGAGCGTGACCCCGGCAACCCAACGGCCGAGCAGCCCAGCTCCAACAGGACAAGGCCCTAACACTGGAGGAAATTGTAATGTGCCCAGGAAGCTGTTGAGGTCATCAACTGCTGTTCCTATAGACCTTAAACGTTTCCATAGTTAGGCGCAAACCAAGCAGCAAGCTTTCAAAATCACAGATGGTATATACAGTTTTCCACTTTAAATAAGTTCTAATTTGATTGAGGTTCCTCCAGTCAAGATCTCAACGTCTTTGTCTAGGCCATGAACGCTTCAGCTGAGCTTTAAAAAAGGCAAGAGTTTTACATGGCTTTCCCTACAGTACTGTACCTCGGCACCTCCACAGCCGGTTTCAGCTGTGTGCAAGTAAAAACCCAGACAGTTCAACCTATTTCACACATGCACCTCATAAAGCGATGTTACACAGGGTTCTGTGTCGCATGAGGCTTCCATATCAAGGATGCCATTTGTTACAAAGGAGAAAAGTTTGTACTTTTGTTGTGCAAAGCAAAGGCCCCTTTTGGTCAACCCAAAGTTTTGCCGATTCTAAAACGTTTCTGGCTACCAGCACGCCCCGCAAGCCCAAGTACCCGGACATGATGCTGTACAGCAGCAACAACTGGACGCGTCCGGCACCAGAAACCAGACCCAGGGGAACGCTGCGACAGGGAGCGACAGCACGGGCGCGGGGCTTTGCGAGGAGCAGCGCTACGTGGCAGGCCTGCTGGGTGCCCATGTCTCAGCCCTGCCGGGCGAGCGGGGCCACCCCTCGCCACACAGCCCCCTTCCTCCCACCCAGCGACGCTCGGCACAAGGGCACCTGTAACACGAAGCGGGGCCCTTCCGCGCCAAGCCTGGGGCCCGGGGTGCCAGGTGTGGGGGTCCCCCCGCGCCCCGGCGGCTCTCACCCAGCAGCAGGTGCGCGTTGACGCAGTCGAACAGGACCCCGCCGAGCACCGACCCGCCGAGGTAGCCGAGGGAGCGGCCCACGAAGACGAAGTAGATGTCGGTCACGTTCCTGCGCACGTTCTCGGCCAGGTTCTGGAAGGTGGGCCCCAGCACGGCGATGCTCATCCCCTGCAACGCACCGGGCGGCGTCACGCGGCGCCCGGCCCCGCTCCCCCTTCCCCCCCGGCCCGGCCCGGCCCGTCGCGGCGCGGTGCCCGCTCACCAGCCCCAGGAAGGCGGCGCACAGCGCCCCGGAGATGCACCACCGCAGCGCCGCTCCCTCCCCGCCGCAGCGGCCGGCGGCCGGCGGCACCTCGGCGCGCTCCGGCCCGGGGGAGCGAGGAGCCGAGCCCGGGCCCGTCCCGCTGCCGGCCCCCGTCCCGGCGGCGAAACGGACGTGCTTCTTGCGCTCCGCGCCGCCCATGGCGCCCGCGGCCCCGCCGCCACCAACGGCCCTGCCGGACCGCGGGCAGCACCGGGCAGCACCGCCCCGCCCCGCCCCGCCCCGCCCCGCGCGGACTACAGGGCCCGGCGTGCCCCGCGCGGGGCTGCCCGGGGAGCCCCCGCCTGTTGCCATGGGGAAAATGGCGGCCGGGGCTTGGGGGGGATGGGGGGGGGGTATGAAGGGAGGCTGAGGTCCCTTGGTGTGTTCAGCCCAGAGCAGAGCAGGCCGAGGGGAGGCCTCATGGCGGCCTGCAGCTCCCTCACGAGGGGAGCGGAGGGGCAGGCGCTGAGCTCTGCTCTCTGGGGACAGCGACAGGACCCGAGGGAACGGCATGGGGCTGGGACAGGGGAGGGTCAGGCTGGGGGTTAGGGAAAGGTTCTGCACCCAGAGGGTGGTCGGGCACTGGGACAGGTTCCCCAGGGCAGTTTGGACAACGCTCTGACACCTGGTGTGACTTTTGGGTGGTCCTGTGAGGAGCCAGGAGTTGGACTCGGTGATGCCATAAGGATTTATCCAGCTGATTGCTCTGACAGTTGCTTCGTGGGTCAAACACCTAACGAAGTAGCTGGGGGTGGCAGGGGCATTCTTTCCATTGTGTCCTGCGTCTGATTCTAAGATGTAAAGCTTTTATATTTTCTTTCCCAGCAAACAGCTGACTCAGGCATCTCTCATCTCCAGTTTTTCCTTCTTCTGAAGTTTCCCAGTGGGCAACTTGTTTCTGTCTGCCAGTTTTTCAAACATTAAGTTGAGGTGATTTCACAGCTAACTCTAAACACATCTATGGCAGCATCCTGTAGTGGCTACAAGTTATATCTCTGCTATATCTAGTGCCTGAGAAAAATACAGCCTTTTCCAAGAATACTGTGTAGAATACTGTGTACTGGGTACTTTTAGTTTATCTGCAACCTCTGCAACCAACCATCTGCAGCCTCTGGAATTTTTTTTTTTAACTGCTATTACTGAGCTTACACAATCCAAATAGTTACAGTCTTATGCAGTATTACTTTAATTATATCCAGGAGACAATTAAGAGTGCCCTTATGAAACCATGAGTACCTTTTTCTCATCTTGGAGCCTTTACGATCTTCCAGGAAAACCTGTACTTTTTGTTGCCAGTTGTTCAGAATTAGTTGGACTTTATCTGTGTGTCAGGGTCACTAGCAACCAAAGGTTCCCTCAGTGTTTATCGGGAGATTTAAAAGCCCTTTCTCGGGGAGTTCAATGTGTGTGCCTGGTTTTAAATTTCACGCACACGTCCCTTTCAGTTACAAATATCCAAACGAGGTGTGGTAGTCAAAGAGCACCTTAACTTGCACCATTCTACTTTTCTGTCATGTAAAACTTAAAATTTTCCCGTGATCAAATCCAAGGTCTGGAAAACACTTCAATAAAACTATATTAAATTTCCAAATAGTTTAAAAAAGAAAAAAAAAAAAGTAATTCTTTAGGAACCTCTGTTATAAGAAATATAAAATCATTTGGTCTCCCTCTTCTGGGCAAACAAAAGTAACATTTAAGAGCAGACCTTTCAAAGGCCTAAAGCACTTTCTTGCTGATAAAAGGTCACCGGGGCAAAAAGGGACCAAACCCAGGCCTTGTTTTCACTGCTGTGTGTCGAGCAAGGAAAGCTGCGACTCCTGCACTTACCCAGCAGTCTGTTTGTGTGCTTCTCAATGCAAAAGCAATTGAGAGAAACTAAGCCAAGCTTTAATCATCATTCTCATTATACCTGGGTGGCATAATCAGCATACACTGAACACAGCAGACGATTTTTTTAAAGTCGCTTTTATATTTTTTGGACTCAATTTCTCTAAAATTAATGTGACTTGCTCTCACTGTGTTACTTTGTATGCACTGAGTCAGACACAAAACAGTTGCCTTTTTATTTTTTTAATCCGCATTAACATATAACTGAAACTAGACTCTTAAGACAACTTAGCATGAAAGGTCTCCTTGTCTCCTATATTGAATGTGTCGTGTCATGCTCATAAAGCTTGCCAAGATGCACATACATGTAGGGTCTCCTTTTAGCTTAAACTAAAACACTCATGTATAAATCTTTGCTACCTGTCAAGAGTAGCTCACAGGCTTTTCAGATGTTTCTTCATTGCTGTTCAGCACGGAGGTGCTACTCTCTCAGAAAGGCTTTAAGGATTTGCCTTTCAGAGTAGGTGTTATTTTTAAGCCCCACAAACAACACCCCAAAAGATAATTCCGAGTTCGATGTGTCTGTTTTGGTCCCCCGAGTTGTTCAGGACAGAAATGTCCCGCATATAACAGCCACTGTATGCAGATCTTGGCAACCCAAAGCCGTTTCTCCTGGCACTGGTTAGCATGTTGTAGGCACAGCTCCAGCACAATAACCTGAAGGAGTGGATGTATGCATATATATTTAAAAAAAAAAAAAATCTAGCTATGAGAAATAACCATGCAAGAGAACATTTAAGTCTGTTTGCTCAAAGCCATGTTAATATCGTTGCAGCCAGTGCAAAGTTACAACGCTGCTGAACCTCTGTTAATAGGCCCATAGGTAGAGAGTACTCCAAATGAAAAATGTACAAAAGTATTTGTAATGTATTCCATAAGGAATTCTCCAAAGAAGCCTATTTGCCTTTTTCGTGCTTACAAAGATGTTTTGAACCGTAAGGGCGTACAAATGGCAACAACACTCGTGCTTTTATCAAAAGACATCTTTTTCAAATTTTAATTTGAAATACAAGTAGCCTGGAGCCTAAGCCGGAACGAATAGGAATGTCTCCCCCGTATCATCGGGGGGAGACACTGTTTATGTTTGCTAAAGAAAAGGAAATACTTGGCCCTGCTACCAAGGAAAGGTGAATGAACCCCTGTGATTTACTGAGGCTGTCGATGAAGAAACGCTTCGTTCTGCCAAGGTAAGTCGAGGTGAAACTGGCGCTGGGCCAGTAAGTAATCAGAGGTTCACTCAATTACACTAGCAGTTCATGAAGCAAAACATACAGAATTCTTTAAAATGCCACTGGAGTTTGCTCTACCAGTTTCCCCACCCTTCCTCGATTTTACTTCTGCCTTTTGTAAATGAAACTGCTCTACGTTTGATAATAAACCCCAGAAAGTAAAATACAGTACATAGACTTTTTAGAAGCAAGTAATGCTGGAAAGCCAGTAGTTCATGTTTATAAACCACAGCTCTTAAATTGGATAGTCAGTGCAATTAGAAAGAAATGGATTCCACAATATATTAATTTAGGGGCAAATGTGATGAAGACTTTCCAATCAGAATAAATGGTAACAAAAGCTGTAAGGGCTTTTTATACAGAAGTCCGCACCCGAGATTCAGTATCAGAATATAACACAAAATTATTCCAAAAATTAGCTTTCCATGAGAACCAGGCTAAAAATGATAAACAGTAACAAATGGGACACTTAAGAACTATCATCTTTATTCTGAATAATTTGAGATTGATCACAATTACTTTAGCACCATGAAAAACATTAGACACTTTTTTTTTCTTTTCAAACCTTTCTAAGAAAGCAGAATTTTAAAGAATGGAGTTAAGGCTAGCAAAACGTATATCCTTTATATCAAAAACAACATACAAAATATGATATCTATAAAGATACTTAAACATGTCAGTGTTATCAGTATTAGCACACATTTTAGTATAAAATCACTCTAATCTTAGCATACATGGTTCTGAAACATTTAAAACGCTGACACCATACATAAAAGACTAAAAGGCATACCAAAAAATATGCCGGTTAACATTCCCAGAAACTCATTCTGGAATTGCAACGGCGCTACGCTTGTCAACAGCGAAACATGCAAGGGAAATTAATTATTTCCTCAGCCGTCTCCCACATTCCAGTGCTCCTGTAGTTAAATGCAGAATGCTTGTGTATGCCCCGGCCAAAACATGTTGTATTTAGATATATGTACAGGCACGCAGACGCACTCGTTGTCGGGGGGACAGATCTGACAGAAGCGCCGTGGTGCCCGAAATCTGCTTCCATTAACGCTCCTGTGGAGGAGCCCCGGCCTGCTCACCACTGAGCTGCTCCAGCTGACCCCCAAGGATGATCCTAAGGATAGGGGTGCTCCTTCGCATCCTCAGACACCTCCTTCAGGGCTGCAAGGAAGCATCTCCTGCCCCTCTGGTACACGCTCTCCGATGCGAGTAAGTGAGCAGGGCGTTTCTCCTTTGAAATGGCGGTGTCCATATTTTATATGTGAAGCACTCATCTGGTATGTGTGAAAACTGCCCTCGCGTCCTTCTGAGTTGACTCGGCCTCATCCTTCACTTCACAAAAACTTGCCTTATCTATCAGGCTATGGGTACGCTAAGGTTTAATGCAGGGAAGAGGTCTGAGAACAGGGAGGCTGAAAAAGTGCTGTCCACATGCAACATGATGTGCATCGACTGAAAATCCAGTGTCTCCAAAGGGAATTTAGGAATGTATATGCCCAAACAACATATGAGGAGCCAAAGGAGAAAAACGTCAATTGTTTACCTCACCTGATAGCAAATATGCCCCTACGGATGGACCAGAGAACTCGTGGCTATGTCATCTTTGACTTTACAATTTAGGGAGGTCCATGAATAGTCATTGGAGGGAAAGTTGGAAGAATTTTTAAATGTTAAAAAGGGATTTGTTATAAAAAAATCTATGTAAGAGTACATTCATTTGAAATGAATGAGTACGTTCGATTGGTACTTCAACAGTCTTCAAATATGTAGCCAGAATAAATCCAACAATACTTTTTATAAATTACGCTTTGTATATTGTTGCATAGCATAGATGTAAATAAGAATCTGAAGGTTCTTCATTATTATTTCAGACTCTTTGCTGAACGGATTTATTAGGATTTACACGGATCTCATGCCTTCTGAAGAGACATCACAAGAGTCAGTCATTCGTAAAACCAACCCCTTGCTCAAAATTAGCGTTGGTTTCAAGATCTGGAGCACTGAGTTACAGCAGAGTAGGACTAGAAATTTCAGCACGCTAGCATCTTAAATGAGCTTATTTCTACACAATTTCTTCTGAAGCCTCCCCTGAAAATATTTAATGGTTAAAAGGAGGGAGATTATTCTGTTTATAGGATGGGGGGGCAATGTATACAAAACTATGAACTTGAGAGAGGGATACATCCGGATCTTTCAATGATTTAAGGGTTTCTTTTGAACTAAAGTAGTATTTTAAGTTTAGAATCTATCCCGAACAAGATTAAATCTGACATAAATTGGGTCATCAAAATATGAGTTCGACAATTTTTTTTTTGACCAGGTTTTCACACCTAAAATTAAGTTTTGTTACAAAAATCGGTTTACATTTATTCAAAGTAAAATTGACTATTCAGTGCTTTTCTCTCCCACTTTTCCGAGTAACAAGCATTTCCACATCATGCAGTTATTTTTTCTTAAGCGTACTGAATAGTTGCTATCTGTGATGTATTTTTTTATTTTATTTTTTTTGAAAGGGAAGACAGTCTCATTTTTAAAACCTCAGGGCACACAGAATGCTATATATCTTTATATAAGTTTCTCAATGTTTAATTAGCCTCACTGCTAACAATCTGAACTTTCCTTTATTTTAACTGCATCTTACCTTATAGGGCACAGTCCTCTTATGCTTATGTCCAATACAGAGCTTTTTCTATTGGACATTTCCCCCATAGATACAAACTAGCAGTAAAGATGCTAACAGAATTCTCATGCATTAACTTTTTTTTTTTTTAACAACCTTTTCTGGAATTTCACATTTTTCTGAAGCCTTTCCAATTTCAGCATTGCTGTAAAACAAACACTAGCATCGGAAATGGCTTCATTATTCCAACGTCATCACACCAACATAACTTCATTAACCCTAACTCTGCATCCCTCTCCTGTGACACCCCAAGTTCACTAGCTGCTTTTAAACACCGCAGTAGTCACGCCTCAATGATTATTCACTGTGTCCCTTTGTCCTTCCCCTGGAGTCTTTTCTTTTCTTTTTTTTTTTTTTAAATGCTGTTCATATTTATGAAGATAACTTACATTTTCAGTTACTCAAATATGAACATTTGGATTTTTATTTACAGGTATGTCCTTAAAGGGTCTGGCAATAATTAATCCATATTAATGTTATGCTGTTTCTATATTATTTATAAAACTTTATAAAGCAATTACTTTATGTTCTCTCCCAGATATTTTATATAGATACTACAAGCACCAAGTCAGGAAGATGCCATAATTATGTCAAGATGTCTTATCAAAATAATTTAAAATTGCATTAGTGCTAAAAAGCAACCTTAGTTTTGGTTTAAAACTCACAAAGCTAAACGTGAAATTTAAGACCTGTGATGAATAATTTTTCATAAAGCAATAGGAAACAAGAGACTTTTATCAACATCTTAATCACCATTTTTTGCGTCGCCCACACAGAAGATAATACTGAATAAAATGTTCTGCAGAAATACTCCAGACAAGAACATCATAGGCTGTTGTTATCGTTTCTGTAATGAAGGCAGCACTTTGTAGTTGTTTGTAATTAACAATACTATTAACGTTTAGTGACATTTTTAGAAGTACGTAGGACATGCAGAAGCAGCAAAAGTCCCAGTGAACCTGAAGGGACCACTGTTTAAGGACTGGTTTTTTTTCTACCTCCACATACCTCATTAACATTTTAAAATCCAGTTCCTTTCAGCCTTACTCACGTGAATCACGGATTGAAATTCTACAATAAAAGCAAGGTATCAGCTCTGGTCTGCAATAATTAGGATGCTCTGCATGATTACGGTTAAAGGACTTTGCATTTTGACAGATGTAAACACTCTAAGTAATGGTACTGCTAACAGAATGTTTCATATCCCACAACTGTACACGGGCTTTCTGAGCAGTTTCCTACGATGCTGGAAAAAGGGAAAAACAACAGAAATGGAAGGGATATTAAATGTTATAATTTTAAAACAGTATCCCCCTGTGGTTTAAGTAAAGAACAGGCATTGTCACTGATTAAGAAAATGCATTTAAATGTGCATTTAGTCTTCAAGATCACATTTAGTTTACTCTTTGCTATGACACTTCTGAAGACGACAAAAATGGTCGGTGTTAAACGGACTTGAAACAAAGAATATTTAAGTATTCCCACTGCATTGCTGATCCATATCCACGAATAAACAATGCACTTGGAAGTGTTTTATCATAAACTGAAAAGCAGTGATGTTTTCATCGCAAAGTATCCTGTTTTCAAATATTTTTTCAGAGAAAGAGGTGTTCAGAAATACACACTTGACAAATAATACGTAATACCTAAGAATACATAAGTAATAGGGACATATTTAGGATGGTAAGCAACAGATAGGACACGCAAAGACATTTCTTTACATTTGAATAAAATACGGAGCTGTATCCTACACACAACTGAACACAGCTGTAAAGACCCATAATAAAGCTGCATGTTCACTTAGTGCAAAAATCTTTAATTGTTGAATGTTGTTTAAATAGCTCACGTATATTTCCACATGTTAAAAACAACTTCATATTATTGCACTTAAGATGTATTCTTTAAAGCTGTCTTGTTTTTAAGAATAAAAAAAATAAAAACCTAAAACGTACGATAGAATAATTTGAAATTTAGACTAATTCACAATACTGCTCCAAAGTACTGCTGTCAGTACAATGTCAGATCTATCAGGTATTCTGAGGTTTAGCGGAAAATAGATATATGTACACACACAATAGTATTGCATTAACAAAACAACAAAAAAGGGTTCAAGAATCTATCATTCAGCAGCTTTACTTCTAAATGTGTTTGCATTCTGAGCTCAGTTTGTGCATATTCAAAACCTATTCCCATAAGAAATTTCATCCTTGATGTTCTTTGTTGAGGCTACTGTGAAAATACAAATCAACGCAAGAACAGGTGAATGATTAAACTGAGCCAGCTGAGGTTTTTAGAGAAAATAAAAGAGATGTTTAATAATTTAGCTTTGTAATGCAAAATGATTTCAGAAAGAGCTAAGGGAATCTAAAATATGCATATTCATGTTCATGATATAGAATTATGAAAGACTGTAAAACAGCATGAGAAACTTCACAAATTAAGTCAGTTTTAAGAGCTACTACATATTCCAGTATAAAACACCCACGGGTGTGCCTGCATTGAATGGACCATAAAAGTTACTGAAGAATCCTGGGTCAGTGAACCAAAAACAGCTTCCACACTTCCAGAAATACATTCTGATGAATTAGAAAAATATTCTCTTCACACACAGAATCACTACGCATGTACACACTAATGCTACAAAACTTCAAATACCTTGAAGACGTGGCTTGAAATCAAACTCAACAACTCATCAAAAGAAGTTCAATGGTATAAAAGATTCTTAGAGCAGTTTTGCAATTTCAGCAATAGTTCAGAAGTTCTTTAGTATCATATAGTAACTTCAGCCAAAAAGTAGAAACATAGCTTTGGTAGAATAAAGTTATGCTGGTACAGGAAAAGAAAGCATCAAAAACCTGATTCCATTTCTTTGACTGGTTTTTCTGCAGCATCTGACACCAAAGTGCTTTCATTTTCCAGCATTTTCTCAGTAGTTTCTCCATCAACAGTTTTTGCTCTTTCTTTTAACTTCTGCCGTTCGTGGACCCAGGGGATGATACATAAAATAGCTCCACCGATAAGTGGGGGGACTCCAGCCAGGTAAAATGCTACATCATAGGTACCTAGGCGATCACGAAGCAGACCTGGAAAGGCAGAGAATTTACCACCAATAAATGCTGGGGCTTTGGGAATACACAAAAATCGTGTCTTGTCTTTGGATTCAGAAACTTGAGGGTTGCCACAGATTATCATCATCACTAACCTGACTACCTGAAGGCCAAATATGGACATAATATTTGTAGAAAGGTATTGCAGAATTGATTTAAAGATTTCAGGTAAAGAAGATCTCATAATGTCATCACTCAAATACTTAATTACCATCCATCATTTAAAAAGTGCATCATATTTCCTATTTGAAAGTTATTTGTTTCACCTTCTCCAACACTTGAGTCTTCTAATGACTTTGAGAAGTTCTCCCTCTTTTGCTAACAGTTGCCTTTGATCAAGTTATCTCAATCTTATTTTAGATATGCTGTACATATTGCATTCCTGGCAGCCTCTTATTTAAAAAGAAAAGTGTGGTTTTCAGCAATTCACTCTACTCGCCCTATCTCAAAACTATTTCTGTCAGTTAAATTCTATTTAAGTATTAATAGCTGAGATAGTATATACGGATCAGGAATGACCTAATCTATGCTGTTACTGCTTTATAATTCTGCTCTTTACAATGCTCCATAGGTCAGCTGTGTCTTACTAAGAATCTTTCAGTAGCCCTCCAACACCTTAGGGTAAATTACGACCAAAAATCACTGATGGTAAGTATTGTAGCTAAAGTTATTCTCACCTCACAAAGAACTCCCAATTTTCATCTTCAAAAATTGTATTTTGTCAGACTTCCATTAAAGGATGCTTAGAAGAAGGAACTAAAGTGACCAGAGCTTTTATGCTCACAATTGTTTTTACAAGAGCAAATTTCTGAGTCCATTTAATTTTCAGAGATTCTAACTTGGAGTCCTTCTGTTACACAATCAACACACAGGCTATCACTTCAACAGCATGGAAGATGTCAGGTCCTAAATCCAACCTGAAAACCTGTATTTCTCTTGAGAGGATTGTTTTACCAAAATAATTTTTAAAAAAAGTCTGAAGCAAACTTTTTAAAAGCACAGTGAATTAATAATCCACAAGCAGGAGTTAAATTCATCACATATTCTGGAGCACAGACAGAAAAAACTTCCAATGTAAATGCACTGCAGATGATATAGGAACAGAAAAATTGGCAACCATAGAAGCATATTTACAGCTACAGACCATGTTTATTCTCACCTGCAATGGGTGGACCAACTGTCATAGGTATTGACATGAGTCCAAGGAGAAATCCTATGGCCTGGGAGACATCCTGAGCCCCAACAAGCTCGAAGGCGATAGGAGCCATAATGCAAATGAAGCACCCATCAAACAGGCCCATGAAGAGACAGACAGCAATGAGACCTCCAAAGACATGGCACAGTGGAATCATCATAGACATCAAGCCAATAAAGAAGAATGAGGCCACCTAAATGTAACCATGGAAAAATATAAAAACATACTGCATCAGACCAGCAAAAACAATGGGAATAGATGAGCTTTCTTGCATTTGTAGTGAATCAAATTGTCTGTCCATATTTACTCAAGATAAATAAGCACGGATTGCCACCATTACAAAGCAAAATAAAACACTTACAACTATCACGACATGCAATCACAGAAATTCCAACACTCGTTTCACAATTTTTCAAAATGCACTTGTAATAAACTATTCAGCGATGATTGTGTAAGGAAGGAATTTCCTGCATAAACATTTCTTGAAAAGTTACTCTTCAATCCTTTCACAAACAAAAGCCACAAAATGTATTTAAACAATCATACAACTAAAACTCTCTATGATTAGACTCCTCACTGCTGTAATTTAAGTAACAATATCAGCATTATTAGGAGCGAAGACTTCACGGTGCTTATATTCACAGGTGGTACCTGAAAGTCTCATTTCAATTTTTCCACAAAGGCATCTTGCTGTATTTCTGTAGCCACGTTTATCTTTGTATATTTTTAATGTTCTCTTTAATCTTTATGTTCTATGAACTTTATGATTATTATTTGTTTGAAGTAAATTAAAGGAATACAAATATGTCTTTCCACAAAATGAAACAAAAGTCATTCCAAGTAAAATCAAATATTTAAAGAAAAGGTTTCGCTTATGCACCATCCATATGTCAAGCATAGGAAACCAATGTCCCACTTAAATGCACAAACAGGTTTCCACACAAGACATAAGCATTGAAAGAAAACAAGGTCACTTGTCACTCCTAAACATCACAACTTTTTGAAAGGTAAGTGACATCAGATGCACTGGACCAGTGCAGTGGTCACAGCACCGAGGCTAATGGATTTCAAGAAGCATTTGGGCAACGCTCTCAGACACATGGTCTGATTTTTGGGTGGTCCTGGGTGGAGCCAGGAGTTGCACCCAATGATCCTTGTGGGTTCCTTCCAACTGGGGATATTCTGTGATTCTATGATCAAATGAGTTCATTAGGAAAAATCCTCAAGCCTTAATTTTTAGGACAGCATAAAAATTACTTTTAGGTAATGTACTTTATTTAGGATACTAAAGAAAACTGCCATGAATCATTTGAAGTATTCCACAGAAACTGAAACTACTGAAGAACTTAGCTTCTTACAGGAATTTAAGGACAGAGGTGAAGGAATTCTCAGTTCTGTGTATTCCAATATGTAAAATACAAACATTATTTAAGCTGAGTTTTTATCTAAGAAATTATGTGCTTATCAGTAGACAAAACTCTAAACCATCAGTAGACAAACTCTACAGTTGACCAGGTTAACTGTATTTTAATTATATTAATTACATCAATTATATTATAATTAATTATATCAATTAAGTATTAATTATTAATTAATTATAATTAATTATATTAATTATATTAAGGTTAAACACAGCACTAAAACCAGAATCTTTATCTGTAAGAGACAGAATATATAATTTTATTACTAAAGATATCATTTACAAAGCAAAATAAGGTGAAATAGCTCCTTAGGGAGTGCAGAAACAGAAGAAAGATTGGATTTACTGGATAGAGCTTTTACAAGCTGTTCAACTATAACACAGTAAAGTTTGAAGAGAAAATAGAGATTTCATCTGCACTGGTCAAAATTCATTTTAAATAATTTTAGCACAAGATAGGATGATAGTATGAATGGTTCGACAACCCAGAATAACACCTACAGTGAAAATTCACTTTCCCTCCTACAAATGCTTACTTGCAACATGAGAGCTGAAGATGAAGAGGCAGAGAATAGCCTAGCAAATGTGAATGTGTTTTTCTCACTTGAAAGTAGGAGAAACCAATGGTGTGCAGAAGCATCAGAATTCATGCCCTAAGTAGGTCCATGGCTTTTCAGTTGTAGCCATCCAACAAAAAGCATAAAAAAGCTTACAGAGAATTACTGCAAGTTTGATATGCATCTGATAAAAAGAACTGAAGGTATTTGTGCCTTGTAACACCTCAATGCCATCTTTTCACTTCTAAAACTTAATATTGAAATTTCCTAAAAGTGTAAGAATAGGTACTGGATCAATCTCAATGAATGAGATAAAGTCACAGTCTCTTTCATCAGGGAGTCTATACGTATGTAACCATGGCAACAAATACTTTTTCTTCAGAAAGTTGGTTCCTTCCCAAGAATTTTTGTTTTGAGTAATGTAGTACAGATAATAGCCATTAGATGTCTCCCTTGCTATACCTCATTTTATAAAAAACATCAGACTAAGAACACCCAGTAGTTGATAACATGTAAGTTATTAACTAAAGTTTTTCCAAAAATCTGAACTAAAACTGACACTTTCTAAAAAAATAAAAATAAAAAATAAAGTGTTTATAAGTGTGGAGGGCAAGAAATGGGTATCCATCTTCATCCCCAAGCCTCAGCATTTCCGGAAACTGAAGGAACAGTACTTTTATCTCTTCCATACAACTCTTTTTGCAAGTAACTCACTTCATTCAGCAAAAACTTCTCAACTGAGCACCTCTAATATTTGCATTGGCTGAATCAGCATGTGCTATGCACAGAATATACTCTGGACCAAATTATCACCTAACAAATATCAAGAAAGAAGAACCAAAATCCTTAGTGGAGGAACATGAAGAAATCTTTCTGTATGCATCAAGCAGTTATGGGATAAAACAGGGAAAGCAGAATCCAGAGAATCATGAAAGGTTTTCTCGCTCCCTTGCTAACAATTACTAATTTCTGGCATTCCCAGATGAAAATTGCCAGTAGGTAGTAGCCATGTTTTCTTAACACTAAAAACAAAACCAGAAAGATCAAAAAAGATTCATGAAGTTTACACCAGAGGCCCCTAGTATCAAAAAACATATGTTGTTTGCTAGAGTGCTGAAATCTCTCAAATTTGAATCCTCAATCAGTTAATTCTGCTTACTTAATGGTTCCTTCAACTGTAGCCCTCAGAATACTTTTTGTATATATGCATATTCCTTCAAAACCATGTGAAGACATACCTGTAAATAAACTTTTTTTGCACCGGGAATATAATCGGCAACTCTGCCAAAAATCAATCGGCCAATTCCTGAAGTAATGCCCAGACACAGCAGAAGCACTTCTTCTCGCACGCTGTCACCAAATCTGTCTTCTACATGCTTCATCTATTTAAAAAGAGGGTTGAGAAAATAAACAGGCTTTAGAACAAAAAGGAAGAGAAACTGTAGAAAACCTTGAGTTAAACAGAGGTGATCTGCGAACCTCAGACTTAAATATGTCGACAAATGATCCAACTTGTATTTTCTACTTGGACAGGTTTTAAATTTTTTTTTTTTTTTTTGCTGCCCCGACTTACCAGTATTAAGTGCAATACAATAAAAACAATCTGAGAATGCGTTGTTACTTTATTCACAATTTTTAAGGAACTTACTTCAAGAAAATAACAAGGCTAACACCAGCAAATTAAACAGATCTCAAAAAGCATCCCCCCCAGGCACATTTAATATACTAGCAGTAGATGCAACAAAATGCTGAATCCACAAATGATCTCTAGAAGAACTGGTTGCTTCACTGGTTAGGTCATACTCTTAGGTCCAAGGGCACCGAATGATTAATGAGCATCACCACAATCCTGTTTTGTGCATTAAGGCAGGTATACCAAACTTGTAACACAGTTCAGGGGAGGAGCAAGAAGGAAATGGGCAAAGCGGCGGAGGCCAGACAGTGCAGGCAGGGTGGGTCTCCCAGGCTGGCTCATCCTGACATCGAGGGACAAGGAAGAAGAAGAGCAGGAACCACCAGCAGCGCCAAGCACAATGGGAAGCACTTGCAGGAGAGGGAGCGTTAACAGCAACAATAAATAGGGCAGCCGCAGGGGAAGAGCAATTTAACAAACCACTTCGACCTACAGAACTAAAGCAACTGACCTATGGTCCTGCAAGTAGACCATCAAATACAGACGTGATGAATTACCAGCATCGGTAATTCTAACCTTTTAAGTCGTGTAAAAGAAAAAAAGAAAAGAAGAAGAAAAATCACAAGACTGGCTTGATGGATTTGGATTTCTTTTATACTCTTTCTGGACCACAAATAATAGCTTTTGTGGGTATTAAAGCCCAATAATTTTAGGTGGTGTTTTGTTTTTCATTTTGTTTGGGTTTTGGTGGTTTCTTTGTTTATGTGTGGGGTTAAAACTGCCATGAAGGCCAGAAACTAGCCATCAGACGGACTTTTGCGCAACCACTTTTTGAAACACTGTTGGGCAACACTAAACGCACCAAAGTGGGCATGAAGAGATGTAGAAATTATCTGCATGGTCCCGTGATCGCTGTGCTCAGAACTAGTTCTGAAGAAGAAATTGTAGAGACTCAGAGGTAAGAAGTAATCTGAAGAAAGTGATTTTTAAGGAATGACACGGTCACCTTGACTCAAACGTTTTTCTGCAGGCTGACAGACCTGGTTAGCAAAAGCCACACAGCAATTTTTGTTAAGAGCAATTCTGATTATGTAATATCACTTTAAACTAGAGAATCCTTATTCCTCTATCTATAATGGAAAACTGCAGTTTTAGGAAATACTTCGAGACAGAAATACTCAGGATTCTCTTGTTAATACACAAGCAGAGCCATTTTTTTCAACATAAACATTTGCTAAGTGGTGGTTGGTTTTCTTAAATATAAAAACAGTTGTTTTTTGTTTACATATCACAAAGTCTATTAAATCCAGTATTTATTTGTCTAATATAATTGATTTTGACAGAAAGTAAGAAAAACAAGTGTTGTTTTGTTTTCAAGCATCAAGTCTAACTTGTTTGAAAGATACTTCCTATATCTATTTTTTGAGGATTTTTTTCTTGCTTTTTAAGGCACACTTAGGAACAGCTTCTGATGAAGTTTTTCTTCTGGAGTGATACTTAATATAAAAGATAATCTGTTGTACTTGATGGTGTTCTGTCAAAGGGGAGAAGAAAAGCTGAGTTTTCCCAGCCCTACCTTTCTGTGTCTGTCAACACCTGCTGGCACAGCTGGCAGAGAAGCCCAGGTATTTTCTGCCACTCTTTCCACCTGTTCTGCTTTCATGTTTCTGCAGCCTCCAGCTCCTTTAATTAGCAGACCTCATTCACCCAATCCCCAGAGGCTTTTCAAGAGGTAAGATAAAGGTCTACATCTAGATAACTACTAGCTGTGCATCTGCAAATGAGCACCTGGATTTCTCAAAGCAACACTCCAAGGGTGAAATGCTGTCCTCTCTCAGGTCAACAGAGGGAAAGCATTAGATTCAACCAGCTTAGGTAGGAAAACAGCAGCTACTTGTCTTGAGCTTCAAACATCTAAATTAGCAGTTATTTTTCCAGAATTCACTCCTTATAAGAGCACGGCAACCTTCAAGAGAGCTCCCAAGAAGATGCAAGGAGAAATTGTTTCCCCAGAAGGCCAGCAGGCAGCGGAGCGGGCTGTCCAGAGGTCTTCCAGACCCAATGGGCCAGAGCCCTGAGCAACCTGGTGTGCGCTCACAGCTGACCCTGCTTTGATCAGGGGTTGGACCAGAGATCTGGGGGGACCCAGGCACATGGCAGACACAAAGGCCAAAGCATTTCCCTATGGGTTTTGCCTGTCCTCCGTAACGTACCAAACCTTTCACACTTGTTAAGTTGCAAATCTAATTTGTCCACGTGTAGCAGAGGCCTGCAATTTTGCCTGAGCCAACCAGTACAGATAATGCAGCTCCAGAGGCTTAGGAGATAAGGAAAGCATTCCGAAGGAAATCTAGGATTACATATCTCTAAATAGAAAGTTATGACAGAAAATCTGCCACACTTCCGAATTATGAAGGCTACGCATCTATAAATAAAAGAATCAGCAAATTATTAAGAGTTTTACACTTTTTCATTATTCTAATTTTAGAATACACATTTTTCCCAAAGGAAGTTGAAGTAATTTTTTTTCTACATTACAGTACGAAAAGTAGAACTAAACTGAAAATTTTCAAGATTTGCCAGACTAGCACAGCTTCTTCACCGTTTTAAAATAAGTTATCTTTGTATCATTTACCAAATCAAGATATAGAACATGCATAACAGAATTGAATGCCTCCCTGGCACTGGTGTTCTACCTTACACCATTGCTGTCTGTATCAGGGTAACACATACACAGATCTTACTGTCCAAATTCCCATTACTGTTAGGATGAGACTAAAAGAAAGATTAGCCACTTGGCAGTGGCTGTAAGGGTTTCAGATATACTATCTCGGGCAACTCTCCATCCAGACAAGACTCAGATTTTGCTAAGATCTTCCTTTCAATGCATACATGTTTCAGCTATGTTCATGCACTGAATCAGTGAGAGACAAAAATCTGAGTACAGCTCCAGTTCTTTTTTCCGAAAACAAAGAACCAGAGAATGCAAATTTGAGAGAAATGATAAACTAGTAAGAAATTATTCTATCAGCTGCTTTTCTCCTGTGTATATTCCATTTTGGGAATTCCCAATCAAGTAAAGCTTTAGGAGGTTAAACGCAATGCAATCTCTTTCTTACTGAAAGGGAGGGCCAACAGCAATATATAACCTATGAAAGTTTGAGCACAATCAAAAATGTAGCATTTTCTTCAAACAAAGCAAGTCCTGATGTCTGACACTACCCTTACACTGGTTCTGAATGAAAGAAAGAAAACATTTACAGAAACAGCTGTTACTGTATGCAAATTGGAGATAATATTCCAGTGAAGTCTAACTGCTCCAAATTAACATTTTTCTGAAGTAGCTGGGAAGTTCTTTTGGTTTTGATTTTTCTTCCCCAGACATTAAAAAAAAAAAAAAGTCTACACAAACAAACTTTTCATTCTTCAGGCTTTCCAGAAATGCATGAGTCCTACAGATGTCCAAGCACAACGTTGATTCCTTGGAATGCAAAGCAGTGACCCGTGACTACAAGTAACCAAGACGAAGCTTTGCATGAGGTGCCAGGTGAGGCTAAAACATAACCTTACACACAAAATCTATGATCAGAGACTGATCTATCATAGTGGCCATCCCACTCCGTATGGGATCCACCCTGAGATATAAACTAATATTCAGACCTGTTTCTTTTTTTTTTTTGTAAGTACTAATTGGCCCTCTTAGCCAGATAACAATTTCAAATCCAGACACCCCAAATAACTCTAGACTTGCATAAAGCATGAAACTCAGTGATCAGTCTAGACACTGCAGTATCTCCATAATCTACTGATTTGTCCATCTGTTTCTAATATGGCATTCAAAAACCCATTCAGTATTATTAGAAGACACGATGGCCTTGAGCTCAGATTTTCACGGGAAATCTGATTATTTGTTGATATTTGAACTCAGATTATTTGTTCTTTCAAGCTGGAAGGGCAAGAAAGGCAAAAGACAGCAAGAAATTAAGCGCACGTCCAAGCAAATGTATTAGCAATTGACAGGCCATGGTTGGAGCAGGTATAAATGGAAAAAATATACTGATATTCATCTTCAAGACTAAAACTAGATCTTCAAAATTTCAGAAAACTAAATGATTGTTTCTTTCATACATCATCCGAGAAAAGAACAGCCTTACTGATGATGCACAGACCTTTCTGTTCTGTTAGTGCCATCACACAGAATCCTTCTTTCAATTAAAGAACCAACCACATGTCTAAACAAACTGATTCCTTCAAAGTCCTTGAGTGCCTTAATAAAGATTTATCAAGAACTTTGCAATGAGCTGTCC
Source organism: Anser anser (assembly GCF_964211835.1). Classification (NCBI taxonomy): domain Eukaryota; kingdom Metazoa; phylum Chordata; class Aves; order Anseriformes; family Anatidae; genus Anser; species Anser anser. The sequence goes on along the minus strand of NC_139722.1, from coordinate 50,700,876 downwards.
TAGAAGATTGAAAGTTTCGGGGTGTGCTGAAAAACAAAGCATGAAATAATTCTAGCTAAATCACTGTTTGTTCTATAACAAAAGAAATCAACACACACACACACAAAAAGCAACTTGGTTCCCAGAGAACTGTAAAATAATAAGCACATGGAAGATCATTTCATGCAAATACATTTCTGATCTAGACTCTGATGAAATGCTTACTGCTGAACCAAAAGCTCATGGACCAGCAACTTCTGAAATAATCTTGACTCCTGAACATCAACTGAAATAGTGATATTCATGCCAGTAAGCATGAAATAGCACTATTAATACCTAACATAGAATGACAGCACTCACACACAGATAAAAACATATCTGAGATTGATAAAGTTTTTTTTTTCTTTTTTCATTTTTGTTTTAATAAATCAAGTGTCTTCACCTGACAAAAGTATGTGTATATATCTATGTTCCTGGAAGAGACATTTCCATTTACATATTTGCCACAACAGTGACATTTCCTCTTTCTAGCTCTGGCCAATTTAATCTACATAACAAACAAGGAAAGAATACAAGAAGCAAGGTGATTATTACATGACAACCAGGAAATTTTCTATTATTCCACCAAGTAAAGCAGATTAAACAGAATAATCCATACACTATAATGTTGAAAGACAGAGAGCTGGGGATGTTCAGACTGAAAAAGAGAAGGCTCTGGGGAGACCTCATTGCATCTTTTCAATACTTCAGGGGGGCTCATAAAAATGAAGGGGAACAACTTCTTGCTTGGGTAGATGATGAAACAGGAGGGAATGGTTTTAATCTGAAAGAAGGGAGATTTAGATTAGATGTTAGGAGAAAATTCTTCATTTAGAGGGTGGCGAGGCACTGAATACCCCATCCCTGGAGGTGTTCAAGGCCAAGTTGGATGAGGGAGGTCCTGGGCAACCTGATAGTGAGTGGTATCTCTGCCCATGGCAGGGGGGTTGGAACTAGATGATCTTTAAGTTCCCTTCCAACCCAAAGCCATTCTGTGATATGATATGTACGTTCAGTTTTACTCGAGAAATTCAGATTATAACAGTTAACAGGTTAACTCTTTGGCCTATTTAACACGAAAAAAGGCTAAGAATTCAGACTAGATAAAGAAAAACTTAGGTTGAAAATCACAGTTAGTTTTGTTTTGTTTTCCAAAATAGCTAGTCCTGAAGAAGTTTGCCACCCAAAACAGTATTTTTTTTAAAATCTCTGAGGAGATGTTAAGATTATCTTTAAGAACGTGTGGAGAATGAGTATCATCTCAGAGATCAAAACAGGCAACATATGCATAAGACTTACAAAGTGGAGACAACAAGGCAAGGGTCATTAACCAATAACCATTTTTTCACTTATTAGAGTCACAAAGGTTAATCATTTTTAAAGCAATTAAACCATATCTCAGGTCTTGAAAGGGTACATGCCAGCAAGGAAGGCCCAAAAAAATATTCAGGGAATGGTGCAAGAAAACACACTGGGGTCTGAGAGTAGCCTGAAGCAGGAAAAAAATCCTACACTTGCAGCATAAGATGGTCCTTGACTTCTGCTCATTCCCTCTTCAGCTCCACTTTCTCCCTCTCAGGATATTTTCATGTCCCGTCCCCCACTAGAAGCTCCTAGCTTCTGGAGATGTCACCAGAGACTGCATCCCATTGGATCCCCAAGAGACAGCTTAAAGAAATGGGCACAAGGAAACTCATGGATTGGCCTGGCTCAAGCAGCAGCAAGACAGAAAAGGCACACACGTCTCTGGGCAAGCTCACAGTGACCGGCAAGGATGAGGAATAAAGCCAGGATATGCACGAAGTGTTATATGTACCCGAGGAAAGAGAGTTAAATCTTTGAATAACTTAGCCTTTTTCTAAAATTGATTCTCATTTGTGACTACAGCCCACAACTTACAATCACAGTTCTACAAGTTCCTTGTGGCCCTCATCCAGCACTTCCTAAACCTATCTTACTCTCAAAACTGAACTAGCCACTATGTCTAAAATTAGCTACTATCGGCAAGTCCTAGAAAGTTACGGGTCAAGCACATTTATACAAACAAACAAAAAAAAACCCATGCTTAAACATCTAACAGGTAATATCCCAAGCTAGGGATCGACATAGATTCATCAAAAAAAAAAATCATGTCAAACAACCTTAATTTCTCTCCACTACATGGTGGGCAGCAAACTTAGTCGACACAGAGGTTAGATGTAATTTATCTTGACCTTGGCCAGAGTTTTGAAATTCTCTCACACACAGCAGTTCTCATGAACCACTTTGGGATACATGATTTAGATTCAACGACTCTAGATATGGATGTTCAACTGTTTGGAAAAGCTGTTCTTGAAGAATAGTTATTAGCGATTCATTGTAGAATTGAAGCCTGCCCCAATCTAACACTATTTAACATTTTCATTAATGATGTAGACAGTGAAGTAGAGAATGCTTACTGAATCTGCAGATTACATCAAATGAGGGAATACTTGCAGGTATTGTGAAGAATGACAGTTTCAAGATGATCTTGACATCCTGGCATCCTAATCAAGTAGTGTGAGTAGTGTGAACTAAATATGATTAATTTTCATAAAAAATGTATGAGGGAAATAATATTCAAAAAAACACTGCTTGAGATTTAAAAAAAAAAATCAGATCGATGAAAACAAGATGGGAGAACGACCTGGCAACAGTTCTTCAGAAAGGGACCTGAAAGTTTGGCAGATCAAGTTTCAACATGTTCCAATAATGCCATCGTATTGCAAAAACAATAGTAGACATGTCAATTCATAAGGCACATGGTGTGATCTTCACACCCTGCTCTGTACCAAGGCCTCAGTTGGGTTACATCCAAGTGTAGACATTACTCATAACTGGGTAGCCCATGGTTCTCACAATGAGAGTAAAGGCTAGGGAAAAAAAAAAAGAAAAAAGAAAAAAAAAAAAGGATGGAGGAAAGGAGGACGATGGGCTTAAGCTACCCCAAAAGAAAGTTAGGTTAGGCATTAAGAAAACCTTTCCAAACGTGGAACAACTGCCAACTAGCAGAGACTGAAAGCAGCTATGGAGATTTTTAATACTAGTTGAGCTATAGTCAGATATTAGTTAAACTTTAAATTGGGTAAAGTATTGTGATTCCCCCACTCTTATTCTTGATGAATCAGTGAAGTGATTTGATGGATGTATATAACTACAAATACATACATACTGAATGTTATAACTTGAAAAGTTTGTTTGTTTAAGCTCTGGCTTGGTAAAATTCTGCTGAACACTTGATTAGTAATAAGCTTATGATTGAAGGAAAACATTTCCTGACATCACATCTCACATTTTAGAAAAACAGTAATTCTTTTCAAATCCTTGTAGCATTTACTAATGTGATAAATTATTCTGTATCAGGTTATAACTTGTCTAATTTAAAGCAAGCATATTATATGCTATGCTATGATTAAGAAATTATGTTAATCCAAAACAATGGATCAAGATATCCTGTACAAATATCCAGTTACAAGAAAATACTTTCATAATCACTGATGATTAACACTGCATGCACTGGGCTTATTAAAAAACACTTAGGCTAATTGTTCTAAGCATAATTTACCATGGATTCTCAAAGCAGCTAATGGGAGTGAAACTTACAATATGGACTAATTTTGTTTAGCATACTTAAGCAAAACTGTAATATGGTTCTGCTGCTACACATCCAGTTTTAGTCTTCCTGGACTTGAAAGAAAAAAAAAAAAAGTAGATCTGTTGTATTATTCTGTCTGCTATTGATTATGCCTTGGCCTTGACTTCCAAACAAACAAGGTCAAAAGGACTAGTCAGTCAAGTTAACTATCTTCTAGTTAAGTAAGATGAATACCCCTCAAACTGAAAAACGTTTCTGAAAGACCGCTGCAGGACTGATTCAAGGTCTCTGGAATCTGCCCTATTGAAAAACTAAAGAAGTTCATTATTTCTGTTTCATGAGAACATTCCTGTTTTATAACTGCTTAGACAAGAAGATGACAAAGTGAAACTCTGGAAGCTGGACTGAAATCGGAGTGAAAATAAGTGTTTGCATAAAGCAAAGTAGTTAACGTGGGAACAATTTATGAATAGTTAAACTAAAGCTTTTATTAAAAGGCCAGTTTCCATTTTTACAAAATAATGCTATTAGCTCAGGTATATTTTTCAACTTAACAGTAGAATTAGAAAAAAGATTAACAAGTAAAATTATATAATTAATTTGTGTCAAAATAAAGCAGCTGATTGCAGCGGCTCCTTCTAAAAATCTTGAACATAAAGAAGATCGTGTTTTTTACATATCTTGAGGAATAACATAATGTGAAGCTAATTTGATGGAGGGAGTTGACTGGTTAATAAAATATGGATTCATTCATGTACCTACATAAATGTTACAATGCTACTATCTTCTAAGACAGGCTGACTTCCTTAGTCCACACAACAATATTAGGTCTATTAGGACTAGACTCTTGAAACCATAGGATTCAGGTGAGTAAAATCAAACCACATTCTCAAGCCTTCATTCAGCTACCGCATAACTTTGCGGGCATCCACAACACTTCAATATTTAAGATCTGCTTGTGGACATGCTCATAATCACCTCAGTTTTGACAGGGCTGAGTGAAGTACCTGTCTCATTCTACTGGGAGACACAGTGGAAAACAAACCACATCTCTCGATAGTCTTGATTCTAGACGGAAGTGCCAAATAATGCTGACAAATATCTACCAGATCAGGGCCCAGCAAAATTCAGTCCAGTAGTTGTATTTTCCTTTAAAACACAGTAAAAAGAGATGATCGTGACAGACTCCCCTCCTCTTACAGAGATACAGCCCTCACTCAAGGTATAGACGTTTGTGTACAGTTTTCTTTCCAGCCTGAAGCAACCTAAAACCACTCCTCCCTTTTCCTAGGAAATACTCTACTCGGTAGTAATGACTTAAAATTTAACTCAATCAGCAGGAAAGAACCTGGAAAATAGATCATGACTTCACTAGCAGCAGCCGAATGGAAACAGCTAGGTTTCAAGATTTCCTCAAAGGAAAGCACAAAATACGTGAAAAGAAATTCAGAAGTCCGAACAAAAATTAAAGAGCAAAGAGGGTTTCTGCGCAGCTCTTCTTGGAGCAGAAACTGGACACAAAAAATAGTCTGCATGAGAGAAGGAAGGTTCTTCACTTAATTTTGATGTATAGGTTTCTTGACTCTGTATGTGAATAGTACAATAAAAAGTCAATTGTGATCCCAGATTTCTGGGCACCTATGGAGCGGAAAGAGTTTAATTCAGGCCACGATGCTTCAAGCACCCAAAAAGACAGGAAGATGAGTACCATTAGAATAGCATTTTTTTAAAAAAAAAATATATATATATATATATACATTTTTATTTTTTTACTCTGACTTAACTATATCTTGTCTGATATTAGAATAGTTTGTATTATCCAAAAATATATTAAGTAGTATACTATTAGAGACTGATACAAAGAAAGTTATAATGTAATTCAGACCTTTCAATCTGCTAGCACTGCACAGGCCAGAAGTTTGCTTTATGCTTCATTCTTATCCTTCAAAGTCTTACTGAATATACTGCTACCTAATGTATTTTCTGTCATTTACTCTCATGTCTGGGAGGAGAGGGAAATACACACATAGGACTTACTCTTTTCAGTTTCTGTTCTTTCTGTACTTACGATTTTTACCCTTCTCCAATATGTACTTGGAAAACAGCTTAAATATGTTTTCATATAAAGTAGGAAATCTTTTTTTTTTTCTTTTTTCACTCCCACCACCCCCCACTGTCAAAAGTAGATGATAAAAACTAAAAAGTCAAGAATAAATACTGCCAGATCAACATTGAGGAATACTGAGAAAGAAAGGGGTGCACAGGATAATTACAGAAGTGGGTAAAGGGGGAAAATTTCACTAACCTGGGCAGTCAAACTGCAGCAGATGTTGAGATCTGAAGGGAGATAAATGCAAAGATTAGGAAAGCAAGTAAAGCATGGGGAGCCACTGAAGATTTGAGGTCTCAGAAATATCCTCCTTAATTACACTGTACCCTTACAAAACCAGTGCCTTGCTAACTTTTTTTTTTGGGGGGGGGGGACAGAAATATGGTAGATAAAGTGGATGAGAAAGGTAATAGTGCTAAAATCAACAGGTATACCTATAGCTTTATCTTCAGATTACCTACAGTATGGAGAAATATCCGTTTGATACAGTTACCTGTTAGTACTAAACATCATTTGAAAGATACTATCCTATCTTTACAAAACATACTAACAATAACTTCTGGGAAATAAATGATGTAGTAGCCTTTGGGCGAATGAATGATGGAGAAGATCTGAAAAAATGAATGAGTTTCTTGATCAGCAACCAATGAAAGCAAGTGAACATGGTGATGGAGGGTGATTTTTTTTTTCCATTTTTGGAGTTAAAAAAAATCCAGATATACCAATCAGATATTAAACACTTTTTACACTTTTTTTAGTAGCAAACTTGTGACATAATACAAGCGGTTCACAAAACAGAGACAAAACTTACCTTACAAGAACTGAATTTCTTCAGGATGTGCTATGTGTACATACTTTACTGTGGATGTGCATGTATTTTAAACGTTTAAGTTGAGAGCTTTTTGGTTACTAGAGTCCATATATCATACATTGTACTTTTCATCATCCTTTGCACTCAGACATACAGGACAGCATCTATAGCCGTGTTGCTATTTGTCCCCACTAGGGAATCCAGGGCACAGGACTTCAAAGGAGGGAAGAGAGGTGCAGGACTAGGACTGTGCACACAAAATGCACAACCTGAAGAGCTTCAGTTACTGCAAGGTATATAACAACTGTCTACTGTGACTCCTCAAGCAGATTGATGTTCCACTGCAGGGAACACACACAGCAGAACTGCCACCACCTAGGCACAGATGACCACTCTTGCGAGGACAGTAACTGAAACACTGGTTTCTCAAATGAGGACTCAAATCTAGAGATGTCACACCTGACAACATTTAAGGAACACAGTATCAGCAGGGTGGCATTGAAGAGTTACCAAAATATTTTTAAGTGTCATTGTGAACAATGACTTGGGTCCTGTGAGCAGTGCATCAACTACTGCAGTGAGATTTAGCCTGGCCACCCCCTAGCTTTTGCAGATAGAGCAGCTCAGATCTACCTGGAGAATGTTGGTGGTCACTATACAGTCTGTATTTTCCAGTATAATTCTTTTTAAGGAACTAAAGCTTTTGCCAGGGGAAGGTGCAGTTTATAGGTGGAAAATAGCTGTCTTTCTGAATGGGCAAAATAGAGAGACTGTATAGTCCCGAATAAATAAGTCCTTTCACAAACTGAATATACACAAGTGAATACAGTTTTCAAAACACATAGCAAGAACTTTGAGTAAGTTCCTAGGAAAACTGAGTACAGAGGATCTCATGAGAGCCTGGTTTTTTACTTGTGAGTTGCTTGCACAGGAAGATGGTTTGTACTGGCAAGTGTTCCACGAGGCAAAGGTTCAAGCATGCATGAGGAATAGATTGAATTCACACAGCAGAAACAGATCTTCTACTAGCATGAACAAGGCAAATCACTGCTACACAGCTGAGAAAGAGGTAGAGACAAGAAGTCAAAATAGCTGGCTGGTAAAGAACAGGGCTGAAGGACAAATCATGTTGGTTCAATTTAAGAATGCAGTCCAATTGGGGGGGGGGGGGGGGGGGGGGGGTGAAGTTGAATCACAGGAAAGCAAGGATCTTGCCTTCAGGGAGGAAAAAAGGAAGAAAAAAATCAAATCTGCTTAGCAACAAAAATCTGCATCATCCATGATCCATATCAGCAAGTTCCCCTGTTCACTATGTTCTTTCTAAAGTGGGGAAAAAAAAAAAAAAAGACTTTTTTTTTACTAAAGAGACGGAACAAAATGGATGTTGTAGCAAAAGATGGAAAGTATAGACCAGAACAGCACTATCTTTTTGTAGACAAACTACATGCGTGGGTGTAGCAGCTAGATCCAGCAACTTCAAAGTAACAAACAGAGAAGATCTGGAGACAGACTAAGCCACAAAGAGCACATAACTAAGTCTACTGGAGCTGTCTGATTTTGTGATGAAGCCTGGAAGGTGAATGAGTTTGTTTGTATGCATAAACAAGTTCTTATGACTAACAAAGTACTTTACAGAGACTCCAACCATCCCCATGCCCTTCTCCAGAACAAAAAAAAAAAAAGGCTCTTATTAGGATGGTGAAGATTTTGCACTCAGATTAGCTTCCTCCTGAGAAGCAGACTGCCTAAATCATTTCATTTGTTTTTTTTTTTTCTATGACAGAAGAAAAAAAAAAACATTTTGAGTTTAGGTGCCAGTCATATGTTCTGATGAGATATAACTGAAACAAATTAATTGCTTTAAAGCAGTGAATTCCCTACACAGGGGAAGGACTATGACCTTTCTCTCCGATCATAGAAAATACAACTGCAGTATTGCCCATAATAATCTTTAAGCCCAGAGCTTATGTAAAAGAATGGATTCTTAAATTCTCAAAACAGTTCACGTTTTGTGGGCACCGTATCTGTCACTAAAACCAGTGAGCTTCTTCCCCCAGTGAACTGCTCACCAGCACTTCTGCCCTGCATGTCAGCAGAAAGTCCCTCACAGAGACTCACTACACTGTTCCAGAACTTTAAGGCGGCAGACACTTACCGATAAAAAATACCTGCCTGTTGAACAGTCCAACTTTCAGCAACCCACCTGCACCAGAGATACAGGCTGGCATGTGGCGAAACACACACTGTTACTGTTGGGTTTCGATCTACAAGACTGAACACAGTCTAGAACTTACAGAGAAGTACACCCTTGCAAATGCGGAGACCAAAGAGACCACCATTCATTAACCTTCACTATGCAAAGGGAAAAGGTTTGACTTCCACGGGTTAAAAAATCCTACTGAGCTCCTCCATCAGGCCCCTAAATATTTCACCACTAAGTATTTTCTGTAGAGAAGATCTCTTAATTAGCCAGCTACCTTGAAGACCCGGGTTATAATCCTCAAAGCTGTCAATAATTCAAATGACAAGGACTCTGTCCTGTCAATGGTTTTGACCTAGCACAATTTAAGGAACACACCGGGTAGTGCAATGGGAGCGTGGAATCTTGGAAGTCGAGACGTAAGAACCAGTCTCTTAATTACACGTCAGCTCACAGATGAACCAGTTTCTCCAAACATTTTGAGAGGAAAGTGATCCAGTTCCTCTTTTCCAGGAGATTTCCTATTGCAGGAGATATCGGAAGGACAGCTGAAACACCACGGGAAGTAACGCCCTGAGCACCCAGATGAAAGAGAAGCCAAGATGACTAGGCACGCGGGGTGGGCAATGCTGACTCAAACCCTCAGACTGGGCCAAGGGCCTCCGAAGGATAACACGGCCAGTCACTTAATCCCTGTCACAGCTGCCTGTGGCTGAGCAGAGCACAGGATGACTGGCCTGGTAGGAATGCATAACATAACTGGCTCTTCTTCCCAGCTGTTCCTAAGGTCTATAAAAAGAGAAGGCGGCTGAACTAACCACCTTCATGCAGCTTGGGCACCGAATCTCTCAACTTTTCCAAGCACAGTATTCCTGGTTTACATACGGAAAAGCACAGCAATACAGAGGACATATATACTATGGTATATTTTTATTTCACAGTGAGAACCAGGATCTCTCTTTCTACAGTGATCACAGCTGCACAAACCGGTGCCCACTGCTGGCAGCCAAGACGCTAATCCTTCACCACATTATTGCAGTTTCCCCAAGAATCTGAACAGCAGTTTACCAGCAGAGGCAGCGAAAGACATTTTGAAACAGCGTAAGATGCCAGCAGAACCCTAGTCTGTACCTAACATCAGTGCTGGGGCTGCTGTATCTTCCTGAGAACACTTTTCATCTGGCCAGCTGCTTTGAAGCCTCTTTAATTCTTAATTTGTGAGGCATTTTCTCTTCCAGTACAGTTGATGAAAATCTTAGAGCAAAGTTCAAGGAGATGCTTTGTTTCTCAGTGGCAGCTTCTAGAACCAGAGGCAACATCCACCTGCTTATTCCAGGAGCTGTGGCTGCACTCTCACTTTCCTGCTCTTTGAAGGTCCAGCTGACCCTATTCCTGGTATGTTCAGATTCACAAAAGCAATGAAACACTGAATCTGTAGTATCTATGTATGGAAGGGCATAAATCCAGTATTTAAATCTGGATCCCAAGACAGATTTTTCCAAGGAATTTGTTGGAAAAAACAGCCAGGAACACACCACATTTTAGACCTTAAATATGAAGCACACAGACACAGAACACATGCATTCCACATAGCTGCTGCTAACCAAAAATCTCTACATACGCAAGTATGCACGTGTGGAACATGAATGTGGATAAACATCAGAAGAAAAAGTCAGATTTACACAGCAAAATAAGAAATAGGAAGCAAAGCAGGGTGAGAAATACTGAGCTCTGTTTCCTGAGCTATGAAACTCAGGAATAGAGTACAGTCAATGTTTCAGTGTTATGCTAGCTTTCACATTGCATATCAATTATAGACATTACAAGATATAGCTTTGTATCCAAGTGTATAATCTTATTTAAACTAAGATAAGCTTAATTTTCAAATAAATCTGGCCATGCCTGAGGAGTACCTATTTTCTTTATCAATAAAAGGTTCAGATTTAGAAACAATCTCTATCAATATGCATTTTTATTATATTGCCTTCCATCCATTTTTTTGTTTGGTTGTTTTGAGGTTTGTTTGTTGATGTTGTTTTGTCTTAGAAAAAAATATATATTTACACTATTTTAATTATTCAATTAAGTTTTTCAGCCTACATTTGAAATACAGGGTTGAAGGTGTCAAGCACGGTAAAAAAAATAACATGACCTATCATTAGCAACAAGACATATTCAATAAAAGCAACTGCTACACCAAACCACATCTTTATTTTAAACTGAATTGATGGAGGTATTGTGAACATCCCAGGACAAATTACTATGGGACTGAAACATTGCACGCAACGTGTTAAGATGATGTTCTCCAGTCCTATCAGCATTCCTCACATTGGCTGACTATTGCTATCAAAAAACAACACAGTACTGGGCCCCATTTTGTGAAATGTGTCATTACTGACAGTCCTAAACTCAAACTGAACCCACCTTAGAAGAGACTATGCAGTGACTACACCCATTTTAAGCAGTATTTATTTTCACCCTGCTAAATAAAGCACAAAAAAGCAAGGGCATTCTTTTTTAACTGCCTAGCATGCCATGTCACATTTTAGACGGAGTTGACTAACAAGCTCCTAAGAATTAACAATGTATGATAAGAAGATCCTTAAAATTGAGAGGAGTAGCAGCCATTTGATTTAGTAATCCCATGAACTATCAACTTCCTAAACAACAATCTGAATCACTGATAAAAGTATATAATAAAACTGAGTCAAAACCTATGTATACTAATTCTCCTAGCCCAGTTCACCAAAACTGTATGGAATGGAACACCCACTAAGAGAATTTGACATGAAGCAAGTTGGGTTAAATAAGGGTTCTCCTTTTTTGTTTAAAAGTTCTCCTTTTTTGTTTCTCCCCTGGAAAAGCCAAAAGGAATATGATGTCTATTTCAAATTTAGCAGACGGCTACAAGTCAGGCACTGGTAACTCATGCCAGCTAGCACACCATATAAATTGCTCATTTGTTTAATTTTGGTTACAGCCTAGTTCATGGGAGGTTCTTTTATCTTGTTTTAACAGACTTTTGCTCAATCTAGCAAACATGGCGAGGCTGGATAAAATTGTGAAGGCCTGGCTAATTCTGTTACTCCAAAACCCAAAATAAACTTATACATCTTTCTTACCTCCTTCTTCCCAATATGCTTCAGGAAACATGAAAGAAACAGAAATCCGTTCTGGCTTCAGAAGCAGACGGAGCCAGAGATTATTTTACTGACCAGCTGCTGTGCCAAGCCAGCAGGCAGCAGATGATGTGCTGTGCCTGCAGGACACCATGCATGCAATCTTCAGCTCCCCTGGGCTCAACTGGTGGCACACAACTGGTAGGCATGTGGAGCCTGTGCCCGCTTCACCATGTGGCCAGGAGCACCCACACGGTGACAGAAGCTGATGCTCCAGGTAGGAAGAATGGGACTTGGTAAATACAGGAATCAGGGCTGAGGGTGTTGGGGTAGGAGGGAGGAAGAAACAGGCCAGGTGTCCCAGTCAGGCTGATTTAGTGGAAGTCTGGGAGAACTACCTGACACAGGGAAACCAGATTAAGAAGACAGGTGGTGTTTGGAAACAAAGCTGAAATCCTGATATAAGGTAGTACACAGGTAGAGAAGATGGCTGGGCATAGTTTTCAAGTCGGACAGGCCCAAGGCAGGCCTTCTCAGCAGCAGAAGAAACCCTATTGTTACTTTTAGGAGAATAATTTACAGCTCCATCTCTAAATCTTTCCTGGAGCATCGTATGTAGATTTCTTTTCACTGGGCACTTGCAACCAGTGGTCTAGCAGCCTGGCTATTGCTAACCATCCCCAACAGCAGAAGAATTTCAAGAGTTATAGCATAATGAAAGCTGTCAGTTGTCCAAGCATCAAATCCCTTTTCCAGTTTTGCATAAAATTTTAAAAACACAGTAAGCCATGGGACAGTAGTAGCTTCCATTTTCTAAAGCAGAGGAAAGTAATTCTTGCTTGGAAGATGCACAAACAAGTCATTTTTCTTTTCCTTATAGCCTTCAATTTATCTGGAGCCTTTAGAAGTACGTATTTTTTTATTTTTTTTTTATCAAAAGCAGACAAAACTAGGTTCAAAAAAATAAAAATAAAATCCAGAGTTATCTACTGGAGTTTAAGTATTTGTGTTGAAGGGCAGACTTCATTCTGTTCCTTCATAGAGGTGTTCTCCAACACTTGCACATTCGGACTTCCAAATACAGATTCACAGAGACCTTCTAAAGTTTTAAGGAGTCCACCAAGCATACAATGGGACTTGGTAGGTCAGGTAGATGGAAAAGACCTTCAAGATCACCAAGTCCAACAAACCTAGATGATTCTACACACCATTGCCCACCACCAAATAGTATTATAGTTCTTTACTTATTCATGTTTTCATAAAAATAAATTCATCTTCAAGTTTCCAGTTATAAAAAATACCTTCTTTTTGAAATTATTATGCTCGTTACCATTTATATGAATGGTATGTGTAAACACAAGAATGAAAGCTAAGCTGCTTCTTGTTTAGAAGGACTGTATTTAAAAACAGTGGGAGCTTAGTATGCATTATTTAAGAAGATTTCCCTCTGGTTTAAAGGAGTAGCAGAGCAATTATACTGTAAAATTGGGTATTTAACAGAAAACTTAAAACAAAACGTGTGGGTTTCAGAGTTTGTTTTTTTTCAGTAGTAAGACTTGTAAGTGAGGAGTTCCTAAAAGCTGGTAGAGCTTCCCCTCTCAAATATAACATAGAAACCAAACTGACTGCCAAAGACTTGGTTAGAAAGTTAGGCTTCATTATTCCTCTGAATCCAAAAAAAAGGCATTAAAAGGCATTTAAATCTTTTACTATAATTTGGAGGTAGTCTTTAAAATAATACATTATAAACACTAGAACTACTTAAAAGTAGGTTATCAACCACTGTATTACAAACAGCCTCCATCAAATTTTTTTAGAATCACAGAATATCCTGAGTTGGAAGGGACCCACAAGCATCATCCAGTTCAACTCCTGGCTCCACACAGGACCACCCAAAACTCAGCCCATGTGTCTGAGAGCGTTGTCCAAACTGCCCTGTGGAGCCTGTCCCAGTGCCCGAGCACCCTCTGGGTGCAGAACCTTTCCCTAACCCCCAGCCTGACCCTCCCCTGTCCCAGCTCCATGCCGTTCCCTCGGGTCCTGTCGCTGTCCCCAGAGAGCAGAGCTCAGCGCCTGCCCCTCCGCTCCCCTCGTGAGGGAGCTGCAGGCCGCCATGAGGCCTCCCCTCAGCCTGCTCTGCTCGGGGCTGAACAAACCAAGGGACCTCAGCCTCTCTTGACACATCTTCCCCTCCAGACCCTTTGCCATCTTTGCAGCCTTTTCATGTACTGGAGCTGTATTTTGCAACCAAAATTTGTGCCAATCTGATATGGAGGGAAAAAAAAATATCAATACTTGTATTTTAGAGGTTCTGCTTGAATAGTCTTGTTCTTCAATTCTCTGGAAACATTAATAGCTGTATCTAATAGCTAACAGTATTCTTGGCTGCATTAGGCAAAGTCCTGCCAGCAGGGCAAGAGAGGCGATCGTTCCCCTTTAACTCAGCATTGCTGAGGACACACGTGGAGCACTGTGCCCAGTTCTGGGTCCCCCAGTGCATGAAAGTCCTGTACATACAGAAAAGAGTCCAGTGGAGGCTGCAAAGATGATCAAGGCACTGGAGCACCTCTCCTTTGAGGAGGAGAGGCTGAGGGAGCTGGGACTCTTCAAGCCTGGAGAAGAGGAGGCTCAGGGGGATCTCATCAATGTGTATAAATACCTGAAGGGAGGGTGCAAAGAAGACAGAGCCAGGCTCTTTTCAGTGGTGCCCACTGGCAGGACACAAAGCAATAGACATAAACTGGAACAGAAGTGGTTCCATCTGAGCACCAGGAAGCACTTTGTCACTGTGTGTTTTACAGAGCAGAGGCACAGGTTGCCCAGAGAGGCTGTGGAGCCTCCCTCCCTGGAGATCCTCAAAAGCCACCCGGATGTGGTCCTGGGCAAGCAGCTCTGGGTGTCCCTGCCTGAGCAGGGGTTGGAGCAGGTGGCCTGCAGAGGGCCCTTCCAGACTAACCATTCTGTGATTCTGTAATGCTTGCTCTACAACACTTCCCTTTTATTCCTCTGAACACTGTTTTATTTCAGAACATCTGTATAGAATCTAACAGCATAAAATCGTAAAGTCATAGAACCATTTAGGTTGGAAAAGACCTCTAAGGTCATCAAGTCCAGCCGTTAACCTAGCACTGCCAAGTCTACCACTAAATCATGTCCCTAAGCGCCACATCCACATGTCTTTTGAATACCTCCAGGGATGGTGACTCAACTACTTCCTTAGGCAGCCTGTTCTAACACCTCACAACCTTTTCAGCAAAGAAATTTGTCATAGCGAAGAAAGATGTCACAATAGCCTCATCATTGAATTAGACTATTTCAAGGGACTATTCACTGTTTTACAGAATAAGATCTACATATCATTAAAAATTAAGTAACAAGAACCAGCCATGAATAAAAATCAGTTTATAACTGCTCAAAAACAAACCACTGCACATCCCTAGGTATTTTTTTTCCTAATGTTAGTATGCATGATCCAGAGTCAGTAACCTAGCCAATGTATTACCAGAACGCAGTAATGCCACCTGCTATATTATACACAAACTGAAGGGCTTATAAAGAGTCAGAAAATTTTGACAGAATTCAAGACATTTATTATCATGAATCTTACTGTAATGTCATGGATGAATAATAAATATTAATGTGATATCACTGTTTTCATAGTGTGTAGTAATTCTACTAGATCATGCCCTTTATCAAATACTCTTGAATGGGAGGATGAGTGATGGTGTAAATAGCACAGCCCATTGCAGGTTTGGTGGTTTGTTTTCTTTCCCCTTTAAGCTTTTTGGTTCGCAACACTTCAGTTTAGACAGCACCACCAGGGTTCAAACATAATTAACCACTGTATAAATTCGTCATTAACTACACTTCATGTAATGCATCTCCCAGTTGCATCTAAATGTCTTAGCAGTGTACACACAAAAAAGTTCAGTACATGAGTAAGAAATGGTTGATTGACAGATTCCCCACCATCAGAATCTAAAGCTGTAGCAGTTATTGTAAACAGTGATAAAAAACTGTTGAAATGGCAGCTAGACGCCCCAAGATAACAGGGCCAGAAATATGTGCTATAGTGATAAACCACAAAACTAAAGTCTGAGAGACAGATAAATCCTAATCTTTTGCTTTTAACAAAAAAAGGAAAATAGCTGATAAAATATAGCCTAAAATGCAATTTTTAACAAACATATCATAATTTAAAGGAACAAAATTAGAAATCAGATAGTTTTCCCTTTTCCTGTTATTTACTCCTTCCTCCCATTATATCTCTAAAATGCACAAGTACCATTGGCAATGTTTGCAGCTTACTGGCAAAAATAACAAGCAATCCTCCTTATCACCGTTATCTTCAGAATAGCACAGAATACTTTTCAAATGTCTCTTTTCATGGTTAAAGTATTTTACATCTTTCTTTCTATAGAACCTAAAGTTGAGAACAAGGAGCTAAAATTTTAACTGGCTTTGTCTACTAGTTTTGATTAGAGCCCTGGAATCTCCTTTAATCACAGACATCATCAGAATTAATTTCATGTTTCTCCCCAGGACATCTTTAACTTATATGTTGATTCCTATCACTGATCTTAGTCCATAGCACAAAGGGAAATTACAGTACTTTTAAATACATCATATGTAGGAAAAGATCTGCACTTACCAAGTGGACATAAGGCACAAAGTATCCAAAAAGTGCAGCTGGAATCCCAAAAGCCCAGATTCGGTAACTCATAACTTTGAAAACGGAGAAATTGAAAATCTTTTTCTCAGGAGGAAATCTGAACTTGCCCTTCTTTGCTCCCTCCTTGTCTTTGGCGTTGGGAATGAGGGGTTTGTACGTAAAGCCAGCCAGAAACAGAATAAACATAAGAATGCACAGGACCCGTAAGGTGTTGAACAGGCCAACAGAATCAATCAAAACTCTCAAGAGGAAGGGCAGTGACACAGTGAACAAGCTGCTGCCAGCAGTGACGATGCCATTCACTAGTCCAAGGCGTTTCTTGAAATAGTGCCCAAGAATGACCAAAGATGGCTGGTACGCAAATGAGCAACCACAGGCAAATAAGACTCCATAGGTGAAATACAGAGGTTCAATGGTGCTATATCAAAAGAAAAGAAAAAAATTAATGTTTTGTTAAGAACTTATGCTCACATTCAACTACCATATACAAGAGTTTTTCTAATGAACTGACATATTTTCAGGTGTGAGTTAAGAGTTTATATGTACTTGTGGTTGAATTACACTGTGTAGACTTAATTAACCAACTCTTTTTTCTAATGAACATTTCCGAGAACTTCACTGAACACAAGAAATCAATATTATATTTCAGTAGAATTACACCAAGTAGTCTGAATAAAATTTTTAAAATCATTGTCAAGATGAGTTAGCCAAATACAACTTTAAACATTTTAGTTTTTTTTTAATTATTATTTTTAGTTTTTAGTGTTTGTTTTGTTTGTTTAAATAAAATTATATTGCTTTGACTTACACATTGCTTCCCTGTTCTAGCAGTTCAAACATAATATTTGGTCCTCCTCATGAGCCCAGAAGAATTAAACATTTACATAGTTTATTATGAAAATAAAACAGCAAAAGCAGTAAGCATTATTAGTAATATTTTTTTCTCAAGTTGTGGTAATATAAACCATTATTAGGAAATGACAGAATTTTTAGTTATTAGAGTTTAAGACAAATATTCCCTTCTTTATTATATATTCTAAATTCTTCGTTTTGATTCAAATACTGGATAGGCCAAGAAAGAAAAAAAAAATTAATAATGAAATATTTCAGCTCTTGTTAAGGAGGATCCCCATCACAAGTTTCTCCACCATCATCTACTATACAACATGACTGAAATTAATTAAGACCATTGCATTATACCACAGACAGACATAAAAAGCTCGTTGTGTAAGAAATGTTAACAGTATGAAGTAGCAGTGTTAGTATTAAATTAGTACTCTACTATCGATAATTCAAAGAAAACATTTTTACATTTTGATGAAGGGGCACCAACGTGTGAGAAGTATTATACTAACTTTCTGAAGTGAAATGTGATATTTTTACTTTTTTTTTTTATATTATGTTTATAAATGAACCATAGGTTCTTTTTAATCTGCTAGCACCTGCTTTTAAAGCAGTTGCAGAAAACCAGTTAAATTGTTCGCCAATATATTAACCAGTTTATTTATTTATTAATAGTATGAATGCTTTATTTGGCGTGTTTCACCACAGAATGTTACCTGCCAGCATCTCTGCATACCCCAATATGTTCTGCAAGCTTCCCATGCAATTACAGAAATTCTTAGAAAACAGTATTTGATTAACACGTCTTACACCATCAACTATGGTGTTGTGTGTAATTGTGAAAAGGACTACATGTGTAACATTATTGTTGCTTTCTAAATTAAACTATCAATTTATAAAACATTATATACGAGGTAGCCAAAAGAAACAACGTAAGAGGGAAAGACTGATTACCTTAAGCAATGGAAAACATCCAAGAAAAATAAAATCAGAAGATATAAAATGAGAGGAGGAACATAATATAGTAAGGACAAATAACTTTTGCTTCCTTTCTGTGGATTCAAACAGTTTGCAGTATGACATACATCAAAAAATATTTTTCCTGCACTGCAAATGCTCTTACATCTCAGCTTCCTAAGAGATACAATTTGTATCAGGTATGTATGTAACAAAAGCAGTAAATCATATTTAAATTTGCCTGCTGTATGAAATTTCATCACTTCTAGAACACTTCTATATCTGAACTATACATCCTCAATTAACTGATAACATCAGCATAAATCATTTTATAGTGTAAGTAACATAATAAAACACTAAGAATGCACATTAACTTGTAAAGTACTATAATAAGAACTCATCTCTTATCCAAAGCACAAGTGCTCCTCAAATTCTAAAACAAAATTCAAACAAGCTAAAGTATTTTTTTTTTAAAACCGGTACAAAATAACTTCCTTTTGCATGCAGCTTCTGTGATGTTGTTCCAGTGGATATCAGGGAAATGTATAAAGATAATAACCTTTTCTTCAAAGGCAGGAAACATTTTCCCTTTTAATTTACAGTAATCAGGCTCCATTAGTATTTATCAGTTACCACAATATTGTGTTAAACAGGGAGAAAAGACTTTTCCAATACATATTCTTTAGTTTTCACCTCAAATGTGGTGACAAGCCTCTTAAAACATATCAGAGAGTAGGTGCTCTGTTTTGTTTGTTTGCTTTAAATAAAACATACTTGCATTTGGATTAACTAAAAAAAAGAAGACTTGCTCAAGTAGCAAGTAGTAGTTTTCCTTTTCCCATAAATATTATTTATTCCCAGAATAAAAAAAAAAACACAAATCTCAGCACCTAAACCAGGACCACTTGTCTTCTCTTTCAGTAAACTTGTGGGTATGTTTTCACATTAGAGGACATAACCCAAAGTAGATGCATTAGCTCAGGCATAGTGCCATGCAGCACAATATCCACCCATTCAGGTAACAGACAGCTCACATCTGTCTGGTTCAGAACAGAGGCACAGAAAACACATTTTCACAAGTCTGTTAGTATAGATATGTTTTCTTCTACGTAGAAAACTTTTCAGAATTTTGCTTTTCGTTTAAGCCTTGTATGCACTTAGCAGAGTCTCTGTTCTCTGCTAAGGGTGGAAAAGGCAGACTGAGAACTAGATGTAACTATAGCTTATTTTGCTATTTTCCTATCTTCACTAACCAGTTTCTGCTGATGACTAAAGTAAGTTTCCTGTTTCCTCATCTTCTACTGTGCATGTCCAACAAATCAGTCACTCGAACTTCTTAGGATTTATTCTGCAAAAGTTACAGAAAATAAAGTGTAATCTGGAGGGAAGAAAAACACCCATCTACCGTTTAAGTATTTTCAGTCACACAAGAAAGAACTGAGATTTCCTTAAAGACAGTAAACTCTAACTCTAAGCATATATCATTATACCAAGTTTGTCACTATCTTAGGGTTAGGCAACTGGAACAGGAAGAATAGAAGAAAACATTGTTTTGACTGAAACATTAACACCTCCCTGGAGGTTACTGCATAGTCTTGCTGTTGATACATTCATACATAGCAGCTCCTGTTAAATAGGGTGTGCTGTTATGAGGTTAGATTATATGTTTAAAAGAATTTTTGAAGTTAAAAGCACCACGTACAGTTTTGACAAAAGTCATATAGTTAGAAAAACAGAAACAGATAGAACAAAGTTTCTAAGCTTCACCTAGCAGATAATATAAAGTAGCACTGCTTATTTCTTCATATTCTGCTGATAGGACCAACATAACCTCTACATCGTAAAACTGATAAAAATACTTTAAATGTAAATAAATTCTTTTACCTTACAAAAGAACTTGAAAGGAGTCCAACAAACCCTACTGCAGCTCCAATAACAGCAACTTTTCGACAACCAAACAGGTCTGTGAATATGCTGACTATTGGAGAACAGAAGAAGACCATTCCCATAGAAAGAGAGCTCACCCATGCTGCAGAACAGAAAAAGACAGTGTTTTAGAAGACTGAGTAATTTAAGCTTTCAGCTACTATTTGTTTTAATTCAGAAACACATCACGATACCTAAAACTGTACACTTTTATAGTTTTTAAAATACATTTACCTAACATGGTAAAAATTAAAAGCCTGACCAATTTACATGATCAAATGATTTAGACTTCATCAGCTCAAGAAATACAATTATCTACAGAAATTATTATTGCTTTTCTTTCTTTTTTTTTCAACACAATTATTCCACCAGTGACTGAGCAAGTATTCAAGATGATGACTAGGCCATTAAAGATAACTCCACATTCATTCTGAAATATATTAATACATTTCACTTGATTTAATTCTATGCTTCAATGACTTTAAACAGCTAGGTTTGCTGAAAAGTTTAACAAACTTTAATTGCATGGATCTAGATCCAGCTCCAGCTCTACAAGTATTGTTTAAACTATAGTTGTTTGTTTATAAACGAGTCTTTAGATCATTAAGACTTAGTTCAGATGAGTACACTGAAGTTACAAAACACGCTTTTGGGGCTGAATTTCAAGCATACCAAATCACATGCTACAATATCTTCAAGTAACTTAGGTGGAAGAGTATTTGATTCATTTTAAATTAAAAATCAACTTTCTGCTTCACTTTACACAGGCATACAGAACTGCATCATTTACCAGCTATCATGTAATCATTCTTCTAAATACACTTTAGTAATGTTACACTCAATGGTGCTCCCAGGTCATAAAGGTAAACTATGCTGTTCTAACACAGGATTTATAACAAGCATATCTAAGTGGGTAAATTTCCCCATCTATTTAGGTTAAAAAAAAAAATAGTGAAAAAAGCTGTTGATGCAAGATGCATTGGGAAAAAAGTACTTTAACTTCTTTCTGGAATAGGTTTAGATTCGTGTAACAGGGATTTTGTTTAGAGTATCTTTGCTAAAGACAGTTAGATAACAATTGTGATTCACTGATAAGGGTAAATAAGACTGCTTGAAATTAATAAGTATCCAAGAGACCTAAGGGACGCTATTTGGAAGCAGATATACCAACACCAAGATTTTTAAGCTGCTGAAGTGCTGATGAGGCATATGCACTGATGAAGACCCCATTGTGCTATGCACTGAAAAAACACAGACTAAAACAAACAAGCAAACAAAGAACCATTTCTTCAAAAGAGTTTACAATGTAAATGAAAGACAAAAGAACAGATGGCTAGAGACAAATAATGAGAGCACATGAAATAAAACCTTAATTTTAGTGCAAACAATGATCTCAATGAACTATGAACTGTTTGGGATAGTTTGTTTTTATGTGCGTGTGTGTTGGTTTTTTTTGTTGTTTTTTTTTGTTTGTTTGTTTTTTTTGAGCATGTGATAAATATCGTGGAGTTTCAAGGAGCATTTTGTAGAGGAGAAAGGTACTTTCATGGGTATTTGTTGCATTTCCTGGGCCTGACTAACCCAAGCCCAGTCAGCCTTGCACCTTTCACAATCCAGTGATGCTGAAAGGTAAGGGACAAATTTATGAAATGTCTGTCCTTCCTCTTCCTCTGCAGTCAAAAAAAAAAAAAAAAAGGCTCAAAAGCACCTTGGATGTGGCAAGAGAAGACCCAAGCAAATGCACAGATGGCTGCTGATGTTCTACAATTCATAAGCAGGAGTCAGAGGGATCAACTGCTCTCACAGCCTGGAGACCAGCCAGTTGTAGAGCTTCTGAGATGTCAACTTAACATCTGCAATATCTCATCACCACAGAACGCTTTGGGTTGGAAGGGACTTTAAAGAACATCCAATTCCAACCCCCTGCCATGGGCAGGGACACCTCCCACTGGACCAGGTTGCTGAGGGCCTTGTCCGGCCAGGCCTTGAACACCTCCAGGGATGGGGCATCCACAGCTTCTCTGGGCAACCCGTGCCAGTGCCTCACCGCCCTCTGAGTGAAGGATTTCTTCCTTAAAGAAGAAATCATCTGCAAGACTCCTCACTTTTTTATTTATCTTGCCCAGAGTGAGCTGTACAGAGCCTCCAGTTCCGCTGTCCAAAGGAAGTAGCGTACGCAGGTAGAAGGAACATCCACGCTCCCCCCCGTCAAACGTGACAGCTCTGCCACCCTGGGCAGCCCCCAGCTCACTGCGTGACTCAGGGGGACGGCTGCCTCTGCCACCTGCAAGGCCAAGAGAACAGGCAGCTGGAGCTTGAGAAGTGGGCACTGAAATGCCCGCTGCCATCAGGTTGGCAGCGGTATGAAGGTCCAAGGAACGGCTGAAGCTCCTTTCTGCCAGCCTTTCTGCCTCCCTATGAGAGGACAAGGGCAGCCGCGGCACCAGAGAAGCCCACCAGCGATTGCTGGCTGTGAGCATCCAGTCTCTCCTGCGTGGGTACAGGCGCCTCATCCACTGCGACAAGCGAGCTGAAGAAGGTGGGCAACTGAAAAAGTTCAAGTAGCCTGCATAAAGGCACAGACTAAGTTACTTCAGATCCCCATGTGAGCGTGCAGCAGTCCTATTTCCCAGTTAGCACAGGCTGTGTGGTTCGTGTAGCATTCTCCTTGGCTTAATCAAATAGTTTGTAGTACTTCTTAATGGCTTACAGAGCTAATAAAATTAGAATATAAAAGCCTGCAGTGAAAACATTCAGCTCAAATGACATTCAATTAGCAACATGCTGACTTTGTCTTTTCATGTTTCCTAATGAAAGAAACATGCCTTTATCACTTGATTTCCTCCTTATTACAGCAATGACAGGCTGGCCTAAAACAGAAGGATGGCTCCACAGATTTCCCACATAGCGTGCAGCAGAAAGGAAGGACAACGACCTTATCTGAATGCGCTGGGTTTACACAGCAAGGTTTTGGTAGCCAGAGGGCTGTAGAAAAAGTTAATTCCATCCCTGCCAGGCTCAGTACAACCTCCACGGCGGGTCCCTTTTGGAGCTGGCTCTGATCTGACCTGGGGCAGCTGCTGGGCTCTGCTCACAGAGGCCACCCCTGCAGCCCCCTGCACCCAAGCCCTTGCCACGTAACCCAACGCACTGATGCATTTCACAACAGCACTGCAATTGAATCCAGAAGCAGGAGTCCACGCTTTACCACTTATCCACCTGCAGGAAACCGCAGCCCTCTAATGTACAACTGTGAGTTTGTATGAGGTTCTTGGACCCTACAGAAACACAGCTTACAGAGATATTGTTGGCATGCCTTGTATAAACACCCTGATTATTTAACAGAAAGAAGGCTCTCTAAGTTAAACTTCATATGTATGCATACTTCAAGAAAATTTGTTTTCATCCTTTATGAAGAAGCTCAGCACCAAAAAAAACAAATCTAAGATATCATAAGCAGAAGAGCACATGTGAATCATTTATTTCCTTAAGGCAAACTAGTCTTGCTGCAATATCTTGATCCTGTGAAGAAGTTGATGGACATAAAATATACTCAACAGATCTATGTGATTTTCAATTTTTCTTTGCTATAATAAGCTTTCAGGCATTCTCACACACTTCTTACACTCAGTATGAGAAAGGTACAACAAGTTGTGGTTGTCTTCTGCATTTTAAAACATAAATTACAGTAACTGTCCCAAATAAGTAATATGAAAAATTACAAATGCACAGCTTGCCAGGATTGCAAGAGTTCTCCAGAGCACTTATTACATACTAATTAAAACATTTTTCTTCCAGGCTATTGGCTGCTTTCCTGGCCACATGCTGGCTTTATTCCAAAGCTGTTAGTTCAGACAGTAATACAACACCTAAGTGCTACATGTAACTGCATTAACATTCATACACAAAGCATTTTGATTGCCACAGAAGAAAAGCTATTCTTACTTTAGGAGGACTTAAGCCCTCCTTTAGGCACTGGAACTTAAGAATTAACTCCTCAAACCACGAAACTGCAAAACAACCAATTATTGAGCTTCCTTAGAAGACATAACAGAAGTTACTTCTTACATTAAAAATATCAGGCCATTGATATTGATATACCATGCCTATCGGTAGCATTGATATACCATGCCTATTGGCAGCAACTATATCGAAAAGTGTTTCTATGCCACTGAAAAAAAAAATACTGTAACTAAAATTATACCGAAATAAAAATCACAGCTACATGTCCTTTTCTTATCAGTTCACTACAAGTATAAATAATGCAGCTGTAATCTGAGTGTATGCTTGCACACTACTTGTGTTCAAAGGTCTACAGCTATAGTATATATATACACACATACAGCGATGCAACTATATACGCATACTCCACAAATATGTTGCTATTTTACTTCTTTTTTAATTAATTTTTTTTAGTAATTTAAATGGCATGTCTTTTGCTTTAGCAATAAATGTAAGCATCCAATATCTGACTGTTCACAAAATCATTCCCATTGTCACAGCTGGATTATGCAATACACATTTATGTCCCAAACTACGTATCAAGCTGTCAGAAGTTTTAGTTCACTCTCTAAACACAAACACAAGGACTTAGAAGACAACAGAAAAGAAAGCATTAATACCAAAGCATATTGGAATGCTTTAACTATGCATAAATATAAATAAAGGCTACCCCTCCATAGCATTCCTCTTTACACCAAAATTTTTCTGTGCATTACTCTAAGTCTTATCAGTTTTATCCTCACAAATGTCTTTCAAGTGGTTGGCTTAATACAGTAATAACACAGTTCATTCCCTAATGAACTTCAAGATTTTTTAAAAATATTTTCCCCTGAGAATTTTCTCGTTGAGACAGAGAACAAAAAGCTATTGTCTGGAAGAGAAGTGATAGGGGCAAATGAAGAGAAGAATATTTAAACTGAGGATTCAAAAGCAACTCCGAAAATATTTTGTTTCCCCACATTAAAAAAAAAAAAAAAGACGTGTTTGTGTAGCTCATGTAGCAAACCAAGACAGCAGTATAATTACCCTTCACAGGACAGCTGGGAGAACAATGTATTTGGCAGTACACGCGCTAAGACGGAAGCACAGACCTTCGAAAGCGAGAGCGAGCTTTCTAGGTTTAATATCACAGCAGATCCCCATGCACAAAGACCTACAGCTACACTGTTTTGAAACATCTGCAGAACAGCCTGGCCAACCACCACCTACAATGCTGCTTGCTGTCAGGTGTGCTTCCTAAAAACCCTATCTCCCACTGTCCCCTTGGGTAACGAGCACAGTAGTTCGGGCTGTACTACACCAATGGTTGTCCGTACAGACTGTAACGATGCTGGGTAATGTAAAGCTCTTGTTTTAACTCGAAATGAGCAGAAAGTACAGAACCAGGGACAAACTGCTTCAGACTCTAGAACTGAAACCCTGTCAGTCTCTAGATTTATAAGACGGAAATAAATACTTCTCTCACATACTAAAGAAAACATGTGAGATTCTTATTGTTTCAAGTACCCTAGAAAGTAGATTTCTAAGAAAAAATATTTCGAAGTGAATGTGTAAAATAAGCAATATAGGACAAGTTATATGGGCAGCAGACGTTTAACAACTTTCACTGTCACACACTGAAAAGGTTTGCAGGGAAAAAAGTAATCTATTACAATGAAATTATAATACAGAGTTAATGTAGCTGCTTAAATAATGGCACTTAGTAACTTCTGAATACACAACTTTAATGCTATTTAGGAGTGTCTTCCTTGTATTTTTATAAAAATACTTGAAGAAAATGGAACGATAATATTCACAACAGAAGTATGAAGGTTTTCATATTAAGTGATTAGCTGTGATTTATGCAAGAACAGGGAAGAATGTAAGTACTCTCCCAGCCTCAAACCATTCAGAGCCGAGGAACTTCTTGAGCCAGTTTTTTTTTCTGTTTTGAAAATAATAATAATATTTTTTTTTGCCCCCAGTGCATTCATTGGCATTCAAGTGAGACTTCTCTTATGAGAACTTCTATTTCTATCCTCTCCCAGAACATTTATACACTTTCAGCACCCACATCATCTTACAGCAAACTACTCCATAACTCAACTATAGGCTTTGTGAAAGACAGTCTTCATCTCTTATTAATAATTCCTTGCCCGCATAATCAAATTTACATGGCATTTGTTTTAAGAAAGAAGGAACTGCAATACTGTCTAGATCAAAGACTAATTTAGCCTAGCATCCTGTTTCTGACCACCACAAAATACATAGATAAAGAACATTTAAAACAGGGCTAGCATACTGTAATACCTTTTCCCTAGCTATGTTCTCCCAACATCCAGCAATAAGCAGCTTAGAAACCTCATAGAATCATAGAAACATTAAGCTTGGAAAAGACCTCCAAGATCATCTGGTCCAACCATCCCCCTACCACTACTATCACCCACTAAACCATGTCCCTAAGAACCAGGTCCAACCTTTCCTTGAACACCCCCAGGGACGGTGACTCCACCACCTCCCCGGGCAACCCATCCCAATGCCTGACTGCTCTTTCTGAGAAGAAATGTCTCCTCATTTCCAACCTGAACCTCCCCTGGTGCAACTTGAGGCCATTCCCTCTAGTCCTATCACTAGTTACCTGTGAGAAGAGGCCGACCCCCAGCTCCCCACACCTTCCTTTCAGGTAGTTGTAGAGAGCAATAAGGTCTTCCCTGAGTCTCCTCTTCTCCAGACCAAACAACCCCAGTGCCCTCAGCCGCTCCTCATAGGACTTGTTCTCCTGGCCCTTCACCAGCTTCGTAGCCCTTCTCTGGACACACTCCAGGCCCTCGATGTCCTTCTTGTAGTGAGGGACCCAAATCCGAGCACAGCACTTGAGGTGTGGCCTCACCAGAGCAGAGTACAGGGGTTTTCCAAAGCAGAAGGCTGCATCTAAACATTTTTCAAGAACATTTAGCTCTACCGATAACACTTTGGCTTCACTGCATTTTACTGTAATCAGTTACAGAACACGCTCAGACACCAATACCACCGAAAACCAAAACAAACCAAAACAAAAAAAAAAATCTGCATGTATTTGGATTATATTTCCCACAGTTAGCAATGACTTGCAGGTATATTTACTGAGTTCAGTCTACTAAATGTATGCTTAGTCATTCAGCAGTACCACAACACAGCAAGTCTAAGGAGGCTACCTGCAAGCTCATGTATGAGGACAGGCTACAGTTTTGGATTTGTTCAGCTTGTAAGCAAGAAGAGCAGCAGCTCAAAAGAAATGTAATTACTGGCTCCAGACATCCAACAGGTGATTATTAGAGAATGCAGGGCTAGCCTTCAGCAGTGAATAGTGACAGGGCAAGGAATAACTGATACAAACCACAATAAATAATATCCCAGTCAGACGGTACAAAGGCAGTGAAACACCAGAATGTGTGGTCCAGAACAGCTGTGGGATTTCCTTCCCTGGATATATTGAAAATGTGACTGGACAAGGCCCTGTGAACAACCTGATCTAATCCAGAAGTTCAATGCACTTTCGAACCAAATAATTAGCACTTAGACCAAATAATTAGCCTCTTCCAACTCAAGTCGTTCCATGATGGAACAGTCCATTTAGGGAACTCCTCCATTTCTGGAGGAATACTGTTTTAAATCCTTGCTTCTTGAAAAAAAATAGGTGCTGAAGATCATGTTAATAAGCCTCAGCAGTTCCTCAGAATAAAATAAAAATAAAAAATCTCAGGCTAGAAATGTTAGGCCAGCCATCAATCCCTTGTATGTGGAACTTAGGAAGAAAAAAAAAGGGCAAAGCTGAAAGATTAAGATGCCTTCCCTCCCTCCCCTCATCCCCCTCAGGAAATGGAAAGGAGTAGATGGCATCCCTGAATTCTAAGCCAAAGAGATCCTTACAGGCAGATCTCTAGAAACTATTATTAGCATTACAGATGTGAGCTTCATTATTATAAAACTACTAATCTCCCTACTACTGATGCAGTTTTTCCATCAAAATTGTTTTCTTCCTATTGCACGTACCCAGAAGCATGGGGTTACCCTCTGCCTAAGACACTCCAGACACATCCTCTTTTCCCCATTAATTATTTTTTTTTTTCCTTCAGGGCAAAGCTAGTAATTTCTAAAACGTGGAACTGTTCAACAGCCGTTAGTAACGGTCCCACAGAACCATCAGACCCAGCAAGTACCAGAATACCCTCGCATGCCCACAGAGCCCCTGTAGGTCAGCCCCCCTAGAAGTTGCCAGCCCTATTTTTAACCAGCCTATCACTAGCCAAAGATGTCAAATGACTTGCACTACATTCCCTGCTGACAGGAGCTCACGAAAACTGTCTGACGGCTCAGTAGCTTCTCATGAATTCTGACGAATTTAATGTCATTAGAGTACCCCCGTGTTCCTATCACTGGGGGCACAGTGGAGGGAACAACTGAATTTCCACCTAGTCATTCCCATTACTGAGCAATCCACAGATCACAGAACCATACGTCAGTAGACTTTGAAATGTAGGTAGCATTGTGACATATATATATATATACATATATATATATATATACACACACATGACATCTAGAATTCCCACTGTCATTAACTGAGTGCACTGATTGTTCTACTCAAAAAGACTGCTGATCCCATTTAGAGCGAGTATGTGTTTAAGGTCTAAAAATAAATTTATGACATAATGCTGCTACAGGAAGTATCCTATACTCTGAACTCAGGTTACACTGCAGATATCTGAGGCAGGCTCTCCCTTAAAGCAACGCTAACCAAAATATGAGCCCTGGTTTAAATGAAAATTATAAAATATTCAGGGCAAAGAAATTTTAGTGCAAGGAAATAGCTTTGGTGTTCCCAAAAGATGTTATCTTGAACAGTCTTTAAGAATCAGAATGATCTATAAATGATTCTGATCAGATTTCCACAACACAAAGAGATCATGACTAATACATAAACACTGATGAACCTGGCATGAGTAGAAATACCTGACAGGAATACAACGCATTGTTTTTACCCCAATCCTCCTTTCTCTTGTCCTTTGGGAGCAAGTCAATTATTAAATAACCTAATTACTGAAAGATGTTGGGAATTACAATGAATCAGAAACCAAGAACTATATATGACCCGCTGGATCCCAATAAAGAGATCTCTGAACAGATACGCTGTCTCCATAATCAAACTGTATGCTATCACAACATCAAGTCATTAACAGACCACCTGAATCAGTTTATTCCACAGAATGAAAAGACTGAACTCAACAGACTTTACAAATAGCTGTACAGTTTACTATGTTTATTTGTAGCATCTCTTCAGCACGCCCTGTGACTGTCCAAAATGCTACTTCAGATTTCAATGTGCCATTTTGACCTTCATGCAACAGGGTGGAAAGAAGTATAAGCTTGCCCATAGGTTGTGAAAGTAGCAGAGTAAGTTTATATCAAGAGAAAGAAAACAGAAAAATGGGTGAAGTCAGAAAAAATGCAGTGATGAAACAGCTAGATGCAGTGATAGCGGATAACTGATTGCTTCACAATTTAATTTATGCTTGCTAAAATAACACAGGCTTAGGCAGTTTTGAGGTTGTTTTGGGTTTTTTTTGCTTGTTGGTCCCCACCCTTAACAAATAAACAAATCAGATAGTACTGTTGAATCCAAAGCGAACATCATAGGAAATTAATCATGGTGTTCTCTTCAAACTATGTGACAACAAATAAGAATCTAAAATGGTTAAAGAAAGATGTCCTTACAGACAAACAACTTTTACTATTAGAACTTCAGAGCTTCTATAAAATTGGCAAAGTTAAAGTAAAATAAACAAATATTTAAGTTAATAAGAGCTCAGAAAACAAAAGCTCAAAAATAAAAAATGCACTGTTAGTCAAATTCTGCTAGTAGAGATTACAAACAAAAGCCTTCAGGAACCTTTTAAAAAAGGCTGAAGTCAATCATTAACAGAAAAACATACGCGTTTCCATTTCATGGCAAACTGAGTTTGACCTTTGACACTTAATGAAGTCTGAAAATGCTGTGGTAGGAAGAACAAACAAGGAACAGATCGATAAGAAATGGCTGTAATCCCTTGTTTTTCCTTTTAGAAGTCATACAAGAATGTTTTCTGCTGACTGAGACAGTTTTTAAAGCACAACATAATCATATTTTTAACTACTGGCCTGAAAAATTGGAGTTCCATTTCAGATTCCCAGGCATGCTTTCATCTTTCCTTCCCTCTTTCCCCCACCCCAAATTAGCACTGTTTTGTTTTTGTTTTTTGTTTTTTGTTTTTTTTTTCTCTAAATACCAACCAGATTAACACCAAGAATCACGTTCTATTTTGATTTAGGATCAATAAAACTCTGCATAACAAAGTGTTAGCTCCTCAATTCAAAGATGACAGCCTGATTTGCCAGAAGGGTTTATTGCTAACTGCTGTCACAACCAAGTTACACACATAACCAGAACACATCTGCAACCAAACGTGTCATGCAATGGTCTTGTGTTTTAGAGTTGTACTGTGGATTATATGACAAGACCCAAATTTTAAAGTTCTCGGTGAAGCTACTAGTCTTTTTCCTTTCCGCCCATCTCACTTGGATTGGGTAAGGACCTACAAATCAAAATTGTCTTTTAAATGATACAAGCCTATGGCACTTCTACAGCATCAAGTCCTTGTGAGACCATGATGAAGATTAAAAGACACAATAATAAGAAGAAGAATAAAAAAAAAAACCAGCTAAATTTGGTATACTATTTGCAGTCCAGGACAGTAGCTTACCATCAAGCAGCTCACAAATTCATTCTAACTTTTCACATACAAAGATCCTTCTGAACCCATCACAGTTGGCTAAGAGACCCCATCACACCTCAGCAACTTGGTGAGCATCCTCGAGCCCCACTATAACAGCACGTGTTCCCTGAGTACACCAATGCATGCCCTCCTTTATGTTCTATAGGTCTCTCTTTAAAATCAGACTTGATTTAGGCCTTAAATATGTACCTTCAAGGCTCAAACAGCTGTTACCTAAGAGACGCCTTAACGTTATAAGCCACCATTCACCACTATTCACCTCGAATTACCCATTAAGAGCTTCATATTTAGGGCTTTATAGGCAAACTCAAAGTCCCCATTTTCAGCAAGTGACAGATAATATACCATAAAGAAGTACACTAACCAAGCCCAAAATAAAAGTAATTTTAAGAAAGATCATTTTGATGCTGTAACAGGTAAATATTTTTGGTGGTAAGACCCAATTATTGTAGTATCCACATCAGAGGGGAAGCAGCTGCATGTATATGGAAACAAAACTGTCGATTGTGAAACAAGACACTTCAACCCAAGCAAATGTATTTAGTATTACAAGTACAAACACTGAGCTATACAGCAAAAGTCCCTCCTTGCAATTGTAACACTTTCTACTGGAAGTTATGTGGAAAGCTACATTTGACTTAAAAAAAAAAAAGCAACTTTAAGGTAAAACGAGGTGAGACGAATAAGAAGTTTGAGACGCTTATATTTCATAAAGTATGTTTACTTGTTTTTTAAACTATTTACCTATAAATTTATCTGTCTCATCACAAATACACTGCCAAAAGGAAATACAGAGTTAAAAACTGGACTATTTTCAGATGATTGTGTAAGAATTAAATACTGTCACAGGCTAAGAAAAAAGTGATTTATATGCATCACATTTTCCCCCCACATCTTCACTTCTCTTCCCTTCAAACACTGAAAACTTAGTAAAATAACAGAGGCACTGTCTTTTTTTGCAACACAAACAAATGCATTAAAACGTTGTCTCTTTCAGAAGATTAATAGGAAGAGGGAAATATTTGCATGGAAAGCTTGATAAAAGCAAATACATGATAAGCATACACGACAGTAATTCTCTGTGTCAGCACGTGCCCTTTTTATCAGCTACATGCACCTGTGACTCAGCTTGTGCTCTCTGTAACCCTTGTAACCAAGTGAAGCAGCCAGTAACTCTTGACCTTGTATCTTTGTGTCATCTCCATCCAAAACTGTCAAGCCTGCCAGTATTATTAACTGGGATATTAAACTGCTTCTCATTAACTTTATGTCCAATTGCTTGAGCAGTCACCTTCTTTCTAGCGACCCAAATGCTGTACATCCAGAAAACCTGAACGAATTGCCAGTTTGCACAAAGTAGTTTCATCTCAGATATACAGCACAACTCACATCCCTGATCCATGCGACTCACTGCATATGTAGCATTTGACATCTGCAACTCAACCTGTGAGAGCTAGGACATAGGAACTACAGCTTTCTGAGGTGTTGGTTTGCAGATTTGGAGTTTTCATCTGTCCCATCTAGTCTAATATCCAGACTGAAAAAGCAAAAGGTTATACGCATTTTTATCCAAAAAATTAACTTCATTTTTTCATAGTCATTTTCACATAACTTCAGTATTTCATTCTCAGCACCAGCTAATTCCATAGCAAAATATAACAACTTCATTTAAAATACACACAAATGGGCAAGTAATTCAACTACATCAGTTTTAAAAATTTAAGAAAACAATTATATCTTTTGAGCTAAAATTCTATTCACTTAACATAGAAAGTAAATTTTATTCTGCAACATTTGTCACATATATTGGGACTTTTAAGCAACACAAGTGGTCTCCTTTATCATGCTATGTTGCTCTACAAAAATAATATGGTTACGCTTGAAAGACATCTAATCAGTTCTAAAAATACTGAATATACTTCTAAAGAATATTATAATATTCTTTATTATAATATAATAGAATAATATATAATTCTAAAGAAAAAAGTATTTCCAGAATCTTACATAGGAAAAATCCAGTTTAAAAAATAATGGAGTAGTAAAGTACGTTTTACATAGAAAACAAAAAGCATATATAAACAATGGTATTTGGAACAAATTTGTTGTTTAACTCAAGAAACATCTTTTTATTCCAACAGTATTTCTACTTATTGTTCTTTTACGTTGGATCCACCTATTAATGATCCTTTGCCAAAACTATGATACCTGCTCTTAAAAACCAAAGTCAGGGTTATGGTTAGCACATACAACTTTCTGAAAATTCTTTTAAAGAATTAAAATTTCTGCTTGATAAGAATCCCGCTTGATAAGAATCTTATCTTAAAAAGAAAATCAATGGATTTACTCAATATTTTGATGTATTCTGAAAAATATCTGAAGTGCAAAGCTCTTATTCATAAAATATGTACAACAGCAGAAAGCTGTAAGCCAATCATACTGCTGGTTCATTTCCTCCCCCGTTTTTCACCAATGCCTTTCGCTCTTCGGGCTTCTGGGTTGCTGCATTAAAAAGACTCTTTGTACCCGACATAAGCAAACAGACACAGACACACACTGTCTAGCATGAATTTTTTCTCTGAAGTCCTGGATTAAAACATTGTTTATTACTTCTTTAAGACATAAAAGTCTTTCTGAACTGTAAAATTTAGTCAAGACAACTGTTGTAATCAGTCATCTCCTTGAAGATCCAATGAGGGTTGAATGACCTCAGGGAGTTTCAATGCCTTACTCCCTAGTCCTTCACTAGAGAATTCTTATCTTTATTTGCTGAGATGAAGCCTAAATCCACCACTCTACATAGCAGTTGCAATAGCCGTGCTTAAGCTGTGCAAATCTGAAACACTCTTTCCTGAAGTGACTCAGCTATTTTTGTTGTGTCAATGGCAAGAACTGGTAATATAATCAGCAGAGAGTTTTTCCAGGTTATATTGTAGAATAGTATGTCATAGAATAAACAGTCATTAGTATTAAAAAAAAAAAAAAAAATTAAGTCTTTCTGCTGAAAGATCAATCTCCATCCATTAACACTGTGTTCTAATTTCTTAGAAGAGTGAGCATTTTAAGTGCAATTTTATTTTATCAGCTTACAATCTAAGCGGCAAGCAGCTTGCCT
The DNA here is from genome assembly GCF_964211835.1 of Anser anser. NCBI lineage: Eukaryota > Metazoa > Chordata > Aves > Anseriformes > Anatidae > Anser > Anser anser. The sequence continues at coordinate 50,666,702 of NC_139722.1, read as the reverse complement.
ACTAGCATGACTACAACCATACTTACTTTAATGTTATTTCCGGAGCACTAGATTCCAGCACACGAGAATTATACCAACAATTTGCCATCTTTGCAGTCAGAACTTAACTGCAAATGAATGAGTGAGTAGGAAATCAGAATTTCTTATTTCTGATTTTAAGGGGAAGGAAAGGAATAAAAATAATACTAAACCTAACAGAAATGCTTTTACATGATAAACAGTAAGCACTGCCAGATAAAGTGTAAATAACATATAAAATACACTTTCACGCTTCACAGAATACAGCCATACTACATACAGAGATTTTCGGTCTTCTATAACAAAAACAAAAAACTTCAAGCTCTTACAATGACCTAAAAAAGCTTAAGACGTGCTTTTTATTCCCCACCAACAAATAAGTTACAACTTCTGAAAGAAAATGTGGAAAAGACAATAGAACAAGGAAAAGTGCTGTTACGTGTATTAAATGCAAGATTCTGAACAACATCCTTTAGTTCTATTGCTCACAGCACACCCTGCTGCAGGTATCACTGCTGATCGTAGCAGGTATCAGATTGTGAACTCTTTCTATCGAGCTGTCTTTGTGTACAGTGTTGGGTTATGTGATAAATTATCATCTGCACACCCATAAAAGGGACAACAGCAGGAGGGGGAGCCCAAATTATGCCTTGGCTTCTACCAGTCGCACCACAGAAATAGTGAGCCCATCTCCAAGTATCTCAGTAGCTGCTCTAAACTACACCAGTCAAAGCATCCAGAAAGAAACAAGATAGCAAATATCTAAATAACTTTTACGTATAAATAGTGGACAGCAAACTTTATGATCCCTAATCAGAAATACGGAAAATTGGTGCATATAATTTCACCTTGATCACAAAAAGTGGTGTAAACTGGCATTAGGCAAAAGTTACTGGAATATTTTTCTCAAGAAAGATCCCAGCAGGCACAATCAAAAGGCAAAATCAAAAACCATGAATTAATAGTACGCCTGTCTGTGAGTACAGTTTGGAAGAACTTTCAGGTAAGACTGCAAATAAAAATTTTAGTCTAATAGACTACACAGTAGTTAACTTGTATAACTTGCGTCCTAAAGCTCTGGGATCCCAAGTGCCCTGAGTTGGAGGACCATGACTGCAGGAACAATAAACTCCCAGGAACCTCAAACTTAGAGGGATTTGCTGCTCACCTAGATACATATAAGTCTATGGGACCCAAAGGGATTCATCCCAGAGTACTCAGAGAGCTCGCTATTGTCATCATGAGAACTCTCAATTATTTTTCAACCATCTGAGGAATCTGAAGAGGTCCCATTTGACCGGAAGCTAGCAAACACCGTTCCAATTTTCAAGAATGGCAAGAAAGATGACCTTGGTAGTGGTCTATGGTCTCACTTCAGTGCCTGGTAAAATTATGGAGAAAAATATTCTATGAGTTATTGAAAAACACCTGAAGGTCATTGGTCACAGCCAAGATGGGCTCACAAGGGGAAATTCCTGCTTAACCAACTTAATTTCCTTTGATGAGGTCACCCATCTAGTTGATCACGAAAAACTAGTTTATGTAATCTTTTTGGATTTCCATAAAGCTTTCAACACTGTTTCTCAAAGTACACTTCTAGACAAAATGTCCAGCATACACCTAGACAAATATATAGTAGATTTGGTGAACAGTGGGCTGATGGGTGAGGCTCAGAGGATTATAGTAAATGGGGTCATATCAGGCTGGTGGCCAGCCACTAGTGGGATGCCCCAAGGGTCCATTTTGGTGCCAGCTCTCTTTAATGCTTTTATAAATGATCTGGATGCAGGACTTGAATGCATATTGAGTTTGACGATGATACTAAATTAGGAGGAGCTGTTGACTCCCTCAAGGGCAGAGAGGCCTTGCAGAGAGATCTGGACAAATTAGAGACCTGTGCAATCAATGACCATGTGAAGTTCAACAACAGCAACAGACGGATTCTGAACCTGGGACAGGGCAACCCTGGCTGTATGTGCAGAATGGGGGATGAGAGGGTGGAGAGCAGCCCCGCAGAAAAGGAGACGGGGTTCTGGTTAATGCCAAGTTGAACATTGTGAGAAACACTCCGTAGCCAGTAACAGGCTCAGGCGAGGATCTCAGTGAAGTAGTAATTTATTCGCGATTGCAATGGCAGGCATCCCACAAGCAGGAGCACACCTACTGGTTCCAAAACACAGTTTATACACATTTTGATGACAGGACCCTCCCCTGTTTCCCCACTGAGTGGGTAATCCAGGTTCACAATCTATCTGATGCTTCACAGACAATGCATGGCCTTCAGTTGCCAGCCTGTTATATTTCTTTTGACTTATTTACTGTTTGAAATGGTAATGTTTCTTCACTTATCTGACTTGACTTAACACCGTGATTTTCACTTAATTGTTCTAAGGAGTCTGGTTGTCTGCATTTTACAAGGTCACCTGCTAAGTTTTCTTATCACTGCAAGCATATCTCAATACCCCATTCCTTACCTTTAAAAAACGTAACTCTGCAAAAACAACATTTTTATTCCCACAACATGAGTCTACAGCATGCCTTGGCAGCAGGGAGAGCCAACCATACCCTGGGGTGCATCAGGGACAACACTGGCAGCTGGTCAAGGGAAGGGATTGTCCTGCTCTGCTCTGATGCAGCCTCACCTTGAGCACTGGGTGCAGTTTTGGGTGTCACAATATAAGAAGGACATAAAACTATTAGAGCATGTCCAGAGGAGGGTAACAAAGATGGTGAAGGACCTGGAGGGCAAGACATACAAGGAGCAGCTGAGGTCCCTTGGTTTGTTCGGCCCAGAGCAGAGCAGGCCGAGGGGAGGCCTCATGGCGGCCTGCAGCTCCCTCACGAGGGGAGCGGAGGGGCAGGCGCTGAGCTCTGCTCTCTGGGGACAGCGACAGGACCCGAGGGAACGGCATGGGGCTGGGACAGGGGAGGGTCAGGCTGGGGGTTAGGGAAAGGTTCTGCACCCAGAGGGTGGTCGGGCACTGGGACAGGCTCCCCAGGGCAGTGGTCATGGCACCGAGCCTGACAGAGTTCAGGAAGTGTTTGGACAATGCTCTCAGGCATTTGTTTGATTTTTCTGGGGGAGTGGTCGTATGTGGAGTGAGGAGTTTGACTTAGAGGGTTGTGGGTTCCTTACAATTCATGATATCCTATGATTATGAACTACATGAACTGTGGACAGCAGAAGCTTAGTATCTACTATTCAAATATCCTGAACTTACTCAAATATAAAGCTTACTGCAACTGTTCCTTCAGCTGAAGTACTTCACAAAGAAAAACTTTTGTTAGTAATCAACACCCCCCAGCCAGCCCAAATACAACCAAAATTTATCAAGGCCGCCTTGCTTTCAAATTCACCCTGTAACACTGAAGTTCAGAAAGCACTGTTGCTTGTGCTTCTTTTTTAGTTACAAGTACGGAGTGCCAAGAACAGGTGAAATCAGAAGGAATGACAACCACCCTACTCAGTCCCATGGCACTCCATCACCAGGTGGTGGCTGTTCTTTGGGTATGTTGGGTATGTTCTTTGTGGCACAAAGGCTCACTGTGCAAGGAATGAGTCAACCCACAAGTAAAAACTGATGAGGAGCCTAAGGCACAGAGAAACTGCAAAGTATCGGGCAAGTTAATAGGATTTGGAGATGAAGAAATCTGCATGCATGAACAAGACAGTCTGAAATACCAAGAATAAGAAAAGGATTAAACTGATAAGCCCAAAGAGCTAAAGCTGTGACAGCAAAATCCTATGTTTCCTCTGGCATTGACAAGATGGAAAAGGAAGACAAAGAGGAAAAGGAAGGCATGACTTTCTAGCCAACAGAATAGGAACAAAGATGGGGGGGGAGGAACTAGAGCCCCATAGCAGATACTAAGTTAATAAACACTGAGTAACTTTAATACATCAGACAATAGGTCTGATAAACATACTTTGGTGGTTTACAGAGTAATACCAGATTAGGGGCTGCTGGTGTGAAACTGACAGGTATTTGCAGCCCCTGTTTTATAGAACCGTAAAAAAAATTACGTGATGAAAACATTAAGGCTGATACGATTGGACAATGAATTGGGAATGCCTGAGTGTGGAAGCTCCAGAAAGAATGTCAGAATGGCCTTAAGCACATTATGCACTGATGATACCTAGATAAACAGATCAAAGGACACAGTAGGTCTACATACCAGCTCCTCAAAGTACACAAATTGGTAAAAACAAGGACCACATTTACACTAAAACAAAGGACAAACCATAGACTTAAATTGTTGAGAGATGACAGTACAACAGCTCTGGAGCTGTAAAACGGCCAACAGGAGACAAAAGACAGTTAATGACTCACAGAGGTGGAATAGGACAGATCCTCACCACTAACAGCTCCTATGGGGTACAAAAGCCACATCCAAATTTAGCATACAGCTGCTGACCTAAGAACCACCCAGAAGATAAGTATTTGATAGCATCTCTCATCCCTCACTTCATTCCAAGGATTTCTGACCAGACCACTTTGACACATGCAACTGTGTGGCCTGCCTGCTACTTGTAGACATGTGGTGTGATGCTCCTGAATATGTAGGTACGACTGTGTGAGTGTAGGACAGTCGGGTTTTGTTTTGTTTTTAAATTAAAAAGTCAACTCCCCATCCTCTAACAGATCACAGTGAGCTTTGCTACATTATGTGCCACACAAATTCCGTGGGAGTAACGGGATAGGTAAGAGAAAAAATGATACCACAGCAAAGGGAATAATCCACACCATTTATCCACTTTAATCCAGGCATTAAGGCATCACATACTCTAAACTTAGTACAAACCATTTTATTTCTGACTCAAGATTTCCCACTATTTGGCTGTGAAGAAGATTTGGTTGCAGGAAAAATTGCTGCTTTCCTTAGTAGCATCTAACGCTAGTTTGTTGTGGTTAAAAAAGATGAGAATTTAAATGTCAAACCACTTCAACATTCTTTTATGGCTCCCGTTTAATTTTCACCCTGAGTACTCCTGGCTTACAAACCTCACAACTTAAAGACCAATTCAGACAACTACCAATACAATCATGTAGTGTACTCTCAGACAGGAACTTATAAGTGGTGCCTTCCATTTAAGCTAGACAAAGCAACATCCCTAGCAACATGCATCCTTCGGTCATTTTTTAGGACTACCTAGTCAACCCAATGAAATCAGCTAAAAAGAGGAAGACTTATTAGAAAACAAGTGAAAACAAAGTAAAACTTATTAAAAAACAGAACATGATTAGGACAAGAATGTGATCTAATAAATTATTCTGCATGAATAATTATCATCTTGTCAAAATTCACACTGTTTGTTCGTGAAGCTCACAGCTGGAAACAGCAGGGATATTTCAGGTCAAGAAAGAGGTTCTTTGGCAAAAACTACACAAAGAAATTACTACACAAAGAAATTTGCACAGCTCCTGCCAACACCATGCTTAGCTTGAGGCAATGCTATTACTTTCAGGAGCTCTGAAGTGACTTTTTCCCCCCCCCGTCCTTACCAACATATCCAGTAATGAAAAAGTATTCCAGTAGTTCTACAACCAGATTACTCTTGAGTATTTATCACGGACTAAATATGAGAAATTACATAAGTTTGAAAATAAAAACACTCAAACCCAGAAAGTTAATGAGTATTTATCTTCCTTTGGCAAATGAAACTAGAGACAGCCTCTTAGAAACCAGAGATCAAATTCACTGAAGTTTCTCATACTCAAGAGGACTACTGTCAAAGAGATTTGCCTCTTCCTTCTTTATAAAATCTGCAAGGAAGACAAGAGTACCTTCCTCCCTTAACCCCACCACCCCCTCCTGCCAAATAATATCTCCGTGTAATCCTGCCCAGACAAAAGAAAAGCCATACACTTCAAGAATGGTGACCATAAATAGTAGTTTTCCTCCAAATCAGAGCTAAAGATCCTTCTAGGTGCAGGCTGGTAGGAGGTTCATGAAGAATAATTATTCTTTTCAGAGTTTTAATAAAGCCAGATAAAATAAGTTTTATCAAAAAAAAGGTGATAAGGGAAAGACTTCTTATTCTTGTTTCAGAAGAATACATCACATCTTTACCAAGCAGAAATGGTATTAAGAATTGTTTTAGAAACTAATCCTTCTAGATGAAAAAAGGCATTTCAGTAAACAATTTGAGAAGTCATGTGTTAAGTATGTTTTCCGCATTTTAAGAAACTAGAATAAAACTTAAAAGCAAAAATTATCTTGTTCTTTCTTGTATTCCTTGTACAAACTTTCTTTTTTGTTCTTCTTTCAGAAAGATTTTCTCCCCCCATCTAATTTTTATTCTTTCTTAACCATACTAAATTCACCTCCTCTGATGAAAGGATTCTTCGAAGTAGATAAACAAATACCATGAGCTTTTGAATATCTAAAAGATATTTAAATATGTATCATGCATCAATCACGAATTGTGAGTAATGAATTGTGATTAAACTTTTTTTGAATAAAAATATTTTTAAAGTGGTTAGGTATCTCCAGTCATTGAGAATTATTTGGATATACTAAAGTAAACATGCCATTCAAAATTGGTCTAGTGTTAATTGTGTAATTTTTTTTTTTTACAGCTATCAAAAGATTCATCCATCACAAAATGTTCTTATAAAAAGAAATTTTCCATAAGATTAGAGAAAAAGCCTTCTGAAGTATTAACTGGCTTAACAAGAAGAGGTCACGTTAGCATACAGAGAGCACTTACCAGCAACATCCAGAAAATGTGAGTCCCCTTGCTGTTTGGTATATTAAAAAAAATCAAGGCTAAAGTGACAGAACTCCTCACTTTGGAGCAGAAAACTCAGGTGATCGCAGTAAGATGTTTATTCTATTTGACATATACATGCACACCACACACACATACTTACATACACATACACACAGAGAATGGATATGAGTAAATATTAACTTTTATTTATTTCTCATAAAGCATACAAACGGTATGGGACTCCCACAGTTTTCAGAAAGCACATTTAGAACACAAGGAAATATAAAGTATGTAGAGAAACATTTCAGCTGTGTATCCACTACAAATGAGTATTCTGAAGTCCAGAAGGTATTAAGTGTCTTTGAAAAAAATCAATTGATATAGGGTGGGCTTCTCTGTCTTGCCAAGTCCTAAAGCTGACTTGCCAAAGGGAAGAAAGTATACAACAGGAAGGAATACTTTTTAAGCTTCCTAAGTATCTATTACTTACTGGTATTGGATAAAGAACACTGGCTTACATCAATTTGAAGTGTGACCTATTATTTTCATGTTATTCCATTTGCTTGTGCACGATCCAGTCACACAATATGTAGCGTTATAGTTTCTTTCATTGCTGTGTACCAGTAATTGTTTTACAAGAGAGAATACAGATGAAAAGAGACTTTGTACGCACTGAGTTGGGACACCACCATATTGGAAGGAGTGAATGACATGCTGAAGGACAGGGCTGCTACGAGCAGGAACCTTAACAGGCTGAGAAACAAGCCAAGAGGAAACCACAATGAGTTCAAAGGCAGAAGTAAAGTCCTGCTCCTGGGATGGAAAAAAAAACAGGAACCAGTACAAGCTGCAAGCAGATTGTTTAGAAATCAGACTTGCAAAAAGAGACATAGGGGACTTCATGGACATGAGTGGAATCTGATTCAGCAGTATGGCTTTCAGCAACAACAAAAAAACATGTTCTGCATTAGCTCAAGCAATGCCAGGAGGTTGAGGGAAGTGGGCATGCTTCTTTCATAGTGCTGCATCTGGACTTGTGATGGGTTTTCTACTTCCCAGAACAAAAAACGACAGTGACATATTGGAGAGAGTGCAGCAGAAGGCCACCAACACAACCAGGGACTGGGCCATTTGATATATTAAGAAAGGTTGGGAGAACTGAGTTTTGTTCATCCTTGCAATGACTTGCCTACGGTTGTAAGCAGTGCAGATCTTACTGCGGTCTACAACTACCTAAAGGACAGAGAAAACAGAACCAGACTCTTTTCCAAGGAGCACAGCAAAAGACCAAGAGGCAGGAGACATGACAAAACATGGGATTTCTCACCAGAAGGGCAGTCAGACACTGGAATGTGCTGCCCGGAGCCACAGTGGAACCTCTGCAAACTCAACTGGATGAGGCCCCAAGTGATCTGACCTGACTGGACTCGCTCTCTGAGTTGGGGGTTGAACAAGATGGTCTCCAGAGACCCTATCCAGGCTTAATTATCCTATGATTCTATGAATACAGACGACAGCACAAGACTGAGTGAAACAGGACTATTTCCTCTAAGATGAGCTGCCAGGACACTTGCAAGGAAAGATCACAGATCTTCCTGGCAATTAGCTGGAGGCTCCATGCAAGCACAGCATTATAAATTGAGTTAGTGGAATGTTTCCATGCAGTGAGGCTCTCTTCTCCATAGCTACCAAATACAAACAAAAACAACTGTGTTTTTTTGACATTTCAGTTATGTCTGAAACATTCTATAGTTCACTCCAGAGGTTTGCTCCCAAGTGGCTCAAGCTGATAACTAAACAAAACACTGATTTTAATCATCTAATCTGCCAGCAAATTACATAGTTGATTTACATTTTTGTCAGTAGCTTCTGGTTCTCTATGGATGAGTTCTCATACTACTGAAAATGCTAACTTGAAAACAAAAAGTTTAACTCAATTATATAAAAACCTTTATAATCGGGTTTAAAACCATTTGTTTCTCAACCACAGTGATGCCACCAAGCACACTGGTAGAATTTAACTACTCATTAATCACGACAATTCAAGGCCCTTCAAGAAAAATGGCAAATCACATGGTCAGGGATGGACATGACCACTTGTGTCCAAACTAAACATTACCAACTCTTCTTATGATTCGGTGTTCTCAGTTTACATTCAAAAGTTAAACTCTGGATGAGAACAGGTTTTGTCTCAAACATTTTAACACGGAAGGACATGGAAGCCTCAGAGCACATGAATGAGAGTTCTTCCCAGGAATCTGACTTCTGCCCTGCACAGTAATATAAAAGTTATTGAATTAGTATTGATATTAATATTAACAGTTGCACGAAAGGAGTTCTTGATTTTTAAAATTTGATAGAATTCCTCGTCTCTAAACAAAAACCCAGAATGTATTAAAAGGCAAAACATCCATCCAATATACCACCAGGAAGCTAAGATAGCTATGGTAAAGATGAATCAACAAACTGTTCATCAAACAGTATGTGTACCCAATAAAACTTCACCTTTGTAACTACAGAAAGAACTTGGAAAGCAAAGCCCAGCATCAACAAGAATAGCAGACTCATTTATACTGTTCCGTGTTTAGTATCATTTGTAAACTTCAGTGCATTCTGACAATGAAAGTAGCTACTTTATATCAAAAACTGCAATTTCAGGACCTATATTTATACCCATGGCGCAGAACAATTGCTCTGTTCTGCCATAAAAGTATTTTTGCTTATTAAAAACAAAACTTGCAAAATTCTTAAATTCTATACATATGTATAAATTCCTTTGTGTACACCAACTTCGTGTAATTCAGAAGTTGAGCCATGTTGTTTTATAGCCACCAGGATCATTCTTACATGTGTGCAAGAAAGGTATAAAGCAATTCTAACCATCTCCAAGTTTGCTTGGTCAGCAAAAAAATAGCAATAAAAAGAAACTAGGAAATATCAAATCAAACAAGTTTCTATTAGCTGTGGTCCACAAAAGAAAAATGTTAAACCACTCAAGGAAAATATTGGGGGTGTTTTCTGTTTTGCACGTGACAATTGCAAGTATGTGGTGCAGGAGACCCATAGATTTCAAAACACATGAAGTGGACAAAATGCACAGGTATGTCTACTCAAGTCAGTCTTGAATTAGATTTGTTTTCATTAATCAATCATGCTAACCAATACTAACATCAAAATTCATATCTGTAATGGAAAATACAATGCCTGACCTCTTAATGATCAGGTTTCCACTGTCTACAGGTTTTATGAACAAAACACCAGAGATGTGTCATGGCAGAAACAGGAATCTGAAAATAGGAGGCTGTATTTGACTCTGCTTTTACACCTTCCTAGAAGTGTCTGTGCGCGTATTCAGAAACAGAAGTTCCTGTGTGCAAGAAGCAGTTTTATGTTTGTGTATTCCAAATAAAGACATAATGTACTTACAGCTAGTATCTGCAACATGCAACCCTGCATACTTTGTCTGTATCAAGCTGTGGATCGTTGACTCTCGAGGAGTGCTCCCAAAGCCTCTGTGCCCTCTTCTGCTCACCACAAGCATTCTCAATAGCCTTTGGGAGGCATGCAGGGCCATTAGCACCCTTTGCTCCCGGGGAGGGGAGTGCAAGTGCCTGCTATAACATGCCTCAGGAGAGACAAATATGCACACACACACACTCTCTTTCTTAGTGTGCTAGCTAAAAACAGCTGTAACACCCATCCACCCAACTGAGGGTCTGAGCATGGCTGGGTCTAAGGAAAAGTGGTTTTAAAAGCACAGCCAGACAGACCTTCAGCACTAATGGGATATCTCAACTGGACTGTGTTTAGAATTGTGGAGGATATAGTCCTTAGGGGTAAAGAAGCATGTCGTTAACTGGTTAAACTTGTTTGTGCATCAAGAAGTCTTGTCAATATTGAACGTTTTTCCCCCTACTATTCATAATGGGGCTTGGAAAATGAATTTACAGCAATACTAGCATGAAATTCTGCAACAACTCAAAATGGAAGTAAAGCATGACTTACTGGGATCACTTTGTCCTTCCAGAATATTAATAACAGTGTACATGTTAGGTCTGTTATATCCTGATATTTTGACAGTAATTAAAATAAGTGAAAGGAGATCAAATAAAACTGAATTCTCCAAATTGAGGAAGTCTCAAGCAGAGACCCCACAATGAAAAGACTGTCTACAGGAAAGACGTCGAGTTCTCATTAACAGGCAGAAACATACTGCATGGGACAATTACTTCCAGAGTATTTAATCTGAGTTAACCAGGATGTTGTCATCCCTTTGCCAGAATCCCTGTGGAATTTTAATCAAAGATGTAATGTAATAGAAGTCCTAATATACACAATGTAATAAAACCAGAAGGAACATATCGTATCATTTGAAAAGATCAACAGCAGAATAGCAATTCGACAGAGGTAAATACAGATTTCTATAGCCTCAAAAAAAAGGCATAAAATTTCCATAGCAATAATCTACAGAGACAGAAAATACTCATCGGGTTGGAAAGATCCAGGAAGCACAAATTACTCTTCAATTATCCTGCAAATATCCTGCAAAATGAAAGAAATTAAGTCAGCAGGCAGACCTGATAGAGTATTTTTTTTTTTTTTTAAGGTGGATTTGAGGTTTGCTTTTATCTAATTATTTTGTGGCTGTGAGGAGGGGAGAAGTTTGCTCCTAGACATACAAAGACTCCATCAAGGTCCAAGCAGTAAAGGCAGCTCTGGGCTACTGTGTAGGAGCTGTGAATAATGACTCCTAGGATCCTGAGGCTGCTCTCCAAAGGCAAAGAAGTGTCAGCCAGCAGCGACAAGAAACATGACTTTCAGGTACCTGTATCTAAAAGACAAAACACAAGTACACCCAGATATCAAGACCAAAAAGAATTTTGAAAACTAACCCACCTATGTTATGTTGAATAAGGGAGAATCAGGAAAACTACATACGTGACATAATGTCACAGGCTAGGCTGTCTAAAGCCAAAGCTAAAAAGCACGTACCTCTTTCATGTCTGAAGATCAACCCAATGTGAACAAGAGTAACTCCAAACCCCAAACGGTCTGGTCATACAACAGCAATACATATTGTACCTTATTCCACATATGTTCTAGCTTTTTGCTGTCAGAAATGTCCACAGAAATTTCCATCTTCAGTTCAATTTTGATCAATAAGTATATATCTCCTTATACATATCCCAAAAGGTTCAACTGCAATAATTATGAATAAAAAAGAAACGCCAGCTTTTACTCATCTATTGTTAACCTTTTTTAATAGTTCACTAGTTCTGACAGTTCTATAAACTTACAAAAGTAATTTCTCTAAGAGCTAAGATGTCCTGCTTATAGAGCAATTATCCAAAGATTAGTGTTTGGTAATTCATTTATTCTCTTCAATGAGCAGAAATAATGGGGATTGGTTTTCCATGACTTTAAGCAGTTCATGCTCATTGCTACCAGATGCTCAAAGTCATTACAATGAATCAAAGCAGGAAAATACATTAATTGGATTAAAGAGTTACTTTTACCTTTCCCTCTTTCCGATTGAAAATGGAAAACCATTTTACCTCATTTAATAAAAGGAATGCAAAAATAGATGTAGTAAAAATAATAGCAAGCCTAGTAAAATAACAGAGGAGTAATCTCATTTTCCTGCATTTCTCTTCTGGTTTGAGTGCCAGGAAAAGCAACAAGTTGCAAACAAGTCAGCTACAGGAACTGTAGAAAGCTGTGCTTCACAGTGGCTATTTGCATCAGCAAAGTATTGAGAGCACCCATACGCACAGGAAGTCAGAGCCCCTACATCTTGCTGCTGAAGACCAAAACAACAACAACAAATTCTTAAGAAATGAATTGGCTAGATAACATTTTTACTTAAGAGAAGTAAACAAGTTCAGGAAGATAAAACACTAAAATACTCCTCTAGGCATTTTCTAATTGGGCAGCACTGACCTTTCCAGATGCTGCTCAGTATCTGGAAGGGGGAAAAGCCTGGATTGAGACACTAATTTTTAAGAAAGTTTTAAGAAAAGAAAGAAGGGGGCCTTCATTTGCATGCAGCAACTTGGGAGCAACACTAGTTGCTCACACCTGCTTAAGCCAAAACACAGCACACTATTCCAATGATCTATTTTTGTATCAACTGATCTACTTTCATAGACACTGAAAGCATTACAGAACAAGAAAGTATAACACAAGTCAAATAAATGATTTTTTAAAACACTTAGTATGCATTAGCTTATTTAAAAATGAGACTGCTAATGTGAAACAATCGGGACTTTTTAAATCAAGAGATCAGCATGTCTAATATTTAGGCTTTAAGCTCAGTTTTTCAATTGTTGTTCTACTATCTAACCTGTAATACCAATATAATCCAAAAGTATCTACAAGTTCTATGTTAAAAGATGAATACTTTCAAGTTTTACTTGTTAGAATACTGTCTAAAGTCTTTTCCTTAGAATAAGAAAACAAGTGGAAGCATTCTGGTAATGTATTTGCTTATTGTTTGCTTTTTACCTAGAAAACCTCCAAACTTCATTTACAGGTAGTCATCTTCATAAGGTAGACACATGACCAGAAGTGTCAAATGGCATACTAGCCCAGCCAATATTTTAACAATTAAAAAATTAGTGACTGGCAGGCGCCAAGTGGCGTCTCCCAGATACTGTGGCAAAGCATTATGCCCTGCCATGACAGCTTGAAGAGCAGTAGTTTCAGAGAGGCAGCAATTTCCAGTTTTCAGCTCCTACCAAATCCGGGGCTCAGCATGCATGCACTCACTCTCCAGAGCCAGGACACAGAAGACGGGCAGCACCAGTCTGTTATGTATAGCTGGGACCCTGTAATCCTGCCAACATCAAAACTGGAAGCCAAGAGGTTACAGATAAGAAAATCACACGGAACAGCTACACCTTCCTCTGAGAACATGCTTTAGAGCTCTACCAATGTTAGGCAAATAAACTGCTTCGTCTTTCTTGAGGTATTTATACTGATTTTTCTTCTGTATAGCTTAACTTTGCACTTTAAGAAACTACATTAGAGGCTGAAGCTCAGAAATCACCCGGAAGACAAGCCATGGAATACAGCTAAATTACTAGCTACACGTGGGGCATCACACAGTTCTATGGGTGTTGTTTGCTGTATGATCCTGACAGGCTCTGATAAACCTTTAAAATGGAAGATAATTCTGACAACAGAAACCCTAAAGATCCAACTAACTGAGTTTGTGATCTCTACTAGCTTGAAATGGTGTGAATGTCAGGGAGTATGGGTTCTGTTACTGTCAGAGCTAAGACTGTACAGATGGAACAGGTACTCGTGTAAACGCATGACATTTTTGTTGTGCCCACCAACAAATATGAAATGCTCAGATGAGACACAGGACATTGAGTGGGAGTCAACTTCCACCTTAAAGCATCCAATTGCAGGTGTCTGTGTGAGCGAGGAGTCAGAACTCCCACTCAAGTCAGTAGAGATCTAGTCAGCACATGTAGGGTAACCTGCAGAGTAGATCAGCCCACCCTGAAGCAGAGGCCTGCACCTGGCCAGCTGAGCAACTCCCTGGATCCCATTGAACATACAACTGGATCTCCATCAACTATACACTGTGAGCTGAATCCGCACCTTCGCAGGTCTCTCCTGGAGAAATATCACTCATTTTGCAGTGCTGCCTGAAAGTGTCCATGTTGCCCTGCATTTCAACACAGCAAAACAGGCAAGCAGAATAAGGCAAAAGGAAAAAACACTGATACAAGCAGTGCACACAGTACTGGTAGAATGTGATGCCAAACACCACTGAATTATTTGGCAGCAGCGCCATTTAGGAAGGCTCCAACTGCACCCCAGTTCTGACTTTCAGAACGTACTTCAGCCCTCAGACAGTCACATTGGCTTCAACAGTCCCATAGTGATCCAAATAAAACCAGGAAAAAGAAAAGCAAGGAGGGGAATAACTATATATAGTTTATTTATTTATGATTTTAGCACATGCCAGAAATAACTGCTGAGGGTGAAAATGAAACTTAATACCTTTAAACCTATACTCCTTAAATCAGAGACCAGCCTAGAGGCTAGCTCTAACATCCCACGGTACTGCTTTTTGCCACAAAACATTCGTAATATACATGACTTACTGAACTGAAATTCATTACTTAGAGTTTCAAAGGATAAAGGCTTTACAATTATGAAATGACTTTAAACAAAAAAATGAGAGTAGCTACTATTAGAAAAAGTAATAAAAAATTGAACACCAGAGTTAGGTCACACTGAATAAACTTCTGTGGATACAAAGAGTAACGCTGTCCCTATCAATTTTGTGCAGTACTGCTCCAGCCGTCCCACTAAGCTGCCCCGTTCTGTCATTGACTCCCTCCCCACTCGGTGCACACCTTCAAGAGTCGGTGATTTCACTGCATGAAACTAAATAGGTTCATTAAACTGCTGCACTATGAACAAAAGATTTTGATACGTACAGGGGTGAGAAAACTGCTAATGCTCCATGCTTCGATTTGTAAAAATTAGGGTTACTCTGATAGGATTAGAAAACTCATCTCAAGCTTGCACATTTAAGCTTCCAGACAGCTTCCTAATGCTGATTTAATTTTCTAGATCACTGCCTGCACCCAGCTGTGTCAGAAATTATAAGCTGATAGTTTTAATTTCTTTCAAGTTTGGAATGCTATGTTGGGTTTTCAAGAGCCTAAGCTACATAAATACTTCAAAGATCGGAAATAACTCAAAGGTACAAAGGAATAAGGGGCAATTTCAATTTGCTTTTTGTGTGCCCAAACCATAAATGCTTTCTTAAAATCAATTTTCTTCAGTTCTGTCACGTGACACCTCAAACAAATGAGCTCAAGGGGCCACAGGCAGTGTTTTCACAAATAAATTGAAACAGAACCTAAAAGTCATTCTAAGTTATATATTCAGCATTTGGGGAAAAATATAGGCACATTAAATCGACCTTCTGGGAAGATTGTTACTCTGAACCATGATACATACCACTGACATGTTCAAAATACGCACCATAGTTCACGCTCTTGATTTCAGTGTCACTTGCTTTGGATGTTAGTATCATTTCTAGGTAAAGCACCATTTACCACACCTTCTTCTTTTCAGGAGAAGAAAAACAGCATTAGATAGCAGCTGGTGTCACTAACCGGCTCAAACCACACTGAAACTAGCATAGTACACACTAATCATGGCAACGAGTAGTCTTTCAGTCTCACTTAGCTTATTGAGATTCTTCTAATCCCACTTTGAACTAAACTGCAATATTATTTGATGCCGTCACTTTTTAATTGTTCTCCCAGCATATTTAATTAGGCAGCAACACGATCCTGTGTTATAAGTAAGCCCTGACTGTACAGCCCAAAAACAGTCAGACTCCTGATGTTTTCAATAGAATTTACAGGCCTCCTGGGGCATATGAAATCAGTTTCTCCTTTATACCAAGATTTTTGTTGTAAAATTGTTTATCCTATATACTACTTAGCTGCCACGCTGACTCCAGTCCAGAGCAAACTAAGAAGCTCTTTAAGAGACATCTGGATCGTAGATGTCTGGATGTAGAAAATAAACAATGCAGATTCACAACAGTCACTCCAAGGACAGCAGAGCTCTGCCATGCCAATACCAGAAAGTACAGACAAAAGCCTCTGATGATAAGGCCCATCTAAATATTCACTACAGATCAGTCTTTAATGAATATTAATGTTCCTTTGCTTTTTTTTCCTTGGATTCTTTGGCTCATAAGCACTCAGCGCAATACTCAGTCAGAGCTCAAATGAGGATTTCTCTCACTAGAAGAAACCTTTTTTTGGTGTTACAGTTGAGAAATGGTGTTTTGCAGCAGAGCAGCTTTCCTACCTTGTACACAAAAACAGTGTTCTTTGTCATCATATAATGAACTTGCAATTATCAAAGCTGTGCTTTGTTCCAAAGGAATGGAATGATCTTTCCTTCTAGGCTGCAGAAGCAGAAAGCTTAAAGATCCCAGTTTATTTGGGATGCTCCACCATGGAGTTTTATCCATGCTCATAGTTACTGCATTGATAAAATAGAAGGAGTAAAGATGACTAAGTATTTTATAAATCTGTCTCCAAACTTCTTTACAATGAAATAGAAAGATTTTTAGGGTACTTATCCAGTTGCATTTTCTATTTGGATCTTTATTAGTGAAGCGTCTTGTATTAAATGACTAAAATTCAAACCATGAGACAGAATAAACTCTACTGCCCGCTTTACAAGTGATTTGCAAGAGCACCGCTAGTTAGAAATTCAAATAATAATAAACAATGAGCTAATGTGCTTTAAATTACTTATTGTTCCTCACATAAACATTCTTAATAATGCAAAAGGAAAAAACATACCCTGGAGTACTTTGGGCATGTATATACTTCAAACTCAACCCTACTGAACATAAGCACACTGCAAAAAATAGTTAGCAAGAAAGTTCACTAGTCCTGCTTATGACAGCCACAAGGCAACAAGAAACTTGCTTTACAACTTGCGGTCCAAGTCCACCTAAGGGAGACAGCGCTCCATGGGATCAGAATCGTGCTGCTAATAACAGCAAGAGGCTGGCGTCAACATCCCAGTAGTCTCTTCCCATGTGTGGGAACTAATACTGATGATTTTTAAATTGGTCCCATCCTTGCTAAAGAGCTGCTACTCTAACTTAGCTATTGCAACAAGTCATTCCTATCCAGTTCCCATGAAAATTAAAGGCGGGATATAAAACAGAGCGCCTATTATCTAATAAATTAGATTTATGGAAGTAAAACAGAATGTAAGATCACAAGGGAATGTTTTCTCATAGCGTTATCCTTTCTGTATACATTTGCTGGAGATTCAACTGCAATAGGCTGCGGCTGCTTTAACCATGTGTGTTCACAAAACAAAAGATTAAAAATTTGTAAAAGATCTATGACAAAAAATCTACGTTATTCCTTCTACCGCAGCAGCAGTTCTAAAATAAGTCAGTTTTATCATCAGAGTGCCACATCAGCTTGGCTGCAAGTCATCAATCCATCTCCTTCCTTACAGTTCATGCAGCAGAAACAATTTTAAATTGGGCAACGGCTTGCTAAACGTAAAGAGTGTTAATTGAAAGTCCTTATTTTCCCTAGTAACACAAACCAGTCTAAGAAACAGTTTTATGAATATTTTGTTACAGAACATGATTTTTGAGGGGTGGGATTTTATTAAAAGTTGTTATTAAAAGTTATCTGTAACCCAGACTGACAAACCCTTCCCTTCTTCACCGTGACATTACATCATGTTTTTTGAAAGTAAACAGCAAGAGAATATCAACAATTCTGACCATCAAATTTTATTAATGTTTAGCAAACCAAAAACACTTTCACATGACTGATCAAATACTTTTACCTATTTCCATCCAAGTGTTTTATCTGTATTAATAAACTAAGCCACAGCACACTAGAAATGAGGAACTGAAATAGAGATTAAGCTTCCAACAGTAGAACAATTATTCCACAGCTAAATCTGAACCCACCACCCTGTTCCTCAGTTAAGATTTCCTTCATGCTCCTCTTTGAATAGCAAACTTCTGTATGAAGGTTAGGAAACACTAAGTTTCACACAGCTTCTGGACCCTCACACAAGGAAAGGTGATGGCCTAGAGCAGAGCTCTAGGGGAGCAGCGGCGGTGCCACGAGGCGCAGCCACCAGCGGAGTGATTGCCCCTCAACACAGCGGGTCTCTGCCCAGACAGAGCTGCCGAGGGAAGACGCAGCACTGCAGGACTGGACCCCTCACCAAGGGAGCAGCAGAGGGACCGCTGGTGGAACTGAACATCTCACCACATGAAGGAAACGTGAGAACCTCAACACATGGCACAGTGTCGGAGATGGCAGGGACTGACTGGGCCTTCTCCATGACCCTGCAGCTTCAGGAGTCCGAACCTGCAACCACACTGAAGGAACAGCAGGCAGACAGTGCAAGTTAGGGAGAATCCAGCAAAGAGCTGTGATGGCCAAGGAACGTCTGATGCACAGTGAGACACAGAGCCAGGGGTGGTTAGGCTGGGAAGAAAATCCTCACGAAGGGATATGGGGCCAGCGTGCATACCTGAAGGGAGGAACTGGAAGAAGATTGAGCCAAACTCTACACAGTGGTATTCAGTGGAAGGACAAGATGGAATGGTCATGAACTGAAATACGGGAAATCCCGTTGAAACATAAGAAAAATCTTTACTGTGACGGTGGTCAAACACTGGAAAAAGTTGCCCATGGAGGCTGTGGAGTCTCCATCCCTGGAGATGGTCAAAACCCAACCAGGCACGGTCCTGAGCACCATGCTGTGGTAGACACAGCTGCAAGTGCAGTAGCTGCGGTAAACAATTTCTAGAGGTCCTTTCCAACCTTGGCCATTTTGTCATTACCTGAAGTTACCAAATTAGCCCAAACTGCATAAAAAAGTATACAAATTTAGAGGTGTGCTATAATACAGTTTGAGAATGGTCAATCACATTTCAGCATGCAGACCAAGTAGGTAAATAAAAGGAAAGGAGCCCGATAACATTTAAACTTCAAGTGAACCTTTAACAACGCTGCATCACAAGAGGCTGAAGAAATCAAATAATAAGAAACAAGACTGAATACTACCAGGAAACTAGTGTCTGGAGGCAAAGCAGACTAAGTTAAAAGACAAAAATTACCATTATGGTTAGGCAAACAACACTGGTGCATCTTGCTGAGTCTAGCAAGAGGGTCTATTAATAAACATACAATTTGCTAACTTCCTCTTTAGACAACAGTTATTTAGACTAGCTTAAAATCAGGAAGGGATTTGAGGAACATCAAAGAACACTGGCCAAAATGGATGAATAAGAAGAAACTGAGCAGACTACTGGGACCAATTAACCAAAACAAATTTGAAAATGAAGGGGCAATACATAGTGGAAAGCTTCAAAACCAGCTATCTGAACTGCGCTACATGCACGTATTGACAAAAAGCAGCCAACATTAGGTTATATCAATAATGCAAAATAGATAGCACAATGCCATCACAACATGACTTACGCCATAAGACAGCAAAGCCTCATCTGGAGTATGACACACAGTACCTTTCTTCTCCATCTTGCAAAAGAACATAGAAAAATTAGACAATGCCACAGAAAAAAAATATTAACCTACAGCATGAAAATTGGTAAGACTTGAGAGGTTTATCCAAAGAAAAGACACAGGGGGACACATGTGAAAATACGTACACACACCAGCTGCGCACCACACACACACACCCCTGTCCTAAAAAGCCACTTCACCTGAAAGCAAAATGTCAGATGACAGACCAGCAAAACATTCAGATAAGGTATGTTCAAACCAAAGAAGGAAAAAAGTTTCTTCTGCTACTTGGAAATCAGATTGGTTTTCATCCAGGTTTTCTATCTGCAGCACAGTCCAACCACGTGATGCTTCTTACTTGGATTAGAAATGAGAGTGCTCAATAAAAAGTTTAGAAATTGCTGTTTTAGGGTGAGGCTAGGAACCAGTTTTAACAACGTCTAAAGAGCCATCAGGCTACATATTTCTCTTACGAATAAAAAATAAGCCAAAGGAAGTTTCATTTAATAGTTTTAAGAAGTTTTAAACTGTTTTAACGTCACGTTAACTCATGAACTCTTTCATTATTTACTTGGATGCATATAACTAGGTTAGCATAGCTACAGGCAGGCACTAAACTACAGCTAGCTGTTTAGTGCTCCAAGAGCACCACCAGTTCTAACAAAACATCATACACTAACAGCAAATTACACTGCACAACATTCAATAGCATTTTGATTTCATCCAGCTTGTCACCTCATAAAGTACAGTAAAATTTTTGCATTTATGAGGATTCAGTTGAAGGAGATTGTTGAGTACGCAGTTTGTCTGAAAGGCAGCACAGGCAAGTGCTTAACTTGAGGCACCTGCATCTCACATGCAGAATGGTTACAGTAGCCAGTCATTCTTATACTTTTATACCTGTGAAACTGAAGTACTACTTCTAAAGATGGCCATAAAAACTGGTACAAGCACACCTCTTCCTGAAAGTCTTAAAATTTGTCATTTTTGCTGTATTTGCTAATTCATGACTCCACTGAAAAACATATTGCATGCCACAGGACTGTACCAGAATGACAATAAATGAAGGGTCCCACTAATTTAACTAAGCAAGCCGCTCTGATGTGCGCATACTCTATTACAAGCTCATAATTGTCAATTTATAGACTTAATCCTTCTTTCTTTCATCATATCTATTTTATTAATTAAAACAGTCTGGATTTTTATCTGTCAAATCTAAGTCCCGCCATCCAACTTTCATTGCTCCAAGCCAAGGGAGAGTTGTTTGTAGACCACTTTCCCCTTTTATTAGTCAGACCATCCTCAAGCCTCCCACACAACAAATTTCCAAACTAAATCCTTGTTTTGACAAGTTTCTCTGAAAAGAGAAAAAAGGGCTATTAGATTGTGATATATTTCATTGCCATTGTTTTTTTCCCACCCAATTTGTTTCTCAAATGCAATGAACTTTAAACAATGAAAGGACTGGTTTCCTGAGACTGCAGGCACATTTTTCTAGAAGCTTGATACTTCGCATTAGGAACTTTTCCTTTTCTGCAGTTGTGCATCAATTAGCTTTTGAACAAACAAGAAATGCATACACAAGGAAACAACAGATGCTTACAAAATGCATTACATAAGCTATGAAAACAATTATATTTTGAGCAATATAATTAACAAAATATCGTATACAAGTTAATGTTCAAATTTTTTCATCAAAACTATGTCAGAATCAGGTGCCCCTTGGAGAGATTTTGAATTTGTAAAGAAGTTTGCCAGTTCTTCCAGTAACAATCATTCTAAATCCTGAAACAATGTTAAGTGTAGTTACTCAGCTTGTTTACCCAGCGTGGATTCTGCACTCTGGAGATAGCCCAGCTGCCTTGCCTGTACTTTTGGTTCCTTCCACTCCTTATTTACAAGGCTTCTTGACTGCATTCTCCTCCCTCCTGCCTCCTCCTGTTTTGCCTTTCATGCACATTAAGTATTCATCCATTAAAAAAAAAAAATAACAGAAATAGCATGTGCTATAGTCTACTTCATTCCTCTTTGCAAGGAAAACACAAGGCAACAGACAACTACTACCTTGTCCTAAACAAATACCTCCAGCAACAAGCATGCTTCTGGCAACAGCTAAGTAATTTTGTAATTATATTAAAAAGCTGGATTCTGTGGTACTATGGATAAACTGCTGGGGTCCCAGAAGAGGTGATCTGGAATATTTACGGTTCTCAAAAATCACCATTCTGGATTTTAAAGGTGACCTCTCCTCAAAGATTAGAATATTAAACTTTATATTTCAAAGCAAAACCATACAGCAAGAAAACTTTCACTACAAATCCCACTTTTCAGATCCACTAAGTCCGATTCACAAACTCAAGCTGCAGTCAGTTTGAACAAGAGACTAACTAGATTAAGCACCATCATCGATACCCCTGTGAATGATCTGGCTAGGGTTGTCTCCAACACTAAAATCATACTGACTTCATCCATTTTCATCCATTAGTCATCCCTTCTCTCTCTAGTGTGCCATCTAACCCATCAGTGGTTCAATAAAAGCAACCCTAAGAGCATTTTGCCATTTCTGATCATAAATCCCCTTTCTGACAAGCTAAATAGTGCATCAAAGTTTTAGTTCAATCTGACTCTCAGTCTTATCCTCATCAAGATCACAAACAGCAAACAAGCAGTTTAAGACAACAAAAATCCAACATCAAGGAACAAAAAGCCATGTTTGACAGCTGCTGCTTAGTCCTTACGGCACCTGCCCTCATCAGGGTACTCTCAGGTGTGAGAAGAGAGAGCACCTTTATAGCTGCAGTTGTTGACTGAGTTGCACTTTTGTATTTGCAGTCCCTTCTCCTCACAAGCACACAAGTCATCTAGCCAAGGCAGCTATTTGAGGCCATTTCCCCTGAACCTACACCTGTCTGAATTTAAAACAAACAAGCAAAATGAACATCATCTGCATGACTGAAACCATAGCACACCTGACAACAAACAAAACAGAACGCAGCTGTAGCTTTTTTTTTTAAAAAACAAAATTAGGAAGAAAGAAGTGATGCAGATCACCGTGACTGCATCCAACAGGACTCAAAACTCTTCCTGCTTTTCTGAACAGGCTGCAAAACAACTAGGCTACAAAAACAGGTCCCACCCCCCCTTCTCTGAGGCTGAGTGAAGTGTCAAAAACATGGGTGGAGCACGCCCTCAATCCCACCTCACTTTAAAACCAGTGGCGCAATTACTTTTCTGGAGGGTAAAAGATAATCCCAATCCTCCCTCCTCTTGTTGATTGTTTTGACTTTGACACCATAACCTAACGAGTCACATTTTTTAAGCACAACGACTCTATTTTGAAAGGCGGCCAGTAAAGCATCAGGTCTCCAAAAGCAGCAGCTATCCCTCTGCCCCACGAAGGGAGGGAGCAGCAACCACCGGTGTCATTTCTCACTCCTGACCTGCCAGTGGCTCCCAGCCCCGGGTGCAGGTGTTTTGGGCACCTCCTCTGACCAGGCACCCGGCCCCGTGCATCCATCTGCCCCCAGGGGCAGGCGCTGTGACAGCTGATGTGGGGACAGGCACAGCACCTCACCTTCCTAGCTCAAGAGCTGTAGAGCTACATACCTTACCTGGCACCACAAGCAGCTGAAACACCGGGGAGTGCAACACTTAGCGCTCCACCACAGCTTTCTTACTCGGTGCAGAGAGAACACTTGCCTTGGTTGTTGACTCGAGACAGAGATATTGCTGTTAAGTTGGGGGGAGCAAGGAGGGAATGGGTTCTCCTCCTGCACCTCAACTTCAGGCCCAGTTTGCCCCAGAGTTAAGGAAGACGATTTCCAAAGCTCCTGTAAAGGTCTGTAATAACTCCGCACTGCAAGTTTCCTAGAAGGCTAACACCTCTGCAGGGCTATTTCACTGGAACGCCTTTTTTTTTTTATTTTATTATGGAGAAACAAGAACACATGAGGCAACGCTGGTTGTTTCAGCGCTCCTTTTTAGTACTTTGAGCTGCGTGTTTAACGAGCGAACTCCGTTCTTATTTTCCACGGCAGACTAGTCGCGGTAAAGGCGAGAGGCAAGAAGCACACCCCCCACGCCAGAGCACCGGGCGCTTCTCAAGGCGCACACACGTGAAGCTGAGCCCGGCTGAGCCCGTTCGCACCGCGTGTGCCCAAAGCGGCTGCGGGGAGCGGGGACGGCAGCGTGGCGGCACCAGGACACCCCGGGCCTTCCCCAAACCCCATCCCCTCGGCCGGAGCCCCCCGGGCCCGGTCAAAGCCACCACCCCCCCCCCCCGCCCCCGGCGCCCCTCACCTGTCTTGAAGGCCATCTGCCGGTCCTCGCTGCCGCCGAAGAGCTGGAGCATGGAGACGAAGAGGACGCCGCACGAGTTCTGGATGCCGAACACGGCGCCGTTGCACCACATGGCAGCCAGCATCACCACCCAGCCCCAGCCGCCCTCGGGGGGCTCGCCGGGACCCTCCCCAGGTCCCGGCACCTCCGGCCGGGGCACGGCCACGGCTCCGCCATCGCCGCCCGCCGGGCCCCGCTCGCCGCCGCCGCCGTTCTCCTGCCGCAGCCCCGCCGGGGGGGCGCCCGCGGGACCCCCCTCGCCCTGCGGCGGCAGCTGCTCGCTCACCGGCGCCATCCTCGGCCGCCTTCCTCCTCTTCCTCCTCCTCCTCGCAGCCTCACCCCCTGGCCGCGGGCATCCCCCAGGGCCGAGGAGCCGGCCGTGCGCGCCCCCGACCCCCCCACACACACGCGCGCGCGCGCGCACGAGGCCTCCGCCGCGCGCCGCCGCCGCCGCTTTATTTTAAAAGGGGGGAGCCCCCGGGGGGGCGGCAGCGGCGCGAGGGCTTCTCCCCGCTGCTGATTGGCTGGCGGCTGGGAGGCGGGAGGGGTGGGGGGGGCGCGGCTTCGCCTCCCTTCCCTTGTCCCGTTCCCCCCCCCCCCCCCTTCCGCACCGGCGATAAGCGCTCGTGGCTGGGGGGGGGGCGTGAGGCTGGGAGGCGGCCGTTAACGGCCGTTAACGGCCGCCTCCCAGCCTCACGCCCCCCCCCCCCCCCCGCCCCGAGCCGGGAGGAGGAGGGAGTGAGCGAGACCCCGGGTCTCGAAGCGAGCCGGTTCCCCCGCGTTGTTAACGATAATAAAGTTTAAAAAAAGGCAAAAAAAAAACACCCCAAAATGCTAAGCGAGGGGCGCCCCAGCCGTCCCCCCCCACACACACACACGTGTACGTTAACGGCCGTTGCGGCTCCCGCTCGCCTCACGGCCCTGAGGGAGCGGCTCTCCCGGACAGCTCCCACCTGCCCGCGGCGCCTTACCCACAGCCAGGGGTGACCGCGGTGGAACTGTTTCTCCCCGGGTTTCTTTTCTTTTCTTTTTTTTTTTTTTTAAGAAGAAAGGAAGAGAAAACACCACGCTTGCACTCTTCGTGAAACGCTTCCCGCTTGTGCGGAGGCACCAACGCTTCCTCTCACCCTCTGCTCCCCACAGCCAACGGCCGGGGAAAGCTGAGGACAGGGGTGTTAAAATGGCAAGAGTTTTGACCGCTGATCCTACCTCCAAACTCCCAACCACCCGCCTGGGTGTGTGGGTGGCTGGCAGCCACGCACGTCACAGGCAGTTGGGGCCTGCTGAGGAAGAGCTTCTTGAAGGAAAATCACCAGATCAGACCCAAACCCCATCATCCTTCCCCGTAGCACCTGGAGGGTTCCCCATCAGGACCAGGGCGGCTGCTGGCAAATATCTGCCACACCATTCAACACGCTTGCTGCCCACTGAAGTCTCTTCCTTTTTTGTCCCTGTACCTCCTTCTCCTTCCTACCTACCCGAGGCCACAAGGGGAAATAATACTTGTTCCAAAATAAAGCACCGTGCCTTGTTTTGTACAAATTACTCAGTCACTCTCCACGTGAAAGTAGGAGCTAAAGAAAGAAAAACACATGAGGACGTAGTGGAATCCCATGCAATAACACACATCGAATAGGTGTCGGATCTAAGAATGCTTGGCTTTGGGAATTAATCAACCTTTGATTTTTTAAATCTACATATCTAGTATCCTCCAAATTGTCTTAAAATAAATTTTAAAAAATACACATGATAAAAACTAAATACATTTTATAGATGCACCAATCTTGCCCCACACTCCATTTGTCTTGCTAACCATGCCGGTCTAGATTAAATATAAACACATTGAACATACACATACAACAACAGCAGAATGTGGAACAAATAAATATCCCTAACAAAACATAGTATAGTTGTATCAATTACATAATAATTGTCAAAACAAATGGAACTTTTGGCCAACCATTGGAAAACACATCTGTTCCCCCCAAGGAACAAGTTTTAATGCCTGTGAAAAACCCCAAACCTATCGTTAGCTTAAGTATGTCCAGAATAGTTCGTAAGCAGTTTAACATGCAGAAGTTAACACTTAACATTCTTCAGTGACTCTTTGTCCAAAGGTTGCTCTCCAAATCTTGCTGAGCGTTCTTACAGTACGTCTGGCTTCACCCAGCACAATATAACTGTTTGGAGCAGTTCAGACAGAGCAAACCTTCTTTAGAAACCAGATTCAATCTTCATTATGTCTGTCAACAATGATTAACTTAATTAAACTTTCGATTGCGTTGAAATAAACAAGGGTGAAATCCAAGACTGGATCTTAATGTGGCTAATCAGAAGGGTCCCACTTCTACAGGCACTTCAATGTTTTTCTAACTTTTAGCTAGACTCCTCGGATCACTTGAACTACCTTCCTGAATGGGGCCCCGTGACCTATATGATATATAGTCAAACTAGCATGAGGCAAGAACCACTTTTTTTTTTTTTTCCTGTTTTGGACAGTGCTTAGTTAAGCATAAGACTAATTCCTTCTCCATATGTTTTTCAATATAATACGTATGTGTTGCAGTTTCATTTCCCTGTTTTCCCATAAACACTGTCAATTAATCCTCCCACTTTTTAAAAAAATCACATCCTTTATTTTTAAAACCATTGTGAACATATTGTGTGCAACTTCTGCTTCAGGACATTTTTATAATAGATTCTATTTTACAGTTGTTAAGTGTTGCTTTCCCCCGGAGTAGTATGAAATGACTATTTTCCCTTTCTCCTCACATTGTTGGGAATGTAGACTCACAAAATCTGGTTCTCCAACACATATGATTTTTATAAATTTGATGGATATACTTATTTTGCATGTTCCTTCAGTACTCTCTATCTTATTGAGCTATTGCTATTTATAGTAAGTCAGAGAAAAAAAGGTTTATATTATCAAAAAATAGGGCAGGTGGGGCTTCCCTTTACATGGTCTCTCTAGAAGTCTTAAGTAGATATCTACGGAAATTTAGTACCACTTTGGTCTTCAGTACACTATGCTCCTGTCAAAAACTAAGTCTCTTCCCTTTCAAGACAGGTCTCTTGAGATCCCAGCTATTTCCCTCATAGTTCCCAAGAACAATGAAGAGTCACCCTTCGTAATTAGATAATTTTCAATCCCCAGCTTCCATAGAAAATGTACTTTGCAAACAGAACAAGGGCAGGTTTCACTTCGGTTTGATTTCTAAAGTTTCTGTATCCCAAATATGCACAATAAAATCAGTGGAGTTTAAATCTTGCTATGAAAGAGTTTTTTTTTTTTTTAAAAAAAAAAAAAAAGACTATTTGAAAGAAAAAAAAAAAGAAAGACGAAGGAAAAAGATTAGCTCTGGAAATATACCTGAAAGAAACCCTGCACAATCACAAGAAAAATAGTTAGAAGAAGAAGGGGAGAAAGAAGGACAACAAATGACAGAGAATTGCCATAAAAATAGAGAAAACAAACAGACTACGGACTTGTATACAAATTACTGTATCTATTTCAGCTAGATGGTTGTTATGAGCAAGAAAAAGAAACAAACAAACATATAAACAACACAAATAGAGAGGAAAATGAAAAAAAATCAACAGAGACTGACTAAGCTGAGAAATACCGATTTCAAACTAAGATGTGAGAAACATCTTGGTTTTGTCTAAGATTTTTTCTTGTTGATAGTCATTTACTTGTTCTGTATGTTTTATTAATGCCCTGCTGCTGATAAAGTAACAACAATTGTCCATGCAAATTTCTCATAAACCATTGAAAATAGACCAATACCTCAGTAGCTGTCATATGCAGCATCCTCTTCCAGCATAAGGCATGTTTAAATTACCAACTACTTAAAAACATAAAATAATTACGCATATAATTCAAGTATGCTGCTAGTGACGCATCTAGACGTCTTTTTCCATAAATCATTTTATTCGCAGAGCATTTCAGCATTATGTAGTATTCGGCAAAGGTTAAGGGGATAAAATGCCAAGCCTGAAGAGTGCATATTCAGAGAGTTTAATTCTTCTGTTGAATAGATTAGAATTTGTACTGCAGTCAATGAAAAGTATATGCCTACACACTAAGAAAAAAAAAAAGGCCTTTAGTAAAATGCTTATCATGACCATCAAAAATTCTCTGCCTTTGTCACAAATTTGCAACAAGAGGTACAGCGGGGGCAAAAGCAAGAAACACAGGCAATATATGAGGCTAACACAAAATTATGTGACCACCTACAGTAATGCACGCACGTAATGATTAAGCCTTTTAGTTGTTTAATTTTCAGCTAGTATTTGTAATGCACCTATTCAACAGAAGGATTTGGCCTTAAGTCAGAAAGATGAGATAAACAGGATAACCATTAAAACACAAAAACATACGGTATCACCAACTGTGTGAAGATCAACATCAGATTAAATCCCTTTCAGTAAGCAGTGTTTATGCATCTCTCAGCCAGACAGGATGTTCTACTGATGTTTCAGACTGGGCTCCTGCTGAGCAGTATGAAGCACAGGGATTGCATCTCACCCCACAAGTCAATGAGGCACATTTCCAAAGACACAAAGCAGAGATTTTACTTGTTTTCTGTGGGGAGCATTCGGAGGGTCAAACCTTGGTTTTAGCATTTGATTATACCTATGCTACAAGTTCCCTAAAGGACTATAATTTGTCAAAATGTAGGTTCCCTCCTACTTCACAAGTAACAAGAGTTATGTTTGTTTGTTTGTTTGTTTGTTTGTTTGTTTGTTTGGGGGGGGGAGTATTTTTTTAAAGAAAAGGAGCAGAAAAACAGAGGGAAAGAATAGCCTGATGTCTAACTCATGAAGTTGAGAGTAAGCAACTGTTCCGATTCCCACTGCAATGTTTATTTAAAACAACAGTTCCAGACTTATCTTAACATTTTCCCCTTTTAGGTTCCCCTAGAGCATAGGTTATGGCTCAAGCCTTCTTCCTCTACAAATTAAATTTGTTTTTAGTTTTTCCTTCAGTAAAGTGTAGAAGGCACTTGACGAGCTGTTATCTGGGACAGCTATCTTCTAACTGCTATTACTGAAAGGAGATACGTGAAAG
This sequence comes from Anser anser, assembly GCF_964211835.1. Classification (NCBI taxonomy): domain Eukaryota; kingdom Metazoa; phylum Chordata; class Aves; order Anseriformes; family Anatidae; genus Anser; species Anser anser. The sequence goes on along the minus strand of NC_139722.1, from coordinate 50,637,483 downwards.
AAAGTGGTAGTCATGAACTACAAAAGCCCTCTGCCACCTGCAAATCTCAGGTTGCGTAAAGCTATGTATTTGAAATCTTTCAGCGCTGGATTCCTTTGGACTACCTCGTGACTTGCTCCCCGGTGAACACCCAATGGGAGCTGGTCATCTGCATACTGCTGGTAGGAGGCAATAGCAAATTCCAGGGGACAATTCACAGGATTCGCTTTAAACATTAACATTTACGATGAGGTAAGTGATATTAAAGGAGCCCAGATGAATAACTTAGATGTAGATATGAGAACTCTAGGCATCTAAAATTTGGTGAAACTAATCCCACCCTCAGATATCAAGTTGAAGAACATCTTAAGATAACTTTTATTCAGACCCTCAGACGTGGAATTTGTTTTGATCCCATTGAGAAACGAGGAAGCACGAAGAATACATTGCCGTAGCATGATCATTTGCCTCTTCCTTGGCAGTGAAATAACTAACACTTTTGGCAACATTTTCACTCAGCTTCAAAGTTAACAACTCTTTCAAATGAGCAGGAACTGCTTCAAGCCATCATTTTAGGATGTCTTCAGGCTTGGTTTGATACCACTATCCAGGTCAAGTATTTCATACTGCATTCCTTATCATAGGATCTAAGTACCTCTAAGTTCCTTCCACTGTTTACATAGATTTAATATCTTTCAGAACACCTTTGCAATCTCAACAGCTCCATTTTGTTTTAAACAAGAGTATGGAGGGTCAGAGAAGCAAATATTTTATCAAATAAACCCTATCTGATTATTTTCTAGAAGTAATTTGTTGTCTGCTCAGTTGCAACTCAATTAACTTTTCAGAATAAAAAAATAAAAAAAGCTGTTACCACTGCTGATACTATGTAAGTAACAAATCACCAAGAATAGAAGTGACTAATCTTACTTGCTTTTTAAGAATTCTAATTTCTATTCCAATTAAATTAATTTTATATATCACCAATTTTCTTTTTGTCACTTTGAAAGAGCTTCTATATGAAAGGCTACAGCAAGGGTTAGCAGGTGTTAGTGGCCCCATTTCAAGATATGATTTACAACACTGTCAGCATTTTACTTACTGGGTAAGCAAAACTGTGTATCTGGATGAGTCAATTCAAATATTAAGGTATATTAAAACTGTTAACAAAGTCTTCCGTGTGGAAAGTCTACTTGCCTTTGCAAATTGAATTGATTTCTGTAGAAAATTACAAACATTAAAAAAAAAAAAAAGACATTTTAAGAGTAGTATAAGGATACTAAATATATCAAGGAATATTTTCAGATTGTGTACATATTTACATTGAAATACTTAAACCAGATTGGACACATACTAAATATAGGATAAATCACTTCATACAGCATAACACCTTGCATAAAAGTTCTTCATAAAAGCACTTTAAAAGAACTTCAAAAAAGAAAGTTGGCATAAAAGATCTTCATTCTATTTTTCTATTCACAAAATGTTGTTCTAATATATATAAAAAGTAACAGAATGGCAATCTTTTAAACATTTTTTAAAATTACTTTGCTAGCTGTATATCTCTTCCTTAACTTCTATCTGAAATACTGATTTTAAAGTGATGTATGCCACAGCAAAAAAAAAAAAATCTAGTCGGTTGCAGGTCAATCCAGAAAAAAGGAAAATACATACTGTCTATGGTTTTCTCCAATTGGTAAATATTTTACCCACGATTCATCCCATATCTGGTAATACGGGTAAAATAGCTTTTTAAAAAGTCATATAGAAATGCCTCATTCATTTTGCAATAACTGTATTCTGTAAAATAATTAACATGAAATAGAAAGCAGAACTGAGGTGACTCTTGAATTGACAGGGATTTCTTCTTTTGAAGTTAAATAAATCAGATATCAATGCCCTTCCTCAAAATACATGCTTGCTTAGTGCTAACTGTAAATACACCACTTGCTCAAAAGTAAGCACACGCACAGATCCTGCACTTTCTCTTTACACTCTGATTAAAAAAAAAAAAAAAATCCTTACCAGATTAACAGTAACCCTTATTTTAGGTATAGAAATAATATAAAGGAATACAGAGAAAAAAGAATCTATAGTGTAAAGAATATTCATGCTACAAAACTTCATAAAGGAATCCCAAATTTAGCTGTTAATGTTTCCTATGTTGCTTAGGCCAAGAAAGACAGTGTGCTACCCCTGGCTAGCACGCTCACAAGGACTAACTACCAGGTTAGCAAACAGCTGGTCATTCATAATGCAGCGTTTACTTAAAAGTCAGGCATATTTTGTCCAGATTCAGCAGCTCGCAAGTGCTGCAGTGTCTTATATTTTGGTTATAAACAATGAAAAATAAAGAAAAAGGTGCGTCTTCCCTCCTTCCCTCACCAGGTTGAAAACAAGATCATTTTAGTTAAGAGTTAATTCTTCCTGAGATAGCAATATTTAAGATCAAATGAGAGCCCATCTAAGGCATTGTGCTAGAAACCTTCAACCTTTCTATGTTCAGAAGTAACATCTTCCAAACCTTTAAGAAGTCATCAACTGCTTGAATAATTTAATACACAGAGCAGTGCCCTATGCTTAAAATGGGACAAATAAGCTATAAGATGACACAGACCCAAGGCACTTAACCCACATGAATGATTCCTAAGTGTGTAGGAATCCAATTTATAACCATTTGCAAGCAGCAGTACCATTGTTTCGAAATACACTGCGCTGGAATATAATGCAGGGCACTACTGTGCACAAAGAAGGATTTGACGTTAGTAAGATCTATAATGCTACTGAATAGGCCTGAAGACTGTGCACTGTGTGGCGTACGATCCCAAACGCAGGGTAAATTTGCCATGCAGAATAGCATTATTAATCATTAAGTCATCTCAGCTTTCTGTATCACTACCCAAACCTATCGAGTATTCTTGCTAAGAAAGTCACGACTAACATGGGAAGGTGATCTTAAAAACAACCTGTGTCCCTTATTTTTTTATTTTTATTTTTTTTTCAGAAAGAGTGCTTTCTGACCTTTTATGACTCCGTTTGTTCCCAGACATTGTAATTCTACAGTTCCTTTTTATGTTAAGGCATTTTGCTATCTGCACTTCTGCAGCATAGCTGACGTTCTGCCACCAGTCACTAGAAAAGCAGAAGCTAAAGGACCGCAGGACCTTTCTTATACATACCAATGTATATCCACACGTAGAAGGAGGGTTTAGTTTTGCATAAGTTAGCTTAATGTATCATAGACGTGGAAAAAGTTGAATAAGAAGAAAAATGTATTCTGATTTAAGACTGTTCACGTGTGAACTGTTGTGCTTTGTGGACTAACTACATACAAACCATGGATCATGAATTGTTGTGGAATAATACAGAGCTTTAACTTCAGATCAGCTTTTACTTTACTGTTTTACACCAATCTAATGAATGGATGGAGTTAAACCAGTGCCAAATTGTAGTGTGTTAAAAAAAAAAAAAAAAAAAAAAAAGCTCACCTGAACACATGCAGTCTCCTATCTGCTTTTCTCCTTTGGAAAAATAAAGCTGTTCTTTATTCAGTGTTCGAATGCTCGATTCACTCCAATTTAAATAGCATTAGCGAAATTGTAACACCAGCTGCCATTGCCAGATCTTTATGGCTGGTGACACCTCAGCCAAAGTACACACTATTTTCATTTTCCAGTTTGAATTTGCAAGGCTATCAGATGGGAGAGGGCTATCAGTTGGAAAAAGCAGTTTTCTGGTTGTGCAATGAGTCCAGCCGCAGCCAGCAATTAGAGAGACAAACAGAGAACTCCAGCCCTGCGTCTGATGTTAGCTTCCACAGCAACACCGTCACCTCGGGGTAACCTGCGAGGGGATTCGCGTGCTTTCTTTTCTGCTTATTTTGCTTTTCCTATGCTATTAAAGAACTACACCACTTTTTTTTTTTTTTTTTTTCTCTTCCCCCTAGCCACAATACATTCTTCTTTTAAAGGACAAGATGTCAAGAGCTGATTTTGGGGAACAATATCTCTCTGAGATACTGACTGGAAGTGCTAATTGTCATAGGTGCATTGATCTCTGTTTTCTGGGTAGACACCAACTTGTTGCAATTGTGCCCAGCCTTAACCTCAGGCGTTTCAGAGCCTCACTGGTGCAGACAGACCCATTGTGTCTCTATTTAGGAATTTCCCAAGCAAATTGCCAGGTACAGATCCCCTGTTTAACCCCACGCCCACCACCGTGAGCCTCTTCTGCCCCTTGCCCCCAGCCAGCCTCTCTAATTACTCGGACAAATTCCTTCCCAGTCTGCCTTGCTGATCCTAATAACACTGTTTCCTAACAACAGTTTTCAGAAACAAGTTTGGTGTTAAAGCAAGGAGCACAGCCTTCATACAGGAATTTCTTACCCGTAAACACGTAAGAGTTACAGGTTTTGTTTGTTTTTAAACAAACTTCTGAACATAGTCCCTGTGGTCTGCCTCAACTATTCACCACCAGCAGACCCCGGGCTTCCTTTGAAGCCTGAGGCCAGACAGCCCCTCCAGACTTCCCGTTTGACTGGCTTGTTTCTGGTGGCATGCCCTCTCTTTACTCAAGGAAACTTTCTTTTGTTGACAATGCGAGGTTTCACAGGGCTCTGGCCACATACAAACCCAGCAGCAGACGTCTGACTCCTGCTTTATCTCCAATAGCTCAGGAGAAAGGACCTTGAGTTAAAAACTGTTAATTGCATGCTCAGTCTGGGAGCTCATTCTCATTATAGTTTGATCATAGCAGCATGACTGGAAAGAAAAATGTGCTGTTTCAGTCACCCTGAAATATTAAGTGTTTAAAATTCAACCAGCCTTTTTGGGAGGACTCCGAGTTCCTCTTCCCACTAATTTCCTTCTTTCCTCCCTTCACCCCTCAGTCTCATGTCAGGGCAACTCAACTTTGAGCCAAGCAAAGCTAAATAAAGCTTGCTTCATGCCCTCTTTATGCTTCTCTGGGTAAAAATGCCTCCAGAGAACGATTTAAGAAAGATTTTCCCCCGTGCTTACTCGGGACTTTTGCACTCCGGGCGGCAGCATGGCTAGGGACGGAGGCCCAGGGGCAGCTCAAGGCCCCTGTCCCCTTCCTTGTCCCCAGACACTGGCCCCAAAACACCAGGCTGCAGCCAGCACTACGCAGCCACCTCACTGTGAAAATGAAGCAGGAATGAAGGCAAGGGAAAGGATAGCGTTGATATATTTGTCCATGAACCATAGCGTCTATGGACTGTCTTTACGTCACCCCTGAATCATTCTCCTTATTCAGCAAAGGATCTGACTCTAGTTTACATTATTTTGCCGCAGCAGTCCTCACTGCTAACCTGCTCCAGGAGTTTGTAATTTATTAATGTTATCCTTACCTGCATGCTCTGCTTTACTTTTTTCCTTATGAAATGAACAGCTCTTTTTCCCTAGGTCTGTAACAACGATAAGAAAGGCACACATACATTATTTTTTTCTTTAATTTCAGCTATTCGTGACGATGAATATCAGGACCCTTTGATGTGAGAGGAAGCATTCCAGGAACAAAGCAGATTTAAAAACAAAACAAAAACAAAAACAAAAAAACAGACTTTTAAGCTTTGATATCTGATCTGTTAGCAGGTGACAAGAAAGCCAAAGTCCCTTTTCAGAGGTGTTTTTTACACTCACTGCAATATTAGGGAGACTCGCTTGCTGCAAACTCCTGCTTCTGTAAGCTTCCAAGGCTGCCTCAAGATCTCTTTTCCTAATTAGAGATAACGAAAGCAGTAATTGCCATCTGCCGGCCAAGCCAGGAATGGTCTTTGCCCACAGTTTATTTCTTCATCTGCGTGGCTAAATTTGGAAATGGATTTGAGCAAAAGAGATGGTGCAACGCGGGAGCAGGACGACGCAATCGGCAGCCGAGCCTGCACTCGGGGCCAGAAGCGCGTGCACGCTGCTCAGGCTCGCTCTGGAAAGGGATGGGGGAAAAAAGCAGGGAAGGGAACGGCGTTCAGGGATCTGCGACACTCCTGTGGTTTGGTGAGGTGTTGATTTAAAAATAGACAGAAAAATATTGTTCTCTTCTGGAAATTAAACTTGAATTTTTTTACTTTCATGGGAAGGAGATCAGTAGCCCTGGTTGGGAATAAACTTTTGTCGCTCTCAGAGCTTTCTGCGTGAGAAGACACAGGGTGGGTTTATGTGACGGCTTCTTCCCTGACAATTACCCATCAGGTGGTAGAAGACAGGAGCTGGAGCCCCCTCTTGGTCTCCTCACCAGCCAGCCGAACAGCTCAGTGCTCTCCGCCTCTCCCTGTGCAGGATGTGCTCCAGCATCCCGACTATCTTGTTGGGGCCTTCCCCACTTGTAAATACCCATTTTGCTCCGGGGAGCCCCAAACCAAGCACAGTACTCCAGACAAAGACCCAAAAGTGTCAAACACATGGGAATATTCACTTCCCTCAGCCTGCTGGCCATGCTCTTGCTGATACAGACCCATAACGTGGTTCACCCCATTGCTGCAAGAGAAACTGCAGATGCCCGCTCAGCTGGTTGCCCACCAGCACCTTTCTGCAAAGCTGCTGTTTGTCCTGCCTGTCCCCAGCCTGCACTGGTGCATGGGGTTTTGACATCCCAGGTGCAGGATTTGGCATTTACCTTTATCGAACTCCATAAGGTTTTTGCTTGGCCACTCAGAAGGAACTTGCTAAGGTGGAGGAATTACCTATCCTGCACCTCAGTAGGACTGCTTCCTCTAATTCAGCTCACCTGCGAGCTTCATGAACATGTGGACTATGCCACTGAACAGGGTGGGATGAAGTAAAGCAGTGACTTACAGTATTCCCCAGTCTCAGTGGAATTATAATAAATGGAGTTATCACTCACTATTTTCTGGCAGGAGCTCCATAGTTTAACTGCAGCGTGAAAAACTGCATCCTTTTATGTGCCACCTATTTCCTGTAAGCTTCATTTGATAGCCCCAAATTCACTGTCTTTTCCAATACAGGAACCACCACTTCCTTTTAACTGTCTCCACATCACTCATAAATTTAAATCTATTTGCTATATTTCCCTTCAGTTATATTTTTCTCAGTCTGAAGAAGTGATTCAGTCTTTCTTTATATAGAAGCCACCCCATATCGTATCTCCTGATTATCTTTGTCCTTCTCTGAGCTAGTTCTGTTATAGATTTTTTCAAGGTAGGGGTCAGGGATAGCTGAACTGCACACAGAAATCAGGATACAGACACCCTTTAAACTTTTACTGCAGCAAATTTTCATGTACTTGAATTTTCCTTCTCCCATAATAATTCTTAACATTTGCCTTTTTTTTTTAATGTTATTTTGACTGAGAATATCAGAGGGATTTCTTCACTCTAATGTAATCTCAAAGTCTTACTCCTAAATAGCCTTGGTTAACTCAATATTTTATTTTTTTAAAGCTGATGTCAGGACTGTTCATCACTTGCACTTACCAACAGCAAATTAAATTTGGCTGGCATTAAAATAGCATTCTCAGAAGAGTCTTCTGGATATCTCTGCAGGTGGCACTCATCTCTACAACACCAAGTTATACATCAGCAGCAAATTTCATAAGATCATTGAGTTACCAGAACACTGGTCAGCATTGCCAGCTCAGAGGACCTGGCAAAGATCCCAGAGAATGTGGATAAAAACTGATTTTAAAAATATATAAAATCTGATTAAAAAAAAAAAAAAAAAAGTATGTCCAACCTAAACCAAATTATAAGCTGTGGAAGAATTTGAATATAGCCAGTAACTGGGGAGGAAAATAGAAGGTTAAATTCAACACTGAGAGCATAAATGGAAAAAAAAAATCACCCTTCTCTATGTACATAAATTGATAGTTTCTAGTATGCTATTGTCATTAGAAAGCTCAGTAGAGAAGAGACGTCTTGGGCTTACGTAGGCTCCTTCTCTGACAGTAATAGCTCACTAAGCAACAATATCTAACAGGCATATAGCACATTAATCATTATTAAGAAGAGAAAAATCAAAAATAAGCTGTTGCACATCGTAATTAGTCTTGCAACAATACCTTTGATACTACATACGTTCCTTCACATCACGTTCTCGGGAAGAATGTAACAACTAGAAAAAGTACAAAGAGGACAAATTAGCAATATGACACTGCTTCTACAGGAAAAGCATTTGAATTAATCAAAACTCCTCAGCTTGGGGAAGAAATCACTAAGGAAACCGAGGCCTATTAAGTCATTACTGGCATGAAACAGGCGAAGGGAAATGTTTATCTGTTAATGGACATCCAAAAAGATGAGCAGGCCTCAAGTTTAAGCCAATAATTACTACTTCACTCTACAAAACTAAATTATGGAACTAATCAATACAAAATATTTGAGATACCAAAATGATCTACTCAACAAACCAATAGGTAGTCATAAAAGAAAAATCCATTAACAACAAAACCCTCAACAAACAGGAAATTATCTCTACCTCAATAAATTTATAAACTGCTGGTTTCCTTATACTATGAGATAACAGGAGGTATTGGAATAAAACTCTGCTGAGTTTCTCCCTGTTCTCTTACCCTTTTCCAAAGCACCTGGAACACTTACCCTCATTTTAATCTTTCAGGGTGACGCACACATATAGCTCTCTGCCACCTCAGATAACACAGTTTATTTTCTCATGTCTTGGGGAAAATGCACAGATAATCCGTCTGTCTTTAGAGAAGTCTTTCTCTGAATCGTGTCACCTCAGATCAAAAGAACTCTTGATCTGAACTGAGCATGGTTTTGATTTTGGTCTTGTGACGTGGGTGAAAATTCGAAGAAGTAAAGCACTTTGTTTCTACTTAACTGTTCTTCAACTTACAAAACATTAGCATTACTGTTTGTATTACTGGCATGTGGTACTGAATATAAAGGTATGAAATGTTTCCATGATCACAAATCAACTTTCCTCCTACCCCCAGAATTTTCCTTCAATGGGAAGTTTTGGCTTTTCACATGATGAGGAACTCCACGAGGTCTGCAAATGTTACTGTTCCCAGAAGTTCAACAGTTTTTTCTCATCGCAGACTGGGAGATGCCATCGTGTTTGGAAAAGGAGGCTTCGTGTCGCTTACAAACATTTATCCTGTAGATAGCGTTATTTAAACAACTGCTAATCCTCAGTGATCCCACTAAGATCTCTCCCTCAGCAGCAAGCTGAGTTAGATTTTCTGGTCCACAGAACCTGGATCCAGGAATTCCCATATCCCCCACCCAAAGCGTCGATCTAAAACGACAAATCGCTTAAATCACACAAGTGCTTCTTGGCAAGCACAAAATACAAAAGAAGAATAACGATTCTCCAAACAAAAACAGGAATGCTTGTTCTCATTAAGGGTTTCCCTTGGATTTCACTCAGCAGCAGCAAGAAACAGGGTTCTCTAGGGCAGACTGCCCTCAACACTCTTCTACAGCGTCCAATGCAAGTGTCCAGGGGCCCTCGAAGGCTAAGATCTGAAGGCACTATTTTTTATTTTTTTTTTAAAGGGAAGCTACTACAACGTGGGAAAGGCACATTCAGTCTCTGAAGAGCCATGTGCTGCGTCGATATCTTGGTGAGGACTTCTTGTTTACGCTGTGTTTACTCTGCCTAGCACAACAGGGTTCTGGATACTTCTCTGAGGAAACTAAGTATTACGGTCCTACAACAAATAAATAATTGTAAGCATTCAAAACTTGCTCTTCGTGAAGGCTGGACTTTGTTGGTTTGGATAAGGATAGAATAAGCTTCAAGGCAAACCTCCCCAATGAGTCTGCTATAAAACAGACTGTGCCAAGTAAATCTAGAGTTGGGGAGTTGTGATTTTTATTTTTAAATAAGAGTCTCAGTGGGCCCTGAGACCTTTTTTAGATTGAACTCGATTCACGATCCTTAGGTAGAAATGAAATGTTACTTTATATTGTGGTGCACCTATGGACACCTATATGGTTATGTGTGTGGGGAGGCAACAGCTTTCTCTGTGTGACAGACAGAAAAAGCTATTAAAGAACTTACTCTTTCATTTTATAATTGATGATTCTTTCTCAACTGAAAAAAACACTTATGTACGCATCAGTTTTCTTACAGGCCTCAAAATTGTTTTTGCAGATGTAAGTATAAGTTCTTCTGATCTCTCCTTTTCTCATCTTGCAAGTCAGATGTTCAATGCCCAGGAGAAGACTTAGAAGACCAGAAAGTTTCTGATTTCAGTCATCTGGCTTTTGCTATGAGAAAACACCTCTTCCAAGAGTGTCTTAAAAGTTTGCCTGTTCTTTCTTAGCACTCATTTGTTTTGCTTACAGAATTAGGCCCATGGAAACTAGCTCTTTACCCACTAGGTTGAAAAGTTCATCCTGTTCTACTTTTTAATAGAACAAAACTTTCCTGTAAACTCAGCTCCCAGAATCCATTACAAGTCTAGTGTAGCTGGCTCTGACCAAATGCTGGCACCATTTTAATAAAGCACAAATTTTGACAAGTTTTTTCCTTCTTCTCTTCTAGCATTTAATACATTTTTTCCCTCGAGGCACACGTGTCAGGTAGCCTAAGTCTCCTGCCACAAGCACAAGTCTCTAAAGGAACGAGCTTTACCCTTGATAGGACCTCAACTATGAGAGCATCTTTTGGGCTAGATTTTGTCTGTCCTATACACCTACATGCTGCAAAAGCATTTAATTTTTCCTTATTGTTCCTTTAACTATACTTTTTTCTTTAACAAGGCAGCTTTGTCCATACACACTTAAACTCTTCGGTCACTTCATCACGTAAGCCACAGAACGATTTCCTTCCAGGAACAGAAGGAAAAGAAATAACTGAGAGCCTAATCAGCTATTACCTCTTGAAAAGAGCAACACAGGTCTAACGGGGTTTAAAAGAAATGTAAAATATTTTTCATAACTGAGGAAAATAACTAAATCTGTCTTCAAAAGATTTGAGGATTGCAGTGCTGGCTTTCCAAGTACAACATACCACCATGCAGTATTCTGCTCATGCTCAGACTAGAACAAGTACAACTTGATATTTCATTCGAGTTCATTAAACAAAAGCATTCAATGCAGCTCAAAAAGCCTCATTCATAGCATAGCTCCGGAGCATCAAGGCAGGGAGGGGGGAGGAGAGAAATCTGTTGAAAAAAAAATCTTTATAGCAGAGAAAATCCTTCCAGCTAAGAGAGATGCCACATCAGAAGTTTTGTCAGAAGGTTACTCCTGAGGGAAAGGAGACCATTTCAAGAAGTTTTCTGAACATTATTTTGAAGCTTGCCTTAAAACTGATCTGAATAGATTTCTTTGTGCTTCGTTAGAGGGTACGCAGATGAACTAGTGCCTCTCTTACTACTGACCAGGGCATGTCAGGGGTCTGCACTGACAAACCTCAAAGCTTCTGCGAGCTTTACAGAGCAAAACACCCACGTGGAGTGCTTCCACACAGGTCAACATCATTCCAGCCAAGCGCTGGTGCCAGCTGCTCCAGCTCCACTACAGCACAGGCACAGGAAGATACACAAAAGCCGTCAAATAGGCAGGGAACTCACAACCTGCATGGTTTACCTTTGATCCCAAAGCAAATGCCTTCCAAAAGTCATTTAGTTGTTCCTGTCACACCTGTGAAATGGTGTCTGCTTCACAGGGAAAGTTGTGGTGAAGCTCACTCACAAACATGTCCTGCACCACATGCACCACACGTGTTAATATGGATTATGTATGGCTATGTTATATGTATTATATATAGCTAATGTTTTCGACTTCCTTCTCTCTAATATTGGAAACTTCTCAGTAACACAGCTCTGCTCTGGCCTCCTTACGTTTGACAGCATCTGGAATAAGCGACGGTCCTCTCGGCCTTTTCCCCCCGGCTGAAGGAGGCAGCAGTCAGTGCTATACCCAGGATGGCTGTGGTGTTTGACTTTTCCTCTCGTCGAGCTTTTTCCTATCCCTCCCCAGCTGCACCCACGCGGGCGGGGGCGGGAAACCCATCACAGTCAAACCCAGAGGGCACTCGGTGAAAACAAGTAAGGTTGCTAAGGAACACCAGGTAAACTCAAACCCACAAAATCCAGGAAATGGAAAGGAGTTCATACATTCGTTTCAGACAGGCGCTGCTCATTCCCTTCTGCACTCGTTCTGTCCTGTTGTACTAATTCCCAAAAACCTGGGAAACCTAGAGCCTAGGTTCCCACAAGGGCCTGGCACGGTGTCACTCAGTATCTACCTCACTTCCGTCATTATTTTTAAATCGTACCACACAAAAAGAGCAAAGTAAGAATATAGTGCAGGTAGACTACGAATTCTAAGCGTATCACCAGTTAGGTTAGCTTTAATTACAGCAGCAGCGATGACGCCAGCCGTAGAGCTGGTGCAACGCGAGCCTACAAACCGCAGCTCTGCAGCAGGCACAAATCCCTGCCCTTGCCATCCTGGAGCTCGGCTGAAGACAGCAGGGGCTCGGCTACTGATTTGCAACTCCACCTCCGTTTTACCACACAGGCACAGCCTCGGGAGGAATGCTTCGCCAGCGGGGAGCTTCTCCAAACCAAACTCATTTCTGCACTCAACCCGTAAGCAAAGCTATCTCCGGTGCATCTTTGGGAGGTAAGGAGATGAAAGCCAAGGGAAAGGGGTGAATGTACCAGCCAGTAGTGCCTTGCCCACACCACACAGACCCCGGGGCCGTGTTTATGTTTTCAGTACCCGGTGAGCTCTGGAGGCAAGGGGCAACTGAGGTGAGGCAGGCCCCTTTCATCAGCTGCCCTCTGAGCACAGCGTGTTCTGTTCCCCACGCACACAGCTACGCCGCAGCACCTGACAATTTTCCTCACGCTTTTAAGACTGTGAGAAATTAGAACATGCCACCAGAAAGCTGTTATATTTAGCCCTCATATCTCCATTTACCTTGAGTTAAATCAGGTACTCGAAGAGTACCGACTGCCTGCCACGCAGAGGTGCAGTTGTGCACGCTGTACGTCTGAGATCACATCAGCCACACATCTTGTGCCTTAAGCACTGCTTCACAGCAAGGCTGAACTTCAGAAGAAGCAGGGTGAGCTCGGTTGTGACTTGCCATCGTCTTATCTCCTCACACACTCAGTGAGTCACTTCTGCCGTAAGAAATTTCCATTGCCCACTCAGTTTGCACCAAGATGGTGCCACTTCGACTAACACAAAGTATTTATTAGAAATGGAGCAAATTTAAATCCGTGTTAATGACATAACCGAAAAATAATTAGTATGAAAAAGCTATAGCCTAAATATCCTTACATTGTATCCAGGCAACATCTTGCCTCAAATTTTGTCCTTCATGTGACTGTTTCAGCAAGAATAAAAGGATATTTGCAAAAACAGGCCTCAAGCACTTCAGGTTCCACCTCTAGTCAGCAGAGACAAAAGACCTGCAATGGATGCAGGCAAGTTCTCCACTGACCAGCTTCCTGTGCTCAGGGATTTTGCATCTCTCGGAAGCTGGGCAGTAGTCACAGGGACTGAAGACTCAGTTGTCCGAAGGTCAAGCAGCCCTCACCTGTCTGAGCTCCCTCTTCACACCAGGAGCCAACCAGCAGCAGCTTTAAACAAAACCCGTGTCATGATGCAACAGTTCATCTCCGAGCACAACCAAATAACCATCTCCCTTTTCGCATGAAGATATGATAGGACATCATAAAGTCTACATTGCTTCTGTGAAAATCGGTCCTCACACACCAAAGTAAGCACCAGTATTAGCTTTCAAATCAGGAAGATGGGTATTGACTAGAAGTCCTTAGAAGACCGCATGTCCAGTAGTGCAGTTCTTGTATAACTTTTACCAGATGTTGCTTTCAGTGAACACTGGAGTGGTTTGTATTTCAGAGAGATAAGTGGTGAACACAAATCTGAAGTAGCTTATGGAATCATCAATTTCTCAAATATGTAGTTAGAGACTAGAAATAAGGATCAAGAGAGCTGTGCAATTTATTTTGTATAACGATGCATAGTATTTTTTAGGTAAAACATTGAAGATACATATTTTTCTTAGCTAAATACCCTCAAAAAGGCCACAAATTTTTAAAGCCCTTTCTTTGTCACACTGCGAGTTTGATCAAACCAGCACAATAAGAACATCATACGAGGTATTTGCACAGCCATGTGTTCAGCTCAGCACTCTCACAAGGAGAGCAAAGCTTCCCAACAGCTTCCATCCAGGACGCAGGACAGAAGTAAAAATAATGAACTGCCTGTTTCTAATGTGGCACTTCAGATGATTAAACTCTGAGAAAAACAGCAAGGAAGTATTGAAAATATAACTGGGAAGAGGAAGCTTGCTGTGTACACACTTTCATCATAATTATCCTAAAGGACAGAAAAATACTGTCCAAAGAGATGAGCAGAAGAAAAAAAACATTTTTTAAAGTATGTTCCAAAACATAGAATGCCACAGCTGTGTCTCACTAAGCTCTGAAGCTCTCATCCTTTTTATCCAAGCCTTCAACAGAGTCTTCACCAACTGATGGACATAAACTTCAGAGGGAAGCAGCTTTCAAATGTAGGTTAAAAAAAATAGTTGGGCCTTTCATGTTTGCTAAACATACTGTAAAATGAAGCACGGTAGAAATACTTAAGAACAGTAAAAACACTAACGTACCTTTGCTCCTTCTAATCTGGGCACAAATCAAGCATCAAAGATTGAAATTCAAACGGTAAAGGTTTCATTTATGCCTAAAGCAAATATCAGGTACTTTGCTACCATGGTGATGAACACGGTAAAAACACCTTAATCGCTCCCAATTCTGCAAGTGTAAAGTAGGGCTTGGTGCAATAATTAAAAACACAGTCTGGCATCAGACACATTTTGAGAGTTCGCACTTTAGAAAATGATCTGTAGTTTAAGTATTGCAGTTGTGCAAAAACTGAAATACAGAAACAATAAATGAACACAGAAATCATATTGCATGTATTATGCATATAAGCTACTACTCCGGTCCTGCAGGGAATTTATAAGATAGGTTGATTGATCAAGGTTTCCCAACATTATAGCCACAAAACTGTTTGGGAAATGAATCACCTGCTTAACTAGCATATGTTTGCTAACACCAAGAGAATAAATATTCAACTTTGGAAAATTAAGCAAGTTTCATCGTGTTTTTTTCTTCTAAATAACCAGATTTCATGCTAAAGCTCAATACCCCAATGTTCCCTTTAAAACGACAAATCATTAAAAATATTTTTTAATTAAAAAAGCAACAAAGGCAGCTGAGTGTTTTATGTCTGACATTTTTATATTACAATTTATGTAAGAAATTCAAAGATACAAAAGAGTTTCCAAAGCTGTTCCAGACTATCACGCTGATTTTGCCTTTTTGGGACTAATCCCACCATCTTGAGCTGACTTTTCTGCTGGCCTCTTTCTCAACCCCTTCATTTTTCTTGTTTGCAGTTTACTAAGATCTTGCTTTTGCATGTGGATTCGACCATAAGTTGTACCAAACACATCATGGGATATATTCTTTTTCTTCTTAGGCTGTAAGGGAAGAAGTACATTAGTATTTCTGAGTAGCGCGTGCCCATAGCTCTGGTGAGAAGCCAGGTATCTGGCTTTACTATCCACATTTACCAGTAAACAACCAAATCAAATGCCTAAAAGCAAGGCCACTTATGTTCCCAAGGTACGTACCTTCAGGGCTTTGGGTTGTTTTAAAGACAGCTTATAAAGGTCATCTGAAGCTAAGTGTGTTCTCCTCATAACCAGATCTAATGAAGGCCCTATATCTTCCAGTTCAATTCTTGGTATTTTACAGCCAGATTTCTTCAGAAGTACCCTAGAAGGAAAAAACCATCAACTTTGTCCTCTGTGCTACAGATTTATCTGTCTTCCTAAAGGGCATGTTCAATCATGTGGTTGGGAAGACTACTAAAAACAGTTACTATTGCAAACTCCATTATTGAGAAAAGATGTCTGTCAATAATCCTTTATAATTCATTTCCAGCACAACTTGAATGTACCCAAAATATAATCTAGTTTAGGTCACTTTATTATTATTTCTAAATAGGACTAGCATTATCATTACAACGGATAAAATTCAATTGCAGTACCCTAAAAGCCATGCCATTCCTCAAATTCTAAGTAGTGCCCGGTGTATTAATAGACGGGGAAAAAGCAAGTACTACAGTTTATAGCAAAACATTCCGAGCCCTAGCCAAGATTTTTTTTGGTGGTGGTGTTCATTGTTGTTTTGCTGTGTAAGGTTTTTTTTTTTTTTAGAATGAGACTGTAGATATTTTGTTATAACAGAAATCAATAAAGTCTCACAGAACACATAAGCTATGAACACTCACAACCTGTTAAGGAAAGGCCATGGACTGTGAGCAAACACCAATGCAGGAAAGGAAGATAATTTTGTCCGTGTTTTCCTTGTGTATCTCTGGCTACAGCCTACCGCCTGTCATTCTTTGACAAATGGAGGTGAGGAGAGCCCTATAAATTAGCCTGAGATCAGTCTCTGACGCATAAGATAGCACTCAGACTTTACCAATTCACAAGGTTGAATTCACTACACCTTGCCAATCCAACCGTATCAGAGAGCAGCCCTCCGAGCTAGAGGGAGCTCAACAAGGAAGGAAGCAGTTGGTATAGGTCTTAAGCGTTTCCCTTCTGTCATGCAAGTTACTCTGAGGGTAACCTCTACACACAACAGTCTTCTAAATGGAGTAAACCATTGCTCCAGGCAGTTCAATTACACAACTGCAGGCTAAGATTTGGAAAACCTTGACAAGTGTACCGAAAAAGCAAACACAGAAGAAACACACACTCACCTGTAGCTTCTCATGTAAATCTTCCCATCTAGAGCTGTGAAATGCAGAACATGCTCTAAACCAGCCAGGCGAATGCTGGGCACAGTAGGACCTCTGAAGAAGTCTAAAAGGACATTTGAAAAGAATAAGAGACAGGTTTCTTGACTGAGAATCAAACCAAGAGATGACTAACAGATTAGCTTATTTTATAATAGATCCACGTCACAGCAGTGATGTGATGCCTATATAGGTTCTTTTTTAACATCAAATAAGGTCTTTGTGTGTGAATTCAAGTGGAGGACTTGTTAGTGTTAGGTCAGAGGTTGGACCAGATGATCTTGGAGGTCTCTTCCAACCTAGATGATTCTGTGATCCTGACAGGAATAGAGCAACTTTCCAGAGACAATTCAGTAGCAATATATATATGTTATCTAAAACCAAGTAAATGGATCAGAGCAAATATACTTTCAGAGCAGTAACCTATTTTTATTAAGGTGATTGGGATAACTGAATTGTCTACTCCTCTAAATTTTTAGCTGGAAAGTCATAAAAATGAAATGTGTCTCTGATATTTAGGCCAATTCAAGCTTAGCTAAACATAGATTAGCACAGAGAAGCCATTAGTTCAGATATCTTTTTTAAGACAGCAAAGTAATACTTAACATACTTAATCAGAGCCAAATTTGGGAGAGTGCAAAGAAGTGATAAACAGTACAACACAGAATAAAACTGCGTTTTCTTTAATCTCATCTACATTCTCTCTCAGTGACTCCAGGGAAAAAGGTTTTCTCACAGCTCTTTCATACCTTCCCCACAACAAAGCACTTCTGTTCTTTGGGCATGCAGTATTTGTGATTACAGTTAATATTTTCTCTACTTAATAAATGAAACACACCTATAAAAATAGACACTTAAAAGTACTTACTCCGTTTGCAAATAGAACACTGAAATACAGGTTAAATACAAAATTAGCCATCTTTAGCCGGGTTCTTATGTAAGGTCATGAAAAATACTGTGCAATCAGACAGCCTGCAACAAGCACAGCAATCTGTCCAACACATGCAGAGGGTGGAGAAAGAACGTGACCTTGTCTGAGGGAACAAGGTGTGCTAATAAACATGACAAGGCAACGCCGAAACATAGGAGAACTGCTAACAGATGCAAAACACATCAGTCTCTTCCGTTCTGTCCCATTTGCAGATTCCTCGGCAAGTTGTCTTTTCCTCCACTACCTTTTGCAAGAGTATCAGCACTGGAACGACATCCAAAACAAAGTCTTGCTGGCACACATCAGCTGGAGTCTAGCCAGGAAATGTCCTTGGTCAATTAAATACTCACAACTCTTCCTCTCCTGGGTTGAGCTTGTAGTGAGGAAAAGTTGCAAATAAAATACGTTTTTTTTTTCTTTTTGCATATATCTTCCCGTTGACAAGCTCTCTGCAGGTTCACAATGTTAGTGGTTTTATTGGCAACCTCTCCCTTTTGTGTTTTCCTGTGGCATCGCACATCTTTTTACCCACCGGACGATCTCTTCCAAACAAATGCAGGTGGTCAGGAATTTCTGTTTCCTGGCAATGTTTAACAGCTGCAGAAACTTTACGCTTCAGTATACCCAGAGAGTTGACATTTTTAATGTATTTTTAATTTACAGCTCTTGCTTTGGTTGGACTAGAGAACTGCTTTCTCCTCTCTTTCCATTCCTAGTTCTTCCTCGTGCGCTCAACATGTTTCCAGCACTTCTAATTTACTTTTTCCTGCAGAGAGCTTCAGAGAACCTTTTTCATTTTCAGATTCCTAACTTTCAAATTCCTAATTTTTTTTGGACCATGAGCCTATACACTTCTTTTTGCATCAGTTCATATCCAAAAGCTGGTAATACTGTAACTTCTGTAGCCATGGTTATCATGGGAGGAGTTTAAAGCCTATCCCAGACTTTTTTTTCCCCCCAGCCATCCCCTTTCTTGGCTTGATAGAAACCACAAATCCTTGAGACACTCCAAAAATAACCGTGTAAGACAGTATGAAGAACAAGCTGAAAGCCAATCCAAAATTGTAGAGGACTCCTACAAATCAATGGCCTAGAAAGAACATAAGCAAGCCATGTAATACCTAGCCATTTCTAAATGGCTGGTAGTGTGCAATAGCAGAACGAGCCAACAGGCAGCGTTGCAAGAGAAGAAATGCTTAATAAACACAAGTTATTAGAGTTTTATGAACTGAATTCCAAGGAGTCACACTGTAAATGGATTCCTGTACTACCATCTTGCTAGGCAATGAAAGCCAAAGAGAAAGAACAGGATGTCTTTGCCCTCCAGGTCTCTAAAGAAAAATGCAGCTGCCATTTAATTACCTTCTAAATAACTTCTTGCACTTCACAGCTTAAGTGACAGAGGTCATTTTACCATGGTTTGGCTGCCATGAAGACAATAATTCACCCTTGCTTTTTAATTCTACACAGAAACTGCTGTAAGACAATACTCCAAACATGCACAAACCCTTTTGATACCACAAAAGCCAATGAAAGCTTGGTTGTTTGCTAGCATCCCTGGCATCACATTGCTTTGGCAAAAAGAAGCTGTTTGCTATCTAATACTCCCTCTGGGATCTCAACAGTACTGCTACGGTAACAAACCACTTGCTGTTGTTAAAGACATTTTTTTGTCTTTCTTAGCAATAGAGTGGCAGCTTAAAAACAAATCTTATGCAGAAACAGAATGAATCTGTTTTTCCCAATCAGGGAAAAGCACTCAAATTATCAGCCAAATTATTTTAATTGGTTGTTGATACCTTCAAGCCTTCGTATGACTTAACCTTTTCCTTTGTCTGTTGTTTTGCATCCAGGCATTTCACAGAACAGAACATCAAGACTTGGAGTACATTCAAGAAGAAAAACTGGATATCAATTTCAGCACATTTGACTGCAGAGAGCCATTACAGGCAAATTAGCAGGAGAGGAGAGAGGATTTCTTTTCAAAAGAAATGGGACAGGAAAGACTAGTTAGTTATTTGGCAACTATCTAAGGATGCATGTCTTCCATTTAAAGTATCAAGCTGTGTGATAACGGGGTGGAGGAGCACACCTGGATGCCAATCACCAACATCGTGCAGATGTCGGAACAAGATACACCTTAGGAAATAATGTACGTGCTTCTTGCAATGTAAACTTTCATTTACAGTGAGTTTAAATAACGCACCTTTGTGCCACTGATCTTCACAGTCAACAGTCACCACCTTCAAAAGTTTATAAGCACAATTACTAATCTTTCATCTACTCTAAGGAAGAATCAGCTGTCTTGACAGGATGCAAGTGCTCTCCATTCCTGCTCCCTTTTTAGTCTCATTCCAGATGCAGCGTCTTGCTTTAAGGAATCCTAAGAGCAAGGGGGGTAGGGGGAAGTGCCACTTCTAAGGTTGCTTTCCAAAGAGCAATCGCTCTGTCTGTTTACCTAGAAAAAGGAGCCCAACCTATATTCTCTCTACATGAAAGGGAGATCTTACAAAGACCAACAGTTATGAATTGCTACAACCCAAGAATGAACTGAAGGAACACTCCTGCTTTTATTGGGCCAGTTTCACAATTCTACTACAGCTTTAAAAAAAAAAAAAAAAAAAGTAACCTATTTCTAGGAAACCCATTAAAAGGCAAAAAAAAACCCACCACCCTAGCAAGACTTTTTTTCCCTCTAGTGTCAGGAGATGCTGTAACATACAACCTCTAGGTCCCCAAAAGTTACCCTAAGAGAAGTTTCATCATTTTTGTAGTTCCCTGGAAAAATCCTAAAACATGCTTCAACTTCTGATGCTTCCAACCTTGAAACAGAAGGGGGGAAAAAAAAACAACAAACCAAACCAAAGTAACTCCACACACTCTATGCTACCTACTTTACTAAGATCCCAGCATGCCTTGAAATTATGACACATCTTTTATCTACAGCTAATTTTTAATACACATATTAATTCCAAATAGTCAGATCAATCTAACTTTTGTTAGAACTGGTCAAGTTTCCAGCAGAAAATGCTTGCATGATGAAAAAAGGCTCAATTATACTGATGTGACGTTTTCTGTAAGCAAAGACATCCCATCCACTTCATGAACTTAATCCAACGATTCAAAATTAGGTATTTCAAAACATTTTTTGGTTAGAAAAGTAATAATCCAGTATAATTACAAGGAAAAGACTTTTTGAAAAATGCCAAAGTTTTCTTACAATCAAAATTATGAATTTCAGTGAGTACAAAATTTCCACTTTGGAATCTTTTAAGCCAGTCTTCTTTACCTCTGTCAGTCACGGTGATTACTTAACTCTAATTTCACGTCACATGAAATTTACAAGTGCCCCCTTTTGATTTCTTTCTGTGCTGAACAGAAGCAAACAATTATTGACAAACCTGCATTTCCCAACAGATCACACTGCTACAGATTTATGCAATCCCCCTGCTCAAATAATCAAAACACTGACCAATAAGAAGGTTCTTCAGTCTTCTGTATTCTTCATTTAGGTCAAACATGTCACCAGCGAATATCAACATAGGTTTTGTTCCTTCAGGACATTTATTGTTCTACGGAATAAGAATTTCAAACACAAGAAAAATTCAGACCATGTTAGGGAACATATCATTGACTTAATGGCTTGTTATCCATTCAACATGGAATGAAAAACTGTGACCTATGATCAACATGAACAGAACAGACACTTTTCTCCTTGAACAACACCGTAAACATACAGAAGGACTGTTTCTAAATGGCTGAATTGCATTACTCTTTGTGCTGGGTAAAAGAAGAGATTCTTTACTATAAAACACGCAAGATAACACCTTGCAAAGAAAACAAAAGGTTAATTTGACTGCAACTACTACCAAGAAAACTAGAGGCAAACAGATCTATTATACTTTGACACTGGAGAGTCCATGAAAAAAGCTAAAAGTATGGTTTAGTCAGTCACCTCATTCTAATTTTGGTGAACAAATACAATTACTTGACTATAATTTCCCTGCTATAGGTATTGCTACCATCTATGTAGAATGCAATGCTATGAAGATACCTACTACAAACTATCTGAATTTATGGGAAAGATTCACCTTTATAAAAGTAAATTCCTTCATTATCCATCTAAACTGTCCTGTCACTGAACTAATGAAAACAAGGACCATAAACCTTATTTTTGCAGCACATGAAGTGTTTGGTACAAAATTGGCTCATTTTGGCAAGACTAAAACATAACATGACAAGAAAAGGTGAATTTTCTCTGAATTTAAATAATCAAAATGTTAGCTGTCTGTCTGAAGTAAGTACAGTTCCCTGAAAACTGGCATTTTTATGCTACTGAAGACTACAAATTGCAGAGTGATTTCAGCAGAGTGACTCTCCGGTTATAAAACACTTCAAACTGGTAGGAGTACTGCTGCAGCTGAAAGAAGTGATCCCATCATGTGTCAATCCATCTTCACACCAACATTTGTGTTCATGAAGATAACCCAGCTGGAGAATAACCTTTCCCCTTTGCTACGGGTTTGTCTTCTATTAAATCAATTCTGCAAACCCACTTGCTGCACAGCACTACAAACTTTACTGGGGGGAGGCGGGAAGAGGTTGTAAGCACAGCTGCCCAGTGCTGTCTCTTCTGATGGCTGGACCACCTTCTGGTTTTTAAATGTGTTATCAGTTTTAAAAGTGCATGCCAATTTATATAGGAACTTCCCATGGGCAGAATCTCAATAAGGAATTTTGTAAATGTAACTCTTTAATTAAAAGTTAACATTTTAGGAATAAAGGAAATTTTTAAAGGAAGTTGTAGAAAGCCTACAGCAAGCTTGCCCTATGCAACCCACACAAAAAGCAGAGCAAAAAAGTAATATTCTACACTAGTACAAACAAGCAGTCCCCAAACACTGCATGAAACACTTTTTAAAAAAGGTTCTGGTCTTTAATGCACAGAAAACGCCAATGCACCAACAAAATTCACCAATAGATGTCGCTGAAATACCGCAGTAATTCCTTACCTTGACATCTTTTAGGGATACAAAGTTCTCTATGCCTAGCTCAATCATGTCCAGGACATGATAGTCAAACATGCGACCTGTAAAGGAGAAAAAAAAAAAAAGAGGGGAAGAAAATCCAGATACTTAAATATTTATTGAAAGCTAGACCTTTCATCCAAATAAAAACCCAAGACAGATCTATTACCTATTATCAGGTTGTTAGGTCTCTTCTTGTTATGAGAGCCAAACAGAAACAGAGAACAATCTGATTTCTTTGAAAAGAATTCCTACAATTGGAAAAAAGAAAACGTAATAAATTGTGAGTTCCGGTTCGTAAGTGTTCAAAAATATTTAGAGAAGGTATGTGTCACAGACATGTGAGTTTAGGAGCTGCTTAATGAGAAGAACAATAGTATTTACCAGAAAAGCGTACGTCTCAGTCCCCATAAGCTAAAATTGACAGCTGGATCCAACGTTCAAATAACAACTAATTTCCTTTTATCTATTTTATTATTTCCCAAAGCACTCTTTCTTATAGATGAAGCTAGGTATTTTTTCTTGCCACTTCATCTGTAATGTCCTTTTTCATAATTCCTCATTATTTATTTTTACATAATACATCTTCAACTATTTTTCTTTGCCTGAAGAACATTTGCAAGTCTGCCACAACTTTTAAATTTCACAATTTAAGTGAAATTGCTCACATTTCTGACAGTTCTTTACTGAATGCTGAAGAGAACTCTCAGCTCAGATCGAATCAGCAGAGCAAGTATGAAAGTATTTGGTACTCTGCTGAGCTTTTCTTCCCCCATTCAAGTCTCGTCAAAAGTCACAGAAAGCTACGACCCCTCCATGTAACTGCTTTAACCTATGAATTCACCAAATTGAAAACAAGTTGTTCATAAGCTGTGGCACTTGAAAGGACGGGCTTTTAGAAAGACAAAATAAACACCTTTCTTTTATATGAAGTACTGTTACATCACTCCTAAATTTGCCTGTCAGTTTACAGAAACATGCATTTTAGACAAAAAACATTCCCACGATATCAGGATTCTGTCTCGAAGCTAGAGGAATAAAATGCCTACTGGCACCATAAATGTAGATGTAACCCTACCTTCAGCTTACCCAAAATTATTAAAGACTTGGTTTCTCATCTAATTTATTACAGACTGAAAGAAAATTATCCTCCAATAAAGTTATAAATAAATTTACAGCTACAAAAACTCATAAGAAAAGACATGGCTTATACTTACCAATGACGTCTGATCCTCAAAAGGCCTGGTAATATTTTTCCTGAGAGGCGGCAAGGAAAAAAAAAAGATTAAAAAAATAGTAAAAGCTGAGATGAGCACTTTAGTTAATCTTCTAATAACGCTAAGATTCTGCATTCTGCTGGAAACCCCAGCATTAGAAGTTCAGTTTCAGCTCCTACCAAAAGCAGTATTAATACTGCCAGGTGTTCCTTCCTTGGCACTGCCTGTTGACATTTTCAGTAAGCCTTTGCAGCTTCCCTGGGGCCTCCTGTGCCACTGACAACTATGCCACCGGCACTTCACAGACAACTGGCTTTGCCTGTTCATCCCACGTTCAGTTTAGCTGCTGTTA
Source organism: Anser anser (assembly GCF_964211835.1). NCBI lineage: Eukaryota > Metazoa > Chordata > Aves > Anseriformes > Anatidae > Anser > Anser anser. The sequence continues at coordinate 50,613,170 of NC_139722.1, read as the reverse complement.
TTAATGCTTCTGCACTACATCTATACGGACACCGGGTTCCCATTTTGAGCAAGCCCAACCTATCACCATAACCAGCCCAGCCTACCCACCTGACACAGAACCTCGCTAGCTGGCTGCACAGAGCAGAATCGCAGAAGCCAACCGCTCAAGTTTGCTATAACTGCTCTGTAACACTTGGCACAGAACCGAGCTCAACATCAACACCGATCACTTGTTGCTTGTTTCCAGTCTACTAAAATTTAAGATGAATCTCTGCCACCTTCTGTGACCCCTTCCATTGTTCAAGCCTCCATGCTAGCCAGCATCTCTCTTCATGGTTGGAAATGACCAAATGCTGTCTTGTACGTGACCACTTACTTTTTATACAGTACAGCAAAAGGTTTCTTCACAGCATACTGCAAGAGACAAAGTTAAACATGCATTATATCAAATACACCTACAGGCACAGAACTGCTCTTTCTAAAACCCTACAACTTACACAACTACATGAAGTACAATAATTGTTTGTGCAAAACAATGCAGAAAATAAGTCGCCTCAAAAAGCCTGCTCACAATAAAACCCTCCAGGTCAGTAATCCTAATCTCGGCTCTCAATTAATTGGGGATGGATTTATTTCTTGAAACTGAGAAATAAGCTAAGGAACAGCTGAAATCAAAGCCACGTAATAGAATCTCTCTGCTTGCTTGAGAAAAAACAGTGAGTGAACAGCCACCCTATGATCATTAGCATAAAATGTTAAAAGGACAAAGCAAGGAGAAAAAATAGCACAAGTGCAACTACAATATTCTCAGGTACAGAGTTGGAGGACTGGATTGGCAAGTTTTGGCTGAATGCTCTGCTTTAACAAACAGAAGAGGTTTATAAGATCCTGAGACATGATTTCAGCTGCATGATCCAGTCCTAATTCTGTACCCAGTCCTCTTGTTTTCAAATGCACTTGCAATGCTTCACCCCCTATACGGAAAAATAATAAGGAAGAGAATAAGCTGAAAGCTTCTGCCAAAGTGAAAGGAAATAGAAAAAAAAAGAAAACATCATTTGATGGGGAGGTAATGACATCTCTGGAGTACTGGTCACAATCTGAGATGTAGAAAATAGGAGAGCAAGAAAATATTGATATTGCAGCATACAACACGTGAATTGTAAGGAAAAGCAAAGGGAAGGTACGTCAGTATAGTGCGACAGGCGATACAGTGAAATACCGCATGCACACACCCAACAACTTACAATGTCTTTGAGCACTTCCGTCACCGTTAAGTTTGCATTTCCCCCTTTTATAAGCATGGCATTTTTCGTGTTTTCCGTAAGCTTGGGTTCTCTCTTCTCCAGAAACCTCTTCGCCCTCTTGGTTTTGGGCTTCCTGTAAGGAGACACGACCAGATCAGGGCCCCGCACGGGTAACTCCCTCCCGAGCCCAGCCCCGGGCTTTTCAGAGCCTTGCCTGCCCCTCGCCGGGGGAGGACGGCAGGGGAGGCGGCGGGGAGGCCGCGCTCGGCAGCGGGCAGCCCCTGCCCGGAGCCCCGCACTCACACCACCCGCTCCAGCGCGTCCATCGCGGCCTCGCGGTCGCTCCTCGCCGCCGGCTCGGCCTTAGCACGTCACATCCACCGCAGGGAGAGCGGCAGCGAGCAGGCGGCCTCCAGCCGGCTGGTGGTGCTGCTCCCCGCCGCTCCCGCGGGCCGAGGGCTCCGCTCCTCGGGCGCGCACGCGGTTGTGAGCTGAAGGCACAAGAAAGCCCGAACACCCCTAACAGAAAGCACTTTGTCAGCAGCACGCCAAATACCCTTAAGAGGGGACGCTTCGCCAATAAAATCCTCAGATATTAAGCAGAAAAATCTTCCCCTGCCCACCTACAACTAATTCAAAATCACCTTGTACCCCTCCTGAAACGAAACGGCTCCGCTTTCTGCACTCCCCTGCCCTAAGGCAGGTTGCCTCCAAATATATTCCAAAGGTTTTTAGGTATTTTTTTTTCAGTGCAAATACCAAAACCGAATGCTTGTTTTATCAGTAGTCTGCACGCTGCACACACTGACAACTGTCACGCAGTGCTTAATGTCAGACAGGGCAGCTGGCTGTAGTGATGTCGGGTATCCATGCACATGGGCACAAACAGTATAAGATAACCCCACGAGCACGATGACTGCTGTAGTTCTGTGTACAGTTACCACATCTACCCAGTACCCTTTTTAGTTTAAGCCCCCCTCCCCCCTTTCAATTTTGAGCTGTACTCCAAATAGCCAACATGTTTGGCTTTTTGGGGTGAAATCAGTAGCACTTAAAAATGCTGGGTTTAAAAAAAAAAGTCATGAATGCACCACACATTCGTTTTTTACATGAAAGTACAATAAGCAATATAAATTGTGTTAGTATGCACTATCAACCCACAGACTAGCTGGGTACCACCATACAGTCAGGTGGCTCACTTTAGGAACCACCGATGCAGTTACAGAGTGTAGGCACAAAAACCTTCAGAAAAATATGAAAAGAGCAGAGCCCGTAAGTTTTTTGGGGTTGGAGAAAAACAGATTCCTTTTATGTAACACATTATGTCAGTACAGAAAATGGAGAAGGGAAGTGTGGCGGGTGCCTTGTTATGCCCTAGATGTCAGCCGCTGACTAGCACCCAGGGGTTCCCAAGACCTGACTAGACAGAGCCCTGAGCAACTTGGCCTGAACTCAGCACTGACCCTATTTTAAGGAAGAAGCCAACCTAGAGACCTCCGAAGTCCCTTCCTACAGGAAATATTTCTCAGATGAGTCAGGGAAACAAAAGATGCTAGAGGAAAAGCAAAGTAAGTTTAACAAGTAATTCAACAAGTAATCAAACACCAGTGATTTTATCAAACCTTACGAAAGCCACTTTTATTTGAATTTTTCTTTCAGTCAGTGCAGTACAAGAACAGACACAGTAGGCAGCTGAATATTACACACAAGGTGAGGCTATACCTGAGTTTCAGGACTTCCAACAATGTTTTTTTTTCCCCTTTTTACAAAGCATCCCAAACAGTACAATACATCAATGTTTTTCAAAGGCATTTAATTATGTAGCTGTTTCCTCTTCTTCAATTTGAGGTAGAGATACACACATTTCCAATTGGCATTTAAAAACAAACGAAGCACTACACCTCTCCCCACTCAACTCCGAACACAAAAGGAATGCACAAGAACATGTCAGTTTTTCCCCCGCTAATTGCTCAGATAAATTGGAAATCATATCATAGCCTATACATTTGGTCTTCAAAAGCTGGCCCGTTTAATTCCACGAAGAAATCCTGAAGAGATGAGAGCTGACATCACAGAGGGGTATCATCTAAGGCAACGCTTCCAGAAGGAGAACCCTTTGCCTCAGGAGCAGGACTATGAGGCAGAGGAAGAGGAGAGGCATCTACTTCCAAGCCGTGCTGCTTTCCCAGATCGCAGTTCGTGTCAGAATTTCCTTTGTCACTCACCTCTCCCTCTGACTCTTCAGCTAGTTTGTCTTGGGCCTGATCACAGTTTGTGTCAGAATTTCCTTTGTCACTCACCTCTCCCTCCGACTCTTCAGCTAGTTTGTCTTGGGCCTGAGCTGACTCATCAGAATCTTCCTTTTCATGCAGAAAGCTACAAATCATATTAGGCCTGCTGTAGGAGAAGTCTCTGTCCTTGATCTGTAACCACTCCACACCATCTGATACAAAGAAGGAAAACTGATATTAGTGACTAAAGAAGTGAAGTCTTAACAGCATTTGTTCTTAGCTTAAGTTTGTTGTTTATTAACCCTGAGCCAGAAAAACATTTAAGTACAAGAGTCACTTGGGATACAAAGATACCTATCAAAAATTTGGAGCAACACCAATTTGTGTGCTGAGTCTCACCCCAGGTTCATACCATTCATTTTCCTTGAAATACAGGGCTATGAATAACAAAGGTATTTGATAAAGAAAGACCTGTTTAAAATAGAGATAAACTTAGCTGTTGATAAATTAACAAGAATATGCATAGGCTAAACTTACTTCAGTAAGACATATTATATAGCAATGGGTATTTATCTGCTGTCATTCAGGAGAAGATACTGGAATGACTGTGTATGATTCACTGAACTCATCAGCTCAGTGTGGAAAGAACAGTCACAAGGAAGGTGCAATTATTAGGAAAGTAACGAAGAGTAGGAACGTCATTATGACAAAGCACAAAACTATGCTATGCTCATGGCACAAACACTGTGCCCTGTTCAACCCATACTGTAAAACTAGAGAGAAAGGAGAACTGGTCAAAGCAAAAGGTTAGCTCCAAAGAGACTTAAAAGAGAGATTAGTATTCTTCTACTTGGAGGAGGCAGCTCAGAGGGATGTTTCTATCTTCCAAAACACAAAGAAAATATTTTACAAATACAATGAAGAGAACGCAATGTTTGTTCACCTGATTCTCAGAACATCTAGTAACGTGACAGGGAGTGATACAGAGAGCAACCAATGCACCACCTCCCGAAGTCAGGAGCATCAAGCTCTTGCGATACATATTCAGACCCCAAAGGGAACTGCAATTCCACTCCCCCTTCAACCGACTTTTAGGCAATACACACTGCCAATTCGCAAGATGTTTTAGTTACTTTGCATGCACAATACTAAGCTTCCTTCAGGGTATAGAAACACAAAGTATTTTGCAGTAGGTAGCAGTGATGCTCCCTTGGGAAATAAATCGGCCTTTTTATTAAGCAGCACATTCTCTAGCTAATGTCACTTCAAAAATAATAGTTTCAGTGTTAGTATGTCCTACTTAATGACACGGAGAGGAAGAATGCACGGTGTTGATAAGAACGCTGATCTCTGGTTAGTTTCTAGATAACATTTCATGTTGTATCTCCCATGAGCAATGTCCCACTGACTGTCTCACATTTAACATTAAACGGCTACGTGTTCTTAAAATGTGAAGCAGCAACGCTGACTTGAGTGAAGAGCAGCAACTAAAAGCAGGATGCTGCTAATTAGCATTGCTGTATGTAGTGGATACCCAGTACCTGAATATGCAGGAGAATTTTGTATAAAAAAAATTCCACAGAAGTAAAGCAAACATACGAGCACTGAGTTCTGCCTACAGAATGAAAAACCAAAATGTATTCTCTGCTATGTATATCCTTGCAAGTAAGTTAAATTCAGGTACAATTAACGGTAAATTCACTAAGAACAATTTAGTTATAGTACATAAAATATGGAACTTCTTGCTAAGGACATTGTGAATTTTCAACTACTACATAGACTCAAGAAGTCATTCCATATATTGATGGAAATAAAAAAAATCAGTGAAGAACAATTCAATGCAAAGATATTGCCTCAGATTTGAAAACCAGTGCCAAACTTTTAGAAGAGTAAGAGCACAGAGGCACTAACCAACATTCTCTTCTCCTTCCTTCTTCTCTGTCAGAAGCGTCCGTGTCATATTCAACTTCTTCATCGTATGGCACTTGTACTTGAGCTGTACTTTTTGGTTGCCTTCTGCATCTACTATGAAAAGAGGAGAAAAAAAACAATACCCAAAGCCCAATCATTATAGCGAATTCCACTATCAGCTGAAACAAGATGAAATTATTTTGAATTTCACAGGCTGCCACAGCAAACAGGACATCAAATCGTAACAATTACCATGCTCTGTGTTTTCTTCAAAGACCACGCAGGTTCCCAAGGCATCTGTGGAAAACAAAGTGCGACAGCCTTAGAGACTAACTTTCATCAGCCAGAGATACCGCACCCACTGGCACAGCTCGGGGAATGTTCTGATTTTCAGCCTCATCTAAAGGCCCTGCACCTGGTAACCACTGCCAACTCAGAAGCAGACAGGAGCACCACAGTCACTGAATGTTACTATGAGAGGGTTCCAGATTGTTTTCTTCCCTATTTTGTCACCACAGGGGGCAAACAGGAAAGCCGCAGACTGCACAGCACATGAGTCCTGCTCGTATGCAAGACAGTAAGCATTAGGGGGCACTCCAGGGCATTTTATATTCTGTGTTTTTCTTTCAGAAATACAGCTGGTACACCCCAGAGTCAGCTTCCAGGCACACCTTCCAATAACTAAACGTGAATGCATGGCTAGTTTAGCTGGTGCTGCTCTATATAGTATTATTCAGACACCATCCAGAACTTCACTGCTTAAGGGTCTCACATCTTCCATTTGCAGTGAAATTAACTGATATTAAGAAAGTTCTTTGGGTTACGTGAAAAGGAGATATATTATTTTTCCTACCTTCGTATTCCCCTGCAAAGACGTATCTGTCCACTTGTAAAATGGGCCTCTCTGTCTCTATTCCCTACAAAAAGATGGAAAAAATTGCATATATGTTACATGTCTGTTAGTCCAGGCAAATTTCTTACTCAAGGACCAGAGCAGACAGATATAGCAGAATCTGGATTACGTTAATTCCTTGGAAAGATAAATGCAGGTTAAAAACAACAACAACAAAACAACATCAGGTAGCAACAATAAAAATAAGTACTCCATCACATTACACATATGAAGTAAGAAGTTTTTTTAGGTATTAGAGAAGAGGAGTGCATTCCAGACTGTAAACCTTTCCCAAACTATCAGCTTCATGTGAAGAAAAGGACATCGTTAAAACAAGATTTATGCAAATGAATTAGAGAATTCAGCAGAGCCTATTATTTTACAGAAGCCAGCAGATTCCTGGAAGGTGAAGAGATACAATTAAATTAATATTTGTTAGTTTCCATAAAACATAATAGAAGTAGTCATTAAATTGGCCCTGTAGCCTTCTGCAATGTTAGGCCCAGGGGTGAGAGGGCAAGGGGATGAGTCTTCTTTCAGGTTTTTTGGGAGGCTTAGTTAAACAGTGCTAATAACTGTTACAAATGGTATAGCCAGTCTTTCTGTAGAATCAGTGTACTGTTAAAATACAACAAAAACAACGTTTTATGACAATTTTTTCAGACTACCACCATATATGCTACTTTAAATATATTAAATGCAAGGAAATAGCCAGATAATACTGGTCTATTAATTACAGCAAAATCAATAATGCTGAACTGGTATAGAAAAGGCTTTAGTATATTAAAAAGGACCAGAGGAACGTAGACCAAACTTCAACAAACTACCCACTTAGGTTATAGTAAGTAATTTTAAAACACTTATTTCTTCTAAGAAATTGATTTAACCCCAGTGTTAAGTTCACAAAAAAAAAGATTACATGGGAAAAAAAAAAGTTTTTTTCTAAGCTCCATTTAACACAAGTTCTGCAGTGCAGGAAAACTCCCAAGCTTTTGGAAAAGACAAAGAGTCCAGCATAAAGCATTACAAAAGCAGCGGTTCAACTGCAGGGTCACAGAAACTCCTGTCATTACTGTGCAGGAGTTGGAAATTGCTGTTATTAAACAAGGATGGGGGAGTAAGGCAGCATTTCTATCAGCTTGTTCCTGACACTACAGCAGAGCCTCCCATGTTCTACAGACACTAAGCCTTTCCAAACGCATAGGCCAGGAACTCAATATTCTTCTTAATATATAAAAATGATCACCCGGATAGAACACATTTAAGGCAAAATGTTTACAGTGTCCTATTAAAAAAAACATTATGCATAAGTATATGCCAAAAGTTTTCAAGATGAGGCACCATGTAGTAAATCTCGTAAAATGCAAAGTATCATACAAGTTAACAGGAATTTGTGCAATTTTCCTCTCATACTTTTAATGAACAGAAGTACCTAAGATTAATGTTCTGTGAGTTTTTTTCAGCAGTTGAAGTTGAGAACATCAATAGCAGTAAGCTAGCAGGTAAAATTTGTTTTATACAGCAGGAAAATCATAAAAAGTTGAACAGTACTATGCTGCAGCTATAAGGTTTTTAATATTCTAAACTTTATTTCTTTGGTTGATTGGAAGTCCTTTTTTAGATCATGTGAAAATGGAGACTGTCTTCCCCTTATATGACCAGCATCACAGAAAATGTGATGATCAGAATACCACAAAGCAAAATCTTTTATTAGAGATTTAGGAAGTTTTCCCATTATATATGAAAAAATCTCAAGGAATGCTTACTCTGCGGAGTGAGAGCAAGAGGATTTCTGTATGAGTAGCATACGGTGAAGATACTAAAATGTTTTTCTAGCATCATTATAAGAGAATCTCAAAGCACAACATTTAAAAGCATTCCATTAACATTATTGAAAAACATACAGCCATTCAACAACCAGTACTAAATCACCAATTTAACACATTTCAACTGACTTAGGTTAGATCCAAGAAAACCTACTTATAAAATCACTTGCTTATAAAAGCATAACCATCCAGTAATGGCTAACTTTTGAATTTGGATTGTATTTCTGTATCTGAGATTTTCAAAATTGACTTTACCACCTCACCGACAGTCTGATCAATGGCATGCTCTGAGATGTACTCTTCCATCTTAGCAACTGACAACCTGTAATAGAAGTCTGGTTTCACAAATTACCCGCATGTCAGTAGTACTTGTACAATCTACACAACTCTCATAGCTTGAGTAGGTTTTAGAAAGGCAAATCAAATTTGTCCCATACAGAGAAAATGATTAAAACAACTCAAAATAGAACGACAGGTAAGCTTAATTCTTACAATAACTTCACAGAGAAGCAAACAACCACACATCCAAAACTTTTTACCATAGGCTTGAGACTGAGTTATCCTTTACAACACTGGAACCTGTCGGGCAGTATCTACAAGAAAACATTTTAAGTACAGCGCAACACAGACAGATGTGGTCTTTGCCTCTAAGCTGAGTATAAGTTTCTTTAAGAAATGTGCTAAACATTTCTTTTTGTTTTTAAATGTTTAAAATACATCATTTAATACCCAACTAAGAGCTTAAAAGCAGAGGGAATAATGGTCCTAGCTTATAGATACCTCTGAAAATATTTCTTTATATTTGTGTAGTATTGTTTTCAGAAACAACATGCCACTTCTGACAGTGAGAGACCACAACCTGCAACCAAACACAGTCAAGAGAGTGCATGCAATTCTCTACTAAAGATTTGATGCAAATGTTATCAGTTTTAAGGAATTTGGAAACATCCCCACTCCCTTGCTCACACGTGTACTCACTTACCCCTTTCCTATTGTGCTGTAATCACTCACCAAAATCTTGCATTTGTTTTCACATTTTTCTAAGAAGTCTGAATCGATAATTCCTGACAGTTCCACCATGACCAGCTGCTCCTACAAGATAAGTTTATAACACACATCTGTAACTGATGTATCTGAACTCTTGAAAACATACAAAGATGAAGACCTTCAGAATAAACAGACCCTCAAAACAACTTATTCTGCACTGCCTACATTTTCCAAACGTTAAGTATTTACCTAGACAAGATATTATAATGAGGGGTTAAGTGAAGCAAATGTTGTATGATATGACCACTGTTAACTCTTTACAACACACTGTCTTGAAATCCATTACTATTCGCAACTCCTTCATGTTTGGGGTGAGGAAAATTCAAAAAGAAAATAAGAAAACAAAAACTTTTAAGTATTTTTATTGAAGGCAAAGCTTTCAAGAACTGTAAACTTCTGAGTAAATGTGAATATACATAAGATTAGAAAAGCAATAGTTCATCTTTTCAGACGTTACAGTGATAAGAAACAACTGTTACCAGGAGAGTGCTTTCTGCCAATACTGGTTTCCAGCAAACTTTAAGTAAAACCGTAAGGATGTGACTTTAGAAACATGACCGCTGAGGAGACAGAGAAACACAACGGGCTGAGGGCAAAGCGACTGCCCTGCCCAGCCAGGGGGAGCCATGCCAGCTGCCCGCCCCGGTCCTCCTCACACACCCGGCCTCCTCCTGCGGCTTCCCCGAGCCGCACAGACACACGAGGAGAAAATGAAAACCGCCATCTCCCTCAGCGCGGCCCGGGCAGCCCTTAGGGGGACGCCGGCCCCACAGGGAGCCGGCAACACCGCGTCCCTTCCCCTAACACCACCCCGGGGAAGGGGGAAGCCCGGGGGGCGCGCTGACCGACCTCCACCTCCTCTTCGTCCTCCTGTTTCCTCTCGCCCCCCTTCACTCCCTCTACCGCCGCCATGTCGCCGACGGCCGCCCCCACTCCCTCCCCTCAGCGCACACCACGTGAGCTCACCGCCGCCATCTTAGGGGGCGAGCGGACCCGCCCCCCGCCGCCCCCAGCAGGAGGCGGGCGCCTGGGCGGCCCTTAAATGGCGGCGCGGCAGCAACGGCCCCCTGGCGGCGGAGGGGGGGAGCGGGCTGGGGAGGTTGCGTGGGTTGCTGTATTTAAGGATTTCAGAAAAATAAAAATAAGTTTTTGAGTATCTAATTTCATGGCCTGTCACTAGAATGAGATAGATAAATAGATGCTTAGCTCATTGAACGCTTTTGGGAGAGTTCTTTAATGAGCTTGTAGCTTTTAAAGGTGTATATAAATGTTGGTAGTTGACCTTATCCTGCATCATACAAGCACGTGTGCAGTGAACCCACCCTTTAATGGTTCTTAACTGTTTTCTATTTACTGAATGGTTGTATTTGATAATTACGTTTTTGGGCCAGGTCTTTATGTCTTCAGGTAAAATTAGTGCGATTCTAAAAAAAAATCTGCCCGAATAAATCAGAATAAACACCCTATTCTAAATACACATTTAAAAATCATCATAACTAACAGAGCTTCTATAACATCTGATTAATACCATTGTCTTCTTTTAATTTAAGTGACTTTCTAAAAGTGCTGAAAGCCCTTATGAGAACGTCAGTGTGGGCCAGATCAGCCTGTGTAAATCACAGGCTGGCATGAAGTGCTAACAAAGGAGCCAGTACATTTCTTTGCCTTTATTACCAGCCTCAGTGTCATGTAGTAACCGGGGTCATCTTAGTCTTCTGAGTCAGGGTGTGCGGTTGGGTGATGGGAAATTTTTGGTGCATTAGTGCTAAATGTATTTTAAAAGAGGCTCTAGCTCATTGTCAAGCTAAACTTGCCATGGGCAGTGGTGATTTGCCTTGGTCTATCATATCCTGGCAAGCATATTTCAACAATTTCTCTCTTAAATGAGTTGGATGAAAATGATGCTGTAAGGATCCTCGCAGTCTGCCAGGGAGATTGAACTGCTTGATGAGATAAATACAGAAATATATGTTTTGAGGATGCAGGGTTTGGATTTCTGTGGCCTCAGCTAGCAATCCTGTCAGTACTTGAAGGGATTTATTTGTGCATGCTGCAAGAGGCAAGTACTTAGGTGGTACATAGGTCAGGTTGAGTCAGTGACAACCAAATGGTAAATTTAAACAATTATGTTTGAGATCTACATCTCTAATATGTATGCATTGGTTTCTGTGGGTTTACTTGCAATTTAAGCATGTTAATGCATATTTTAGTTTGAGCTGTCTAAGTTTGCACACCTTAGTTGTGGAAGATCATAGATTAGAGACTTGGACTTCCTTTTTTAGCAAATAAACATTATTGCAGTTAAGTTACTTTACAGAAAATCAGAAAAAGTTCACCAAAACACATAATGAATAAATCTGGCTTTCTACTTTCTCTTGTTTCTCCATTTTCTTTCGATTTTTATCTTCATGCTTGGAATTCCTTCCCAATCCTTTTGCAGAAAGCAATTGCCCTTTCTTCATTCCCTCCTAAACACTTACTTTCTTTGTGAGGCCCTGGCTGTAGTTTGTCTAAGTAAAAAGTTAAATGTTCTCTAAAAACACAGGATGAGAGAGAGTCTTTGTTTAATTTTTTGAGTTTTATCTGTCTGTTTAGATGGTGAGTGCCTGTGGTCAAAACCCTTTTGTATTTTGTAGTGAAAAAAGACAGAATTTAGTAGTCCAAAATGATAATAGATGATATATTTAGGTATACATGTGTATGTTTGTATATATACATATAGTCAGTGTGTCTGTACTGTTTGCAGAATTGTCTGCTTCAGGAGAAGAGCATTGTAGTTTCTAGGCTTATTTTAAATTGGAAATGTAACTGAAATTGATAATGTGACAAAACGTGATTGCCTGTGAGTATCAGAAGGGACTCCTCAGTAAAATACTTTTGTGTGAAATGGCTAAATACAGTGCTGTGAGGTGCAAAGAGACACAGAAGAAGGCTTGTGAGAGACTAGTGTGTATTTCTGGCTGTAGACCTTGGACAGGAGGTCAGGGTTACAAAACATAAATCAGTTGTGGGACAAAAGTAATTTGCTGGTAGTATTACAGAGGATGATTTTAATTTCCCTAAAGCTACATTGATGAGCCTCTTTGTTTATGAATTTGCAAGCCAAACCTGCTCATAGGGGTCACCAAAAAAGTCTGCCAGATTCCTTTGTGTCTGTCTTGCCTTTTTGAAAAGCCCCTTAAAGATCATGTAAAGAAATCCTAGCAACCCTGTTAGACAAAGCACAGCCAGGGAAAAGTAGTAAAGTGAAGGGGGTGTTTTATTTCCACGGTGTTTATCTAGTATGTCTCATCGCAGACTGTGGAGTGAGATGCAGCACAGTAGGAGGGAGAGAAGAAGCTGAGTGAGGGAGTCCTTTTTATTCCAAGTTCTTAATTTAGGTGCTCTCACTCCAGTTGTCTTGGAATCAGCATACCAAGAGCATGGTAGGAGGAGGGAGAGAGAGGCTGGGAGGGATTCTTGGGCACAAATGATCCTACAGTGTTCTGCTGGGCTTCTGCTTTTCTCTTAGCTGAAATCAGATTCCAGCATTTACTTGTAGATCCTTAAAAGTTATAACCAGTTCAGCAGCTAAGACAGTGCACTTCAGTTTCTGCCACTGCCAGGAATTCATCACTCCTAATCTGGAAGTTTACCATAAACAGCCCATGAAAAAAAAATTAATACAAGTAACAGCCTGTGAGATCACAGGATCAGTGAGGTGGGAGGGGACCTCTGCAGGCCACCTGCTCCAACCCCTGCTCAAGCAGGGACACCCAGAGCTGCTTGCCCAGGACCATGTCCAGGTGGCTTTTGAGGATCTCCAAGGAGGAGACTCCACAACCTCCCTGGTCACCTGCACAGTCACCTGCGCAGTAAAAACAAGTGTTTCCTGATGTTCAAATGGAAGCTGCTGCGTTTCAGTGTGTGCCCTTTGCCTCTTGTTCTGTCACCACTGAAAAAGCTGGGCTCCATCTTTGCACTCTCCCTTCAGGTGTTTATGATGAGATCCCCCTGAGCCTCCTCTTCTCCAGGCTGAACAGCCCCAGCTCTCTCAGCCTCTCCTCAAAGAAGAGAGTGGGCTGTCCCAGTTCCCCCTGAGTTTTGTGTCATCAGCAAACTTGCTGAGTGCACTCTGCCCCCATCATCCAGATCATTAATGAAGATGTTAATCAGGATCATCTGGTATTGACTGACCCCCAGGGAACACTGCCAGCTGGCAGCGTCCAAGCAGACTTTGTGCCACTCACCGCTATTCTCTGGGCCCGGCTGTTCGGGCAGTTTTCAGTCTACCTCCCCTTCTGCTCATCTCTCCAGTACCACAGCAGCTTCTCTGTAAGGATCCCATGGGAGGCAGTGTTGAACGCCTTCCTCAAGTCGAGGTAGACAAGATCTACTGCTCTCCCTCATCTACCAAAACCAGTCATTTCATCACAGAAGCTTATGGTGTTTGTCAGGCATGAATTCTCCGTGGTGAATCCATGCTGACTACCACTGATGATCTCCTTCATGTGCCTGGAAGCAGTGACTAGATGCTACCTCACCTTGCCAGGGACTGAGGTGGGGCTGCAGTTCCCTGCGTCCTCCTTCTTGCCCTTTTTGAAGGTAGGAGTGACATTTGCTCCCCTCCAGTCTTAAGGCACTTCTCCCAGTCACTACGAGTGATCAAAGATGATTGAGAGTGGCCTTGCAATGACATCTGTCTGCCTGCTCCCTCAGCACTCGTGGGCGCATCCCATTAGAGCCCAGGGACTTGCGTACTTACAGTTTCCTTAAATATTCCCTGATGCAATCCTCTTCTACCAAGGGTACATCTTCCTTTTCCTAACCTTTCCCCTGGGTCTCTAGGACCTTGAATTTCTGAAGGCAGGTCTTGCTAATACAAATAGAGAAGAAGATGTTCAGTACCTCAGTCTTTTCCCTGCCTTGTGTAAGGCACGTCCCCTGACTTGCTCAGCAATGGGCCCACATTTTCCCTCGTTTTCCTTGTCACCTATGTACTTACAGAAGCACTTTTTGTTGCCTTTTACATTCCTGACCAGATTCAATTCCATTTGGACTCTAGCTTGCTTAACTTCCCCTCTGGATGCTTGGACAATGCCTCTGTATTCCTCCCATGTTAAACATCCTTGCTTCATCCTCTGTACACTTCCTTTTTGTATTGGAGTTTGGCTGGAGCATCTTGTTCATCCACACAGGTCTCCTGCCTGAATTCCTACTTGTTGGGATGGATCACTCTTAGTCTTGGAGGAGGTGACTCTTGAATATGAACCAGCTTTCTGCCCTCCAGGGCCTTATCCCATGGGACTCCACCAAGCAGGTCCTGGAAGAGGCCAAAGATGGCTCATTTTGTCTCGCTGCCTTTTCCTTGTGGGAAAAGGGCTCAGCTCTTAAAAGCAATGAAAGCTGCCTCCTGCGCACAGCCAGCTCAGAGCTTGCAACTCCTTACTTCCAGTGAGGAGTTGTCTCCTGCTGATACCAATTCCTGGGGTGTATGAGGGGAATTGCAATGGGAACATCCCGGGGAACTTGGTGCTGTATCCATAAATAGGAGGAAGACGTCTTTCAGCCCGTGAGTGATGGGACAGGAGGAGAATGGCACCGCAGAGCTCAGGATTGCTGCAGTGACCTGCGTGGAGTCCTAGAGCTGGGATCCCTCCCAGTAAAACTCAGCAGCTGATCGTCTTTTGAAGCAACTGGTGACAAATGGAGAGTAAATGATGTTTACTTGTTATCCAGCTGACTCAGAATAGGGTGGCTTTCTATGGAAGTGACTTGTTAATTTACGAAATGTTAATGTTTGGAGTCTTTTACATGACCTCAGATTATTTGGCATCAGTTATTTGAGATACATAAACATAAATTGTTACACCTGTTGGGCTGAAAGCAGTTGGATGCCCTGGACTTCAGAGGTCACTGGGAATACTCATTATTTTTCAGGGCCAGGCTCTTATGGCCTCAGCTGGCTTCTCTGTATTTGTTTAAAAATGCTTAAAACAAACTGATATAAAAGGCACTTGGCTTTTTTTTTCCATACAATTTATGTAAAAGCAGATTATATTCCATATTTATTTACTGATTTTGATCAGTGCTTCCAGGGCTTAGTTTTATGAAAGTGAAATATTTTTATTGAATTGTGTTTTGTTTTCGTTATACATGAACACTGCTTTGCCTGTTAGTGAAGTGCTTTTAAAAGCATTTTTTTTTCCACACCTCAAGAACTGCCAAAGTGGCTTGCAGCTCAGGAAATAAAAAGTACTTATTAGTCAATCTGCATCAGAAACATCAGAGTCTTAATTCAGTAGGCTTTTATTGAGGTGTAACTTGGCAGCGATTTGGAATTCCTGGTAGTTTAGTGCTTTTGTGGGTATGTCCACTGACCTACAGAAAGTGTTTCTCACACAGTATAAAAAGTAAGAATCTTGTTACTGAAGCCTGAGGGAGAGTAAATGGTATATGAATTTGTTTTTCTTACTATGATATTACAACAAGGTGTTAGAATGTTGCTTCTTAAACGTTAGTTCCTACTATGTGGGTGAATTCATAAATGTTCTGTATTTTCAAAGAACAGGACAGAACTGCCAAAAGTGAAGTAGGAAGTGGAGTCATCTGAACAAACGAAGTCCAGTTAAGCAGCATACAGAAGGATGTGCTGAGTTACCTGTGTGTGCATCTCTGTAAGTACTAAAAATCCATTGCCCCATAAGCACCAAAATAACCCAAATCCAGAGTAGGAGAATAGGAAGAGCTGTTCTTAAATCAACATAATGCAATACCATGCATGTTAGGCATTTGATGGTGGGAGGATAACCACTGAAACATGCCACTGTATAAAACATGTAGAGATGGTAAAAACAGCCTTTGGCACTGCTGGAGAGTGTTCAGTCAAATCAGAGTTAAAATACATCTTTAAAAATAATTTATATACAAGTGCTGTGAATTGAAATTCAATTCCTTAGTAGAAAAAGTATCTTACTGGGACTGTAATACCTAGATGGTGCCAATCACCTCCTGATATGGAAAATCAAGCACTGTAAAACAGAAAATGAAAAAGAAAATACTGTTCAAGTACTCTTGAGTATTCTAGGTAAATGTCATATTGATTGGGATGATGAGACTTAAATTCTTGGTGCCATAAATTTTAGGCTTCTTGGAGGGAATAGTGAAGGAACCCACAGGATAGAAACTAACTCTGGGCTCGATTCTTGATCACCATTGTGTGTGGTCAGCTTCAAAGTGCTTTTTTGGAAAGAGCCCTTCTGAAATACTGGTCCGAGTGTACCTGCCGTTGATACTCTTGCAGCACAATGAAGATTTGCTTGCATTAATGAGTGCTGCAGACTGTGGCTATCAAAAGAAATTAAGCTGCCTTGTAATACGAAGTTGTTCTTAGGGAGTGACTAATGGTTAAATGGCGGGAAACAAAAGGTAGGAGTAAACAGTCTCTTTCCAAATTGAAGAGATCATTAGCGGAGTTCTATGGGAATTTGTACTCTTAAACATATTCCTAAATTACTTAACAAAAAGAAAAAGAAAGTGGTGGAAAGTGAGGTACTGAAGTTGGATGATAACTCAGTGTTTTTGGGGTTGTACAAATCAAAGCCTCCTGCAAAGACCTACACATGAGTGTCTGGATGATAAAATGGCAGGTGAATTTCAGCCATTCTCTGGTTTAGGAAGTCTTGAGCCAAAGGTTCCTGAGGATTGAGACTGATAAGGTGAAATACCTTTGTGTGCTGGTCCTGCCTGTTATTGTGCTCTCTTCCAGGCATTCAGCATGGGCTGATTTAGGCAACAGTTACTTACTGACTTGGTGGATGTTTTGATCTAGCTCAAAACATGGCTGATCTGGGCCCTTAAGTATTTGATTCAGAATGACAAACAAAACAGATCACAGACCTGTGAGACTCCTTTCCTAAAATTGTAAATGGACTCAATGGGAGACTGGACAAGTACTTGAAAGAGGAATCCACTGGGGACTGCAAATGAGCAAATCTTACCAGACTCAGGACATAACTGAGCTGAGAACATTTGGGAGTATACCGTGTGTACTTACGTTCTTCACTAGACCCAGAGGTGAACCCTTGTATCTGCTCCTAGATTCTGTTTAGTAGCTTCTTTTTTTTTTCTTTCCTGCAACTTAACTCAACTTGTGCAGAAGCAGAGGAATATAACACAGTAGATGAATCACAGCAGATGACAGAATGAACGGTGGAGATCACTGCAAAGATCCTGCTGTCACTTAACATACCATGGCAGCTGGTACGCTTACAATTACTGCTTTTTACTTAAGAAGGCATCACTACCTGGCAAAGACTCTTTTTGAGCTCTTAAGTAATTCTGTAGAGGAAGACTGTGACAAGTACTGTTGTGAATGATTTTGAAGGCTTTGAAGCTATTGGAAAAGTAATTTTGAGGAGTTACGCTGGCTTTGTCCAATGCAAACCCAGTGCACTGAGCCACTGACAGCATATCTTGCTTCTGTTTTTAAGAGGAAGGAAGAAGGGAGGAGGGGAAAGAAGGACCTGAATCTGTAGCAAATCTGTACCATTTCCACTACTTGAGGAAGAAATGACAAACAAAAAGCTGAAGCTAGGAAATTGCTATAGTTAACCACACTCTTCCAGTAGTTTTTGCTTTCCTGGTTTGCCTTGTTTGATAGATAATGTGTCTGGGAAGCAAGGAAACTAATGCAACGTGATAATCTTTTCCATTCCAATTAGATCTTAAAATATTTTACACGTAGTGCTGTTTTAAGAGGAGAGTAACACTTCAGATGCAACAATGGAAATGACGTGGTCTCAAGTATTAGCTGGTAAAGTAGCATTCTATAAAGTATCACTTTCCTACTGCAAGACAATGCATATTTGTGTATTTTCAATAATAATTAAAGTATAAAGCAAGTTAATGGTTCTATTCAGTGTCTTTTGACTTGGCTCGTAGACACACCCAGGTACCACGCTGATGTGGCTGTTTTGACATGAATACTCACACCACCATATCCTGTAAGGTTTTGTTGTTTCACTTTCAATGTGGTTTGTATTATGTAATTAAAGTGCAATTATTTGGAGAACCACTTCACAAAACAAAGCTTTTGTTACAGCACACAATGCCTAGGGTCATGTGAGGGTACATCTACATGGATGGGTGCAGGCAGTGACGCCTTCTCTCCGCCTGTGCCCTGAACCAGCCAGCTGGGAGCCAGCTCCCATCTAGCAGCTGTGGAGCCGTGGTGCATGTGTTGCAGAGCCTGAGCTAATAAGGCTGGCTGAGAGGCAGGATGTATTAGCTCGGTCTCAGAACCGTGCTAATGTGGCCACATGATTTCTGGAAAGGCGCTGGTCTTCCGTCCAGCTGGCTCAAAGCAGGAGTAGAGCAAAGACGTGACTGTGCCGGCTTGCAAGCTACTCAGAAATGCAGGTCAGGAGATTAAATTTGAGGGAATTTCTCTATATTTCTGTTGCTGCTGTCAAGGAGACTTTTGCCTTTATTTAAAAATGAAAAAGTCAGTGCTGACAACTGCTTCAATTAACAGTGAGCTTGTGATATTTTTCAATACTGAGGAATGCACACTTTTGACTTCTGAACTATACAAAATTGTGTTCTTTTTTTAAATGTCCTTTTAAAGATTTTTTCCCTAGAAATCCAAATGAACACTTTAAAAACCGAAGGTCGGTTACCCTTAAGGCTTAGAGACCTCGCCATCCTTTATTACTTACGTTTGCAGGGAAACATAGCTGCTTTTTCCCAGCTAGCAATTGAGAGAGCTCAGATTCCAAATTGAATCTAGGAAACTCTGGAGGAGTGGTTAGCTGTCTGAAAATACCTCGGCAGTACCTACCGATGATTTGATTCTTTTCTTGCTGTGGAGATCTGCTCTGAGGACAGAAAACTTTATAAGTTCTCTCGAGGATTTCTAAACAGTGAATAGACTTCTTCAGCCACTCTATGCAGTTCTGTAATAAAAATGGAAGATATCAAACCCCCTTGGTGCTGGTCTTTTTAGCTCTTTTTATTTGCTCTCATGGAGATTCTGGAGGCATGTTGTTTACTTAGGACCGTCTTTTATAGTCAGCAGCAATACATGTGTTATATCCTCTACATATCGCTAATTCAGGAGTCCCTTTCCAATTTCAGTTCTACAAAGGGAAGGCGGGAGATGCAATCTTTCTGGATTTCAGCAAAGCTTTCAGTACTGTTTCTCACAGTATCCTTCTGGACAAAACATCCAGCACACAGCTAAACCAATACATGGTATGATGGATGAACGATGGGCTGACGGATGGGGCTTGAAAGTTTATAGTAAATGGGGTTACATCAGGCTGGCAGCCAGTCACTAGTGGGGTTCCCTGAGGCTCCATTTTGGGGCCAGCTCTCTTCAATACTTCTATAAATGACCAGGATGCAGGACTTGAATGAGAGCAGCCCTGCAGACAGGGAGCTGGGGGCTCTGGTCAGCAGCAAGTTAAACACGAGCCAGCAGCGTGCCCTGGAGGGCCAGCCGTACCCTGGGGTGCATCAGGCACAGCACGGCTAGCCGGTATGGGGAAGGGATTGTCCTGCTCTGCGCTGTGCTGTGCGGCCTCACCTCGAGCACTGGGTGCAGTTTTGGGTGTCACAGTATAAGAAGGACATAAAACTATCAGAGAGTGTCCAAAGGAGGGCAACAAAGATGGTGAAGGACCTGGAGGGCGAGATGTATGAGGAGCAGCCGAGGTCCCTTGGTGTGTTCAGCCCCGAGCAGAGCAGGCCGAGGGGAGGCCTCATGGCGGCCTGCAGCTCCCTCACGAGGGGAGCGGAGGGGCAGGCGCTGAGCTCTGCTCTCTGGGGACAGCGACAGGACCCGAGGGAACGGCATGGAGCTGGGACAGGGGAGGGTCAGGCTGGGGGTTAGGGAAAGGTTCTGCACCCAGAGGGTGGTCGGGCACTGGGACAGGCTCCCCAGGGCAGTGGTCATGGCACCGAGCCTGACAGAGTTCAGGAAGTGTTTGGACAACGCTCTCAGTCTGGTTTTTGGGTGGTCTCGTGTGGAGCCAGGAGTTAGATGCCATGATCCTTGTGGTCCCTTCCAACTCCGGATATTTGGTGATCCTATGATTTTAAATACTGAATATTATTCTTAATAATAATAATAATAATAATAAAATCTTTTTTTTGATAGTTTCATTTGCATTTATGTTTCTAAGTAAGGTCTTGTATGATATTTCTTGTTTGTCAAGATCGTTCTGCTGTCCAAATTCTGCAATTTGTTTTTAAGTTGGTGATTTGTTCTTCCCCTGCTCCTGGAAATGGGAATGCATTGATAGCTACTTGATAGAAGTAAAAATGAGTTTTAGTCTAACACCAACAAATCCTTTTCTCAGGATGAGATGTGGAGGGACACACGCAGAGGGAACATTTAATATCCGCGTATTCACTATGGGCTGTTCCTAAAACAGACCATTTAGAAAAACTCTTGTTACATTTGGCTTTGGTCTTTGGTACTTTATTTTTATGTAGGGATAGAAAACCTTAACCTGTTACTTTATCAAAGTAAAAATAATACAGAGCTGCGTATGTTGTACATCCTTTTAACCAGAGTTTTAAAACAGGCATTACTTAAATTTGTAAGCATGCATTGTAGTCAGACTCATTCACTCCCCAGTGGGCAAGCTTCCAATACCTTCTTTTGTAACTAATTTTATGCCTTTTAATTGCATTTATTGCATTCTGAGTAGTTCCTACTGAATAAAATATTGTTCATTGAATGGCGATTGATAGTGAAGTACATTCATTTAAACACGGTACCTGAGTTATTACAAATACTACAAGATTGCTGTTAAGTACTGCTTTATCTGGCAGGGCCTTTGCACTGCAATTGAGCAACAGAATTACAGGAGATGAGAGAAAATACCCTTTAAACTTAAACTGCCATACATATCTATGTTTTGATCTGTTGTTATTGCTTTAACCTCCCTAAAGGACTGAGCATGACATTCCAAATGTCAGACTTGAACCTCTTAGCATTTGGGTCCATTATTACTATCTATCATGGGCTCAGGATTTCCCTGAAAAGAAGAAAGAGATTTCTTCCCATCTGTTTTAATAAATTGAAGTCTGTGTTGGCTTTTAGATGCAGATGCCCTAATGACAAACCCACCAATTAATTAAAATTGGTATTTTAACATACCAAAATACTTCATTTTGAAGGGGACATTAAAAAAGGTACTATGGCAAAACCCAAGTCATTCTGTCTTTAAGGACTAATACCATACACTTCTACTATGCATATATATGAAAGCATGACCAGTACCTGGAAGAAGAAAAGTTTTTCCCATTGTATAAGCTACAGAGCAGCATTTTAGACTTGCTCTCCCTTATATTCAGTGTGCTAAAGCACGTAATGATGTGTGTAGCTGGCTCCATCTGAGTTTCTTTAAGCTTGTTCAGCCCTCACTGTTCTGGCAAACACAAAATGCAAGGCAAAAAGCATTACAAGCATTACAAAAACCCTTCTGTCGTCTTCATTTTGGGAACAATCCAGATGGAAAGATTCTGCTGGTATCAGTCCAGCTTTGGACTGGTCTGGGCAAAGGACTGTGTGTTTGGCAAGAGCTACAGAATGGCCAGTTCTGGCATTTCCAGCAGGAACAGTGGTCACTGCCAACATCTCTCTCTACTTCAGTTTCTTTAATCAGCTCAGAGTTTGCAGGCAACAGCCCTGAATTTGTGACTAGAAGCAAAAAGTGAAGAGAAAATGTCTCGTGCCTTCTTCTGTGCCTTTCCAGTCAGCTCTTCCTCCCACGTTAGCAGATGCAGAGTGACCAAAGTGTAGTTGGCTTTGCTGCTTCTATGGAATTCCCCAGCTGCATCCTTTTTTTTTTTTTTCCCCCCCAGGAAGTGTGTTCAAGAATTTTAGAAACTAATCCTCATGCAGCTCTGAAACAAGAGATACTCTGATGAGTATCTTTGGTGCTGGAGAATGGTGGTGATCTACCCTATACTTCCAGAAAAGTCGACCTCTACATCTTCAAGCTGGTGACTTCAATCAATGTCACTTCGGTTTCTCAGAAGAGAGAGCATCAGACCTCTTGATCTTCAGGACACATATGTTTATTCTTATGTAGCCTTAAGATTGTCTTATCAAAGGAATCCTCATTACACTGGGGACTCAGGGTCATTGCTAATGAGGGACCATTTCATTCAGCCTCTGCATATTGCCACTTTTCTAGCATCCTGGTTGGCACTGGTGCTTGTGTCAAGTGAAGTAGAATATCCTTATTTCCATGCTGAACAACTGGTTTATAAGATCATGAAAAGAATAAGGACTTCAGTTCCTGCAGACAGTCCTACTGACTCACTGCAAGTCTGGGTGTCAAGGTGAAGGAAGACCCATATGTCACGTCTCACTCCCATTTGGTCCTTCAGAAGTTTGGACAGATAGTTGGCCATCTTCCTGGGCGGTTTCAGAGGATGTCAGATTTAATTGTATTTCAGGATGCTTATCAGCAGAGTAAAATCCTGCACGTCTCTTTGGATTGTATGGCATCTTGTACTTTTGCTTCATGCTGTGCAGTAGTTCCTTAGGAGATTGATTCCACTCAGCCTGTTCTTCAAGGGAGAGATGCCCATCGCGCTTGTGTTCTCACAGGCAAGCAGGCAACCACTCCTCACACCCCTGCAGGGTCCCGGTGGTGGTGGGAAGTACGATCCATCGTTTGCAAAAGCCTAACTTTAAATTTTCCCTTTCTGTTCCAGGATGCATAAAATGTATCCTGCTGCAGAAGGGTAGAGGTCCATTCAGAAATCTAATTGTACAGGACACACAGTTCCTGAAGTAACAGGAAGCAACTTCACATCATAGTGTCGTAGAGATCAGGCTCTACTGCTAGCCACAGGGAAATTTGGTTAATTTGCAAACAGAGAGGTCAAAATAGTTTAAAGAGTCTTCAGTCTTGAACAATCTCAAATATTAAGAATTATAAGACACTTGGTGGGCTGTTAGCAAATAGTATATTAAAACTGTTTATATGTTGTGTTTATAGTTTGCATATTTATATACAAGTATATGCAGGTGTATTTTTTTAAATCTAAAATATGTATCACGTGGAATAGAGATTGTATTTTTTTGAATCACCAACACATAAACTGAAGAAAGAGAATATTTTGAGAGATTCAGTATGAACTGACGACCTGTTTATGTAACCACCTATGTTTTGTGATTTAATCCTTCTTCCTAAATCTGCCACATTCCCCAGGGATTTGTATACAATATTGCAACAAAAAGGATATACAGAGTCCTGCTTCTCTGAACACAGAAGAGATCAAGCAGAATAGTTTCTCAGAGCTTCCATTCTTTTTCAGTTAGCGCTCAGCCTAATAGTTTTATCATTGTGCTTTTCTCTTTGAGTCATTACTGGCCCTGCTGTGACTGTGGCTGGCTGTTCCTCCTGTAGGTATTTCTGTAGTGGTTCTTCAATATACGCACGCAGTCACACCAAGCAGTACCCTCCACTTACACCCTTCTGATTTCTGTACAGATGCGTGTTTATTTTAGACAATGACATATTTTGAGAGCTCTTGACCTGGACAAGGAGTGGTTGTAATTATACATAGGTTTTGACATTTTTAACCAAACGCATAATAATATAGCTTGACTAAAAACAGTGCTAGCATGTTTCTCCAGCATACAAAGAGGTGTATTTATGTTGTGTAAAATGAAGTGCTCTCCTGGCTTTGCTTGACTGAGATCTGTAACGTCAGGAAACAAATGTAATCCGTAGGTCGGCTTTTCCACTAAAATCCGATAGTCAAGCTTTACTGCTGCAAGAAACCGAGAAGTGGCTAAATGAGATGGCAATTGTCCAAGTTTGCAGCTGGATCACAGTTCTTTAAAAAGGGGCTAGACGGGACAGTTTTATGAAAGCTGGTGACTTCTCTGTGTCTCTGATAGCTTCTTCATTAAAAATTGATAGCTTTCTCCAGGAGCCGCTTCATTTCTTACCTACTGCTTGGCCCACTAACACGAGGAGTTGAAGAGAAGGTCTCCAGTTTGTAACTTCTTGTCTGCTGAGCCCTTCTGGGTGGTCTGCATAGCTGAAATATTTCAGGAATGAAGTATTTGAGAGATTACGATGTTAAGGGAGCAGGTAATCAGAAAACATATCCTCCTGTTCTGTAGCAGCACATTAATGGAAGAGCTGAAAGGCACCAGTATAAATTGTTCAGCTTTTCCATGTCATGGCACTTAATAACATAGTACAGCTGCAAATAAACCTTTTATAAAGTTTAAAACCAGAATGTTAGAACTATGAGTTTACAGTCGATTATCTTGCTAAAACCAGTAAAAGCACAGCTGAACAAATTAAATACTAACATTAAAAACAATATTAATCACTGAAGAGTACCGTCAATCACAATGGTGGCTGTTCACACGTTCATTTTGTATCATTTCTATTTGTTTCCACTAGTCCTGTCAATGTCATGCTCAGTATCCATGAGCTGTAGGTACTGGAGCTTCAACAGGTACAGCCTGGAGACTTCAGTATTTTGTCATCTTCTTAAATGTGCCAGCTTTCCCAATAGTGCAACAGTGCACTAGGTACAATATATCTTCTGTAACGGGAAGGAGTCATTTTGATTACCTTATTTTTTCTGATGTATTATATATATAGATGTGTATTGAGTATGTCTGTAAAATACAAGTCTGTAAGAACCCTTAAAACTGGCAAATTTGGGCTGTGAGGGAGATGGTTGGGACAGCACATCCTATCTGTAACTGTACTAGTAACTGCTTTTAGGCAGTAAGTGGCACGTAAAGAACACATCTCAAAGTCCAGTCAGGCAAATGAACGTATAAGGAGTTCTCCATATCCTAAGTGCCTTACTGGATATTGTAGCGGTGTTGGGAATGCCTTAATAATTGAAAAACCCCAGATTCCTCCCTCCTCTCAGCTAATGCAGCAGTACTATCTTTGCTCTAGAACATCATAAAGTAAAAACAGGAGAGAGTCATCTCAAACAAAGAGAAGACAGTGAGTTTGGAGAGGATTACCAGCACAGAATGGCCCTCAAGGGCTTATTCCCTCTGATTAGTTTTAGGTTTCATACTGAAATAGTGTGGAAAATGCATGTTACTGCTGCAGAGGCTGTTAGGGATTGTGGCTGCAGGATACCAGAGCAGCTCAGAAGGCATCTTCTACTTAAGCACAGTCTGATTTTATTTGCCTTTTTATAACCTGGTTTCTCACTTTGCAACTGGAAATCTTACCTTGAATTTGGCTAAACAGTTTCTAAACCCTAATATCACGTGCTGTTAAAGATGAATCCAGTGAAGCCGACAGATTCACATGAAGTTCCTCTTTGTAAGATACAAGTCAATCTTCGGGACTGGAGATGGCCATGAAGCTACGATGCCTGCTGTGGGTATGGGGCCAACACGCACTGCTTTTAAAGAGTAACCTTTGTCAGGTTCAGAGGCCAGTGCCTTGTCTGAAAGAAGCAGTTGACAAAGAGGCCCCTTATGACTAAAGTTTATGAGCAAGAAAAATGGACTTGGAACATTTTGTCTGTTCAACATTTGTCTGTTCAGCTCCCCTCTACAGACGGACCGGACAGCACACAGAAGTGAGGATGGAAGTTAGTCCTTGAACTGCAACCAACAGCTCTGTTCAGTCCTGTTCTGCTTTTCTCAATTTTCCTAGCTTTGTTGGTACAGCTTGCTAAAGAGTAAAACAAGTACTAAATCCTTACTTTTGCCCACAAAGACAATAAGATTTAACAGATGGGAATTAAACAAATGGAACCAGAACTTCCATTTCTATGGTCATTTCACAAACCAGAACTCTAACGTGGAGGCAGGTATCTACATACCTACAGTCAAAAAGCAGTGAGCCTATAGAAATCATTTGCACAATAATTTCCTTGTAACTGTGAAATATGAGCACAATCACATTATGTCATAACAATATAATACAAAAAAAAATGTTCTCAGAAAGATGAGCTATAATATGGAATTGCCTAACAGGTGTGTGGTCTGTCTTCCTTTTGAGAAAAATGTGAAATAATATAACTGTAACTTATTTGTGGTAGTTGCAAAATTAACAATAATGCTATTGTTTTATCAGTCTCAAAGTCAAAATCTATGCTTATTTTTAAGGGAAGTTCAATTTAAAATCTCTCTGCATTTCCAAAATAATGTTGCTAAGTATCATCTTACTCAAGATGAAACACAAATTAAATATTGCAATCTGGATCACTGAGACCAAGTGCTGCATCCACACAGAGTTTTACTTTGGAGCAAACCATTTAGGAAGCTATAAACAAGAGGTAGCTGCCTTCCTAACACATCTTCAGGAATGGATATATTTTTGGTCAGTGAAGCCTTCAAAAGAAGGTCCAGTGCTACGGAGCTCATCTTGAGCAGCCTGTTTGAAGAGCTTTTGTTTCTGCTCAAATAGAAGCAGAAAAATAGCAAGCATAGACTGTGCGTATGTCTACGGGTGCGGTTTGGCTGTCACGCACATGCTTTATGTTTTTGCACTCGAGCAATCCTCTCAGTAGCCTAGTAAAAATTATCTTAATTAACCCATGCTGCTGTTTACGAGTTTACAGTAATTGATGTGCCAGCATCTACATGTTTACTCCAGCTATGTTTAACAGGTGATACTTAAGTCCACTAGATTGCACGTATCAGTCAGTCAAGCAAAATGTAGAGTGGAGGAACATTTTGAAAACCAGATGGATTTCTAATTTAGCCTTTCTGAGGTCAAACACCTTGCATATTATAAATCTTTTTTTTTTTTTTTTGAGAACATAAAATACTCAAGTGGTACTAGAGAAATGAAAAGATTTCAAGTCAGAAACACATTTCAAGCCACAAAATATTATGTTACATACTATAGATAATCTGAAATTTGTACCTGGACTCCTGTTTATTGCAATTAAATTTAAGTTTCTGCTACTCATTAAAACAAGTGAAGTAAAAATCAGTGGATAGCAGGGATGGAGGAGAGGAAGAAGTTGCACTTTTTGTTATCTTTTAAGACCGTAGAAAAATTAAAGCTGGAATGAACCCAGCTCAGACTGGCAGCAAACTGAGCTCTTTTTTGAAGGTGTTGACAAAATACATTTTTTTCTCAAGGAAGCCTACAAGTTGCTAAACAAATGGATGTCAGTCACAGAACACGTTGCTCCCTGCCTGGAAAGGTCACTGGCTAAGGATCCAGTTTGACTTTTCCTGGGGCTAATGGATTTTTTTCTGGGTTTGGATGGAGCATCAGCAACCTCGCGCTGGCACCCTTGCTCATTCCAGGCTTAAAAAGCAGTAGTTCCAGTGCCTGTCTTCAGATGGGCAGGCACCGTAAATTTTAAATATTTAAGATGAATTTAGAGCAACGGACTGAGTGAATTGGCATAATTTAGAAAAAAAAAGAATGTGGGGAAAATAACAAGGACATTTTAGATTACGTAACTTGAATTTACAGTTTAAATGAAACATGCGCAATAGGAGCTAAGTAACAGCAAAAACATGGCTTTGTGTTCCAGCTAATCCAGGAATGAAAAAGGCAAAGGTTATTATATTCATGTATCTGAATTTGCTCTTAAATGTGACTACGCATGTGCATATATGTATTTAAAATTGATGCCAGTTGCCAAAGGGCAGAGTTTAGCACCTTGCAGATAAACTTTTTATCAAGATACAGCTCTCAGGCAGCTGCAGAAGCAACTCTAGGGCCTGCTTTATTTTATTTTTTTAATGTAACAACAGCTCTGGTATTAAGTACAGTGTGTAACAAAAAATAATAGAAAACTGAACCGTTAACTCGGAATTTGGCTAAACCTTACTGTTTTCAGTGGTACTTTCTTGCGGGCATGAAATGTACTAACAGCAAATATTATAAGCAATTTTTACACTAATCCAATTTCCCCCAAAAAGCAGGTGCCTGCCTGAACTTCAATATGCGAAACACCCCTTGGACTAGGACAGCAGGAGTAATTTCACAGCATGAAATGCAGGAGGAGTAATTTAGTCTGAAATTAAATTTGTAATTGAAAGTCAAATGGAACAAATTTCCAAGAAATGTGTCTCACTAGCTTTTTAATGACAGATTTCTCTTCCAAGTGCTCGTCTGTAGGCACAATCACACTGCAGCTCTGCAAGCATTTGAAATCCGAATGTTTTTTACTTGAGCGTATTTAAGAAGATGCAGCTGATTCTTTGCATTCCTTTCAAAAGAACCCTGTTTGCTTAGCTTCCTATAGCTGAGTCAGTGCAGTTCTTCAGTTGCTCATTAACTTTCCTACTGAATTGTCATTGCTGTGGTTGCACAGAACTTAGCAGGTCATTGCTCAACTGTCCTGTTCTTTCTAGGCTTTGGCTGCAGGCTCTGCTTTAACACTTCAGCAGGCTTCACATTATGTATAATGGATATGGAAGCAATTTTTTCCACCTCTAACAACTTTGGCTGTACAGCTTGGGAGAATATTTCACTTCTGGAAAAGATTCTCAGCATCATTTCCAAGCCTTGTGCCTTTTGGGCACATTGCATTGCTTGTAGGACTATCACTAGGCAAATTAGGTTTGTATCACCCCAGGTGGGAAACCTGAGCAGAAGTAATCAATTCAACATTTCTTTGCCAATAGCTAATCCTGCACCACCCCAAAAGTTAGACTGACAGGTACCCCTTCCTAGAGTTGTTCTGCACTCACATCCGAGTACTAGTCCTAGTACTAGTGCAGATTCCATCTTTTTGGCCAAAACATTAAGGTAGAGACCTTGGACTGAAAACCATGTGGCTTTTAATGACTATTTGAATAAGCATTCTTATCTGAGGAACCTGAGTGAGTGCTCCCTCAGCACCTTTGAGGGTGCAGTTGATACACCAGAGGGAAGGGATGCCATTTAGAGGGACCTTCCATTCGGAGGGACCATAACAAGCTTTTGAGGTGGGCCCACGTGAACCTCATGAGGTTCAACAAGGCCAGATGCAAGGTCCTGCACCTGGGCTGGGGCAGTCCCAAGCACAAATAGAGGCTGGGTGGAGAATGAATTGAGAGCAGCCCTGGAAGTGCTTAAGATCAGGTTGGATGGGGCTTGAAGGCAAAAAGTTCACAAGATATCGAATTAAAGACAGGCTACTGAGGAGAAAAATATGGAAGTTCCTAGGCATGCAGAAATGAAACTAGAAATGCCAAGTTGTTTTTAAACTGCTAAATCAAGCATGTGACAGCACCAGAAAAAAACTAAGTCTCAAGACCATCTCCTCTCATACCACACAGCTTTGTGCCTAGTAGTAGAGTTTGTGGAAAGAGATACACTCCCTACACTACAGATGGCATTAAGTTTGACTGTTAAAAATAGACATGCACAAACCCATGAGACTGGATGGAATTCATCTGAGAATGGGTCATCTACAGGGAGTCCTTACAACATCTTCCACTCTGCCCAGTGTATCAGTTACACTAGGAGTTAAAAAACACAGCTTGGCTTAACTGCTGCCCAGTTTGCTACCTCAAGGCCATCCACCCCTTTGCAGTGGTCCTTTCTGTAAAACGGTGGAAGAAACATGAACTTGCAACCAGTTGTTTCTTCTACTGGTCTATCTGTTTCACCTGTGTGTTGCTGCGGTAAGTAGAATGACAAAGATCCTGTATTCTGTTGTCAGACACCAGCACCATTTACAGACAGAAGGGTTACTGTAAAAATGCTTTTGAAGAACCAACTGGAGATGAAAAATGTGAAGATGAGTAATTTCACAGGAAATCTGGGAACTTCAGGCAAAGTGAGCCAAACTAGAAGAACACTGACTACTGGAGATGGATCTTTAGTTTTGGAAACAGTCTGGAAAACATTCTTCAGAGCTAAGTTACTGCTAATTTGTCATAGCTGAGACTACTCCGATTTAGACAGCATCTCAATGCTGTAACCTGGAATGTCGTCTTTTAATTAAAGAGGCCTAAATAAGCATTTTCAACAGTGTTAAATACCTGGTTACTTCAGTTAAACACCTAGCTGATTGCTGTGGATATCTGCATCACTAGAGCTCTATAAGTAGGGTTAACTGTAAGTAGGGTTAAACTGATGCTGCTATTTCTACAGGACTGTTCACATGGAATGTGGAAATTTCACTAATCTTTCTTGCATCTGATTAGCAATGAGAATCCTAACCACTAGCTTCCAGTCTAGTTTACTCTCCAGTTTAGGTACATGCCTACTTCATCTCAAGAGACAAACTTCACCTTCAACTCTCAAAGTCAGTCTAAGCTTTAAGGTACCATAAACTTTAAGGTACCATAAACACATGTCAAGGCTTGTTACATAGGACCAGCAGAAGCACGAACTGGCTTAATTCAGAAGAGTATTTTAAATATTTAATGTCAAGGAAAAATACAGATTAGATTATGACAGATCTCAAATCTGTGTTCGTTTAGACATTTTTAGCCTCAAGAGCAGCTTAACATTTTCATTTGGCTTCCTCTGACATGCCATCTCACTTTGAACTACCAATATGAACAGTTGAGATGCATCTCCTACAAAGGCAAAGTGAATTTAGTCAAGTAATTCAGGATAAGGAATACATAAACCTATTTCAGAATTAAACCAAGTGGTACCAAAAAGCATGTGAGTGCATGTGGCAAAACTGCTGGATCATCACTACAAACAATTTAAGCAAACTTTTATTGAAGCATTAAGTTGTGGTACAGATATTTTTAAATGATCAAAGTCTAACACCACAGAAATTATAAACACCATACTCCCCCCATCCTGATCACCCTAGATAGTTCAATAATCCGTTCAACAGCTTTCATTTTTATAGCCAAGGCTTATGCTTCTATTTATAAAATGTGTATTTCAGCATTACTTGAAAAGGGATCTTCAGTCTACTTGAAGGACCTCAAGCCAAATGTCAGATCAGTCGGGACAACATTTAAGAACAAAAACCACTGAAATATTGGTCCTCAATATTAACACCAAAAAGCATTAGTGCCATTTACAGCATGTAATTGATAACATTGGTAAAGAACATCAACAATATGCTTAAAATAAAAAATTCAAGATGTTGCAACCACTTGATTTCTAACCAAGCAGACTTTAGTTTAGAAGCACTGAAAAAGTGCTTCATTTATAAATACGGAAGGAACAAAAAAACATTGCGTCAAACCAGAAAGAGTCAAAACATTGCAAGGACAAGAGAAAAAAACAACACTCAATTTTGTAGGTAATGTGCTGGTCTCGCAGCTGTTAAAATCCCAGTATTTGCAAACGGCATAGCTGAAAGTCTGCCAGCTTTTTTAAAGTCTGCATTTTAGTCAATACCCATTAAAGTGACTTTGAATTACACTTATTCATGGTCTATGAATAGCATTCTACTTCACTTCTGTCCAGGTGTGCCAGACAGTTCTTGTTCTATGCCTTCACTTAATGCCCTCAAGTCACAGTAAGAGGAACCACCTTAAATTAGGAGGAAAAAACAGATGAAGTCACAACACTCAAATACAACATAAGTCACATGCACAACAATGTCACAGGACTGTCACAAGATAGAGGCATTAGCTTTGCTCGGAACAACAAAATGAAGTGACACTGGAGCAGTTTAGAAGCACTCTTTACAGTCAGAAATGGTAGGTCAGAAGTTTTACTGAGAAAATCCAAACCAATCAATACACCAGCCTGGCAAATTCCACTCCTTTGCTAGATCTACCTGCCAGCGCTCAAGAGCACCAGCTTCTTAGTCAGTCACAACTGGTGATTAGGAAAGAAAAATGTCTGGTGCCAACGTGAACTTGCACTTTGCAAAGCTGTCACACAACTATGCCAAAACACTTAGATCCTGCCTCAGCCCTCCCCCATGAAGTCTTTGACCTTCTTCAAACTCTGCCATTGTGCAGCGATGTGACAGCTTTAGATGTGGACAGATAAATATCAGCATTAAGCTAAGATGAAGTTTAACCTGCATTAGTACCTGTACCCAAGTTTCTAAAAAGTGAAAGACCAATGCATTAGCCCAGTGTTACAGTACAGCTGAACAGATTCCTATAAGCTTGATTAGAGCATGAAAAGTCAGTTTGATTTAAAAATAAATCAACCACCACCTGTAGTAGCAAAACCATTTGTAACTGTTTTTAAGAACTTTCTCTGAACATGAAAGTATTAGGAATCAGTTTCATTACAAATCATACAAGTTTGTCAAAAATTGTTTTAGACTGAAGTCACAACATACATGAAAAAACAGTGACAATTTAACAAAGAACTGTCCCAGTGAGTAGGTTGAGGCTGAAGTCTAATGAGGACGAAAGCCTTGTCTGTGGGGAATTTTTGGCGATACCTGGAGAAAAACTATACTGTGTGTAATTCTACCTGAATCATTTTTACAAGTGTTGTTAAGTTTCATACAGTAAGATTTTTCTACATGCACTTCAATTTCACAGCAAGAGTGGCATAGAGTACCTAAACACAGAAGAGAGCATTCATGCAAGATATCTAACTCCTTGATATAATAATGCATACAATTCAAAATGGTTATACTATGATTACACCTAGGGCTTTCCACAACTACAAGGTGGTGGGAGTGGAAAGCATGGCCCCCTGAATCATTAACTAGAAAGCAACCACCACCTTCTCTATGGGATCTCTTTTTGCGCTTTTTCTTCATTCTTAATCAACTGTGCTGTTGCTGGCGATTCTTCGTAAAACTGGTAAAAACAAAGTTGTAATCACTGAATTGAGCAATCTGGTGATCAAGACGTTTAAACCCTTCAATCTTCTGGGCGGAAGAAAATACTGTACGACATTTAGAGCTCTAGAAAACAAAAAGTGACATTTACTTCATTTTAATCTAGCATTAAGACTAGCACTGTATGTATTTAATGTGTGGTTCCTGTGACACGTAACATGCTTCCAACTGTTGCATGGCAATGCTGCTGGAAGTTTCAACCCCAAGCAGTGGTTTTGCTCCTTACATAGGGTACTGCTTGTCCGTGAATCATTAGCTGGCAGCACTACCATTGGTAGCAGCACTTCTACAACTGACTAAAGTAGCCAATTCAGAAAAGTGCAAGTTACACCTACACAAGACTTTACAGGATATCACTGGAATACTAAATTTGGACTGCCTTATCTTAAAATGTCTTTACTTTTCTGGAGATTGGATTTAGAGCATGCCAGAGCAGTACTGAAGAGTACTTTTATTTTCCAAACAAATCAGTGTCCAAGCATAGTGGCAAATTGAAGACTACTAGTACCCCAGTAAAAACATCTCTAGCACTTCACATTTCTATGTGCATTTCAGGAGCTAACATGCTACTGCAAGGGTACTCACCTGATTAACAAAGAGGGTTGTCACAAATTTTCCTGGCTTGAAAACCTCCACAACTTTTCTGATCAGGTCATCATAAGAAGTCTGACTTATGTTTGTTTCAAAACTAACATAAGAAAACTCTGGTTCTGGAGTGATGTGAATAGTCCAGTAAGTTCCCTGAAGAAAAAAAAGCAAGTTATCACCACCAAATAATTAAAACTTAATGTAACTTCTCATTAGATTAAAAAAACTTACATCCGATTTCATCCCATTCATTGAATACCCACAAGGATTGAACATTGTAGCATCAATAACAGAACCTGGTATCAGGTCACGAATTCCACTCATCTGAAAGAGAAGTTAAAATTACACCACTCAATTCATCACATATCCTTAGGCTTGTTTTTTGTTTAACTCAAACAGAATGAATACCAATTTAGAACCTATGACACCAGAATTCTTCCAATAACAATGAAGTCTGATAATTTGTACCACTGTAGATAAACTTGCTTTGCATCCTGTCACTTATCTGTTAAGTGCTGAGCTGCATGCAAATTATCAGATATTTTGACACACACAGAACCAAGCTGCATAGCTCCAAGAGGGAGCAGCCTAGAATTATAGCGCAGAACTGCTTGTGCAACTAAAATGGAGCTCCTGATCAACAAGTATTCACAAAATAAAGGCCGTTTACATTTACTTGAATATGGATATACTTCCTTATACTCTGAATACAGCAGAATCCCAAGCACTTTGATTCCCCACACAGTACTTGAGCCACAGCCAAATCTCTGTAGCAAATACAGTAATAAGAATCAAAGCTTAAGAGGGGAAAAAACAGATGAAGTCAATGTACTTATCAGTGAAAGTCATGCATGTAACAGGACTTGACTGTTTATAAAAAAATCAGAGGAAAGGAGGCAAAACCATCGAGTTATGCTTAAGCCTTAACCCTCCCTCATACTACCTCCTAAACCATACAAGCAGCTCCATGATTTAATCTTGACAGCTAGACTCCTTTGCTATTCATTATCTTCAGTCTAAACCTTACTTTCTTGTCATCTCCATCCTTCAGTGGAAGCTACTCAATTGTGCCTTTATGCCTGTTCCTTTATTTTCCAGAGGAGTAGGCTTCCGATCACTCCAAGCACTGCAAATTGCTCCTTTCAATATATTAAAGCAAGGACATTGGAAAAATTACAGAGAAACCCCAAAATGTTAACCTGACATTTTCTATAAGACCTTTCCTACCATAAAAGAAAGCTTATATTAAATGCAAGAAAAGCATTCTGTTACCTAATATCCACCACCCCCAAAGTATTTAGTTTTCAAGCAAACATACACGAGTGACATCATTTGCAGTAACACCATCTTTCATGTAGAACTGGTTCATAACAACTGGGTCAAGCTCACTCATCAGAATTTCCAGTGTCTGATCAGGCTGATTGGATATCCGACTCTCTGGGAAATCCAGGGTGTACAGGTACCTACGTATGATATAAAGCACTTGTGTAATAGGTATTAACAGCACCAAGTTTACTCTAAGCCCCCGAAGATTTCAGTCTTGTCATACATACCAGCAATCAGAATTCATACGTCCCATGCAATAAGCTGCTCCATCTAGTAAAGACAAAAAGGCTCCAGTTAACATACCACAGCTGATCCCTTACGTAAGAGATTTGCCTCATTTCATATCTAAAGGAAGTTCAAGTCTTTCACAGGACACTAAGAGGTTCACTGATACAGCTAGCACTTGTACCAAATAAGCAGACATTTAACTTCGGGAGCATAAAGCCAACAGCCAGAAAAACAGGCTCCCTCAGGTTGCCTGAGCACCCCCAATTCAGAGCCTACTAGCAGGAAATTCATACTATAGCTTTAGCTACACACTGATAGATGCTCAAGACTGCTAGGGTTTCTGCTTTTAAAACACTCAGTTTTAAAGTACTAGTTTCCACATTCCCTCAAAAAAAACTTTTCTGCCAATAGTTAATATTTAAGATTACTCTTGTAGGCTTTAGATTTTATTAAATGTTTGAATTCCATCTTTAGTGCAGTGATTCTTTAGAGCAAAGCTTACATTTTTCTTCAGTGCATTGGTTACCTTACATTACTACTCTGCCTTTGTGATGAGGCTTTTAGGGTCAGCATGAGCTGGATTCTGCAGGCTTATTCACTATACTCCCTTTAGAAGCCTGAACATAGTCTGTTAAAATAAGGTGCTAGATGTCAAGCTTAGTATGATTTAAAGTTCAATCTTGGCAAGTGAGCATCAAAGAGTTACGTATAGCTTTTTATTTTTGTGCAGTTGAACCTCGTGCAAGGTCTGCTAAATCAATGGCCTCACAAGTCTCTGTATTGTGCTGCTTCTCCCTTCATATCAACACTTTACACAAGCTATGCAACTTTGCTTAAGTTTTATAAACTTACTTGGGAAAATTTCGTTAAGAAATTCTACTTCTTCCTGGAAATTCCTATGTGGGTACTCCTGGTGGGAAGGCTTCATGAAATTCTTACGTGAATAAAAGAAGCTCTGAAAAAGTAAAGATGCATTTTAGATACTAAGTATATCTGTCCACCTAGAAATCTAAAAACAATTTGGAGAATTTAACATAAGCTTTCACAGGACATGAGTTTTCATTGTCAAAAATGCTGCTACCTGTATATAAGACTTCTATTTCAGAGATATACGGTTATTCCTAGTTTGATTAGTAAGCTACAAGAGACAGCTTACGTCCAAATTTGTTTTCCACAAGAAGAAATCCATGCCCATGTTTGTCAGTGCTAAAATCATTCAAGTCTTTCATGCTCAAGTAACCTTAACTCAACACAGCAGCATTCATAATGTACCATCCTTTAATAGGCAAATAGAGAGATAAATCCCCTAGCAGAGCAGTCAATCATACACAGCCTGTTACAGGAACCATACACAAATGGCAAAAGTTTCAGAATATTTAAGTGAATATGAAATAATAAAAAGCATTTTGTACATTCCAAAGGAGATGCATTTTTAGGACCTCACCTGAATTGAGTCAAACCCACTGTACTCCCTAGCAAGCTCCAACAGGGGAACCAGTGCTTGCAGTAAGAGGGTGGTACCACACGTCTTCAAAATGAAACGTCTCTTGGAGACAAACATGCTACTCTCACTGTAAAAGATGCAAGAAGAACGTGTTAGGCACTCTATTAAAACAAACCAGGAGAGAATGGTTAGATCTTGGTTCTCATCCCAACCAAATGCACTACTGCAAGTGAACATTCAGCATATAATGCATAAACACAATGGGAAATGGGTCAAATTTATTAATTTTCACAAGCATGAGATCTATTATGATTTCCTAAAACTACCTGCTCTAGCTGCGTTATCAGTTACCACACTACAGAAAAATCTGTATTCAATCTACCCAAGAAACACACAGGTGCTGTGAAGTGGGTACACAGAAAGCATGAAATTCTTAACCCAGCTGCAGAACAGGGTCAGACCTGAAAGCTGACTTTCTCAGCTGAAATAAGGCCTTTGAGAAAGTCAACTCAGAGAAGGCAAAGTCCTGATCAGAACTTAGTATGTCTGGCTGCATCTTCTAAGAAAACTAACTACTAGAAAGTGGTAAATCAGCACCTATCCATGGGAAGAGGAAATCACAGAGTATAACCACAGCTCCATCATATGCCTTACGCATAGGATAAAGTTCACATATAGTTGTGACTTACAGAAATCTACAGGCCCACTGAATTGGAGATAAGCACTGATGCTATATCCAGTATGCTGAAGTGTACAGCAAGTATTTTCTCACCAAGTAACTAGACAGTAGTAAAAGTCTAGATTAAATAGTTTTAACTTCGTTTGGAAGGCTGTTTAAGATTGCAAAGTAAAGGTTATATTTTATCCAAGTTAGTTGTTACGTTTTTTTCCCCTTTAGAATTTTGTTTTAAATATGAAGCTTGCAGAAACAAAACTTCAGCACAATTTTTGACTGGCTTGCTGTTAACCCAACCTTGCCCTCCAGGCAGTCTTTCCGAGTACAAAAGCTTCAGTTTTTGTAATCTGAAGTAAAGCAGAGAACGTCAATATGTCTGTAAAGTTCATGCAGAAAAAGCATGAAAATATTTTGCAAGATGAAAAACACATGGCAAAAGTAGTATCCTTACGACCAACTGCTGCACAAGATCAGAATTCCAAGATTGCAGGAAAGCTACATTTTTTACAGATGTCCTTACCTCAGCTGTAGTAGTTGTTCCATTGATTGCATTATCTGGCCTTAAAGCCAATTTATTGATAGTTTTTGCTGATCTAAGAGTAATACTTAAATGTACTGTTCTGCTGAAGTAATTCTGTAACTTAAGACTCTTAACTGGGGAAGAATTATTTATCCCAGGACAAAAAAAAAATCAATGATCAGGTGCAGAAATACCTGCCTTTAATCCTGTTAAGGAAAGTAAAAGTACAAACACTAATTACTATGAAAACATTTCTGCTACAGAACACAAGCACAACAGCACTATGATTAGGAGGCCCTTGCAAGCTGTAGCTGTTAACAGCAGGATCTCAACCCAAGACTGGATTCTTGGCCAAACATATCCCATACAACAGCTTTAGGTGTTTTACCTCCAGGAATCTACAAGCCGCCGCCACTGGCTTACCTGAGTACATAAGCTTCCTGCTTGTCAGTTTTTGTCACACTTATGATCAAACAATGCACATTCTCCAGAAGTTTGTCCCACTCAATCCTGCAAAGAAATTACAGAAGAGCCCAAACAGGTTAAACTGAAGCTTTTTGGAACACTGGTTTTTAAAAAAAAGCATAGCTCAAACAGGATTATAGCTCTCATCCACGCCTTTCACGCTCTCAGATTTAGCAACTCAAGACTTCACATAGGAA
This sequence comes from Anser anser, assembly GCF_964211835.1. NCBI lineage: Eukaryota > Metazoa > Chordata > Aves > Anseriformes > Anatidae > Anser > Anser anser. The sequence goes on along the minus strand of NC_139722.1, from coordinate 50,574,897 downwards.
CTGCACATATCACAATACAGCAATATCCAATTCTGCTGCATGAGTGCAACTGTTAAACAGCAATGCCAAGCTTCTAACAAGACAAGTCAGGATAAACCTCATGTCCTACATTCTACGCATAGGAAAATAAAATTCACTATTATAGCAATGTATGCTTTAAATTGAATATCCACATTCTTTCCATTTCAGTAGCCATTGGTGGCTATTAATGCAATACAACAACATGTTAACATTAATAGGTTCTATCTGTACAGCTTCAAATGCACAATTTAATTGAAAATCAGCCCTAAGAACCAGTACATCTCAATGACCTGAACTCCTCTTTGATCAATCTGGATTATAGAATTCCTTCTACCTCTAGAAGACGTTGAATCTACACTGCTAGATTTCACTACGATAGTGTGTTTAACATTTCAATTACTTACTGTCATCATTCAGTCTACAAGGAATTCTACTAAGACACTGAAAATCAAAAGGCTTAAATTGAGAGAGAAAACTCCCAAGCGCTCATGAGAAGTGACAGACTTGCAAGAACATGTCATTTCAGTCTTGTCTACATAGATTAGTAGAGTCCAATATAGAAGTAAAGTTTGGTACAGAACAGGCAGGAACAGATACACCTTCCTGAAGTCAGAAAATTACAGGACTGTCTGTCAGCTTCCCGCTTCTCCTGTCTCTCCCTTCCCACAGCCTATCCCATCTGTGGGTTTGTGCTGGCTCTTGTGCTCAGACGTGTCATGAGCCAGGGAACTGACTAACCCAGCATAAAGCTAAACTACCCACCAGGTTACAGAGCTGAACCAACTGAGAACTGAAGACCCTTCTACCAGCAGCCAGAAGGTAGATGCCTCCTCACAGCTGGGAGACTGGAGGAAAATATGTTTTCTGGTCACCAGGCAAGCTCCTAGGTTGGCCCAAGCTGCTCACGTAACTGTCAGCCTAATCCTTCCTCAGGAGTCAGACCTTCTCACCCTTTGGCACTGCGAAAGCTCCGTAGCTGTACTTCAGGACAAAGCACTCACTGTTAGGTCTTTCAGCAGGATTCCTCCAGCAGCTACCAATCCCTCCCCATAGAAAACAAGCCTATTTACTGAAGTGAAACCTCAAGGCAAAGTTGAACTATTAGATGCTATCTCAGTTGTAATCCAGATGCACTTTGCTTTTATAAACACCCCAACAAAAATGCCTCTCATTTCTCCCTCACTTGAGAATGCTTCCTACAACTGAACTCCGTACCTTTGCTACTAACACTTGAGAATTTTTTCTCTTCTAAAGTCTGTATTAGACTAAACTGTTATACAAGTCAACCAGAACATACTTAACTTACAGACTCTCTATAGCCTCCTTTCAGATAAAAGTGAAGCTATTACATGAGTTTAAAAGAATTCTCTGCACCTTAAAATCCCTTGTGATTAAGTGCACATCTGATCCAGTTCATAAACTGATTTTTAGCCATCCAGATATTCAAAGTGAATTTCTCCCTACCATTCTAGTTAGTGAACCTTGATGAAACACTTTTCAGCAGCTAGAGACACATGAAAGTACAGCCCACTCAGACCTGCAGATCAAATTAACCAGCTTGTTTTTAATGCACGCACACATTCATTAGATCCTATGCTCTTGCTATGGGCTGTGCCCATTTCTTATACTCAAGTGTGTAAGAAAATACAACAGTCTGCTCATCTTTGAGCAACCTGGCAAATGCAAAGACTGAAATAGTTGATATTAAACTTGAAAAAAATTCCTAGACAACCAGGCAATTTTGGTGAGAAGAGGACTTTAGGATTTGGTTTTCTCTGGAAGCTACAGCATACCTGCATACATTTGCGAGCTTTAGTATCTTTCCTGTAACATCCTATTATCTTCTTGTGAACTGAACTAGGTGATGTGTTAGCTGTATTTGCTATCATGGAATAATCATCCAAAACATTTCAGCAGCACTCCTGTTGATATTCTATCTGCCACTAAAGAAATACTCAGCATCTAACACAGCATTTGGGAAAGCTGAGGCATAGCTCCCTCACCCTGCCTGATGCTGAGCTGCAGTAAACCTACAGGTACACTACCACAGATCTGATTTTGTACTAGTCTGAGCATTAATGATACGTAACTATCTCAGGCATTGCAAAAGCCTACGTCTCTGCCTTCACAGGCTTCTTACACCTGGTCAGTCAAAGCCCTAGCATTACGTAGGCAAACAAGTTTTCTAACTAGCAGTGTACTGCAGCACTGGACATTTCAGGAAAATGGCTTACCCAAGTTTCAATCATATTAGTGGAAGACGTAAAAATTCTGGTGTTCAAGAAGCCCAACAGTGATGGGATCAGTACAGCATACTACAATATTGCATGTTAAGTCCAAGGCAGAGCATGTCTACTTTCTGTTAGTTAGTACTGTAATTGATATTTAGGTTCTATTGCCGAAAACAACCGTTGCACAAGATGTTTGAATATTAAAGCTTTGCTCAACCCTTCACTAATCCAAGTACAGAAGCCATAGCTAAGCAAATGCTACGTGTTCATGCATTCATTTATGGGAATGAAGTTTGCGATTTGATCTGATAAGGGTTGCATTGAGAAAGAAAAAGCCTTCATATTGAGAAATACACAAGATACCAAGCTTGATCCAGAAACATACATAAAATACCGGGTTGCAGCAGCCAGGATGAGACTTGGCCACATTGCGGAGTTTTGTGGAGATACTGGCCTGTATCTATATGCATTTTGAAGCTAAGCACAGGAAAAAACTACCGAAAGGCCACTAACATGCTGTATTTGATCTCAATATAATCTATTTAAACAAGATGACCTTAGTATTTGACATTTTCCATTGTTTAAAGCAGAGCTAAAAAACATCTGGGACTGCTTTGTACCACTTAGAGTTTACTAAAATTCTAACTCTTGCATTTCTTCCTTCTGGTTAATCTGTAGAATTATTTAAGTATTTCAGGTTGGAGACATACCACCTTAAAACAGCAATTCAATATTACCAGTATATGTATTATAATTAATCCCATTTTATTTTGTCAAGCAGAAGAACCTCAAAGTTATTAACTGTGAAAGACCTAAGTACATTACATCCTATTTCATAATTAACTTTTACCTGTGAAGCAAAACTTCCAACTGAAAAAGAAGCAAGACTACTTTTCAATAAGATGCCGTCACAGGTTTCTGCTCCTCAAAATTCCCCCTTCAAGGGAACTGAGGATTGCATTACTATTTCCCACATTTTCTGTAGCCAGACATCACTGCGACAGCCCTGGACACTTGGTTTGGAGCCTGCTTCCCTATAACTGTGCTAAACATATGAGAACATGATGCCTGAGTATCATTGGCAGCTAAGTGACTTCTGTAGCAGACCTGCATCCACTGGAACTCCAAACTGACAAAGCACTACTCAGTCACAGAAACCTATTACCCCCTCCAAAGCTATAAAGTCCTCTTTCTCAAACATAAAATAATTGACACCCACTGAAATTCCACAGTTTCTCCAGTAGGCAAGCAATGTACTTCTTAAATGGTCACACCTGCCCAGAGAATATGAAATGAAACCAGAATACATGTGCTCAAGTGTGAACAACTGTCTGTACTTAAATGATAGCCAGCTACTTGTTCTATACTTGAATAGTAAACTATACTAAAAAGGAAAAAAAATCAGGTTTAGCAATCTACTCCTACACCTGTGTTGCAAAGCTTACTGTCTTATCAGTGGACTCATTGCCAGAATGCAAATAACTTCCTTTCAATCTTCCACCCAGGCATGTCAGCAAGGAAATCCTATCAGAACTCAAGGGTATTTTTAGTTTTAGGAGGTATATGCTTTAGTATGCAATGAAATGAATAGTCAGTGGTCCATCTCAGTAAAGCTCTAAACCATCATGTTTGCTCACAGCATTTCAGGCCAACTAGGAAGGGGGTACCAGCAATTTAACTGATCTGGAACCATCTCGAGCACTTGCTCTTCTAAACAGTCAACAGCCTCCACAAACATACCCCCCCCCCAGTCCAGTAAGAGTACCTAGGTACAACCTGCTAGTGCAACCCAGATAGCACTGGGAAAAAAAACTGTTCTGCAGCAAGGCAGGAATTCTAAGGAAAATGTCTACAAAACTTCCAATTAAAGTAAGACAACTCAATAGCCTGTAGTAAGCAAACAATCACCAATTTTTACCTTGTACTTTACTGTTCAGACCCTGTTTGGAGTCAAGCATTGAGCTGGAGGAACACCTTTCATTCCCTCACCTGTTCCCTGAGGATTTCTGGGAGCCAACAGATGCATTAGCTACCTCATTAACAGGCTACAGTTCAGGAAGCAAATTCCTACCAGTTTCAAGATCCAGAACAGTCAGAAGTGTAATGCCTTGTCTAACCCACCTGTGCACAGGAGCTATAGGTGAGGAGCACAGAAGCTGACTCAAGACCAGTGCCAGAGCTGCAATATTACTGATGAGGATTCTGAAACAGGCAGAAACAGTACAGGCCAACTACTCAAATCAAACTTTTTAAAACATCTCTTAGCAGCCGATATTTTTCCCCCCTGCAAACTGACAGATGTGAATTATGTGAGTTAATTTCCTATTGGAATTGTAATTTAGTTTATAAATTGTTCTTGAATATAGATTACCTTGAATCATGTATCCACCCTGAGTTTAGACACAAGGCAGTTGCAACTTGATAATTGTACTGCTGCAGTATCTGTGGAGCGCACAAAACCTACACACCCTGTATATGCTCTGCACACAGATGCACAGAAAGACCATCTGCATCTCCCTTATCTTAAGCCTAAGAAACTCTCCAGGGGCACGCACATGACCTCAAATTGAAGGCAAGCACCTGAATGGCAAACAACATCCACAGCACTAGCAATTCCGAGCAGCACTCCCCACCAGGTACTTTTTGCCTACAAGATCCTGAGCCAACTACTAAAGAGAATCCTATTGTTTTAAAGGCTGCGAAGTGCTACTCTCACAGGTCCTTTACTATCGTAGGACTCCATCCATTACATCCACAGATATCTGAGGGGCAGTCCTGTTCTGTCAAAGTAGGAAACTCACCTGACACACAAGATGTTTCAGGACACATAAGCCCCAGGTAGGCACCTCAGAACTTCAACTTAGGTCTTATAGGCAACTTTTGGGGCAAGTGTCAGTCTAACCTTCTCCAGAAGGAACGTGCTGTAAGACAACAAGTACTTGCCTCAAATCTTCCTGCTCTCCTGGCTGAGAAAACAGCCATTAGGAAAGCCATTTCAACATATGAGTAGCTACTCATCTTAACAGGATACTCTATGAAGTGTCACTAGGGGACCAGATCTTTGACAGGAAGTGACTAACCAAGTCCTTCAGAAGTTTCAGTGGTAAGGTAGGAAAACATCAAAAAGCCTTGATGCAAGTCATAACTTTCTGCAAGCAGTATCACAATTAGTAGTAGTACTGAATGTAAAGGGGCTCGTTTCTATCATTTGAGAGTTACAGGCAAACCTATTTTATCTGCAATTTTGAACTTGTCTGCAATAATCTGGTTTCTAAGAACATCAGTTTGATGAGGGAAAGACTGAATTCTTTGATAAAGTTCTCCGCATTATCTTTCAACTGCATGCAAGAGAGCTCAGAAAGAACCGTGACAGAGCCCTCATCACCTCCCCGCACTGCCCTCCGCAGGTGCCACCCAGTTCTGCACCGTTGAGAAGCTTGGCAGAGCACGAGCACGGCAGCACAGACTCACAGCCTCCTGGTGCCCCACTGCATGGAGAAACACGCAGAGAGCCCCACTACGGTCTGCAGGGCTGGGGGAAGAGGGAGGTACTATGGCACGACAGCAGTGAGCTGACTCAGGCTGCAGGGTGTTGTACAAATTTGGTTCAGATACTTGACTGTGCAGTTGCTTAGGAGTTCTCATCTGGCACAGGCTGAGAACCTCATAGTATCAGTGTCACTCCCTATTGCTCATTCCTGCATTGTTCTTTTTCCAGTTTCTTATCATGTGGCCACATAATACATGTGCAAAGAAACAAATGAAAAGTCCATAAATTATTTCAGAGTATCTTTCAGATTTGAACGCTTGAGACATGGGCTCCCAAATACTAGAATCATTAACCTATGGCTTCGAATGCCTGTACAATTAAGATCATAAGCCTTGAGATGAGGAAATGCAGAGCTGCTCAATCATCTGAAGGCATAAACTGCATTCTTTACTCTGGAGAGAGTGAAGGCGCTACTCAATCATCACAGAACTCCACTCACAGCGTGTTCGTCATGTTTCCAGCAAGCCCTCATTCTCATCCTTAGCTGAAGACTATTTTTAACAAGCATGCTTTACATAGCATAGTGAGAACACGCACTAAGTTAAAGCAAATGATTCTGAAACCACAAAAACGTTAACTTCATTCCACTTCTCGGTATGAGTGGGGTAGGCATCTTCAGATGCTGGCCATTATTTCAACCACAAGACATTTTTGCAGAACAGATCAGCAAACGAACCAAAAGCCCCCAAATCTCAACAAAGCCAAGCCCATAATTCATTTTGAGTTTTTACCTGGGGTTTTTACTGAAGGTACTAAAACAGAAAATTACAGGTCAATTTCTGAAACAATTTCTGAAACACCTCTATCCAAATTATTCTTCTGAAGACAGGCCTGCTCACAGGAGAAAGTTGTAAAGAATTTCTTAGTTAACCAGTGCTTGAACTTTTTTCCTTAATAGCTGGTAATATCCAGCAAAGACTTCAAACTATCTGATCTCTAACAAGCACACACAACATGGAAATTTTTGGCTTTGAACACCAGCTTAGTCATTCAGTAGATGAATGGCTAGCATTTCACTACTAAGCAGGTATTACTGTACAAAAGGCGAGCTCAACTGGTTTGCAACTTGACTCTAATTTAGCTATTGTTCTCAGTTTCAGCTTTGATTTCAAGTTCTGTTCAAAAAACTAGCTTATTCAATTGCCTTTATAGAATTAGCATAGTGGGGTATACTGTATTCAGAATCTTCTCATTTGCATCTATTAGCTGTAGTGAAATAATTTCCTTTTAACATTTTTCTAGAAGAGGATGTTTATGAAACTGCCTTTTATGCTAACAACACAGTATCACCATTACCCCTGAACACAGGTTAACAGCAGTTTTCAAACATGTCACACCCCCTACCCAAAAGATAGACGGCTTCAATCAACATCTTGTATTAAGACCCAATTAACGCAAACACCTTCAAAGCTTGCTCCCAGCTCTGAAACCGTGTTAAAGGCCATGTATTCAACAGTTAACAGTTTGTATCTGCCCTATTAAAACTTTACAGCCATATCTAAGCCTCATAAAGGAATTGAGGAAGTACCTGCCTTACAATTCCATTAAATTGTATTAAGCAATTTTAAAAATTCAGTTTGCTGGTTTAATGCGAGCCTCAGAACACAAACAGCCTAGAAAGTATGAATGCGTCAATGAGGAAAGCATTTGCAGAATGCCATCCCTAAACTAGAAGATGTGCATATTCCAACACCAGCACATGAATGCAAAGTCAAGCCTTGGAATCTTTCACATTTACAGAAATTAAACGTGACAGGAACCCTGAAGTGCCTACATAATATTTCAGATCAGCAGCACCCGTTTCAGCAAGAATTTGCTCTTCCAGGATTGCATGGACATCAACTATACAAATTCTAACCTTATAGTATCTGCAGTACCGCTATGTAGCAAAGAACTGTGTAACCACCTATATCTCATCATTGCCATGTTACAAACGTTAAGTCAAAGCGATCTGAACAGCTTTGCAAGTCAGAGTTACACGAGAACACCACACCGCAACAGGTCAGAGCTAAACACGTATCATGCACTGCTTTTGTCGTGGCAGAAATTAAGCTTCTACCTGTGAGCTAGTGACAGACATGCACAAGGCAGACGCTCATTATTTCAGGAAAGGCAGTTATCTGCTCACTGGTGATTCAGATCTTTGGGTAGCTAACTCTACCAGTACATTTACACAGGAAAGATGCTGAGAAATGCCAAGACAAAGCATGTGGAATTTGCCTTTTCCTAAGTATGTACCTTTGAATGGAGAAACGACTATGGCAGTACATACACCCAACGCATCACAACATCTCCTCCAAGCTCCCTGACCAGAGACCACCGGATCAGAGCCATATACACGTGCAAATCTGGACACACCGAAGACACCAGATCCTCCAGGCGCCAGCCTGGTAATGAACCACTGACAGGAGCGCAGCCTCCCAGCCGGTCCCGTCTGCCTAATGTGAGCAGGGCCGGGGGAGCAGGGCCGGGGGCTGCCCTCGGGCCCGCCTGGGGAACACGTGTGCAGCCGGGGCCGTGCGGGCCGCGGGCCTTTCTTCCTGCCTCGCTGGGTGGTAGCGAAAGAAGCGCCAGCACATTCTTCAGATGCCCATTGGGTGACAAGGCGGGGGCCCACCCCTCGGCGGCGCCCAGCTCTCATTGGCTTCAACTTGTCAATGAGGCGGGGGGGGGGGGGGGGGGGAGAGGGGAAAGGAGAGAGAGAAAAAAAAGGCAAAAAAAAAGCCAGGCGGCGCGGTCTGGGAGCAGCGCCAAGAAACTCACGTGTAAATCGCCGCTCCAGCCGCACTCCGGGGGGAGGAGGGGGCGATCCCCAACCCCCCCCCCCCAGTGCCGGCCGCAGGGGTGGGGTTCCCCCCTCCCGGTACCGCCGGTTTTGGGGGGGGGGGGGGGGGGGCTCTGTGGGGGCTCCTCGGGGTGTGGAGAGGGGGAGGACGGGGACCGGGCGGCGCCACATGTTGCCAGCAGGGACCGCACCGGGCCGCACGCGCTGGCGCCGCGGAATGGCGGCCTCCTGCCCTTCCTCAGAGGAGGAGGAGGAAGGAGGAGAACCCCGGGGGGGCTGCCCAAGGTGACCCCCGCTGTCACTGACTGGAAAACGGGGGGGCGCGGAGAGCCAGCTCCGCAGCCCTGAGGGCGCGAGCGCGGCCGTTGCGACCAACGGTCAACGGTTCCCCCCCACCCCCCCCACCCCTCCCCGCGCGCGCTCCCGGCGGCCGTTACCGGACCTGGGGATGGTGCGGAGGTCGCCGGACCCCTTGCTCTGGTGCGGCTCCTGCGGCGCGGGCTGCTGCCGGGCGAACCACACCTCCAGCAGCTTCTCGGTCCCTTCGAAGAAGTGTGCACCGTTCTCCTTCATGGTGAGACAACTCGGCAACCAACAACCACAGAAATTAACGGCCGCCCCGCCGCGGGTTTCACCTCCGGGGGGGATTTTTTTTCTTTTTTTTTTTTTAATATTAATTTAAAAAAAAAAAAGATGAAGGATTATTATTTTTTTTTTTTTTTAAACCACCCGGAGTGCGCGGCGGCGGCGTGAGCGTGCGTGCGGGGGTTACAGTCCGAGCGGGGCGCGGGCGATGCGGTGCGGTTCCTTGCAGTCCGTGCGTTCCCCTGTTACAGAGCAGAGCGGTGAGCGAGCGCTAGCTAATGTCGCCGGCCATACTGTGTAAGCGAGGGCTGAGCGCGCACTCCGCCGCTTTTATACCCCGCGGGGCGGCGGGGGCGGGGCGGGCGGGGCGGCGCCTGCCATTGGCCCTCCGCCTCTCCGGCCCGCCCTCCGCCGCTTCTCATAGGCTGGCGCGGACGCCCGTCAGGGGTATGCCGGTTCCTCCGGCCCCACCCGCCCGCAGCGGCCCGGCCGCTCCCCGGTGCCATTTCCTCAGGCGCGGGGGGAGCTCCCCCATTGCGGTCCCGGCGAACTCGGTGCGAGCTGTCACCGCTGTGAAATAAAGCGCTCCCCCTCCGCCCTGTGTGTGCTCCCCGCTGCGTCAGGCTGAATGCTCACTGCTCGGTGTTAATCACGGTTAATAGTTTTTAGTCATGATCGGCTTTAACCTGCATCGGGTCCCCGAGCTGGTCCGTGTCCCAGCTGCATGAGTGCTTGTGCTGGCATAAAGAGGTTGTGCTAGGGCACAAACGAGAAACCTCCGGTGGGGAGTGCAGGACCACTTGTTCCAGTAGTTATAAAGGTTATATCACCTTAAAGTGCTTATGAAGCCAAAGCCGTGAGGTTGTGAACTCTGTCCAGCCCCAGACCCCGTTTATTTTTAGTACTAGTCCCCCTACACTTGTTTCTGCATCCATCACACTAATCCCAAATCCCATCTTCTGTCAATTTGATGTTAGTTTTCAGTCATCTGGCTGATCCCGCTTTCTGTCTGCAAGTGGTCCATGTGATGTTTCTCCATCCAGGCGCGTCATCGTCTTGTCTTGGTTGGAGCCCTTGCCTTGCTGACCCTTGACTGCAGTGTAGTTTCACCCCATGACTTGGACCACGTGTGTATGTACCGTCTCCAGCATTTCCCAAAGGCTCTCTGTGTTCTTGTTTGCCCCATTCAGCCACCACTTTCTCTTACTTTTCCAATTTGGGCTTCAATTTCTTCCCAGCTGCTACCAGACGCTAGTCTGAGTGGGCCTAGCCTACTAGCTGTGGCAGTTGTCTCCTGGTTTTAAGGCACAGCAATCATCCGTAAGACTACCTTTAAGACACTGCAGAAAAGGACAATATTAAACAACAACAACAACAAAAAAGTCCCTCTTCCTTATTTCTAGGAAGCTTCTCAATGTGAGGGAATAACCTAAAAAGCAGTGGAAAGCACTGGTTTGAAAGTTTAACATGTGACAATGCATCCCAGTATCACCAGCTGATGTGAGGAGGGAAATGATCTCAGCACTGAGTAAGATGAAGCCGTGAAAGAATTTGGAAACAAAGACAAGTACTTTGATGTAATGGAAAAGCAGCAGGGCGATGTAGAATATCTGAAGCCAGAGAGTGTGGGTACGAACACCTGAAGAGTGATTTATATTACTGCTGAAGGCTGCAGGCCTTCCTTCATGAGAGGCTTGATTGCTGAAAAATAGAGAGAGAGCAGGTGGAGGAGAGAAAAGAGCAGTGAAAGCCCTTTTTTCAGCCTGACTGGCAAGTAGGCATGAACAAAGTATTGTCTGAGGGACAGGCTGAGGTTTCAGGAAGGACAGAAGGAGATTGTTGTGGATTAGAGAGAGGTTCTGTGAGTCATCGTTGGAAAGATGGTAGCTGAATTCATGTTTACAAGTGAGATTACCCACAGATAAGGGATGGGAATGGAGCCGAAGGACTTGCAGGTTTCAAAATATCTGGTCAAAGGGGTCGTACTAATTTAACCACAGCAGTTTTAAAATTGATTTAATAACCTTAGTCAAACATTTGAATCTGGAGGAAGGCAGGCTCTGGAAGTCAGGAAGGCTCAGGCATCATCATATGATCGTGAGACATAGGGCCAAAAATTATTTATGATCTGGCTCCTTTGTAGTGATCTGCTGGTGCAGCAGGCTGCAACTGGCCAGGTGCATTACCCCGTAAACAGGAGGAATTTGTGTGTAGTACAAAACTGATGTCATTGTATCAGCTTGGTTTTACTTTGTTTTTTGTTAGGTGTGTAACCGAGCCCAGCAGTCAGCATGATTCAGAGTTGCTGCTTGCCAAAACAGAGCTTCTGGACAGTCCAAAACAGGATGCAGACTTGTGTGGCGCTGAAGCTGCTCCCCGTTTTCCTTACCAAACCAGCTGCCAGACACAGAGCTCCCAGAGCCAGCAAGAAGCAGTCTTTGCTCTTACCCGTATTCTTGAATCTGGCAAGCTTAGTGTCAACAAATAACCAAGTCCAGAAAGAAAGATGAGAAAGTATGAATGTTTTATTGTGAGGAAAGGACAACGATGAATTCTGTATTCTTACCCAGTCTCTTTACACTTTTCCAGTAGCACAAAGGGGCTGTAGAGTTCTTGAAATTTCTCCCTCGAGGCTACTCCTTGTGCAGAGGTTTCCTCACTTTGAACAGCTATTTTGAGCTGCTGCAACGATCCATAGGGGGCTGTGGCAGCAAAGTAATTCTGAGCTGCCAACTTAGATGAGAGGCATTGCCAAGAATAATGAAGATTCAAATATGGAATAAAGCCTCATTTACCAGCCCTCCACCCAACGGGCAGCAAAGGCTCATGCTCACTCTTTGTGAAGGAGAACATTCATTGTAATATTTATGTAAAGGTTAATGTTACGCTAGTTCTCTGCAACCCTGGTATGTGACCACGAGAAACAAAAACTAGTGTGCTGTGAGGAGGAGGAGCACCTTTGCTGCCTTCCTCAATCATTTTGATGGTCGCTACAAAAAGAACAAAAAAGCAAGTTTCTAGAAAGCCAGTGCATGCCCAGAGAATGCATGACTTTCACGACACTTCCCCCATGTTTTTTAAAAAACAAAAGCATTCATCTCTAATATGGCCAACTTGGCCCTGCTCCTCCATTCCTGTTTCAATTTACTTGCCCCGCTTCTCAGATTTCTGCTTGCAGGGAGAATGGCAACAAGAGCCAACTTCACATTTCAGTGAGTCAAAAGTCAGGAGCAGTTTTGTAGCAAATCTGGGCTGTTCATTTACGTTACGGAAGTTCTGAGTTGTTTTACTATAGTAACAAGCAACAGCAACATTTTAGTAACTCGAGCAACTTTTAGCACAAAATTGGAATCGCAAGTATCTCAAATGATTATTTCCTACTTCTTGTCTACAACCAGCAAATATCCTTCTAAATTAAATGAGAAAAATAAATACAAAGAATTGTCCTGCTATGAAATCCTTCTCAGGTTGCCATTATGATTTCCACTGCAGTTAGCTCAGATTTGACTGACAGAACTTGTAAATGTAGCGCTGCCACTCACTTTGCCAACAAATGGCAATTGCCAATCAAACCCAGGAAACTTTGACAATTAATTAATTCTCGTAAAATTCTGTATACATTGAATAGCAACAGTAGACGTAACATTCATTTGATACTTGGACATTGTATGTTGTTTTTTATTATTAATTTACTGAAGATTCTCAAAGTTTAGCTTAAATGTCTAGGAGCAAATGTTTGGCCAATAGAATAACCACTTGATTCCACTTTGAAAATGTGAATGAAATAAACACACTAAGAATTTCAACTCTGAACTAATGTGTAGTTGATAGTTTGTGTTCTAGAGGCCCACACGTCATGGCTACAAAATCACCACTGCAGGCGTTAGCCACCTTTTTGGTGATAGGTGTGAAACTGGTTTCTCTCCATTCGTTGGGTACTAGACCCCTGAGTTTACATGCTTGTTCCTCTCAGAAATGGAGTGGAGATGGAGAAGTCTCTCTCAAGATGCAGTCTCTTGAACAGACGGCATTAATTTTCCTGATTTTTGCTTTGTTCTGAACTATGCTTTTCCATACTCCTGCTAATATCTAAACCATCTTTGCTCCAATGATCGGTCATTGTCCTCATTAAAAACTGAGGCACATTATTTTTTTTTCAGATCAGTAGTGAAGCACAATTTATCTTTTGCCAAGATTATCTTCCATCTCTGTCCACTTCCCACTGCATAGCAGCTACAGTCTTTTATTGTCTTTTGTTTATGGGGATGAAGAAACTTTGTTGCTGTTTGCTTTTCATATCTTTTTTGAAGTCTAACTCAGCTTGATTTTTGGCAATTCTCATTTTGTCCTTCCTTTTCGTGATCCCTCAGATAACTTTTCCTTTGTGTTTAGTCCTCTTTGCCATTTTCTAAGTGTTTCAGTTTTTGCTTATGGCTATTTATTGAACTAGCTCTGCAGCCCTTCTCTAGAACTTTCCCTGCTTTCTTAAGACAAAAAGTCTGCATACCATGATCCTTTTCATAGAAAATAATTACATTATCCTCAGCATTTGGATTCCTCAGTCCCTGACTTCACAGGTAAGTTCCCTTGATTTATCAAACTTGTCTTTTTGAAATTGAGAGTATTATTTACTCTTGGAGTAGGAGCGTTTACCATCTTTCCCCAAATCAATTTTGACCTAAGCAAATTCTATCTATTGTAGCCCTCTTCTGTCATTAATCTGAACTCCTATTTTTTAGGCAGTGACTATCATGCCTATACACATTTGATTAATTAATATAATGCACTGAATGCAATGATGAATGTAATTCACAATGTAAGGATTAAAATGTAAATGTTTTGTCTTTATGAAGATTGCTCATAAATGCTTTTATCTAAGTTGGAGTTATATTCTACTTCACTTTTTAATTTATATTTAATCTATTAAATATATGGTCTTAATTTAACCATATTCTAAACTTGCATTTATAGGTGTTCTTCAGAGGGGGACTGAAAAAAGTGATTTAGGTAGTCATCCTTTTTTTTCATAGTGATATTATTTTTTCAGTGTTCTGAATTTGTGTATCAATCCCTACCTTGGGATAATTAAAAACCGCACAGAAACTGCTGCTTGAGATGTTTTGCAGTTGTGTTCCTGAAAATAAATTGACTCTCCTAAACCTCCCCCACTCTGAGGTATGGCATCAGTAGTAACTTTGAAGCAATGTTGATTTTCAGTCAGTGCTACAAAGCAAGAAAATTACCATCTGAGATCCTAAAAATATCCAAGATTACCTTACTAAATGAGGCAAACCAACAGCTTTCCTTATGACCCTAGTCTTCCTATTGCACCTGAAAACAAAGCTTTCAGTCAATAGAAATCTTACATACTTTAAGACCAAACGCAATCTCCAGATACCCCAATCATATCGGTCATGAGATTCCAGTCTAAAGGAGTAACAAAGGCAAACAAAGGCCTTGCTCCTGCAAACATTTATATGTTTAACATTTAAACTAATTTGAAATCAATAGAGGTACACAAATCTATGATGCAATTCATGTACTGAAGTATTAGCATGGACAACAATGAGAAAAGCAGATTCCTCTTAGGTTCTTAAGAGGAAAAAAGGGTAATTTTTTAGTATTATAATATTCTGTCACCAGGATACAAGATAATCTGAGGTGACCTTCAAGGAGGGCTTCCACAGAAGAATATGGATGCTGTCCTTTTTCTTTTTTATCTTTTTTTTTTTTTTTTTTTTGGTCAAGAAATCAGTAGAATGGAATTGTATTCACAACAGGAATTCAGGAATTGCATCTACTTTCCCACCCACCCACTACTCTACCCACCCATACCCAGTGCACAAGAGAAACATCACCCAAAAATTAGATGTTTAAGTTAAATAGTTTCTAACATTTGCATTGACACGTGCTGTAGTTAAATGCTAAATGAAAACACAAGACGTCTTTATTAGTTTGTCTCATTTCCTTCATTTAGATCATTAACAGTTTGTACCTGAGACCTCTCTCCATTATCTTCTGATAAGCAGGTAAACCAAAAAAGTCATAGCAGTCAAGAGAGAAAACAGATGATTTGGTTCAGCAAAAAGTGCAAAAATTACTTATACTTCAAGGAAAAGTCAAAACTCCAACTTTTCAAATATCCAGTCTGGACTTTATAAGAGCTTTATCTGAAGGACCCAGCCTGGGAAGGATGGAATTTCAACCATATGGAGGAATTTTATTTACACAGAGTTAACAGAGATGCACCCTAACTTCTCTCTCCCCCACCCCCCCCTTTTTTTTATGACCCGACATGCACGGCCTATAGTTGAAGTTAAAAGGATTCTCAGGAAGTCATCGTTGAAACAGTGAAAAATATGTTTCTCCTAAAGAGTGCACAGGTAAGCCCAAAGTTCAGTTTAAGACAATGTTCCTTTTGTTTTCATGTAGTCTGTGCTGGCGGTGAAGCATGTTCATTCTTTATTGAATTGACTGAAGAAAACCAGGCTGCCTCCTCTTCATACTGGTCGTTTCTGCAGAGACATCCGATTGTAATTGATTTATAATCAACCCTCTTCAGGGAAAATTTCATCACATTTGTCACAAAAGCAATGAAAAAAAATATTTATATTGCTTACAATTGCTTATATTGTTTCTAATTGTTCATTTATATAAAGAGGAGATATACATTAGTTATATTATTATCAATGTTAATAAGCCTAAGAATAAAAAATCACCAGTTAGGTCTTAAACTAATGAGATTTGTTCAAAAATAATGAGATTTCAGACATCAATAAATTGGGATTTGACCTCTGGGGTATTTCTCAATGTGTACATGGCAAAATTTTAAAACTCTGAAACTGAAGCCAAAAGAAAACATGAGGCTATCACATGAATAGAAATACAAACCTTAAAATAAGACACTGAACAATATTGATATGATAAAAGCAAAATGGCTCTACCACTGCTTTTGCAGGCTGCTATATTTCATCCATAGCATGAAAAAAGCTGTCTTATAACAAAGAAGAGTAAATACCAGATGTAATGTATAATTGGCTGTTTTACAATTGAATTAATTTATTCTACTCTGTGCGACTGTCATTTACGTCTCTCCGCAGTAGTGTTCCCTGTTGACAATGCAGTAGCTGAGCTTGTGTCAGCATTTCAAAAAAAACAACTCAACACCCTTTAAACAAAGGTTGTGACTCATTTCTGAAAGTTGGTCTAGGATAAATCATGACAGAGCGCATACTTTTGTATGACAGAAAGAAGTAATCTATCCATTTTGAAGACTGGAAGGCAAAGCTTGTACATAAGTGGAGCTGCTGCTGCTAACATCCTACAAGGTTCTGGCAAAAAATACTAGTTTTTCTTGTCTCCTTTTTGCCCTTTTTGCCATGGATCAGTAGTCCTGAATTAAACTGTAGTGTACTTTGGGCCCTTACCGTTCATGAATGTTTCTTTAGTAGTTTAATGCTACCCTTGCCTCTATGTTTTCAAAATACTAAGGTCTGCAATGCACGACTTTCTTTGGCTGCAGCTTTGAACTTGTGCACCAGTAAGGCTCATTGTGGTAGATGACAGACATGGAACCTTTTTGCACATATTACTGACTGCAAGCTCAAGGGTCTTTTTGTCATTTGATCAACGGATAGAATATCTCTTAATAGCAATTTCCTTTCATGTGTAATGATAGACTACATGCTGTCTGGTTATGAAAAAAAGGCACATCTTAAGCAATATAGTCAGTTTAATCATATATATATATATATTAACCTTTGTTGCAACATATACTATAAAAAGTAATAATTCTGTTTTCATCTCCCTCCTACTTTCTCTCTGTTCTCTTTAGTTCATATTTCAACAAGGTATTCAAGACTTGTCATCTGAAGAACTTCTCTGATCTGGATACTCTACATCCAAACTTGCCCAAGAAAAGGTAATTTGGTCCTTGTAGTAAGTGACATACACAGACAATTGTAGGAGACAGTATACATTTTCTTGACTCACAGTCACCTGATGTACTTGGGAGTACAAGAAGTTAATAACTTAATATTATGTCTTCAAATTGTAAAGCGTCATGTACAAATGTTACTTCTGATTTCTCTGTGATTTAAAGGTGTTAATTTAGCCATTCTCTTCAATCTCTAGTTTTACAAGGAAAAAAGGCAAGATTTAGACAAGTAATTAAGAATTTATTTACCTTCCTCTATATCCATATCAGATCTGTTTATGTCAGAAAAATAATGTAATTCAGCATGCTATCACTATGTCATTTCCTACGACTACTGGAGTGGTGAAGTTTTACTGGTTGCTCAGTTTAATTTTCTAGCCTAGAACAGAACACGTTTTAGTTTGAGAAACTTCACGTATTGAATTTTACATAGAAAAATAGAAAATACTCTTTATACAGACCCTCAATAAGTTCTGCCCAGGTTCTGTCTATTTCCTCTGCCTCTGATTGTCTGCTCCGTATTTTTGCACCTTTCCCTGTTGAAGTATTCTTCTCAACGATGTCTGTGTCTGCTTACTTTGTGGACACTTATAAGATGTCCAACTGCTCTGTGGCAAAACTATTCATGAAAAAGTTGATCAATATTTCCCTTTGGTCAAAGAACTTCCAAGTCATTTCTCGCCTTTCAAAAGCCATGCATTTGAGCTCTTTGGAAGGTATCATGTTTCTTTTTTTGCTAGGAAATGTCTGAAGTGATTACAGATGCAACCAGAGAAATTCATGACATTTAATTTTACATATGCAATGTAGATGTTGATAAGTTAGCCTGTCACCCAGTGCTTCACTTGGTGGTCAGCATAGAAGAACAGGTATGTCTAGGGCATGAATCACCTGATCTGTTTTAGACAAGGTTTCATTAAATTTTCTAGGTACACCAAAGGGGCTACTTGTTCTACGGGTCCAACAGTACAGCATGTAAACTTTCTCTCATTTCTTTCAGGATACAATCACTTAGTTTTTGGGGCATTTATTTTCGGTTTAATTTGAAACCATGCAGTTTTCCAAAACAGGGAAAAGTGTCACAGTTCATTCAAACCTCTTTCAATAGAATGGTGTTTGCTGATGTTCAAAAATGAGGCATAGTCCCACAAATAGTTTCTTGTGACCATAGTAGCTTCTTGTGAAGGGCTCATGAAAGGTTTAAAAACATGGAAGAGTAGGCATCAGGGAGGTAGTGAAACTCTATGGCCAGTCTGGGAAGAGTGAGCAGAGAACTTAACTTCCTATGCAGAAACAGCAACAATCTTTTTACACATTTTCAAGAGCACTACAAGCTAAGTTATAATAAAAAATAATATATGGAATAATTTATTTTATTAACATAATCTATTTGCCAATGATTTTGCATGAATGCTGCATCAAAGCATGCCTTTCTGTTTCAGGGATTGAAAGACTGATGCATTTTTGCTGGAGAGAAAATCATATTAAGTTTCTTAGAAAACTTATGAAGAATGGCTACAAATACCCCTGTTCAGGTGTACATCCCTACATCGATCTGAGAGCTTTTGTCTTCCGCCTTTACAGCATCAGCACTGGAATTTGTCTTATCTGCCCTGAGATGTCTGCATTACTGATGTCTGCATCTCAGCTAGTTCTCTAGACCTCGAGTCTGTAACTGACAACCCCAAGGTTTAAAGATATGACTACATGAGCAAGTATGCTGTCAGCCTACAACAGCTGACGCTGCAACATCAGAGTACATTTATACGTAGCCGCTTAGCCTGACACAACCCAGCCTCACTATGTGTGGTTGTGTTGGGTGGAGCCACAGCAAAATGTCAGGAGGCATCCTTGTACCAACTTGTACTGCACTTCTCTGCAGAATTCTTCCAGTGTCAAGATATTAGGATCAGTCTCCCACAATTCTCTATTACATGGTGTTTTCTAAAATAAAACTTTTTTTTTTTTTAATTATTAGTTCTATATTTTGCTATTTTGTCTCTCTGCCATCAACATGAGATCTGCAAAGGCTAATGTACCTTACATTTCTGGTTCGCATATCTCTGATATACGTGGGACTTCAGCAACCCCTTCTAAAATGGTGATGAGTAATGGGAGAAGAATGACGAAATTCTGGGGAGGAGAAAAAAAATAACTTCAGACCATGGAATAATAATGTTTCTGGGCCTGAAAAACACACCGGAGGGTGAAAGTGCATGTTGCAGATTTTGGATGACGAGCGGTGGATGAAGAAATTCAGAATGAAGAAAGCCACAAAAATGAAATTGCATGCTGAAGAGGTAGTGGCTCTGGCCCTTCATCAAAGAGACATCAGAGCGAGAGCCACTCTGACGACAGATAAGCAAATACCAATCATGCTCTAGAAGTTTGCATTGCTAACATGCTTACCAGACAGTGGGCAATCAATTGGGCTGGAAAATCCACAATAAAGACAGTTGTCATGCAGGTCTGCAAGACCATTAAGTATCTCCTACTTTCCTAAGATTATGACTCAGGGTGGTGCCTGGGGAACAGAGCCATCTGAAGCAGGGGATGGTGAGATTGTGGTAGGGAAATAGACGGGACGCATCCTGAGTCTGCACCCTCTGAATACAAATAGGCATATTTGTCCATGATGTAAACCCTGGCTGATCAAGAAAGACGTGCAATACTTACAGGAAACATTTATCTTTGACTGTTTTGTTTTGTTTTGTTTTTTAATTGAAGCATGGACAGTGAAACTTAGCCTTTCCTTCTCAAATGCAGAAACCAAAAAGGAGAGATTCAAGAGATTCAACGCTCATTTCAGCAAATGCGAGGTGACTTTGGATGACTTAAAACTGACAAGCGACACATCGTATTAAGACTAGTTGCAGTGAAGAGAGCATGCTGTTGTAACCACTGGGTACTTTTAGTTCTGTTTTTGTGAAGCCTGCTTTAAGCAACAGGGAAAGCTTGGCAGTAGGTTGTCAGGTTGAGCAGGCACACGTCAGGCTAGTTGTTATAGCATTGCTTTGTTAAGGGTAACATTAGATCCCTTTAGTATTGTGTTCTCAGGAGGGCTCTTGCTTGATAGTCGGTTTTCCCATTATTGACCTTAGAAAAAATAATCAGTTTCAAATTAACTACATTCATTACTGAATTCTCCTCAGTTGGAGATTGGAGTCTGTAGGTTGGAGGAGTGTTTGGAAATATCCAGGAGCAAAATAACAGACTTGGGAAGCAAAGGGAGCGCACAGCACCAACGCAGGGTACTGCTGGAGGTCCTGCTCTTGCTGATGTACACACGACCATAAGGCACGTCTCTGGGAACGGGTCTGCAGAACAAAAGAACTGGTTCTGACAGCTCAGTATCCATATTGTGTGAATGTCAGGGGTCTTTACTTTTGGATTGTTTCTAGTCTGCTCCCAAGACTGAATATCCATTAAAAAACAGAATATGTGCTCCTGCAGTGCGCTCTCACATACAGTTTTAGCCTACAGAAATCTAGTTTGTGTACGGTAGGACCACTCTACAGCATGGACCAAAGCATGGTACAAAGAATGGGGACAATCAAAAGTTTCCTTTCAAAAGCAAGCTCCAATTCCAAAACCAAGTGCTATTGTAGCTGCCCTCTCCATATGGCTGGGCCAATCTCCCTGCGGTCCACTTCCCCTCTCTCCCCCTCCCAGGAGCTCATCGCTTCTGGCCCCATTCTCCCAGCGAGAAGTCCCCCATTGCCTTCGGGAATTCGGGAAGGACGAGTAAAGGGCAAGGCAAACTGGGCTGCCTGGAGGGAGAGACAGGGTTACGCGTGTACCTGCGGCAGCTGGGAATGGGGAGGGAGCTGGGAGCCAGAACAGAGTGGCCTGAAGACTGCAAATAATACAAATACACATGTTCCAGCTTTAAATGCAGTGGTGTTTACAGAGATTTTTGCTATTCAGTTAGTATTGGAATTCCAAAGCAAGCCTATTCTTACACTAAGGAAACTGCTGGGTTTTGGTTGTTTTTAACGTGAATATATGAGCACTCGGTGCAGTGGTAATGCACTCTACAGTTTTACATTCTCAAGCCAAACCGGTACTATAGACAACTTCACAGGAATTTAATATTGTAATTTAAATATTCTTACTGAAAACAGACAAAAAAAATCAATGATTGAATACGTGTGTGATTGGGAATAGATCAACACTTTCTGGGATTGTTAGATTAATGGGCTAAAGCTGCTAATGCACTGTGAAAGCAATTGTGTCTTTTCGTAGCCAGCCAGTGCGTTTTGTTGTCAAGATGCTGCTGGTTTCCCTGGCTGGGCAGTCAACCTGGGAAAGAGGCTGGCAATAGCTGCTGTGCACGGGGTGGACGAGGAAATACAGCTCTGCAGACACGAAAATTGAAGAAATTCCAAGGAGGAATTTGAGCCTTGGGGGGAAGGCTTGTTTCTTTTGCTCCGTGACTCCTAAACTTGTTGTCTGAAGCGGTGATTGATAACAGATGCACCTATCTGCCTCTCTGTTTTTCTTGAAGGATGTTGTTTTTCAGCAACGTGATATTTTCTGTGATCTCCCCAGCATGTTGTCCCTCTGTTGCATATGTTCATCTGTATCACCATTCTCCATGGAATAAAGAGGCTCTGGAAGCACGTTATCCCTTGTTTAACCCATTTTTCCCCTTAATCTATGTCAGTCTTTCAGCAGTTATGGAAACCGTGGTTTTCTAGGACCGTCTGTCAAATGAGAGATCGTTAAGATTTGCTCGTTAACAGGAAGGAGAAGGAACTTGGAACTTCTTTAAATAACTTTCCCTGCATGAAGGTCTTCCAGATACAAGACAGAGGGTCTGTTTCCTTCCAGACAGCTTGCTCTGGGTATCAGCATTGCTGCAGGGATGCTAAATTGCCAGGGACTGCCTGTGAGCCCAAAGTCCTATGGAAGGGGAACTGATACAGGGGACCTTGAAGTATGAGCACTGGGGCAGTGGAGGCAATGTTAATACGGGAAGCAGTGCTTATGGCCACCATAATGTCCTCTGCAGTGACAAGCACCCAGGTACCCAAAGGCCTATCTTCACTGGGTAAAGATAAGAACAGCTTGGGAACTCGAGTATGGGAAGGGATCAGTAAGGATCCAGGAGGATAAAAAGGACATTTTTCTACACTTAAAATACATATTCTGAGGTAATCAGATTTTTTCCCTTGTCTGAAAGGCAAAGAAAAGCCAGCTGCCATTAAAAGCCTGTCCCTTTGTTATGCTAAGCCACAGAAAAAAAGAAAAGGCAGTCTTTTTGAGAGGAAAAAGTCAGGTTCAAGCATTGCTGCAAATGAAAAAGCATACATTTCAAATTAAAATGCAACAGGAAATCCTTGAGCTCCACTCCCCTTTCCTTGCTGTACTCATCTTGACTCTTCCAGGAATCTGTCTCTGGTCCCATGCTGTTTCAAAGAACTGGCTCTCCCCACTGGTGCCTGCCCTACCTTGGCACTTTGTTCTCCCCTCTGCTCTTCAGAGGGTTTTGGTTGTTCCTCTTGAAGTGTGAGCTGTTCACGGAAGTTATGTTATTCAGGCAACACAAAAGATGAGCTTTTATACCAGTTTGGAGGAAATTGTCGTAGAGTACGTGCGTTTACGTTATAGATTAAAGAGAGTAAACAACTCTTTTGCAACCGAGCAAATCTCAAAGCACCGAGCTTTTGCAACTCGGTGCTATGGCATCACTATGGAGTTTGACCAGCAGAGCGTACTCTCTGCAATTTCCTCTCATGTACTTTTCATAATGATATATTAATTAAAATATATTAATTAAAAGTAAATAGATTTATGGTCAATAGTCAGTCTGTCTGTAGGTCATAGAAAAATTAATGGGAGGCCCTTCCAAGGGTTGCTGTATCATTTGTGTGCTTGAACAGAGAAATGAGAAGTACAAAATTGTCCTAAACTTGATCAGGGCCCATGGCTTCTACAATTACATACGGCTCTAATAGAAACTGCACCTATTAATGGGCTCTCAGGTAATACAACAGAGCGATTCGAGCAGGATTGTTTATTCCCAACCCTCCCAAAAGCTCTGGGTGAGCCCAGTTTAGCCAGGTGTTAAATATGATTAACTGCAGTGGCTTTGGGTGGCTTAAGGTTTTATTTCCTACACCTAGTTTCTCACAGTGCCACAATATATGAGGCAATCTAAAGATAATGCAGCTATTGATTTTTTTTTTTTTTAATGACACAAGTGCGTAGAATGGAATACACCAGTATCGATTTCATGCTAAATTTCTGGAAGTCACAGCTGACTCTCATACACCTTAAGTCTGCCAGTTAAACAACAGATTATCTTCCTCTCAAACCCCATCTCCAGCAGGACTTCTTTCGAGGAACAGCAAAGCTTTTGTATAAATTCAGCTCTCTCAAGGTTGGGTTTGTTAAGCTCTTCTGGGGTACAAGTTTGTCTGTACTGATTGAATGGAGTAAATTAAACTTCATGCAAATGGCTACAAGGTATTTATGTCTTTCAGGGACACTCCTTGGACAAGCTGCTGAGAGTTCCTGCATTTTCTGCATAAATGTCTCAGCAGTGACAGATAAGCATCTCACAGAGATAAAGGACAGTCTCAGGGGCTGCAGTCCCTGGTACAGCACAGGCCACACGTTGATCTACTTGAACTCAGAGAAATGCATCTCAAATGTCCTGTGCCAGGAGCTGAGATCATCTGTTTTGAAAAAAAAGGGATATACCACTCCCTTGTTTTCTATCAACAAAGGGGGTGGTGCAAAGTGCCCTCTACTACACAAGAGAGTGCACAGGCAGTGCCATCCCCTGCAGGCCACCTACCCAGAGCACCAAATGCCCCAGTTGTTTCGAGCTACTGGACGGGAAGTATGGAGTCAAGATCTGTCAAACATTTTCCGACACAGGGTTTATGTCAAGCTTTCTTTGTATCTTGAATTTTAACAGGAAATGCTAGGTCTTTGCTGCAGGGGTAGTTTATCTTCAGGGTCCTTCTCATGTGTTTCTGATTCCTGAGCTGGGAAGCTATGTACACTCTCTATCAAACTCTCTGTTTAAGCAAGGTTATTCTAAAGGAAAAAACAGGAAAGGGTAGTGGCAATCCCATTAACTCCAGGGCAGGCAAAGCAATTCTGGATTAAATAACTGTTATGGTTCTTAGCATGCAGTCCCAGAAGTTGCCTCTCCTGTGGGATATACCCTGATACAATATACCATCATTACCAGGGTATCACCTCATGCCACCACTTTTTGGTACATACCTGTCAAAATGCTTTTATTCTGGTAAACTGAACCTTGGCTAGAAATAGCAGATGGATTCCTGTCTTCGTGTATGATTTTTGTAATGTCTCACCTAAATAAAATTGCTGCTCTATCTAAATTACTTAAATCAAGAAAAAAAGCTTGCTTGCATATGCTGGTTGCCAAGCAGGCACTTTCTTTTTTCTCTTAATTAGAGTGGGGCTTTCAGAATGACTTAAACTCTAAATCCTCTGACTGAGAAAGATATCCGAGTTTGCTATTTTCATGAGGAAATTGTCCCACGGAATAAAATGATTGCATTTGGATTTGTTATGAGATTAAAGAAGGAACCTCCTACTAGGAACAGAGCACTGCAAATTGTTTGAATTCCTAAGATGTATGGAGTGCCTAGGTGGGGCTTCTACCAAGTATTAAGCCATTTCTGATGTCTCTAACTCTGATGCTGCCCTTGGGAAGACCGTCACACAGTTCATACTCTGTTAGGGACTTGGGTTGAGTATGGCGCTACTTGCCCACTGTGTGGCCACAGGCACTGACAAGGGCTTGAGTATGCGTTACTTGCCTTTAAGAATTGTTTCTGCAGGTCTGTTGTGTGTGTGTATAGCTTTACAGCTCACTTCCTTCTGCAGGAAGATAAGTCATGAGGAGCACATGATTCATGGAAACTGAAAGGGAAGAACAGACCCTGATGACACTACGTACATATGTGGGTGGCATGGTGCTAAACTGCACCTGGAGATTACAATTCGGGCAATAATCCTGCAGCTGTAAAACTGATAACCTGCAATACAACCATAGAGTACACCCTCAAAGTGAATGTACAGATAGAAGAATCAGAGCAGGTAAGGAGCCTTTTTTTTCATCTTACCCCTGCTAATGAAACCTTACAATTAGAGAAACACAATACTTTTATATGCTATGCATTTATGCATTGAATGTATTTTGTATATAGTAATGGCTTTTGCTAGGTTTCTCAAGAAAGAGATACTGTTTAAATATGGAGCATCATTTAGAAATATGTTGTGTAACTGAAGGATTTTAAGATGAGAAGTTTGCTATTTTTTCTGCTGTTTTACTTGGTTTCAAGTTGTATCCACTCCAATGCCACCAGCAGGCATTCAGGAGACCTCTGGGGGCTCTCAGCCCCCCTCAGTGTGCCACCTAGCAGGGAGCGACCTCGCGACCCGCAGCCCCTGCCAGCTGTGGTGCAGCTTCATTTGGCCCTGCCCAGCAGCTTTCCCGCTGTTCCTGCTGTGCATTAGGGTAATAAGGACCTCCTAGAACTACTTAAAGTAGTACTCCTTTATGTTACAGTATAATTTAAGACAAGATTAAATTTAAAATGTCTTTTGAGATGATAGATAAATAAAAGATGTGAGTAAAGATGAGATATTTATCTTCTTTTGTGCTTCTGCATTGGCTTAGGATGTTTCTACGTTGGCTTAGGATGCAACACAACCTCCTGTTGTAGAATATGATAAAATAACATTGTATTAGAGTTAAATTTATAGGAATATCACATCAGTAAAAAAAACCTGTAGAATACTATAAATAAGTTTTATGTATAGTATTCTATTCAAGAAGAGGGGTTTACCACGTCAGCTCTATTGATTTTCCAGATCAATATGGCAAGAATAGTACACAGAGCTGTGTGTAGGCAAGGTTTTAGCACGGTTTAGATCTGTTTGTATGGGTTAAGCTGTCAGCGGGGCAGCTGGCTGCTGTTCCCTTCCCAACATACCTGGCACAGTTGCAGAGATAACACGTCCTGTGGCTTGTCACCCCCAGCAGCAGGTTACTTCACCCACGTCTCCTGGTGGCAGGGCTTGTGTCGGTGATCCTTGGCTTGTCCCCTTGGGGGCTTCATTGGGAGCTGCTCCTCTGACACAGGCCGGCACGTTTTGGAGCAGGCCGGCAGAGCTGCAGGACTAGGTGGCCTTTTGCAAAAGGTCGGTGAGGAGGAGGTAGGGAGTGGTAGCATCTCTGAAGGGAACAATTGTCTGCAAACTTACTTCGTGCTTATGGCCTAAAGGTGTAACTGTAAAATAAACAGGTACAAACAGCTTTAAGTCAACAGAAGAGAAACCACATACAACAATTCAACTTTTGTAGTTAACATCACTTGAATTTACTCCGTATAGCTTATGGACGTAGGAATGAGCTTCTGGAGGGGATTCTACAGGATTTGTCCCACTTAAAGCTCTGCAGTGTTCACATCATAGCACTTGGATCTGCTTTTTTGCGTGACCAGACTGAACTGGGAAATTAACTTCCCCGTGTTCTGGGACTTTCCTCCATCTTTTATCTTTATTTTCAGCCTTTTTTATGTAGATGTTCAGAACTTCTATATTATATCACTTCTCTGTGAAAGTGTATTATGTGCCCGACCACCCGACCAATACGAGCTATAGTCACTGCATCCTGTTTGCTCACCAGGAGTTTATCACATCTACTTCTCTGCTTCCAGTTCATCCATAGTTGGTATAACCACGATACTACTTTCACACATTAAGTTCTTCTTAGACATCTTTTTGACACTAGATGGCTTTTTCTACCATTTCAGTGACCTGGCAGACTTTCAATGAAAACTGAATT
Organism: Anser anser; assembly: GCF_964211835.1. NCBI lineage: Eukaryota > Metazoa > Chordata > Aves > Anseriformes > Anatidae > Anser > Anser anser. The sequence goes on along the minus strand of NC_139722.1, from coordinate 50,547,951 downwards.
ATTGACAGACAAAAATAAAATAATTTGTAAAGCCACTGAGTTCATCTAATCTCTCTATCTTACTTCCATCAAAGTCATACCAAGGTGAATTTGATGTTTGGCTTTTTTTTCCCCTCGCTTTTAATGTGTTCTGGGAGGGATAAGGATGACATGTGGTATCAACATTTAAGTGATATCAAGGAAAAGAGATTACACACAAAAGAAAGCATTCAGTTTTATCATACTATAGAACAGGTACCATCTGTTACCTGTGCTGTGCCAAAACTAGCTCTTTTTGTATCTGAATTTAAGCCGGATACAGTCTAGGATGTTGGCAATGTGAAAGAAGAATGCACTTAATAAAGGCAGAAAACACACCCATACATGGCGTATGATTCTCATCTATGGATGGTCACATAGAAGGTCTTCCATACACAAAAAGTTCTAAAGGCAGTGGGAATCTTTCATTCCCAATGAATCTTTCAATTCCAAATAGTAGCACCTATGAATACTTTTTTTTTTTTTTTTCAAAATAAAAAGCCCTAGGTTTTTGACAACAAACTACAATTTTATTGTTTGGGAATTGATTCAAGGACATTTATCAAAGACTCAAGTTCTGGCTCCTGAAATGCCGCCCTGGTCTCTACTAAATTCTGTATTAATCCTGATAAATCAAAACAATTATAGTTTTTCTGCTGTGATGCCACTAAATGGTTTTGGAGAACCCCCTTGAATGTTCTAAATGGTTTGGAAACTCCGGAGACCAAGATTTTCCTTGTTGCCCAGACCTGTCATCGATGTTATTATATTTGTTTTATCATCAGAGGGCACTTCTCCATGACTGTAAGCCTTAGGAAACAGGGTTTAGGTGATAATGCCATTTGCCTGCTGATCTTGTCAGACCCTCTCTAATAACTTTTGAACCCACGAGCTTATTGCAGTTACATTTGATACAGAAACAGGAAACTTCGTTTGAAACAGAAACCGAAATTCCTTCAAGTTTGTGAATTGTAAAAGAAAGATCACTTCCTTCCAATTATTACCATGAAGAAAAGGCTGATGCCTGAGCTCAAAACTTATTGTATTTATTTTTCTGCCAGCCTGCACATGCCCGGATAGAAAGCAGCCACGTCCCAGTGGTTGTCACCAGCTGGGAGCTGGGAGGCAGGAGGAGGGAGCTGGGGGCACTGGGGGAAGGGAAGATGGATGATGGGCCGAGCCCGAGCTGTGGCACAGGGGAGGGACAAAGGATGGCACGCAGATCCAGAGAAGCCAGGGCCTCATTTCTGCCTCTTCGTAACAGCACAACTCGAATGGGAATGACCTGAGTCAAAAGCAGCACGACCAAATTAGACAGACTGAAGGGGCTTGACACCCAGAAAGAACCAGCAAAATGGTCACCATTTAAAGAAATTTTATTTATATTACTTTATCTTCTTTTCCATAAGCATCCAGTTCAATACACGCAATATTTGGGACCTCTTATCTGAACAATTTGCTAACTTGATACTTGTCTATTGTTACCGTTTGTTACCACTGATAACGCACTAATTTCTATGTCAAGCCATGCTTGTTTCTATAACAAGTATGTTAAAGTTTCAGTTCCTTTTGTTTGGTCTTAGACCAAAGAATCCATTGTAAGTGATGGACTTATAGGTTATATGAAGGAAGTCCTGTTTGCACTAGCAACTATCGTTTTGCCATAATGAAGTAATAGCAATAAAATAATGGTTAATACTTTGAGCTTTGAGCTTTCTGCCCAAGGTTATCAATTAAATTTATGTAGTCCTATTAAGGATGTCTATTGTTCCTCTTTATAGACATAAGAACCAAAACATGAATAATGGAGGTTTCCAATGGTGAAAATGAGGTTCAGAATAGACTCTGGGGTAAATGCAGTTCCAATGAGTTACTATTGAAGCTCAGTATATGAATTTCACTCCTTAAAACTTAAGTTTCTTCACTCTGAGGAAAAATATACAACCAACCAAAAAAAAAAAGGCAAAAAAATGATCAAACAAACAAACAAAAAAAATCCAAAACTTTCCACTTTTTTTTTCTTCCACACAGTCCTGAAAAGCTCATGCACCCATAGAATCCAAATTCCTACAGTTCGTCAGGAGTCACGGAGTTGGTGGAGGAGCCTATTGTGCTGCAAGTTTACCTAATAAGAAAACTCCCATCAGAGGAAGACTGCAGTTTGGCTGTCATGGAGTCTGAGTGTGGTTGTGCAGTATCAAAGTTTCAGATGAGGAATATGAGAGATGAAAGCTTAAGTTCACTTGGCATCTTGTCAATGCCAAAGGAGTGGTCGAACTGCAAAACGATTTTACAGACTTGTCTGTCACAGACATTGCAGTGCAGAGTAGAGCTAGGTCCAAGGCAACAGGGTAATTCCAGATTCATCAGCTCCAGTGTTTGCATTTTCTAACAGCTGGACACACAGAATTTGCAGGAACTTCTGTACTTACGCTGCCTGCTGTCTGTCATATGGTGTAGCTCTTGCAGAAGCCACACAGAAGCTTCATGCGATTTAAGAGCTACAGGCTGCCTATGCCTGCATTAGAGGTTGGAAGAAGCAGCCCGTTTGTTTGGTTGTTTCACCCAACAACCAGCTTGTGAATCCTTTTGAGATCCATAATATCTTCTCACTGACACAGCAGATAAGAAGGAGAAAAGTAACTGTGACTTCTTCCACGCAGTCCTAGTAATAGGGATTTGGTAGTTCCCATACACATTGCAGAAGGCAAGAGTCAGGCAAGGCAATTAGCCAGGTAGGATGCATCCCCCTCCTTCTCATTCTTTCCCAGACCTTGCCCATTTGTGGTGGGTTGACCCCGGCCAGCAGCTCAACCCACACCCAGTTGCTTGCTCACTGCTCCAAGTGGGATGAGGGAAGAGAATTAAAAGGACAAAAGTGAGATAAAAGTTGAGATAAAGTCATTTAATAAGTCAAGGAAAGAAAAAAAAAAAAGAAAAGAAACAAGTGATGCAAAGGCACTCGCTCATCACCTCCCACCCGCAGACTGATGCCCAGGCAGTCTGTGAGCAAAGGCTACTTTGCAAAAACTCCAGTTTTGTTCCTGGGAACAACGCTATACAGCACAGAATATCTCTTTGGACACTTTGGGTCAGCCTACTTGCTGCGGGGGCAGAGTGAGAAACAGAGAAAGCCTTGATGCTGGGCAAACACTGCTCTGCAATAGCCAAAACTTGGGTTTGTTATCAACGTGTTTTGGTCACAGATCTGAAGCACAGCACTGTACGGGCTGCTGTGAAGAAAATTAACTCCATCCCAGCCAGATGCAGTACGCTCTCACAGACAATAGAGAACCAAGGGCACTTTATATACATCAAAGAAGCATTAGTGTGGCAGTTGAAAGTGCTTCAGTTTAGGTGCATTAATTTAATACCTTTGGTTTCTTTAATTTAGCTGAGTCTCTATGCGTACAATGGAGTAAGAAGAATACAGAAACTGGCGATAAGGTAAGAAGTCTTCTTACTCTGCTGTAAAGGTCTTCACGTACTGCAGTAAGAGCCACTAGTTATCGTGTCTGGATGCATCAATCCCGCTCTTCTCCTGCATAAACCCTTGTTTCTGCACCTTCTGGCAGGCCAAAGTCACCAGTCACCTTCTCCTTGATAGTTCACCCCGAGAGAAGCACTGCAGGTGTTTGACAATAAAATTTTGCGGGTTTGGTGGCAAGGCTTTAAGAAGTAGGTTTGCTCCAACAGTTGGTGCTTAGTCTTCTCTCTACATGGCATTAGCAGTAGGCATCTGTCTCAGGAGAATCTTTTTTACTGAGTTGTAGTGGCGAGATCACAGTCTGAACTGTAAAAAGATTTTGGTCGGTTGTTTTTTTCAGGCTGATTGACATTTGGCCTACTGCAAATTCTTTACTGGTGGACGGGCATAGCTAGTAAAGCTAAGTGATAGTTTTGGTAGAACTTTAATCCGAAAGTTTTCCTAAAGATGGGGGTGCATGCTGCCTTATATTACAGATAGAAAGCCTGGACCCAAATAAAAGAATGCATGGCAATGGCACTTCTGGCTCCTGCTCCCATTAGACCATCTGGCTTTCTTCTAAAATTCAGAGTTGCTCAACTTCTTCAGCATAATGAGCCAGCAGCCAATTCTGTCATTTCCTATTTGGCTGTAAATATAGTTCTGGAACCTAGATAATTTAGGATTTTGCCACTGAGACATGGATAGAATTGGGTAATAATAAAATTAGAGAAGAAAAACAGAACTTCAGTAATGTGTCAAGGCTCTCAACATAGGAGTTCTTCTCCGGTTTTCTTAAGTCTAATTCCACCATAGTTTCACGAAGCTCAAAATCATTCCCAGGCAGGATGGAATCAGCTCTTGCGTTGCTGGTTTCTTTTGCCAGTTCATCTTCTCAGCTTCTACCAAGCTGAATTGTTTGGAGCTGGTAGTTTCCTCTGAAACACTGTATATAATAGCCACAAATGACACTTTATTAACCAAGTTTATCCAACCTCTTTCAAATCAGTTTAGTTCTTGATCATTCATCACCCCCTGCTCATTCATTTTCCCATCTAACTGGTCCAAATTTATTTAGTCTCTCCTCACTGGATGATAAGAACGGCTGTAGTAGTTCACAGCAGTGGTCCATCTAGCAAAAAATGAAAGAGAACAAGAAAAGGGCAAGCACATAGCCATAACCCCTTCTGTACTTCAAGACTTTTTCCTGACTGATACTAGCTGTTCTAGAGTCCGTCATCACGTATGCAAGTTTTTTTTTTTCTTCCCTCGTGTGCATTACACTGCACTTTGGAACAGTGCTTTTCAGCTACCACTACTCACATGGTGTCATGGGAGTCTCTCTTGCAGCACTTTTCAATCAGCTTTAGATTTGAGTTGTTATATATGTTCTTCAAATGTTGTCACATCATCACTCATTCCTTTTCCCAGTTCATTTATGAGCTGTGAATGACTCAGCTTCAAGCAATCCATATGGATAACCATTCTGTCATGGAAACTCGTGGTTTACTTCTGTCTTTTGTCTTTAAACTTTGTCCATGAGATGACACTCCTTTGTATGTCATATAGAATCAGGGTGTCATAGAAAAATAGGGCAATACAAAAAAAAAAAAAAGCAAGAAATTTAATTTCTATCCCCTCTCCTCTCATCATATTGACCTTCATTACCTACAAAATTTCTGTCTGAGGTTTATCTAAACTTTTCTTAAAATATCTAATGATTTTAATCTAATGATTACAGACTATCTCCAGAAAATTCAAGTATGTAAATACCTTTACTGCTCAGATGTTTTTCTATACATAAATCTCACTTGGTACAACTGAATTCTGTTATATCTTGTCCAGTCTTGTCCAGTGTCTCCTATCTGTTGATGATTTATTAAAGCCCTTTTGAACACTCGCTGTAATAAGGACATCACAATCTATTTGGGTAAAAGGAATACAAAAATTAAATACTGTCCTATAGACTTGTCATGAAATACAACTCCATAGCCATAGCTGTCCATCCATAGGATGGGTTCTCCCAGTAAATTGGTATAAAATGTATTATACTCAGTGGAAACAGCTGAAAACATAGCAGTTACTATTGTGTTGGAATAATAGAACTCGATAAGGTTGAGGTTGTTTAGCAGAGTTCTGTTTCGTCTGTGGGAACAGATTTAACTTCAGAAAGCTGTCCCACTGGGCTGTTTTGATGCGTTCTCCTCTGTATTCTTCACGTGTATTTCCCCTAGAAATTAAAGAAACATCTTTCGTTTTTCATTATATACTACCGTCTTTCCCAGCCCATGGAAAAAAAGTCAGTGTATTCTACTGGGAAGTTTAGAATTATTTTAGCTTCTGAAAACTGTGACCATCGTAAGGGAAGCAGTAGTAGGTACAAAGTGGTAGTGCTGGAATGCCAATGATGCACGTGGATTGAAAAAGCCGAGGAAACTCAGTTACACTGACTGCATGGCTCCCAGTTCCAATTCTTTGGCTGCTATATTCAGAATTAAAGTTTATGCTTTCTCCATAATTAAGTGCAGATTCTACATTTTTATAGTTCAAGGCTTTCTCTAAATCCCTGCTTTACGTTGGTTGTAATGACTGGCCCTCTAAACCAGCTATCAGGCTCATTATGTGAACGTGATGGCATTAGTTAGTTGTATCCTCTGACTTTTTGCCTTTTCTGGCAAACTGAAGCAAGCACGCTGTACTGCATGTTGTGTTTCCAGCTGAAATGAGCTCATACATCTTGCTTCACAATTCATAGGGAGTGAGTGGATGTGCTAAGACACACGCCTGATGACACTGGTGGGTCAGTGATAAGGCTGAATCGTAGCTGCACACCAAGCAATGCAGAATTATTTTGATTTACTTTGCTGTGTCCCGCTTTTTTACCTGCTGAACACTGAACTCCTTTGTCTCTGTGAGGTAACTGTTCAGTCTTGCCTGTCTGTAAAGAGAAGTTAGGGAGAAGCTTTTGTGAGTTTTTGTGAGGGCTCTCTTTTTCTCAAGAAAAAAAAAAATGGTTAAAAGCAGTGCTGCCTATTTTGAGACCCATTTTTTGGATTATACTCAAGAAAAGCAACACAAGGTTTCTATTTTAGTAGTATTTGGATTAAGGTACTGTAAAAAACAAATTTAAAAAACACAGAGCTAGCCAAATAATTATATAATGGGAGCAGAAGTCAGGCCTCCCATCTTCCATTCCTAGCACTCTCTCTGGATTTACTGCAAAATCTTGATAGAGCGCCTTAGTGCTGTACTTTATTTTCTAAATGTATAAAGTTAATACTTTTAATATACGTGTTTTGAAGTTAATTGACATAAAAGGTTCCAAAATATAGAGTTTTACTGAGAATCAAAACACCTAAACGTACAGCCAAAGACTTTTTAAGCTATGCCTACCAAAAATCCTCTGACATGCTCTAAGCCTCTAATCAGGCTCTTCACACTTTCATGCCAATATGTTTAAAATTCCCAAGTATATTTCTACACTTTGGGGCAGAACCATTAGTTTTTCTCTGTGTCTGTAGAGATAACAATGCACTTCATGAGAAACTGCTATTCCTTTTGAATTTTCTCTACTCTTATTTCCTTTGGCTTCTGAGATGCATGAGAAGTAACATCAACTCCAATGTGACTGACGTAAGTAAACATTGCTTCCATACATTTATTAATGTCCCACTCAAGATCTACTGGAAAAAGTCTGTCCCTGATCCCTAAGAATCCAAAATTTCTTACTGGATTAACAAGTAAAATCTACAAAGAGTAAGTTAACAAAAGGTGCAACTACTTACAGATGTAGCCTAGAAAAAAAATTAAAAAACTATTTTTTTTTTGGTCTCACCCATACACAAACAGGAAAGAGTAAGTGGTTGGCTAAGACAGAAAATGCAACTAATTAAGACAGGGAATTAATTTAAAACAAAGTGGAAATAAAAAAGTATATTTTGTGTGTAAGGCAATCTGAAAAGAAGAAAAATGGTCTGTACCACTTTCTTGATGTTGAAGGGTTAAAAAACAAATTCTGCTTTTTATTTTGTTTGTCTTATTTTATTATTATTATTATTATTTTCACAAGAAATGCATGTCTTACTGTTTGGGAGAACTGAACAGAGACTTGGTGAGAACATGCAATTCCTCAGCTTTCAGACTTGCTTTAAACACCTTTCCTGTCCAACAGCCTGGGCACTCCTTAGCCTCAGCAGCTTGAGACTGTGAAGAAATGGTGATTCTAACCAGCAACAGCCCTGCATCTTCAGTTAGGCTGTCAGCCCCCCAGAATCATGCTTGCAGTCTGCAAGCCTCTCACTTTCTATTTTTGATGTGGCTTTTCAGAATTTCTGCATCAGCACAATCAGCAAAGGGTAGGGCATTATATATTTAAAGTGTTACATTCGCTTGTCTTCTGATTAGAAGTGAATAACACGATAATAAACCAGAGTGAAGAACGGTAGAAAAAACTTCTGAATAAGCAGCAGCCATTTCCACGGGAGTACAGTCTCTCAGAACAGGATCAGTGTCAAAGTGGAGTTCAGTAACTGGAGACTGTCCAAGTAGGGGAGAAATACAATCTGATTCTTTTTACCTCCCACCCGTATTTTCCACTCAGCCAGAGTCTGTTTGCTGGACTTTTTAGAAAAGTGAGTGCTACAAGATGTGTATGACCCGTACCGCGACCACGCTAGGAAGAGCAGCGGCCGTGGCACAGCACCGCTCTCCCTCCCTCAGCCCGTTTGCTGCTGCCCGCAGGATGTGCGCAGGGCTGCTCGCCGCGGGGCACAGAGCGGACGGGGTGCCAAGCAGCTGCTCTCCAGCGAGCGTGGCGGCTGTGCCAGACGGACGACGACACTCTCCATCTTTATGGAGCTGAGGCAGAAGCCTGCCGTGTGCCCCAACTTCCAGACGAGACAAATGTGCCCATCTTCTAACCGTGAACTGATAAAACCTCTGCAGGAGGTACCCTCGTTCCTACCGCCCTCTGAGCTGGCCTAATCTTAGCTGATGCTGAGCTGATGCTGAGCTGATGCTGTGCTTTACGTGTTCGTTTACATTTTCAGCAGAAGGTTTCAGAAACTGGAAGTAAGGCTATGCCATGAGAGAAGGAATGGGAGCACAGATAACATTTTGCTTTTTACGTATCTTGCTTAGAATCAGCCAAACTCCCATTTTTGGTACAGTGATCAGAGGGAGTCCCATTTTGTGTTATTATTAAACAGACACAAACCTCTCAAGGGTAAAACAAGTGAAAATGAATTTCTAAATAAAAAGGAATGCATTTTATTTAACTGTTTCTATGAGAATTCATAAGGTCATTTCAGATTCTAACAAAACATACGTTTAAGATGCAATGGCATGCTTGCTACATGAAATGTTTAATGTAAATTCTCCTTCGCAGGATTGGCAAATACCACAGGATGATCAAAAGAAGAGGGGTTGGGAGTTAATGAGGGGAAAGAGAAGAGCTCGGCTGGTTTAGTCCAGCAAAATAAAAGGCTGTGAGGGGATGAGATTGCTGTCTATAAATACTTTTGGCAGGGGACACACACAGGAGAGAGGGAAAGGCTACTTTAGGGCAGTATTTGCATGGGAAGAAAAGATGGATGTAGGCTGGTCACACAGAAACACAGGCTTGGAATTTAAAAAAAGGCTTCCACCTGGCAGAGAGGTTTCTATCGGGCAGGCTCCCAGGAGCAGCAGTGAGGGGCAAAATACTGACTGCCAAAGCATAATCGATTTATGGAAGAAAGGATAAAACTATTTGCAGCGCTAGGGAGCCGGGTACAGTACAGGTTAGAGGGGAATTAAGCTGCCTTGGCTTACAAATGTCAGCCTAGCTGACCTTCTGTACCTGGGTGTGCTGTCAGCCCTCTTAACCAGGGCTGCAGACACGCAGCGAATTATAGCAAGAAGCAGGCTTTCATTGCATGGTGTAATGGAAAGAGAAGAAAACAACTGTCACTGATGAAAATGGGAAATAACAATTATTACTTTGAGGGCAACAGGAACTCACAGAATTTGTTATTACTGACAGCAAGGTATTCCTTAATCCTTGTGACTTTAAGTCTGGATTAATGCACCTAGGTAGCACAACCTCCTGCAGCAGCTACATGCTTGTCCTTGTGAGTCTGTGTCCCTTTCTTCTCAACGTTGGATTTGATTACCAGGTGACTAAAGATGTGAGAGCTTTGCAAAATTAAAACGGTTAGCTCTAATTTTAGCAAAGGTCTTTAATGTTGATGCTGAAAGATAAATGGCCCACTCTCTGCTGTGTTTAGGATAATTGCCAGCTCATGATCTGGTCTCATTCAGAAAGATCCGTATCTGCAGCTGAAAAAAAAAAAAAAAGTACTTGTGGTTCTGTGGCAAACATTACTTTGGTGACGGAGTGACAGTTTTCTGAGAATTTTGACTGTTAGATACCCGGCACATTGGACCAGCCATTGCCTTCTGGAAGAAATAATCACCTCAAAACGGTGATACTCCTGCCACTGTTTGGGAACCAAACTCCTGGCCGGGACCTCATGATTCAGCTATGTGCTGGTAATCACACAGTGCCTCCCCGAGCAGCGGACCCCTCCCTGTGCTTCGTCAGCAGCGACGGCTCCCCATCAGCCACCCTACCCCTCCCAGCCGCCGCGCTACCTGGAAAAACTTTCCGTGCAGGTAACCAGCTAAGGCTGGCCGGGCACGGGATGGTTTCTGTCTACGTGCAGCCTCCGTTTCCACTCTTTCCTTCATCTGATTCGTTTGGTTTCATCCACTTGTAAGGTAGGGTTGAGCACACGAAGCAGGGGCCATAGCTTGGTTGTGTGCCAGGAAATAACCTTGGGATGAGGTCTGATCTCTGTGGTGCTTGTGACGCAAGGCAGCGTGCAGAGAGTAGTATTTTCAGAGAAATCCTGGGAGAATTGACTGAGATGTGATATTAAAAGGGATAATTGACTGAAATGTGATTTATACACGTGAACCTGTAGGTAGCGGCACCTTTGCCCCAAATCTCTGTGGCTGGTACTGAAGCTTTTTGTCAGGATCCCCAAGCACCACACCTCATGGCCAAGAGCGGGTCACCGTGTGATCCCTGTCAGCCCCTCCCCGCGCCCCTCGCTCTAACACCGAGCCCGCTCAGCCCGCTCCGATCCCCTCAGCGCGCCCCGCGCGCGCCCCAACGGCCGTAACGGCCCCAACGGCCGCCCCGCCCCGCCCCCAGGCCCCGGCTGCGGGCGCGAAGCCTTTCCCCGAGGCCGGGCGGCGGGGGCGGGGCCGGTCCGGCCAATCAGGGGCCGGCATCCAGCGGGGGGCGGGGCTAACGCTTTGAGTGGCAGCCGGCGGGGTAAACAAGCGGCCGCGCTACGCGGCGCTGTCCCGGCGGGGGGCCCCGGGCTCGGCAGCGCTCCCCTCGCTCCCGCCCCGCAGCGCCGGGTGCCCGGCGGGCTCCCCGCGGCCGCCGACACGCTCAGCCCGGCTCCGGGGAGCGCAGTGCGCCGACACCGCCCACCCGCCCGCCCGGCCGGGGGAGGGAAGGGGAGTGAAAGGGAGGCGGCGCGGGGCATGCTGGGAGTTGTAGTCCCCCCTTTGGAAATCCCGCCCGCAGCCGCCGGGGCCTGCTCCCGCCGCCGCACTACGACTCCCGGCACCCCCCGCGCCGCGCCGCCGGGAGCCGAGTTGAAGCGGGCGGCGGCGGCGCGCGCCCCCTCCCCCCGCTCCCCCCCCTCCCCCCGCCGCAGAGCCCCGAACCAAAACAAAAACAAACCGCCCCCCCCGCCCCCACCCCCCGCGCGCCCCGCACCCCCACGAAATGGCGGCGGCCGGAGGGGGCTCCGCCGGCCGGGGGTGCTGATCCGGTCTCCCCCCCCTCCCCCCCGCCGCCCTGCCCATGGGCGAGACATGGACTACGAGTTCAAGTCGAAGCTGGCGGCCGAGCGCGAGCGGGTGGAGGACCTCTTCGAGTACGAGGGCTGCAAAGTGGGCAGGGGCACCTACGGGCACGTCTACAAGGCCCGCCGCAAGGACGGGTAAGGCCGGCAACCGCCGCCGGGTCCCCTCACCCCTTCCCCCCTTCATCCTCCTCTTCCTCCTCCTGCGGCCCCCCCGAAGTTTGCGGGGTGCCCGGCTTCCCCGCACGCCCCCCCCCCCCCCCCCCGGGTGCCGCCCCCCTTCCCGCAGGTGCTGCGGGGGCTCCCGGCCACGTGCTGGGCGGCCGGGAGCTGCCCCGGGCTCGGGCTGCAGCCCCCCGACCCCGCCGGGTCCTCGGGGAGCGGGGCTGAGGCCTCAGAAAGGCGCCCGTGCAGGTGCAGGGGCTGGCAGTGACCCTTCTCCTCCACGGGAGCCATCGAGCGCTTCCCCTTCGTTGCGATGACATAGGCCGTGTCTGTAGAAGCGTGCCAACCGTGCTGTATAAAGACTTGCAAAACATGCTTGCAGATCTCACACGGTACCCTTCAGGCAGAAAGCTGAAGAGCCTTCCACTCCAGGCAACCGAAACTTTGAAAGAGAAAACCCCTCAATATGGAAAAAATACCCTCTTCTGTTTGTTTTACAAAGTTCTGGAAGTGACTGATGGAATGCTGCTTTAACTTTAATAGAAAAACCCAGATATTCTTCTTTTTCTTTTTTTTTTGTAGGAGTAAATTGCATTCATGTGTGTCTCGACTTTAAGCCCTCAGTTAAGAAGACGCAGTATCAAAGAGATCAGTAACTGAAAGTTAGCACACCAGCTCAGGTGGAGGACTGAACGCTGAGAAAGGAGCTCTGGTTCTGACTGTAACTGGCTCTGCAACCTAAAAAAAACAATTACACATAACGTACTTGAAAAAGAAACTTTAAAGCCTTTCTGGGTATTACGCGTGCCCCCAAGTTCTCCTAATATTGGTGGATTTAGTCGTCTTGGTTTTATAATTTTAAGTTATTTATTCACAAGTGGATATATTACATATATAAAAGTTATATGAGAGGAAGCTGTGGTAAAAATACCCAGAATGCTGATAAAATATTTGCTGCTGCTCTGTGATGCAGTAGTCCTAAAATTACTGTTTGTAAGAAAAACATAAAAGAGTTGGAACTTTGAGTTTACTCTTTCTATGACCAAAAAAAAAAAAAAAAGTTTGATGTCTGTCTATAACTTATCTGCTTCATTTCCTTCAGTAGTAACGGAACGTTGTTGCAAGGATTGCATGGATGCTGCGAAGCACCATGAAGAACGTGTCTACAAAATCCATAAATAATAGTATTAGAAATACAAATGGGCAATAAACCAAAAGTAAACATGGCAAAAAAGATAGATTATCTCCAGCTCTGACTGATTAGCTAAGGGAGACCTTGAGCTGTAATTAGGCCTGCTGGTAAAAGGAAGTGAAAAGTTTCAGTAGGCAGTCAATTTGATTGAAATGCAATATAATGTGGCACAAATGCAACTGTACTTTGTAGTCAGAGGTTTTACTTCATGAGGCATGGAAACTGGGTTGTTACCCCCTTTTTTACACCATCAGTAAGTTCAATCTCAATTGCTGCTGTTTGACATTAGGACCTATGGTGAAACGGAGATGTGACATAAGGAAAATGTAGAGAGTGACCTAAATAATAAAGATGGGGTGATTTCTTTATGAAATAAAGCTACCTAAAGCTAATAAAGCTACCTAAAACGTGCAGCGGAGCGTATTTACCATTAGTTGTTAAATGTAAGGGTTTCTTAATGACAGAGAGAAACTTATTCCAGTGCTGGCAACAACAGCAACCCAGCAGTGATGCATATTTATAGCGTGCTGATCACTGGGGGATTTTGAGGCACATGTAAAGGGATTCTTCTTTGCTTGATCATAGAGAGACTATTTCAGTATTTCAAGTTTGCAAAGCGTTCTTGTATCAACTAAAAAGATCCTGGCTACTTGCTTCTCATAGTCAATTTGCAGTCTCAGGGGGCTGAGAGCAGTAAGAACCATGTAGCTCTGCAGAAATTCCACTGAGAGCTTGTCACTTCATGTTTCAAAAACTTGGCGTATAAACTTTATGAAATAGTAAAATGTGTTTATACGGAGCTTGGCAAGCTGTTGGATAAAATGCTTGCTTAGGGAAAAAAAAAAAAAAGGGGTTGCATTGCTTAGATTTCAGTGAATGGCCCGGGCATAAAAGCAGTTTTTAAACGAATAGCAATGTAGTTTGGCTTTTTCAGCCTAGAATGCAGTATCATTGGGCGTGTTTCTAGTGAGCCAATTGATTTCTGTGAAAGTTAAGTTATGAAAGACTTTGTTCAAACCTGACTGCCTATTAAAAAAAAAAAAGTTGGTCTGACATTTGCATGTACTGAATGAGCGTGTTTTTTTTAAAGATGTTGAGCACCTGCAGCTTCCATTTACTTCAGAAGTGTTTGTGTGGTCTGACAAGGTCTGGAGTATTACCTTTGTTATGTGTTTAGCTAAATTAGGCACTTGGGTTTGCAAAACTTTCAGTGATATCTTTGTAGTCCAGTAGGGCTAGAAAACAGGTCTCTGTATAAGCTGTCCCATGGTTTATTTCAGTGGACACTGAAATCACTGGAGGGGGAACAGTGATACACAGATAAACCTTGGGATGGCAACTCAGCTGCCAACGTTAAGCGTTTAGCTCTTCATGTAGCTGGAAAATCTGTTGTTATTTTTCTGTGTGCGTATTACCTCAAATACGTCATGCTGACTCCTGCTAACGCTTCTTTGGACACTGGTTCACATTTGTCCAGTAAAACAGAAAATAATGCAATTTTTCCAGTCATGGCTAGGAAAGTATGATTAGTTTCGCATCTTACCTCTCCTCGTTACATTTCTTGCTGGTACTTTGACCACGGTTTAAGCCGCCATGGTGTGTTTAGTTGCTTGACTTCATGTACCTCTATCAGAGGCAGTTTTTAGGATGAAGTGTGGATTGGAATTTTTGTTTTTTTTGTTGTATGTGTCTGAATTATTTCCCTTTACTCTTTGGGAAAGATCAGTCTGTAAGTTCAGGCCACTGCAGAGTATTTCTGTTCCTTCATCCGAATGTCTGCTCACCTGCAGGAGGGTGTTTGCACAAGCCAGCAAGCTGAAAAGGTACCGCTGCTGACGAGTCAGGGACGCGCCAGGAATATGGGATTCAGGATCCAAGCGGGAAACAGGCCGCTCTGTTCTTCGTTCTGCAGTAGCAGATGTAACACTTGTAAAAGCCGAAGCTGGTCCTGAGTGCTCCATGTGAATAAAACCTTTCTAGTACTGCCGCTCCTGCTTGCCTTTGAGCAAACAACCGAGCTGTCGGCTTTCCCTCATGCTGCGGCCGCGTTATTGTTCTTTGGCTCACTACCTGGGTTTGGGCAACAGCGGTTATTAAAATACAATTACAAATGATATATTTTTTTCCTAAATAACAATGCATGTAATATTTTTAATCCTCATGTTTCAAAATGCCTTTTAGAAAGCACGTAAGTGCAGGGAATGACAGCAGTGACCACCCTGCCATTTAATGCTTGGCAAGTATATACAGTTTGGCACTGCCCGGTGCTCTGCTGCAGTAATAAAATCACTCTTGATAAATACGATGTATCTGCTGAATGAAGAGCACTGATTTATGTGCCGATAGAGTAATACACTTTTTAAAAGGAAAGTCGCAACTTGTAAGTTGTCAGATTGCACTGTTATTAATATACTGAAGTTCCAAAGAAGAATTGGTATAAAACAGGCTCCACCTTAACTGCCAAGTACAGAATTCCCTTCTGGAAACTGGGGAACAGTGACGCGGATTCAAAAACATCATTGTAAATTACAGGCATAGGAGGGGGGGAAATGAATAAATTCACCCTTCCTCCCCCGTTTTTGAGTATTGTAGACTTGTAACTAAAGGGGGGGAGCCTGTTCTCTTCTGTGTGATGTTGGTGTGTAGAAGTGTGAACGTGAAGTCCTTAAAGCTGATCTGAAGTGCTTACAGCATCTAAGTCTGCCCAAGGTCAGGTGAGCTTCAGGGAAAGGGCTTGGGAAGAGAAAGGAAGGGGAAGTCCGTAGCCAGAGCAAGTGTTTAATCTAACCTAGGAATGCTGGTTTTGGTGCCAGCCAAGGAACCTTCACTTTCATTTGTTTATTTGTATTATGAATCTTATTTGCTTGAAGCAGAAGTGAAAAATATTGATAAAGAGAGAAGAGGAACGCTGCAAGGCACAGCTGCCTTGGAAAAACAGCCTCTCTCCTGCTGCGACTCACCGTGGCTTCAGCGAACGGAGTTGGGTTGTTCAGAGGTTGCCTCTGGTCACACTTACGGCTGAGATCACTGCGGTGGCAGAAAACCTTCGATGTAGAACAGGCAGAGGCAGTCTGTTTATTCTGTTAAATCAATATTAGTATAGCAGTAATTTGTGTACAGTTCTCCCCATATTGCTATTCTTCAGCATTTAAATTGCTGAAGTAACAGAGCACAACTGTGTCAGGAAATGAAATTCGCACCGGAGTTGACTAAGTGCTGCAAATGAACAGTGCTGGGGGTAAAAAATCACAGGGAACCGAGAGCTTGGATACTGCAGTTAGGTTTACTGTTGAGAGAGGCAGCTCCTTGATGTGGCAAGCATTATACTCTCCTGGATGTGAAACTGGAGAGTTATGTACCAGTGCAAGTAAGTGCTTGTAAGATGTTTGAAAGTCTGTGATGTGTTATTTACTTAATTTTCAGTTTCTCTGTTTGACAGTGTCTTGAACTTAAGTGAGTTGAATTGTCAGTGGGGGTTGCTGTTTTTAGTACAGTCCTGTGGCAGGCTCCGTCACAGCAATATTGACCCAAGTCAGAAGGCGACAGATCCTGACCAGTTACCTTTCTCTGCAGCAACATCTCTACCTGTGATGATACGTGAGAAGCAGTGTTTTGCTCCTTACTTTCATCATTTGTACCCCCCCCTTGATGAAACTTGCCACCCTGGGGAAGATTGAATAGCTAAAGGTGTTCATGCCTTGCTATGATCTCTCCTCGCTAAGGAAGCCTAAATACGAGGCTTACATGCAAATCCCGACAACACTTCATAGCAGCAAGCGCTGTTAACATGTGTGAGAAGAAACCGAATTAAAACAAACCTGTCTAACTAGTTGTCTGCAATGCCTTCTCCCCTGAAGTAGGAAGAGCTCGTTAGTATTTCATAATTGAGCCACGCTGAGAGCTGGCAGTCCAGCTGCGCTGGTGGCTCAGCTTCCTGCCCAGGAGGACAGTGTGAGTGGTGATGAGTAATTTTTAGTGCTTCCCACAGCCCCTCGCGTATGGTCTCCCCCATAGCGCTTTTGTCCTTTCTTCTGCTGCCCTCTGAGCACAGAGATGAGCCGTGTGGCCCGTGGCCTGCCAGAACGCAAACAGCATTCAGCTGGTGTTTCATTTTCTGCTAGGGCAAGTGCAGAGGCATCGGGGTGGTGGTAGGAGATGGAAGAAGAAATGAGATGAGTGTGGGTGATGAGAAGCAGAAGAGGTTGAGTTTGAGAGAGAAGCAGATGAAGATTTTTGCCAAGCTTGCAGAGGAGGATTCATGCATAAGGTAGCACAGAATAAGCTATGAAGGAAAATCTCTCAAGATTTAGCTTTTTTCTTTTTTTTTTTTTTTAAAGAAGTTTCCTGTTACAGGGGGAGAGGGTTAAGAGTTTTCTAATAACGCTACAGGAAAAGGCAGTGAGAGCAAAGGAGGGAGAAGAGATTGCTTTTGGCACCCCACTTGGTAAAAAGGTGCAAAGCAAGATAGAAAAGGGGCTAAATATTTCTCACATGAACTACCTCACCTGGAAATTTAACATGTAGGTGTATTTCTGGGTCATCCTATCTAATCTGTTGCTTTGTAGGTAGAATTGTTTCTTTCATAAACTTACCTTCAAGATTATCACATCATGCATGATTTAAGAAAAAAAAAAATTGCTGAGATTGAGAATGCCTCATGTTTAGTTGCACATGTAATCAGAATTTCTGTGAGATGGTCTAACCAAATTTCATTAGAGACTCATTTAGTGACGTAACGTTTTCCTATGCCTTTTGAAAATATCTCCTGAAAGAGCATTTGCCTCTCCTGTGGCCTTAATCGAACTTGTGACTTGTACAGATGCTGTCTGTCTGACCCAAATCTTTTTTCCTCTCTTTTAAACTCACGAGTTCTATGCTGCAAAATAAGTTTATATTTACATATGCTTATTGCTGCTTGAAGTATTGTTCAGGATATCGCACAGTCCATGTGTATGATACAGGAAAGGATCTTTAGGAGAAGTGATTTTCAGCTCTTGCCTTTGTCTTTCAAAGATATGTTGTTTCTTGAGCTTGTTTCTGAGTATTCAAGAATTGACACAGGCTGTGGTTTTTTTTTAGTTTCTTTTGCAAAGTATCAGAACTTAAAAAAAAAAAATATTATTTGTTTCAACAACAGTATGTTTGCCTGAAGGAATGCTGAAGCTGGTCCAGGGCAACTGCTTTTGGATTAAATTGCCTAGCTCAGAATGTCACTTTAGGAAATGAAGAACAATTTCTACTTGTATAGCAGAGACAAAACCTTTACTGTTTTGGCTTGACTTATGAGTGAATGTATCTAAATAATTTAGGTTTATAAAAGACCTCCCTGCTCTGGGGACTTTGTTTATATGGATCACTTGACTATAAGATATGTGACTGACAGATAAAAATGGTAGTTGTGAGGGTATTAGAAATAATGACTCTTCTGAGCTTCAGTTATCTCAGTAGATTCGAGAACAAATAAACTACAGAAAAGGAAACCTTTTAAATCAAAGTTAGTTGTTATTAACAAAATCCTGCGATAGCCTTTAAATCAATGGATACTTCTATATCTAAATTTTTCATTAATGTTTCCTTAGGCTTTTCTGTGGGAGTACAAGTCTGGTTTAGCAGTATTTTCTTAAAGGATTTATGAAATATTAGTGTACCTGATAAGGATGAAAGGAGTGTTGTTGAGGTTGTGTAAACTGATCTTTGCAGAATGGGTGTCTTATTTCATGTTTATTTTTTGAATTGGAAAGTAGAAGTACCTTTTCTTACCGTGAGAAAGATTGATGGAGCAGAGGTTACTGGAACAGGTGATCTCTGAAGGACATTGTTTCTGTTTACTTTTGTCTTTTTTTGGGATTAGCAGTTTTTTAATGAATATTTTAGGTTGAGGCTTTTGCATAACCTCTTGTTTCTCCCTCAGCTGTCATCTGTTTTCCACAGAGTTTATGGATTTCAACAGTTCTGGAGTCATGCATTGTGCAGATGAAGCCACACAGAGGTCAGGCTTTCCGATAGGCAAAGCAGCAGCTATAGCTCCCCGTGCGTGTTAGCAGTGTTGAATTTCTCACTTACAGGTAGGGGATCTGGTGTAAATAAGAGCACAAGTATGAACTGTGGACAGCCTTAGACAATATGGATTTAAACATATGTTCTCATAAACTGGGCCTCGTGTACAGTAAGGTTATTTTGTCGATTGCCATTCCCTGCTGACTGAAGTGGAAGATGCTATTGATTTCTTTATATAGTCAAGTGAAAATGAATGTTATAGGCAATTGATTGGGAGGCAGAAGCTAGATCTTCCAGAAAGGAAACGACGTCCAGAGGTAAAGTAGGACACACTGCTGTTTTGAAGCAATATATCTGGTTTCCTCATGCATTAATTGCAGAAAGAGTCAGTCATCTCTGTGTGGCCAGAAAAGGTTTTCTGCCTCTTCTGTCCCCCCCTTTCTTTCCCTGCCCTTACCGGAGTGCTCAGAGCACCCAGACTGGTAGCACTGGGACTGCTCCGACCACAAGTGCCCTTGACTCTCCTGTGGCTTTGCTGTCTCATGGGGCCCCTGTGCCTGAAGAGATCTGATGATACAAAGGCCGCTCACGCGTGAAGTTCTGGCAGCGTCAGATGAGCTGTTTGACTCCGAAGCAGATTGTTTTAGAAGAGGAGCCTCTTGTCTTCTGGTTCATGAATTCTGCAAATTCAAAGGCGTTTAGAGAAAATTCTCACCAGTATTAATGCTTCCATGGATTACCACAGCTTCACGATAAGACTTAGCACCTCGCTCACTCCGAAGTGGCTGTGTTCAGTGCTGTTGGTGCAGCAGTGGGTTTCAGCCTGTGTCTTCGAGTGCTTCTGTTCCTGAAACAGACTTCCTGTGTGAGTTGTTGCCATGTTCCCAAGGACGTTGCAGACTTCAAAGTTAGCTTTGTGTTCATTCCTTTGATTAAAACCAGTCACGGCAGAGGATAACCAGGTGTTTCTTGGCCCAGTTCTGTCATGCTCCAAATGAGAAACAGAGGTAGATGAACTACCAAATTTAATTTGAACTTCAGTTCACGTCAGAAAAGACCATTACCCGTTGAATGCCATTTATTCTACCTTTAGCGTGGGTTCAGTGGTAGGGAGAAAATGTTGGTGTAAAACTTGATCCAAGCTGCCCTTAAAGGCTACTGAAAGAGCTCAAGAGAAGCCTGTTTTCACTATGGAATCATAGAATCATTAAGGTTGGAAAAGGCCTCCAAGATCATCTGGTCCAACCGTCCCCCTACTACCACTATTATCCACTAAACCATGTCCCTAAGCACCTTTCCTTAAACACCCTTAGGGACGGTGAACCCATCACCTTCCTGGGCAACCCATTCCAATGTCTGACTACACTTTCTGAGAAGAAACTTCTGATTTCCAACCTGAACCTCCCCTGGAGCAACTTGAGGCTGTTCCCTCTGGTCTTATCACTAGTTACCTGTGAGAAGAGGCCGACCCACAGCTTCCTTTCAGGTACCTGTAGAGAGCAGTAAGGTCTCCCCTGAGGTTCCTCTTCTCCAGGCTAAACAACCCCAGTTCCTTCAGCCGCTCCCCATAGGACTTGTGTTCCAAGCCCTTCACCAGCTTCGTAGCCCTTCTCTGGACATGCTCCAGGGCCTCGATGTCCTTGTACTGAGGGGCCCAAAACTGAACACAGCACTCGAGGTGCGGCCTCACCAGAGCAGAGTACAGGGGGATGATCACCTCCCTGGTCCTGCTGGCCACACTATTCCTGATACAAGCCAGGATGTCATTGGCTTTCTTTGCCACCTTTGCACACTGCCAGCTCATGTTCAGGCAAGCATTAGTCAGCACCCCCAGATCCTTTTCCTCTGCACAGCTTTTTGAGCAACTCTGCCCCAGGCCTGTAGTGTTGCCTGTACCGTTGTTGCGGCCAAAGTGCAGGACCCGGCACTTAGCCATGTTGAACCTCCTCCCGTTGGCCTCTGCCCATCAACCCAACCTGTCCAGGTCCCTCTGCAGGGCCTTCCTACCCTCTGGCAGATCGACACTTCACCCCAACTTGGTGTCATCTGCAAACTTACTGAGGGTGCCCTCAATTCCGTCATCCAAGTCATCAATAAAGATATTAAAGAGAATGGGCCCCAACACTGACCCCTGGGGAATGCCACTCGTGACTGGTCGCCAGCTGGACTTAACTCTGTTCACTGCCACTCTCTGGACCTGGCCATTCAGACAGTTTTTAACCCAAAAAGAGAGCATGCACAGGCTTAAAGTTCAAAGGAAGCAGCACCTGACTGGGGTTCCTTGGGAACAGATAAGATGGTTGCTAACTCAAGACTTCGCTAATTGCTGGGAAGTAGCAGGATGCTCTTAGTGGCTGGAATAAGACATTTGTAGCTGTGTGGAGTTCTAATTTCCTCTCTGCTTCAACCTCAGGCAAAATGGAGATGCTTCATAAACATTGTGTCTTGCTTCTTGCTAATGATTTGGACTGTAGATTTTGGACATAAAGGCTAGTTTATTAACTAACTTAGTTTATTAACTAAGAATTACATTCACTTTGTGTGAACTTTCGTGTAGCTTTAGTAAAGAGAGTTGAAGACTTCATGTGTTCAATCTGTTGAGCTGAAACATCTGAGAAAAAGAAGAGCAGAAGTGTGACAGATCTCTGATAAATCTGCGCTTCCTACACACTTTAGAGGAGACGCTTACTGTGTCATGAACCAGGAAAGGAAAACTAAATAAGTGCAGTTTTTAGGCTGTTGTCTAAGTCTTACATTGAGTCAATAATTTCTTCCTGCTCTGGGTGAAACTAATGCATCATACTAATTTAGAAAAAAAAAAAAGTGCTGTGTTTCAAACCGAGGTTCTTGCTGAAGAGACTTAAAACAAACACAGGCTTCATAGTGTTTGTTGTTTTAATAGCAATTTCCCACCTATCCAAGTTGCAGTATTTAACCAGATATGCACTACAGAGAGAGACATGGTGTGCAGTGAGCTGAGCTGTGTATTTACAGTATGGTTTTACACTGAGGTTTTAGGACTTTTAAAATTACTGAAAAACAGATGGCTAATGTTATTGACATTTGTGGTCAGTCACAAACATGCTCCTCAAAAGTGATTTTATGAAACAAAAGGCAGATTTCTTTTTGGCATAGTCTAAAGGACCCTGTATCTGTGTCCTTGAAACATAATTCACTGATAAATAAAAGCTCGTTTTCTCCTTATTTCAGTGTGTTTTTTTTTTCTTCTTGCTGCTGCTGCTTATTTCAAGGTAACAAATGCTCAAATATGGATCCTTAAAATCCAACAAATAATCAGTAGCCTTTCCAGAAAGGAGGTGTTTCCTAAAGCTGTTAATTAGCTGTAATTGAACCTATAAATAAGGTCAGGTACCGTTCCATCCCCTGCTTTAATACAACGAATGCTGAAAGAAGTTACCTGGAGTGACAGAATAATTTTACAACTTTGCAAGTTGAATGTGAACACTTTGGTTTTCACATTTATAAGCAAGCTGTCGAGTCTGCTTATGCCAATCTGTTATAAAATAAACCTACTCACACGAGCTTGATGGTTCTCAACCACTCGTTGGAGCCAGTCTGGTTCTAGCAGTGGCACAAGCCCTGTAGCTGGTTGAGGTCTCTGGGTCTTCTCCAGGGGCTTTTGGGTGGCAGTGGCTGAAGTGCTCTCTTTCCTTGCCTTTTATTATGTAAAGGCTTAGCTATGGCTGATATGTTTTCCAGTTCTCTGTTGTTAGAGAGATCTTGAACATCTGTCAGCAGCTGTGAAAGTGTCTCTAACTGTTGTTAACAGTTAAATGGTATCTGTGCTATAAAGATTTGCTTTTAATTTTCTGAATTGGGAACTGCTGGAAAAAGGTAGTGGATCTGGTTAGGTCAAGTCTAATGGCGCTGGAACAGTCCTAGTCTTATGTTAATGTTAAGAGACCTCTATTCCCCACTCCCAGTCTGATCAAATTAATATGGGGGGAAATGGAGTATTTTTTAAGACATACAGAGTGTTAGCAGTGCTCAGATTCACTCTTTTGTCTTTTTAATCAGTTGTCTTCTCATACATAAAGAGTGTCTATCATAGGTATTGTGAAGATCATTTCTTTTTTAATGGTTACTTTGCATATTTTGTGAGGCTCTGTGGAAGGGCAGAGTATAAGGGTGTCATGTTTAAAGGCAAGTACCCCAGCATCACTTTGAGAACTTGCCTCCTTCTTTAACGCACAGATCTCCTCCTGAGTTCGTAGACTGGTTTGCAGAGGAATAAATAGACAGAAGAGCAGCCATATCAATAGTGGTTTTTAAAGGTACACCCGAGGATATTCTATAGATAACAGAACAAAATCAGGGTATAGTTCAACTTCTAATAGGGTAGTGTGATAACACTGAGTGTCTTTTCATAGCCTGATGCCAGTGGTACTTGTAATATGAGCTCTTTTACATCGCTGGGATGTGTCAGATTTTCCAGCAGGCTAAGCTCTGTGAGATTGTTCTCCTGTGTGTTTCTTATAATGTATGTGATGGAAGTCTTTTTTTATTATTTTTAAGGCTAATTGTTGTAAGCAGTTTGCTCCATGTTTGAACATCTCTTGCAATGTCTTTACTTAGCCATGTAGTTGCAGAGGAGATGCAAACTCAGCTTTAATTATTTTTTTTCTTTCCTTAGTCCTCCAAGATTCATGCTACTGAGATGCTTCAGTATACATTGGAGTGCAAAATGAGTTCTATTTGGTGATGCTGACTTTTTTTTTTTAAAGGCAAATCTGTATTGGTTGCTTTTCAACCCCAAGATTTTTGGTCTGATGTTGCAACAATCATATGCAAAAGGCACAAATTGTTCAGGTCTGCTAGTGAAAACCAAGAAGCAGCATTTGGTTAATATGGCTGTAAACCATAGCAAAGATTTGCTTAAAAAAAAAAAGTTCGTTAGTATAACGATGCTAATACTAATGAGACATTAACTCCTGTTCTAGAGGTAGAAATAGTTTCTCTAATTCTAGGGGGCATAATAGCATATTTTCTGTTGCAACCCTTTTTGGTCTTGACATCAGTTAAGTCTGCATATCATTTTCCATTTCACTGATAGCAACTTTTAAAGAAAATCCCCTAAAATGGTTTGTCATATTCTGTCTGTCACCTTTGAGCATGTGTTTGTAATTGCTGTTTTATTTTTTTCATAGCCCTCTGGAAAAATGAATGCACCATTTCTTGTGTTTTTTTTTCACCTTGTTTCTGTGTAATTCCTAGTGTCACAGTGTTTTATGAAAGGCTTTGAAGAATGCAGCTTCCTACAGCCATCTTTTGAAGGTAGAAAATTTAGGACTTGTTCGACACCACGCTCCAACCACTGGCATGTATTTTCAGAGAGTACATCCCGGAAGGGATGAACCTCACCGTCTTGCAGGCAGTGTGGATGGCACCAGCAGAGGAGTGTATGTGGTAGTTGTGCCTGCGGGCTGGACATCAGGACTCTGAAATGGTGCTGGGCTTGCGTAGCTGCTGCCTGCTAGGGAAATTGGCTTTCTACCCGTCTGTGAAGAGGAAAAGCCAGGCCCAGGTTCAAGCGCGCAAAGGGATGCGTGTTTGCTGTATCCATATGAATGGTCCTTTCATGTGCGCTACACATTTGTCCTCCTTTCCTGTGCCCAACGCACTTGTCCTCCTGGAAGGATCAGAACACCTTTTCCAGTCAATTCTGGACCTTTTCACTTTTACTGCTGCTAATACCTTCTTAAAGGGCTGTGGCCACGTGCTCTGTATCTGCGGGCAGCTTGTGCCCGTTAGCCAGTGCCGAATGGGATCCCTTTAGTGGCTTTGCTCCTGGAAAGCTTCGTGAGCCAAATACCACGGAGGGATTTTTCACTTAATTTCTAGGTGTTCTTCAGTGTCATGGTTTTGTCATCGCTTAGGGGATAAAACGTTTGTAACTCTTGTTGGGGATCTCTGGCTGACTGCTGAACTTCTTGCTGAGTGGCACAATTAAACAGAGTGATTAGAGTCGAACTGGCTGTCTGTGGGAATGTGGTGCTCCTGCAGCACTCTGCTTCAAGGACACTGGGCTGTGTAGTGTTCCCGGCCTTTGCCCTATAAAGGCACAATTATGCGCGCCACAAAAATGTGATTATTCCATTAGCATTGCTTACAAGGGTGACTTGTTATTTTGTTAGTGTTTTCTAGCTAGGTCTTGGAATGTTTATTGCGTACTTTATTTGTTTAAGGCATTGCACGCTTTATTTTCTATTTTCAATGCTCTGCTCTTAATTGAGAAAATTAGTATATGGTATAATGTTAATATCTGTATTAACTGGTATAATAGTCACAGTTGTAGCTTAAGTATGATTATAGGCTTCCAGGCCAGTTCTTTGATGTGGCTAATTAATTATGGATTTGGTATGTTAAATTTTTTTTGAATTCAAGAGGGACCATCATTAGAAGTTGAAAAATTTGAATAATATGGATAAAACAATAGTTTGAACCATGTGCTATTTTCAGATCCTCCGTTTTTTTCCTTATGGTCTTGGACAAGCTGTTTCTAGTCTTCCGTTGGCTTGTTTCTTGTTGTGTTGTAAGTCATCCGAACTGTACACTTCTAAGGTGATTTTTTTTAAAGTATCTGGAAAAGGAAAAGTGAAAGTGTTACCCAGGAGGTAACATTTCTTATTTTCTGCATTGAATGCTGTAACTGGACATTGAGCCAGCTAAGTACGTTTTTGTGGGGAAAGGACAGAATTTTCCTTTGCACTGTACAAATTAAAATGTTAACATTAACCTTGAGGAGTTACAGAATGGGATCTTTGTTGGTGAGGGAGGAAAGCTTAAGCTGAAAGACCAAGTTGCAGCCTTACACCGGTATGGGTTTTTCTCAGAGAGATGTTCTGAACGATTGCTGGTAGGCTTTGAGGGAGCCTTGTGCTCGGTAATGTGGAATACATGGTCAGGAAGTTTTAAGGAGTAACTCATCATCGGTCTCATTTTTTTTTTTTGTAAGAAGCTATTTCCTGTTAAAGTAGTATGAATAGTAATGCTTCTGAGCCTAGAAACACCGTTCATTTTAATTTCTACTCCTAGTTTTGGATAAGGGAAGTGAGAGCTTGGAGAGAAGCCGTTCTGTAAGTCACACTCCTCTGCATCTGTTTTGAAAAGTTTTAATAAAAAACCAAGTTGCAGCCTCTTAAAGGACAGATTTCCTTTCCATTTGCATTCTGCTGTGTTTTCCCTCGGACCTGAGAGCACATTGCCACCTTTGCGCTGGGGTGGCTGTCTAATTGAACCCTCTTGGTCCAGCTTTGCCATGCACACTTCTCCCTTGCCCTCAGGCACAAATGGGCAGAGCAGGACCTCCTGGCACGTGGGCCGGCTTCTAGGATGCTGGTAGTGTGGACCCGAGGGTAGTATCTTCGCACAGGGACCTTGCTTCTGCTTGGCTGCCCCCGTCATGGTGCCTTCTGCCTCTTCCCAGACCTGTGGAGCTCATTGTTCTGCTTTGTTTTCTAACCTGGCTCCTGCTTGCTACACTCTCGAATGAAAAATGCACTGATGTAGCATCTGTCAGAGAAGAATTTATGAAAATGAAAACTGTATTGTTCCATATGAGTTCCTGAAATATGTTTCAGGTTCACTGGAGCTTTTCTGTATATTCAACATTAAGTAGAAATAATTCCCTCTGCCCACGGTGTTTCTTAAGAGCACAGGTCTCGAGGGAGTTGAACAGTATACTTGCATATCACTACGTTTTACATTATTTATGGAACTCTTACAGCAGAGAAATAGCTAATAAAGTACCTATTTTTTCTTTGGCTGTTTAAGACCATTTTATTGAGTGAACAGAATTGTGTATTTCATCAGATTGCATGGACTGACTCAGTGTCGATGATTTAAATATATTCCTTTCTCAAATTATCTTGAGGTTACTCTTAAATGAGAAATATTGTTAAAGTACCAGTTGGTGGAGATCTTCTGGAAAGTGCTTTAAGCAGCCATTATGTTTGCTTAATAAGAACCTTTAACTTTGGAAACATATTCATATAACCTTGCCTCTCTGCCAAAACTAGTAAATGATATTGATATACTTAAAGGAGGCTATGATTTGAAATTGTTGGTAAAATACAAACAGATGTTTTGTGAGACCTAGAATATGGTATTTTTGGAGTTCTTTGTACTTGATGCCCATTTATTTTAGGTGTTTTAATTATCCCCATTTTTGCTCACTGTTCACAAAACCCGATGTCCTAGAAGCATGTTGTTTGCTGCTTAGTGATACTGTCTTCTTAACCCACATGCTCTAATGTCTTATGGTGATGGGTTGTTTTTTTTAAGCATCTTTCATCGTTTCTCATTTGTATCTTAAAATCCTATGTGGAATGGTTGGTGTTAGATGATGACAGACTTGCAGTGGTGTTAAGCAATTCTGCTGAATGCAGTGTATGCCAAACAGCTTACCCGTTTTCTGCAGCGTCCTTCAGTCTGCCCAAGCCTGGGTAACTGAATTTAATGCTTGCCTTGCAGAGCTAGGTCAGTGCTGTTGTATCCGTGTGGTGGTGTGCCTGCTTAAGGAGGTGTGCCGAAGGAAGGGCGCACTTCACTTTTGTAGTGACCATTTTGTACTGGGACTTCAGCTGGTAAGCGCAGGATCATTCTGTACTGTGTAGTGTGAGCATGACTCTAGTTTAAAACCCGTGAGCAATTTTAAATGTCTGGAGTTGGTTTGGGTTCTGCAGACAACACAGTTTTGTCTTCATAGTTTCAGTACGTGATCCAAATAATGAAGTTAATACTTCGCACTTTATGTAAATCTCTATCTGCATAGGTAGAACCCTCTATGAGAGGGGATGAGCATTTATTATTCACTTCTTAAAATTTAATGAAATCTAAATTTCTAAAAGATAAAATATGAGCTTATCACCTGTAAAGGCACAGATTTCTTGGTTCTGTATCTGTGTCGTGATCCAAGTTCTTGTAAATGACTAATTCACGAAAAAAAAAAGGGCTGCTCTATGGGGAGCAAAGATGGAATCTGATTTATCATGTCAGTAGATCCTGGTGAGGAGTCCTGCTTAGGAAGGAGGCTCTTCCGTTTCTGAAATTGTTCCTAAAAGGGTCCTTGGTGAGCAGCTCTTACGGATTATCTGTGTTAATGCAGTGGGTGGCCTAATCTTAGTAATGGTAACTTCTTAAACTCTTTTTTCCCCTCAGTGCAGAATCTGAAGTTATATGTTCAAAATAGTGTGTTATAAAGCATTTAATTTATTTAGCATAAAGGAACAAGAGCCTCTTTTAGAAGGGAAGAGTCTAATCTTGCTATATTCATTTGTCATATGTGTTGCTAAGATTTGCATCCAAGTGTCCGAATAAGTGAATATTTCTGATGTAGTTGCAAGGCACGGTGTAAGCTGCTGTCCTTTGTATTTCTCCACAGATCAGTGCAGAATGAGAAGGTATTTCTTCCTTTTGGCAGTTCTCGAATCATGTAGGTCACCTTAAAGTAACCCATTTCTTTCTTTTCAGCTGCAGAAGGACCTTTTGTTTCTCCAGGCCTATCAGCAGAGAGAGGCCTGTTGGAGCCTGTAGCCTAACATGCTTAGTCTTGCTTGCTTTGGGAGCGCTGTTGCACCAAATCCCAAACACAATGAAACGCCCAGCTTGAAATAAAGCAGATGGTAACTCCATTACCACTGATTTTTCTCTGTTTTTAATTTGGAGGGGATATCTTTTCAAACATAGCAAATGATTTCCAAAGATTTCACGTAGGTGCTTGTTTGAGAGAGGAGTAACAACTGTTTTTGAGCTAGGGTGAAATAACAGAGCCCAGGTTTTCCAGTTGGAACAGCTGCTGGATGACTCATCTTCAGAGGTGGATTTACCTTTTTGCAAAGCTTGCAGTGCACCAACTTAATTTGTAGTCAGAATAAGATTGGAATTTTTCTTGCTGAATTTTCACGTCAAAAAATGTAGTGTGAAACAGGTAAAATGGGAGCTAACCACAATCTTAGCTATAGATATGTTTCGTGGATTTAATTGCTACTGAAAATTGTTGGTAAAAACAGTAATCGGTAGTTACGAACATGTGTAGGTGGTTTTAATTTCTGGTCAATCCCATCCCTTCCCCACATCACTCGCTCATACCGAGTTTCAGAGATGGGGTTTCTCGAGGACGCTGGAGCTGGGCAGGACCTGGACCTGGAGGTGGGAGCAAGACGAACTGAAACCAGGGCAGCAAAATGAAACAGTGTGGGACCAGAAAAGGGGGAAACTTGAGTCAACCAGAGATGCTGTAGGGAATTTGGATGGGGGATTGTGGACTACTGAGTGGTCCAGAAGTTGTAGTCGGTGGGCCCGCATAAGTTCGTCAGCACTGTGGGTAATGCTGCTTATCAACGCCCATCGCTTCCAGCTGAATCCTACCCAACCTTACCAGGGGCATTAAGGTGATTATGTTGTGTCACAAGGGCTTTGAGGTACTCCTCGTGTTCTTGTTCTGGTTGTCTTCCCTGACAGCCAGAAATTACTTCCAACTATGTTTATTTAAAAGGATAATACCATGTTCAGGCAGAGCAGTTTCACGTACTGTGTAGGGGTCCGTAGTAGTGAGTGCTTGACAGGAGTCCTGTGGCTGGCAAACACAGACTTGCCCGGTGAAATTCATGTTCTTTCAATGTATAATTACTTATGAAATGCTGTTATGTTTTTAAATTAAAAGTCAATTGATGCTGGCTCATAAAATCAAGTAAGATCCTTGTAGTTTCTAGGTACTTCCAGGGGAGTCTTTCAGGCATGGGATGTGAATGTGCTGCTTTTTCATGATAGAGAGAATTCGAAAATTTCAGGAAAAGTGTCCATCAAAATACCCTATAGATGTATTTTCCATTAACAGGATGGTTTAGAGAGAAGTGGAAATAGGTAAACAAAGCTTATTTAAACAGGAGTTTTTGTGTGTATTTTTGGAAGTCTCTGTTAAAAAGGAAACCTGCTTTTAATACCAAAGTGTAATTTATACATAAAAACAGATCGGCTTTTCAGCTTCTTGATCTAGACCAAATCAAAATAAATCATTATACTTGTATTGATTGGTGTAATATAAATCAGAGCTAAAAGTATTCCCCTCTTTCTTTCTTTCTCTCTTTTTTTTGTACAGAAAAGATGAAAAGGAGTATGCACTGAAGCAAATTGAAGGTACAGGGATATCCATGTCGGCCTGTAGAGAGATTGCAGTAAGTGTGCATAAATGAAAGTATTTTTACTGACATTATTATTCAACAGATATTTTCTTTTCTCTACACCAGATAACAGAAAGGTTATGTAAATGTTTTCCTTGAAGTATGCAAGCATGAAAGTTACTCAAACATGCGCTTTCCATAAAATGCTTTGTAAATATTACAAATTTTTTTTGGGTGTGGAATGAGGTGTTCTTGCTAGTTTAATGGTAATGCCTCTTTCTGGGTATTGTTTTGTTTTATATGCTTTTATGTGTTGAGGGAAATAAATGAGAGTCTTTTAATGAAGATTTATTTTAAGCCCAGATGTTTTTAAAATAACTTGTAGGAAAAAGATTCTGAAAGATTACACCTGCCATTACCAGTCAGCTTGCTAACAGTGTATTTTATTCAGACTAACGGTAGCTTACTCTTCTTTGGTACCTGATGAGTTTGTTCCCCTCATTCTCTATGTGCTTTATTAAGTACAGAGAACTTTGATAGCAAAATAAAAACAGCTTTAATCGTGTTTTTATCGCATGTATCTTAAGAGGAAAAAATGGATTCACTTCTGAGCACAGTAGTGTCCATGCATATATGTGTATGTATCTATATCTATATATCTATTTAAAGTCCTTCCAAGGAGGTAAGAATCATATTTTTATATGAAGAGAGAATTTAAATCTATTTAAATGTTTAAATGCTTATTCTATGACTGAAAATGTACATTATTGTCAAAGTGCTGAGTCACTTAGTAAAATTTTGTAATGCAAGAATTCCTTGCATTGCAAAAGAAGTGCATTTCCTTGATTAAATATTTACCTTGTTTGAATGCTGTCACTGTGCTGAGGGCTGTTGAAATGTAACACAAGATTTGTGCCCAAAGCTTTTATGATCTGTTAGTGTTGCATAGAAATACAGTATTCAGGTGTGAAGCATTAGGAACTCGTGATGTTCATGAACTGAACGGAACACCGTGTTGTGTGTAGTGTAGTGCACGTGGCAGTGCTTTATCAAGAGACTTGACAGATAATAGTACTATCTTTTCAAAGTGCTTGTCACTAGAAGGTCAAGGTCACTCCTGGATTTGAGAGGTGGCTCTGTTGCTGTCAGTTAATTTACACACAGTCTATTCAATCACCTTTTTGGTAATATTTTTGCCTTTAGAGGGAACAAGAAGTCCTTTAACATTAAGACTAGATCATATTCTTTTTATTTTAAAGTCTGTTTTGACAGCAGTGGAGTATTTTTTAGTTTCTTTGTCTCCATAGTAGTATAATTTAAAACAGACAAAAAACTAAATCACAGAATGGTTTGGGTTGGAAAGGACCTTAAAGATCAACTAATTCCAACCTCCTGCAATGGGCAGGGACACCTCCCACTAGGCAGGTTGCTCAAAGCCACATCCAGCCTGGTCTCAAGACAAGAATCAATGTGTGGAATATAGCCCACAGGAGACTTTTCTGTTGTCATGATAGCACTGTGGTATGGAGATGGTTCTGTCATATTTAGAAGCAACATTGTGAGGAAATAGTGTCAAATAATTTTGTCCTCTGACAGTACATCTGCATTTCATTCTTGATTATTTATTTATTTTTTAAAAAATTGATTGTGTTTTGTACAAAAAGCTCAGTAAAACCTGGGAAATATCATAACTACTCCATAAATCGTTTAAATCCTCTGAATAGTTCCTCCTTTAATTTTTCCATGGATTCTATTTTACTCTTCTCCAAACTTCAGAGTAAAACTATAACTTGAGATAATGTAGCAAATCACTGCTTGCCTCAGTGAATTTTCAGGCTAGTCAAATATTGGAAATATGTAAAGGGTAAAGGTGAAATAGTTGAAAAAGAACCACAATCTTATTTTTTTTCCTTACAAAAACAAGCAGGATCGAGTATATTTTCCGCAAAGAGAAGCAGACTTATGATTAATGCATTAATAGTTAATCTTGTCCTTAAAAGCATAAGCAGGTAGCAAAACAGGTAGTGTTTACTGATTAAATGAAGATTATAAGCCAGGAAAGAGGCCACGTTTAAAATATTGCGGGTAGTTCTTTTGATGTCTAACTTAACATGCCCCACCAATTCTCACATGGAAGAAACATCCGTGTACTTGGTTCTGTGTGCGCTCAGAATATTTCAGTAGTTCTGCAACCTGAAGACGTAGCCAATGTGCTTGAGAAATAAATTGCCGAACTGAAAGGCATTCAATGTTGTGGTCCAAGCCTGATTTGTGTATGGTCTTGCCTACATACTCACAATAAGATCTACTGGTTATCTTTCCCTAAGATAAAAGGCAGACTACTCATCTCTGCTGGCGTTACAGATCAAATTGGTCTGTCTTTGCTTCATATTTTGGAAAACATAAAGCTTCCTTTGCCGTTATTACTATGGGTTTTTCACGGAAGAAGGCGTATGTCAGTGATAACATCAGACAGGCAGTGGTTCCCGGGGCGAGTGATGATTACTTTCTTTCGACTGTGGGGTGATACCTGCCGAAGCAGGAATCCATATTGCAGCCAATTCTGTTGTGCTAGAATGTGAAAATGCTAGAGGACAGTCCTATACGGTAAAGAATTGTATCTTAAAAAAACCACACAAAAACAAAAACCAAAAAGTTAGTTTATTCTCTGTAACTGGAGTCTACTCTGAAGATAACTGAAATGCCAACTATTTGTGTGTTCTTGTCAGACAGTTTATTGCTGGGCTTAAGCATAAATACTTTTGAAAAGTAAAGCTGGAAAATATGAATGAGAGTTAGTGGCTGAGTCACTCAGAATTTGTGGTTTTCTGTTGCTTTTCACATGAGGGATTGCAGAAACCATAAGGCTGAATGTAGTAGAGGATTCTCTGCTCAGAAGATCTCAGAAAGGTTCAAGTCTCGAACAACTTGGGGAGCTACAGTATTATTGTTATTGGCTTATTTAGGTGAGGTGGTGGCGTTTAGGATCCCAGAAGTGAGCCCAGCAAGAAGCAGGATCACAGCCTTCATTACTGAACTGGATGCTGGGACAGAGTGCACCCTCAACAGGTTTGCAGGTGATACAAAGTGGAGGAGTGGCAGATAGACCAGAGCGTTGTGCTGCTGTTGGGGGGACCTTGCTGGGCTGGAAAAACGAACTGGGAGCAATCTCATGAAGAGAAATGCCAAGTCCCATATCAGAGGTGGGCTAACTCCAGGTACCCGTACGTGCTGGGAGCTGACTGGCTGCAAAACAGCTGTGCATGGAAGGCCTCGGTGGACAGCAAAGTGACCATGGGCCAGTCATACACCCGCAGGGCGAAGGTGGTCAACAGCATCCTGGGCTGCATTAGGCAGAGCGTTGCCAGCAGTGTTGGGAAAAGTGGTCCTTCCCCGCTGTGCAGCGCTGGTGAGGCCGTGCCTGGGCTCTCCAGTGCAAGAGAGACGTGGAGCAACTGGGGAGTCCAGTGCAGGACTGTAAGGATGATTAAAGGACTGGAGCATCTTTCATATGAGGAGAGGCTGGGAGAGCTGGGACTGGAGGCTGGAGAAGTTTATTTATTTTTTTTTAATCGATGTCTGTAGATACCTGGAGGGAGGGTGCACAGAAGTGAGGGTCAGGCACTTTTCAGTGACATGACAAAAGGCAGCTGGCACAGATTAAAGCACATGACATTCCACGTGAATGCTTAAGCATTTTGTTGTTGTTGTTAACTTTTTTATTGCAAGGGTGGCTGAGCATCGGTACACATTGCCCAGAGAGGTTGTGGAGTCTTCACTTGTGGAGATGATCAAAACTTGACACAGCTTGGGCAATCTGCTCTACCTGACCTTGGTTGAGCAGGGAGGTTAGACCAGATCTTAAGAGGTCCCTGCCAACCTGAAACATTCTGTGATTCTGTAAAACAGTTTTGTAGTATTTCTCTCCATTTATTAGAAATCAAGCCACGCCTTTAAGATGTATTTCTAATAAGCAGATAAATATTTTGCACTAACAAAATAGAATGATTATACACTACTTTGCAGTAAAATACAATGAAGAAACATTTATTTGATCTGTTCCAATAAAAGAT
Organism: Anser anser; assembly: GCF_964211835.1. NCBI lineage: Eukaryota > Metazoa > Chordata > Aves > Anseriformes > Anatidae > Anser > Anser anser. The sequence continues at coordinate 50,514,034 of NC_139722.1, read as the reverse complement.
ACAGGTACCTTTTGGTCTCCTGATTCTATCCTGAGTTGCTGTTTCTGACTGGTCACTGAAATTAGGTATCTTATGCAAAGTTCTTGGAAGTTTTCTTGAAAGGTCTGAACTTTATCCCCCCCTTTTTTTCCTGATCTGTTTCTCACCAAAACACACACTTAATCTAATATTTAAAGCAGTTCCCTGGTATGAGTTAAGCATATTTTCAAAAAAGGCAGTGAGAAATCAGAAGTAAGTTTCTGGAAAGCAGTCAATGTTTTTAGTGTGTTCTGGTTGTTGTTCTACCGAGACAGTACTGCATATAGTAGTAAAACTGTCCTGGAAACCAATGGGTGTTTGTAAATCACTTCTACCACAGTGTGTACAGTCTTACTCTGAAATTCTTCTTAATCCAAAAGGGGAAGAAGAAGGTTTTTTTTTTTTTAAGATTTTTTTTACAAGTCCAATTTTTCCCCCTAATGCATAGCCTGTAGACAAAGGTGACGACTAATAAAGGTTTCTTTTCCCACAAACCAGTGACTTGGATTAGGTGCTAGGAGGCTGGCTGTCAGCTCCTGGTTCTGTCCAGCTTTCCCTCCCACCGCTGATACCGAGAATTTACCCTCTTCCGGGGATAAATGATCAGCGCTAGCCATCTTTTCTGTAAACAGTGATCTTCATTCTAAGCTTCATTTTGGATTTTTGTTACAGCACTTTTTTTTTTATAGCTCAGTAGCCTTTTTTTGTGGGCAGGGGGGATGAGGCCGTTACAGACGGTTGAAACGGGAGAAGCAGGGCCACGAAACAGCAGCATTTTTCCCCTAGCCTTGCTCATGAGTGCTCTGCGTTGTTGCAGTTCTGCCCCGTGCGAGTTTGGGGTCTGGGATGCGTAACCCGTTCAGCCGCCACATCCTGTGCCTGTGTGTGCCGGCTGTTAGTGAGGCTGCTCCTCCTGGGAGACCTTGACGTGGTGCCAGCGCGCTGTGGGACGCTGGTGGGAGCATTAGCTGGCCTTTGTGTTCAGGCTTGCATTTACGGGTACAGGCTAAAATAATTCAGGCCGATGTTAAATGAGTTACTGAAAGCTCATTCAAACAATTTAGCCCGCACAAATTATTCTCAGGCCTTTTGCCTCTTGATGCAAAGTATATTACCAAGTGCTAGAGGGTACAAATATTTTGGGCTCCTCGGTTTCCAAGGGTGGGCAATGTTTTAGAAGCCTGGCTGGTTAAACGATGGTTTTCTAATCTTTGTGTGTTCAAATCTCTCGAGTGAGGCTCTGTCCCCTCAGTATTTGTATTCTTCTTTTCCTCCTCCCTGCTGTCCCTGGCTTTCCCCAGGATGTAGGCAGCTCTTCTGGGGCTGCTTCTTGCCCCTCCCGGCTTTTGGGGTCTGTGGTGTCATGGTGCTGAGGCTGAGCCAAGGAGGTACAGCTAGACTTGATGCCTTTGTGTCTTTGCTGTGTGCTTCCAGCAGTGCTGCTGGCAGCTCAGTGCACGGTGCTCAAGGCCGTGCCTTGCTGCGAGCACTGGGAAAGCCTCTGCACGTCGCTTGCAAGCTGCTCTCACCTCACAGGCTGGAAACCATGCGCTCAAATGAGCTAAGCATTAGGCTACTTAATTTGAGACCCTGGTTCGGGCTGGCCTAATAACCTTTTGACCTGTCTCTGTATCTCTTAGGGATGTAGAGGAGGTCAGCTGTTGTACAGGACTAATGATAACTTTTTGGTATCAATAAACCACTCTGAAGATGTGTAGCACCATTGACTCCTTGCAAGTACAGTTACATAGAATTTCGTAATTGACACAAGTCCTTTGATTTGGTTATGTTACACTTTCATTGACTTCAAATATCACAGCAGCTTGCAGTATTTGCTGTTATGTAGACAAATAAGTTTTTAACCTTGGCCTTTAGCTTTGTTTAAGACAACCGTAGGTAAAACAGGGTGTTTAAAAAAAAAAGTGCCCCTGTCAGTACATTTGCTGTAGGAGATTCCTTTTGAATGTCAGAACTGCTTTCCCTTAGCCAAGATAATATGAACATGTAAAGCATTTGGCAGTATAAAATCTCACCATAAATTCTCTACCACCTAATTAGAAGAGATTGTTACATTTCTGTTTGTGGAAATTTTGAAACTCTGCTCCCTCTTTCAATAGCTGGAGGTAGTGAAATAAGTGTAAGGCGTGTGCTGTTTTTTTTTTTTTTAAAGGATTTTTTATTAGAAAATTAGGGCATGTGTTGGCTAGAGGTATCTGCCTATCATGATTTTATAAGTATGAATCAGCTGGAAGGGAGGTTTTGGTTCAGCTACATGACAACTCATGTTTTGCATGCCATAGGATGAATAAGAGCTCTCTGAATTACATGCCCTAATCTTGTATAATCTGTGTAATTTAAATGCTTTTTGTGTAAGGGAGTACCTAAATTCCTGCTTTGGTTATTCTTCAAAAGGGTTCTGTGGACATTTTGTGTCCTATTTTATCTGAAAGAAAAATTAACTTCATAAAATAGAAAAAATACACAGGTAATAAATCTGCTAAATAAAAAGAGATTTTTATTTTAATCAATTAAGTTGACTTTTATCAGCACATAAAAGCACTGTAACATTTATGAAAATAGGTTTCACAGGCCTGAAGTACAATATTTTGTCATTTATGACAAAAGTAGAGTGTCATCTGAAGAAGCCGGTCAGCTCCATTATCTAACTACAACCACCTCCTTCAGCAGTTTAACAAAAAGGGCATGCAGAGGGGAAAGAAAGAGAAGCATTGCTTTCAGTACCCAGTTGCTTTCTAGCTACAGTATTTGAAACTTTTCACACAAGTTATTTTCGTTTTCTTGAAACTGTATCTCTGTGCTCAGAGCAGGAAACCACTATCAACAAATCTGTGGCAAGCTTCTTAAGAAGAAAGCTTTTGCCCCATTCCAATGCAGAGAAGAAGCTTCTCTATGAATTCGGTACTTGACATCATTTAGGATATAATCCAAATTCCCAGTGAAGTTGAGTTGGGGAATTTGATGTTTAATGTTGTTGCAACTTGGTTGTTTTCACTTTTAATTTGGTATTGACTTGGCATCCTGAAGCACCCAAAGTGATGGTGACTTCGAGAGAAATGAACAAAAAGAGCAAATCCAAGCCTCTTTAAGTTAAGCTGTAGGCAGCAACTCACTGAAAGGAAACAGCTGCTTTATCACTCAGATAAAGAAGAAAAGAGTCGCGGATAACATAGAAAAAAACTTAAATACTTATTTGCCAAACTCAAATATTCCTTGCAAGATTGTGTGTGTGTACAAAAACATATCTGTGTATGTTTTAATGCTTCAGATGGTACATTTTAAAAATCCTGTTTTGTGAATTTGTCCTCTACCTTTTTTCTCTTCTGTATGTTTTTCGTTACATATTATCCTTTTGTTCTTCCATTTATCCTTTCTCTGTAGTCAAGCAAAATTAGTTTATATAAGTTTTCAGTTAATTCTGTGTAGCGTTGTAAAATTGTTTGCATGATATCTTGATTTACATAACTTTACAACAAAACTTTACAACAAGTCTTTCTTTAACTTAACATCGTGTGTGATTGTTTTTGATGCCTCAGACTGAAAGGCGATTGCATGGGTTTTCAGAGGATAGATTCTTTTTAAGGCAGGACTCTTCTGTATTCAGTTACTCCGTCTGCTTCTTGCAGCACCAGGCTCACGTTTTCTTGTTCAGCCTTTCACAGCTAATGTAGTAGTAGACACTCTTCTTGTTGCCCTTGATGTTTCTTGCAAGTGTCAATTCTAAATGAGCTTTGACTTTCCTCGTGTGATCCCTCCATGCATGGGTGATGCTTTGAAATTATTCCTCTGTAGCCCATCCCTGTTTCCAGCCCTGTCTCTATACTGCCCATTGGTGCTCTGACAATTAGGTTAGCCAAGCCAGACTTCTGATATTTGTATTTCTGAGTAGACCTGCCAGTTTTCCAGAGCTCCTTTGCTCTTCAGAGCCTGCCTCCCATGGCCACCTGCCAGTTCCCTGAATAAGCTGAAGTCTGTTCTCGTAAAGCCCTGGATTTGTACTCTGCTGCTTGACTTCTTTGCTCAGGATCTTGAGTTACACTGTTTGATGGTTGCTACACACAAGGCTACTATTGGTTGTTGCATCTCCAGCCAGCTCTTCATTGTTTGAAGAGTTGTGTGCCAGCCTTCTTGGTCCATCCAGTAAGTATATCAAGAAGTTGTCCCTGATGTCCACCAGAAATCACCTGGTTTACTTGCACCCTGCTATGCTGCTCTTCCAGTGGATGTCAGGGAGATCAAGGTCTCCCATAATAACCAGGGTCTGTGATTCAGAGACTTCCTTGAGGTGTAGAGACTTCATCTGATTCTCCATCTTTATCAGATGGCTCTGCAACAGTCCCAAGAGGATGGCATCCCTAGTGGTCTCTCTGCTGGCCCTGTGACCTGCGAGCTATTGACCAGCCTGTCATCTGTCCCACATAGAGACTTCATACGTTGGAGCTGTCCCTTTGCGTAGAGGACAACACTCCATTCCTGCCTGTCTTTCCTGAGAGGATGTAACTGCCCCTAGCAGCACTCAGCAGCTTCTTGAGCTGTCCCACCATGTCCCAGTTTTTCCATGACCTCACGCAGAACTCAAGTTGCTCCTTGTTGTTTCCCAGACTGCGCACATCAGCGTGCGTACACTTGAGATAGGCTTCCGTTTGCTCTGATTTATTGGTCCTGAGGGGTGTCTCATCCTTTCATCGTGCACCCTCTGCTTTCCATCCCTGTTCGTGGTTTCTCGTCCTGCACTGTGAAATGGGAATGACTTTGTACTGTGAATAAATTACAAATCTATAGAGTACAGAATGTTAGAGCCCTGGAGCACTTTTTTTCTTTTAAAGGGTAATAGTCTTGATTTTTACATTCTTTACAATAGATTTTATCATCATTAAAAATTTTGATTGTGTTATCAAGTCTACAACTGTTTTTCTAGTTAACTTGGCTAGAGATGAAACATTTTTATTAAAATAATACAGAATAATAACAGTTCTTAAAATCAGTGTTCCTGTATTTCCATACACTGGATACAGAGGCTCATCATTCTTGTTCTCTGTGCCCATTGAGTCTGTGAGGCAGAAATAAAATGGTATTAGTAGTTCCTTAGCTGAACTGAGAATAGAAAATCAGTGGGAAAATCATCAAACGTTAAGGAAAAGGTAACTTTTTCAGTAGTTCACCTGGTATTGGTTTCAACTCTGTGTATGGTTAAATAAATAGAGTTTTGGGTCTACAATTGTTTACTCTACAGGTTTTGTATCTAAGCTGTAGCCAGCCTTGTTATTGAAGGCAAGATGTCTTGGTACCTTGCACTGAAACTTTACTAACTCATTGAATTTCATTACGTTCACACTTTCAGTATGGTGTTCATTTTCATGTGAACCTCTGTGTCTATTTCTGTAAGTCGAAAACCAGCTGTGTTTAAATACAGCTTCCATTAAATCTTCCTGTGACTTTCCTCGTCTTCGCGAGGATTTGATACATTATTGTGTGGGTATTTTGAGACACAGGGGTGCTTTCCGAAGTCTGTTTGCAAGCCAGTTAACAGTACAGCAGTCACCAAATGAATTGCTTGGATATCTTGAATTCTGTTATTACTGTGTAGCATTTGATGAGTTTGAAAAATAAAGTGTGAGCATCACGGATTTGTTCTCTGCTGTATTTTGCTGTCCGACTGGCTAAATGCTCCTGCCTTGTAGAAATAACATCATGCTCATCCTTCCTACGCTTGTTAGCAGCATCAGGATGTTGCCTTTTACCTGCTCTTTGCCTGTATGTTGTGCGTGCACTAAATTGTGGGTGTGCGTTGATGGTCAGTATGCTTGACCTTGAGCGTTTTTCTATGCATTCATCTGAGGGTATTAAAATTAGGGTAGTCTTGACAGGCCATACCATTAGAAAAAGAAGTTGGTTTTTGGAATATGTGAACAGCATATTAAAGGAAGTTATCAGTAAAATAATTTTGATTATAGACAGATTATGAAATCTGACAAATGCTGCCAGTTCTTGAAGTCATTTGAGGAAGCCTTTTCTTTCTGTACTAACAAGTGTTTCCCATCTCATGGCCCCTGCAGAGCTTTTCTCATCTCTCATTGTCTTTCTGTATTTTTACTTACTTATTAAATTACTCTTAGTTTCTTTATCTCAGTTGCCTTTTGTACTATTTTCTCTGATTTCTTCTCCCTTTATCTCCAAATGCCTTTAATTTTTGCAAGCAATACAGTGGTTTCCTCTCCACTAGCTCTGTCTTGAATCTGTTTTGATTTGACTTCTCTAAGCTTCTACTCTAATGAAACTGTTCTTGTTACTGTGATTAATGACCTTTCTCTGACCAAACTCCAAGGTTTGTTCTGTATCCTTGTTTGCCTTAGCATCTTTGTGTTTCAGAGCAATAATTGTTCTTTCCTTTTTGACATATTCTTTTTGTTATGGGTTAGGGATTTTGTTCTTGCCTGGGCTTTATCTAGGGTTTCTATTTATTTATTTATTTGAGGTGGAGTGATCATTGCAGCTTTACGTTCTCTCTATAACCATTTATTATATTTGTGGCTTAAATATTTTACCACTAGCAAATTTTTTTTGGTACTGTTCCACATCTGAAATTCTCTGAACTTGCTCAAACTCTTGTAGTCTAAATAAGGAATTCTTCTGTGATTTTAAGTTTTAATGGTTTTCAGCTATCTCCATTGTTCAGATTTTCAGTCTGAGGCCAGAAGGATTATTTCATTTCTCCTTCTTCTGGGCATTTCAAATTTGGACCGTTTTCCAGCTCTTACTTTGTTGGATTGGCGCTGTTTTTTTGTGCTTCCAGAATTCCTTTTTATTTCAGCACATATAGAACTGAAAAAAGAATCCCACTTGGTTTATTTTCAGTGGTATCTTTCTCCTATAAAACAGTGCTGTATAAGGTACTGCTATAGAAGTCTTCCTTTAAACCATTCCTGTTCTCTCTTACAAGTTAAGTGACTGGAAGACCCCTCTAAAAATGCGAAAATTTGCAAAACAAATGAAAACCAGTCTTACCTTCTATGGTTAAACTTCATATTCCTGGTTACTCTAGTGAATGTTCAAAATGTCATCTACTCACTTATCAGATGTTCAAGTAATTACTTCTGGGCTGTTCTGCATGCTAGTGGAAATACGTGGAAATACAACTTGTCAGAGCTTTCTCAAAAATATCAGTCCTGTTTGCATTAGTAGAGTCCTGAAGTGCTAAATTCTCTTGTGTGGTCTGTGGTAAACTGCTTGTTTATATTTTGGTTTAATAGTGTTTCCTCGTTTTCTTACTTGGCATTTTCTGTTGCTATTGACTTGTATTGTCTGACTCACTTGAAGCCTTAAACACGTACCCAGGGCCTGACTGCTATTGTGTGTGCAAAAACAACTGTAAAAGCTATAGGGGTTCTCATACAGAAGTTTCCATTCCAACCAGGGACAGCTATAGCACGTATATTTGAAGATAATGGTGTTCCTCCTCATCTTTCAGTCAAGAAGGGAAGAAGGTAAAGGAGGGAAAGTAGCTTAGGGCATTGCCAGAAGGAGGACGAAGTGGTATGAATTTAAAGGAGATGTTGGGTTGGTGGTGTTTGCTTTGCAGCTTTTTTTTCCCCCAGTGAGTTGTCTTTTCCTTTGTGAGTGCTTAGTTCTTAGGTTTCACACATCATTTGAGCTTCCGTGTTCATTGGTCCTCGATCACGTGCACATAGGAGAGAAAAAACCAGCTATCCAACTAACTAAAGCATGTGGGGGAATCTGTCGTCTGGTGCACATCATTGTTTTTTGTGTTTCATCAGTATTTATGACATTGTGGTGAGTTTGCTCAGGCAACAGAAGGCGTCCTCCAAAGGTTAACCTGTTGCTACCCTCTTTAATTTTGACTGGAGGGCACTAGTGAGCACCTACCACTATGGGATGGATTAACTCCAGTAATCCACGGCCGTGGTGGCAAAGATGTTTCTGGACAACGTTCAAGCAGACAGAGCCGAAACGTCAAGATCTGGTAGGACATGCTAAAAAGTGAAGACGTTTGGTTATGCTAACAGTGATAAGGGAGCAGTGAGGAGAACGAGTCAGAAGTGCGACTTAGTTCGGTGTTACCCTTTTGCAGCGTGTGATGCTCCGAAGGATTCTGTTGTCTAGGTAACAGGGTCTGTGCCTCATTTCTTAAGAAAGACAGAACAGATGTTCTTACAAGAAGCAACCAATTATCGCCAGGGAGAATATGGGCAGTATTTAAACTAATTGCTCTGTCGTTGCATACGGTCTAATTCATAGGCTATGAATAGTAAAGAAAATTTAAAGGAAGGAATCTTCCTCGCGTGCCATTTTCTGAATGAGGTATTTGAAAAATATATGCCTTTTATAAAAATAGCACTCATCAATGTTCTTTTTCACACTTCCATTTATCGTATTTTCTTCAGTTATCGTGCAGTCTTTTTATTTGGTCTTTATAATGTCTCCTTCATGATTGAGTCCTTTTGCTGTATCAAGTCAGTGTAATATCACGTTAATTTACCTTTTTTCTTTAAAATTCCTAAAAATCTGAGGCCAGTGGGGTAAAAGGACATTTGGAATGGAGACTGAGGGCCTTCTCTAAATTAGGTAAATCTCTTCTGAGATTTTGGTGTTCAGTGGCAAAATTCAGGTACGGCTACTCTGATAGGAATTGCACCGTCCAAAGCTGGAGCAAAAGAGGCATGTAGAGCCAAACAGAGGTGTATAGATGAAACCCTACTAGGTTCTGCCTAGGTGGGGACATAGCATGTGTTTTGTGGGAAAAGCAGTTGATGACAGCGGCAAGAAAGACAAAAAGGAGAGCTTCAAGGGAAAGGGGCAGTGTGGAACAAGGAGTGCCACTGCAGCTCTCATCAGCTGTATGTTGTGCTAAAGTAACCTCATGTACAAATTACAGTATTTAATATGCTTGTGGCTATAGGTTTGTCTTCCTGGGAAATTACTGTAGCCTTTCCAGTACAGGTTAGTGAACTCTGCTCTTGTCTTTGTATGAGCTCCCCAAAAGCTGTTATAAAATACATTCTTACACCTCTGGAACCAAGTCTGGTGCTGGGCATTAAGTAAGAACAGAGAGCGTTGGGACCAGATTTCTCAGGGCATGGTTTTGGGTCCTCAGTGAAGCTAAACCATACCATTATGCATTTTTAACAAAACATCTGGCCCCTTGCCTGAACTTTTCCATGCTTCTTGCCAAATATAAAAGGTCCCTTCTCTGTTTTTAGGAAGGGCATTGCAAAAACATGTTTTCTGTCTTGGCAATAATAGGATAAAGGAAGAATCCTTGACCTGCTCTCTTTTTATAAGGCTCTGATAAAGGACGTGATGTTTTGATTTTTATCTAACTGTGGAAAATGTCATAATGAGTGGAAACAAAATGCATGTTGCACTTCTTGGATTATTTGGCCAAGTTATCCTATTGTATAGTAGTGACATGTTGATTGGGACAAAATGTCTTAATAAGTTCAGTTATTTCAATAACCATTGTAAAACATTTGTGGTCAAGAGTAGGGAGAAATATGACTTGCAGGGTTTTCTAATCCTCTTTCCAGGCTACTTGCATATAACTTCTACTCTTTTTTGCGTGTTATTCTTCCTCTGATCCTGGATCCTGGTTCTCTTCCTGCGAACTCTTCTGTGTTCATCCTCTATAATTTAACGCAGATGATGCATCTGGTTCCTTAGCTCTCTCTAACTATTAGCTTGTATTCGCCTCTTCAGTCAGGGGAAACACTACTTAAATGTTCACATTTACTAGCAGAGCTGCTCTTTTGTTGTCCTGGTCAAACATTTTTGTCTCTCAAATTTCTATTCTAAAACTTTGTTGTTGTATAATGGCTTGGAACATGGTGTATTCTTCAAACTCTGGTGCTTAGACTTCCTTATGATTTCTGGTGTAAAAGTATTCATGACTTCTCATATCCTTTCCTTCCAGTTTGCTTTTCTTCTGTTGATGCACTTTTTGATTCTCCTCATGTTTCCCTGTTTTATCACAGGGTCTGTCAGCAGCAATATTTGCTACTTTTGCTGCTCCATTTACATGCTAGGGTGCTTATAATGAAATTTTACAATCAGTTTCTGCAGATTTGGCACCTGCTTTCATGAGTGTTTTTTATTTCTGCAATTTAATTGTATTACATATATTCAGTCCCAGATTCTTTTTATCACTCTTGACATATTCTTAGAGCCGTCTGCTTTTTCAGTCTTCCCTGTTTGTACGAATCTGACTGATTTCATTTCTGAAGGTCAAGCTGTAAGGAAAAAAAGAATTGAACAGTTACTGTATATTCTTCCACTGTCTATCCTGGAAATAGAAGCTTCTTCCTTATACATCCTCTTTTTTTTGTCTGCAGTGCCTCCTTTTTCTTATAGCCCATTTTCTGTTCTTCTTTCTGACCTTCTGCTCTCAACACAGACATTAGCATCCTGGCTTAAGAAGCCCTTCTTTGACAGTAGCTAAGGCGTAAAAGAAGAAAGGAGGACATGTTTGAAGAAAGAAGGGCATGTTTGCCAGAGGATTGGTGGGGCTTTGGATTTTGCACCAAGGTTAGGAGGGGGATTTGCTGTATTGGACACTCTTCTGCGTGCCTCTACCCCCTTGACATTTCCTATCTTTGCTGTTTCCACTAGTCTTTTAGCCTCAGTCTGTTTTTTCCTATCTACTTAATTCCTTTTCAGCCCAGTTCAGTCTCTTTTCTAGTTGGTGTCCTTCTTCAAGGTCTTGCATTTCTCCTCTGCTGGTTCCAGCTCTGCCATTCCTCCTGTTCCTGGTGGCTGCAGTTTGTCCTTGTCTCCTGCCTGTTGCTTGTCTTTCCTTCTCCTTGGGGTGGTTCTCCTCGCCTGTTCCTTCTACGCCTTCTTCCTGCCTCTCCTGTTCCTGAAGTGACCATCGCCCTTGCTCCAGAAGAAAGCAGCCTGCTCCCCAGGGACCGAACTAAAGCAGGAGGAAAACGGGTGAACCTTTCTCCACTGTTTCAGTGCCAGAGCTGTCTCTGAAGCGCATTGTTTAACAGCTTTAAAGGTCTTAAGTCTATTTTTCACTAAGAGAAAGTGAAGCATCAGGTGACATTTTGCTGATGATACAAAATTACTTGGCTAAGTTTTGTTTCTCTATTAACTTATGTAGAAGTGCAAAAATACTGAGTAGTTTTTGTGATAAAAATGTTGTGTGTGTATCAGTGTTGAATTTTAATGTGGTGGAAATGAGAGAAGCCATGCTATCTGTGTACAGATAGTGATGGATCTGAATGATCATTACTGGTAGAGTAGGAGGAGGATGTTTATCGCTATTCCTCTGCACACAGCTCCAAGTTCAGGAGCAGTCAAAAAGGCAAATTCAAGGTCACTAGAATTACTTTAAAGTGAGGTACTGAAGTCAAGACCTGAGAACAAAGCAGACTCGGTCTACCTCATAAATCCCTGGTGCATTCAGATGTTGTGTGTTCATATGCCTGTCATTCAGTTCCCTTTCACCTCAGAAAGGATACAACAGCACTAGAGAAGGTAAAGAGAAGGGGAGCCAACAAAGCTGGTGATAAAAAACTACCTCCTTACACACAGAGACAAAGTCGTCTGGGAATCTGCACATGGGGAAAAAAACTTGCCTTCTATTGGAAAATGTATTGGAAGGAGGGAAAACCAAAGGAAAATGTAGGTCTAAAATCAAGAAACTATATGGGAAAGTGAATTAGGGAATGGTTATTCAGTGTTTATCAGAACAGAACAATTAGGGCAACTGAATGAAAATAGCAAACCTCTCCCCAGTACCATGTTAATTTTGAAACACAGCTCTAAATATTGTAGGGAACAGGGATAGGGCTACATTTAAGAATATATGTTACTGGGGAATGTGTTTGAGGGCTAATCGAGCAAAACCAGTGAAGGGCCTTGATTTAACCTGTGGTTCTCAAGTCCCTGAAGCGGAGGATTGCTGGAAGCTGATTGTGCATACCACGAAGGCTCGCGCTGTGGCCGCACTGCTTTACGTGTTCTTTTCTTTGGTGTTAGCCTCAGCTGCGTCAGGGACAGGATAGTAAGCAGACTCAAAACTAATCTCGAGTCTGAGTCAAGTACAGCAGCTTTTCTTTCTTTGAGTAAGAACACGCCTGCACTGCATATTTTGTTCTCAATGGTGTGCTCGTAAATGGCTTCTGCGAACAATCAGATGTTCAATAGCACCCGGGCTGGAAAACTTCAGCCCAAACAATTCATTTGGCCAAGTTAGAGGTAGCAAAAAGGCAGGAGGCCTGCCGTAGTCTCAGGGATTTAGTAGTGGGTTATGGCATAATTGTGTAAGAAACTTTACTAATTTCTGAAAGATTTTCTTTTTCTCCAGGCAGTCTGAAGTTGTTATTCCAGAAGGAAGGTGCAGAGAAATGAACTCCCGTCGTTTTGGTTGGCATTATAAAAATGCTATTTGGTACTGCTCATTGCACACTTAATGAGATACACCGGGTCTGTTGTAGGTCTCAAGAATGACTTCTTCCAATTACTCATTTCTGCATAATATCTGGGAAAGTATTTGCTCTTGGTTCCCAGGAAGAAAGTCTAACATGAGTGTTCACGGTATGTTATTTTCAGCACTGCATTGCTTTTGCTGCCTTGGGCAAGAAGTCAGTTCAGTACCCATTTCTTTGAAGCAGAAGTTACTTTAGAGAGAGGTTGTATTCAGTGCAAGATTGAATGCTGTCATGGTGGTAAATACTAGCCAGTTACTAGTTTCTTCATCTTATTACCTACTGTTGTTTCAAAATCTATTCCAGAAAACTGGAATTGTTTTGAGTCCTTATGGGTTGCCATAAGTTCATATTTAAATACGTTGTTTATATTTTCATCTCTGCTTACTGAATTTTGTGAATTGCATTTAGCCACCTCTTAAGCCTTCCCGAGTTTATCAGTATTTACTGGGGAAATACTGGTTTTGCCGCGTTTACCGCCTCATCGGAGAACTTTTCATATTTAATTGAAGAATGAGGAAATAGCAGACTTTAGATTACAAACGGATTTTTTTTTCCAGTTGCAGTCTGATCCTGAGAGTATGAGAGGAATCTTGTGGTAGGCGTTTAATGACTTGGGAGACAGCCAGTGAACATCTTGTTTTAGCTTGCTTCACGCATTGGTTTTATCTAACGTGTGTCTAAAAGGTTGTCAAAGATTTGGGTAAGAAGTGAAAACCTGTGGGCAAAAGCATAACAAATCTAATGGGTAATTGTGTTAATAAACTCGAAGAACATTCTAGCCTTGTGCTTCCAGAGCGAAATGCTAAGTTTCTTGTAAATAACTGTCAGCAGACTAATCACTTCTATAATTCCTGAATAAAAGCTCTGAAAGAGTAATATTCTCAAGTGAGTGTTATCCTGAACAGCAAACAAGAAACCTGATTGTAAAACTGTGTGCAAATTTTTTGCCATTTTAAACAGACCCAAATTAATGAAAGGAAGTCAAGACCCCCAAAATATTCTCTCCTCAAGTCTGCAGGCGAGTTTCTCACTGTGAGCATGGTGCTAAACTGAATTTATATTTGCAACTGTGGGCTTGTCTATTAGCTTGCTTAACGAGAGGTAAGACATTAGGCAGATCAGTTCAAGTACATCAAACTTTAATGGATGCTGTCATTCAGAGCTAAAGGAGCTTTAACTTGATTCACGTAAGGAACACAGGTTTAATGTGCTTAATATGTTTTGAATTCATAGCTCTGATTTGATTTAATTTTCCATTTAATGATGACTCGAACTAAAAATCTAAACTTCTGCCTCCCAATCTGGAGTATGTATGAAGAATAATTATCAGTTTTTCTTTTCCTTTTTTTCCCCCTTTTTCCTTTTTTTTCTCTCTATCTGTAAGAATGTGATGTTTTTTTTTCTTGTAACCCTGAAGAACAAAAATACATGATATTTATGCTACGTAATACTATCAATGAAAACTTACTTAAGTAACCAAGATTTTTTTTATTTCTTCCTGAAACATCTACTATTTCTATTGATTCTACATCATGGAAGTAGAACCCAGCAGAAGTGTACGCTACCTGGAGATTGCCGTTGCGTTGCTGGGTCACCCGCCAGTCTTTGATCCAGATGGGGCACCAACACTTGATTTCATTTCTTTTTAGTTTCTTAGAGCATTAATCATGGGCTTTATGCTGGCTTTATGCAAGATAGCAGATACTGACCTAGCATGCGACCAGTGGATGTGAAATTAAGCCATCACAAATTTTCAGATAGTTCTGAATTATAGGTGAGTGTTGAGTTAATACTTGGTATTATGAGACTGCCTTTCTCATGTAGTATTGGAAAATTATTGTTGGCGCATTTCCTAATCATACCACCTAATTTACATTCCCGTGTGTTTTTGTATCTGAGAAATAATTGTTTTCAGTGACAGTACTCCCTAGTAGCCTGCTCTTTGACCTTGAGTAATACACTTGTCCTTTACAAAGCAGGGGCAGAGCTAAATTCTGGAGATGGATTCATAGCATTCAGCATGCGCAGTTGAGGAGGTGTGTCATTTTGCTACCAGGGTTTAAATTACATTATGTGTGCAACGTTTCATGGCCTTTCCAGGGCTGGGCTACCTTCCTTCAAGCTGCAGGGAGTCACCTCCCTTTTCTGGGAAGTATTGTCATGAAGTCTTACGCGCTTGAGCTCTGTCCTTCCAGCCACTGTGTCCTTTCATTCAGCAGAGCAGCGAAGGAGAGAAGAAAATTGAACCCAGGTTTCCCCTTCGTGGGAGTGCTTTGGTTGCTGAGTTGTCAGATTAAGAGGAGGTGCTGGCAGTCTCCCAGCCATTTTGTTACTGAGCATAATCTGCTTTGTCTAGTCTGGGGGAGCCCCTTGTAGATTGGATTTTACAGGTGCCTTTGGCTGAGATTTTGGATATAGGGGTGCAGCGTATATTTTAAGTATCCCATTGCAGACTGTAGGACAAAACTGTTTTCTTCTACTGTTGCTATTTTAAATGTGTTCAGCAGTCTTTGACGCTGCACAAGTTTGTATAAATCTACGTTTAGATGTCTAGTTACTTGGTATGTACAACTGCGAGATACAGCCAAGTTGAGGTCCATGGATAGGTAAACTTTTACAGTAAGTATAGTTTAGACAGTGAGAACATCTCTCTATTGTCTGGTCCACATATATAATGAGTCAAAGTGGCATTATACGTATTTCTTTTCTGCAGGAAATCAAATGCATTTTCTCTTTAAGATGTGAATTTTCAGGATAGTATCGCAGTCACTACCCAATCCTTGGCATAGGTTAGAGATGTATTGCCTCTTGAAAGATGCATTGCTGTGATGCCGTAATTAGTTGAGTTCAAATTGGACAAACATAATTTTTCACCACTGTTTTGCTCCACTTATATACATTAAAATGTTTGGGATGTTTTCACCCACACCTCCCTTAGTTTTGCTTGCAAGGAACCCAAACTGGACTGTCATGAACAGTTAACTTGGTATCAGTCTTGTAGCTTTTGGTGTATTACTGTCAAAAATAGTGATAGTTTGTCACATGTAGGTTTGAACAAACATTTTTTTCTATAAATTTACAAAAGCAGAAATGCTATTCCTCTTATTCTGATTTATTAATGTTTCTTTTGTAAATCCTTTTGAGAGGAAAACCTTCCTAGAAAAATGGAAAATTGATCATAATTGGTGTCTGATCTTGTTCATTGACCTTCTACAGGTGTTTTGGAAAACATCAGTTGCTGGCCTCGTTTATTCTTAGTGAGATACAGTGCAAGAGCAGAGGTTGTCAGGAATCTGAAAAGCGCAGAAACATTAGAATAAGCACTTTAAGTGTAGGCTAGTTGCAATTTAAAAACCCAGACTGAATGTTTAGGTTTGTGGAATTATGTACCTCTGAATTTTAAAGGTACATTACCAAAGTGTTTTTTTTTCCTCCCCCTCATTATAAAGACTGATCTTAGATGGCTTTAGGTTTAAGTATCTTTGTTATGTTGATGGGAAAGTCCTTTCTCTTTTCAGTAACGGAAGAATTTCTTCTAATCAACTGAAAAGCAAATCCAAAAATCTGAAAATACCTGAAAATCTTCAGAAGTGATAAATAATCTGTATTGCTTTTCAGCAGTTTACTTTATCTAGATGACTTCAGTTTATTTGTTGGTATAATCTGAGTGGATGAGTGTTCTTCCATTTTGCTGTACGCCAACTAAAGAGAAAAATCTTCTGTAGAGAAGAGAGAGAGAGCTTAAATTTCTCTATACCTTTCCATTGGAAGGAAAATGGTTGTTAACTCTGTGGCAGGCTGACCAAGTTTGACTAAAAAGCCAATCTTGTAAGAGAAGAGAGAGCATGGCATCTGATTTAAAAACAAAACAAAAATAGAAAAAAGAACCAGAGGTTCCATTTAAAATGTGCTTTTCTTCCTCCCTCTGGTCCAAAAATGCAAATTTGCACTCAGTTGATTTAACTAAGCTGGTTCTTGAAATAATGTTTTGAAATAATGTATTTCTTGAGCCTCATAAATTAATATATTTGACACATCATAAAGGAAACTTGTTTTTTTCAGAGGCAGATATTTAATATTCATTTAGATGTTTTATTTCATAGCAAAGCCATGAAAATAAATGATATACATGATCTATGTATTGGAGCCAAGTTACCATCGTATGATTTTAATGTCAGCATTTCCTTACATAGGTGTATTAAAAATGAAGTTTCCTTGTTTTAGGTGTAATTTTATAATAGTCCTTTCTATTTGAAAAATCCATGCCATGTTATACCATATTGGTTACCAAGAAATGGAAAGAATAGTATTTCTTCATATGTTCTTAAAGCAAAAGGCTAAAGTTAGTTAATTTTTTTTTCTGGGAACCTCAAGAATTCAAAATGTAGTTACTCTAGTTTCTTTTCGTTTACATTAGTTAAAATGTAATATTTTGGAAAAGTCTTTTGCCAAGCTTTTGTTTCTGAATAATGTTATTTAGCCATGCCAGACCATTTTGAGCTCCTGAAATGAAAATATTTATTCTATAAATACTTTCTTGATCCTTGTCATAGGAGCAGGGTGTGACAGCTTTTTTGTCCTCTTCCTGTCCTGACATTTGGTGAGTTACTGGCTAGAATTCTCTTCAATGTCTTTCTTGTTTTTTAGAATTTTCTTTGTCCCTCTGTTGTGGAAGTCTGGAGTCCCAGCAGCTCAGGGGCTGCTTGATTTAGATGGATGGAAGTGTGGAAGGAAAAGGTTGAAGGAAGTGTAAAGCAGACTTCGGGGGATGCTTCAAGGATCCGCTTGGGATAAAATAGGAGAATTAGAGCGAACAAGGGTCAGCTTGAAGTCATGCTTTAGGATACTTTAACTTGTCAATTTTCATGTGAAGTCTGCCTTGTAAACTGAGGCAGAACTCATAGCAGTTCATGTAAGAATGCCAGTTGTTTTTTTGGCATTTCAGTCTGCCTACCCGCCTTGGTTCTGTGTGCCAGTGGCTATCTATGGGTAGGGATAAACGGACCAGCATACGGAGGATGTCTCCCCGCTGAAGCAGAGCGTTCTCCTTGAGTTCCTCCGGCAGTTTTTCTGTTTTTTCCTTTTTTTTCCCCCCGTATGCATATCCATTTGTATATGCTGCCCACAACTTTTTGTCAGACCTCTTATATGCGTGCCTGCCACAGGCAGCTTACAGCTGTATGGGCTGGTAAGTGAACCTCTGCACCAGTTTGGTTTGAAGTCATGACTGAGTAAAGACTTTTTTTACTTCGGCTGTGCAGTAGCTCTGGAAATGGAATTTCCCCAGCTAGAAAAGGGAATCCAGACTGGAAAATCCCAAGCTTAAGAATCAATTGGGTTGCTAAACAAAGCTGGATTTTGAGTAGATTTTTAATGTGGCACGCTGTCCCTGTTCCCCTCTTTTTTTTATTCTTGCCTGATAATTTTGGGATCTGTAGCACCCTTGTTAAAGTTAACAAAGGGTGGTTCTTACAAGTTAAATAAAATTAATGGATGCTTGGTTTTATTTTTTTATTTTGAGAGATGCCCGTATTACCTCCCTGAGGGAAAAGCTGCAGCATGAATTCAGTATGGTAATAGGCATCAGAGGGTCTATGTGAAAAGAATAATATTAATAACAGGGAGGAAAGGACAGAGTCTTGATTAATGGCATCTGAATAGGCTGGAATTTTTAAAGAGCCTCTGTGGGAGTGAAATGGTGATCTTTGTTCCTTTGAAAATCTGAACTTCAACTTAAAACCAATTTATCGTAGAGTCAGAATGGTTTGGGTTGAAAGGGATCTTAAAGACCATATAATTCCTCCCCACCCCCTACTTCCAAGGGCAGGGATACTTCCCACTAGATCAGGTTGCTCAAAGCCCGATCCAGCCTGTAAATTTCAGTGACCTAAGAGGCTTTGAATATATTCATCACACAAGTAGGCGGCTTTAAAATTCTGCAATGTCCAACTGTCTTTTGTGAGCCATCAGGCTTTTGCTTTGGTCTTTCCTGTGATGGCTTAGATCCACATCTCTGCCAGTCTAAGGTCTTGGTTCTAACCTTGGAAGCAGGTCAGTGTATTGCCCATTGCATTTCTACGAAAGAAACTACCAAGGATGTTCCTGAACAGATTAACTAAGTAGATCAAAAGGCCAGAGTAAACTTTGTGGAAGATGTGAACACCTCTTAGATGAGATGATGTGACCTCAGAAGGTGATTATGAGTTTTGTCTTCACTGACACAGAAATACATGTTTATGGCAAGATTTACTGGTGTAAATATTGAAAGCAGTATTTGTCTTCACGTTTTCTCTGATTTTTCTTAGTTTACCTTCACAGTGAGTTGAAAGTGTCTGTTTTCACCCCATTTTGGCAGGTGGTAGCTAGAAAGCGTTATTTATCCAATGGTGAAACACATTTCTGAGTTATTTCCTTGAGGAATGTATGGTCTGACTATTTTTAAAGGTGCTAAATGCCTTCATAATTGATCATTTTGTTCACAGTATTAACAGCGTAACTCTCCTCCATCCTTCTCACAGAAGTTTTTTTTTTTTTTTTAATTTGGGGAGAAAAAGTAGAACTTTCTATACCTCAAACAGCAAGAGACTTCCTAGCTGGTAGTCATGCAACCATTACTTGTACGCTGTAGTGATAGACAATTTGTAGGCTAAGTTCAAAGAGTTCAAAACAAATTACTGTAGGAGCTGGCTGTTGGTACTTTTTTTTAATCTGCTGAAGGTATCAACAATAAAACCCCACCAAAACCACCTTTTGTGAAAGCCTCTATAAAAACACAGTACTACACAGACATTGCATCACTGGATCTAGTGGCGGACTGTTAAATCAAACTCATCAGGTAATGAATTTCCTACGATGATCGAGCTGCAAATGAGATATGCCATTTCCTCGGCTGTTGAGAAGCTGTTCCTGAGCCTTCATATTTATGAGATGCCATCTTTCAGGGTAAATTTATCTGTTATCACTTGTATCTGTTTGTTCTCCAACCATTGTTGCCATTTAGCATAATTATGTCTTTCGTCTTTGGTGCTTACGCCTTTGTATTTTAGTGGATATCAATCTTATTTCCTTTCAATAGTTGATTTGTTACAGTAATGGAGCAGGCTTCCTGTTGAGGGATGGACTGTATGCTCCTTTAATCACCCTTTCCCTGTATAAGGGTGAGTTAATCTCTTTGTGTGTGTGGATGAGGAGATGTTTGAGCATAGTTAAAAACTACGTATAGTATTTCAAAACTATGTCACGGAAGAGTTTTTAATTTGGTTACTTATTTTTGTCTTTTAACAAGATAATATCCCTCTTTAACTTTTTTTTTTATTCTTGTGCTTGCGTGCTCTCTTATGCTCTCTCCCTGGCTAGACAATCTTTTCTGTTTGACTTTCCACGCGAAGTCCAACTCTGCCTGACCCCTGACAGCTTGGATTTCCAGCCCTTTATGCTTTTGTACAAGTTCTGTTGCCAGCTTAATGTTTTCTCCAACATGGCAGGCTTTCCCATTGTGGCCCCCACCCCTGCTCTGCTATAAGAGACATTCACTTGTGAGGGAAATGCTGAATGTCCCTAGGGAAAAAGACATCAAATAGCAGAAGAAATGACCACCAGTTCTACGTACACTGTGTAGCTGCCAGGAATCCTGCAAGCTGTTTCATACTATTTGGGCTATCCAAATGCAACATTTTAAAATTGGTGACCATGACATCAACTAGGAGCTGTGACAAGCAAAGTTGCCTTGTCAGTTCTCTTGACCAGAAGAATAATACAAAAAAAAAGTAATAATTCAAATTAATAATAATAAGTATCTAATAAGGGCAAGAGAGATACTGTACAGGATAGCCAGAGTTGCTCAGGATGTTGACAGTGCAAACTGACGTCTTTCTCAATTGCTTTCTGCCTAAACTGCTTTGTGTGCTGTTACCAAGAGAGAAGGGTGCTGTAAGTCTCCTGAGAGGCAGGTTCTTATTAGCATTTTACTCTAAGGTGGGTATAATGGCAATTAAATTGTAGAGGAGGAACAGTAAGCTGAAGAACTACTGAAATAAGATGCTCTGTTCACTTAGCAGTTGCAGATCCATTTTGTGTTCTGGTTGTTGCCTTGTATTAAGGTGCATCAGGTACACTGCAGTCTTTCAAGTACTAGGACAGTGTATTAGTGTCTTCTTTCTGGTGTTAGACTTGAATTAATCAAATCTCCAAGCTGATTTACTTCTGCACAAGACCTAAGAAAAATGGTATTCTGTTTCTTTAATCCAGTTTATATGTTTAAAGTTTATACAGCAATCCATGGTGCAGAAAGGCTGTAGAGAATGATTTACTGTGGCTCTGAAGTTGTCTTGGGATTTTAGGTGTAACTAAAATGCACGTTTGTGAAGTGTGTTTATGGTGGAGAAATGACATATAGCCATTTCAGAGAAAGGGTGCATAACTTAACTGTTAGACATGTTTGGCATGTGTCAGCTCATAAAGTGAGTATTGGAGGGGTGAAACTGCAAGGAGAGCCATTAGAGAGCCCCTAGGCTGCAATTTTACCTAACTGTAGTCTTCCAAATCTTTTTTTTTTTTTTCCTTTTCTGCCTTGTATCTCCTGTTTGGATAATGTATTTAGAAGTGACTTCTGTTCCCTCATTCGAAGAACTTCGGGTTGGGTTAATTCTCCACCTGTACGAAGGCAAAAGGCAGCCCCTTCCTGTCAGAGCAGAAACTGACAGGAAAGCAAAAGTGGCAAATCTGACATGAGGTGAGTTAGGCTGTTCTTTTCAAGAGTTGGGGTAACTGAAGAACTAGACGCTACCCTGGCTTCCTTTAAAGCAACACATGCTTACGAAGCCAGTTAGTCACAAAATAATGATGACACGATTCAATGGTTGGCGTAGCAGGTAAACGTTTTGACAAAATTCTAATTAAACACGGAAGTCATTAGGGTATGTAGTTGATACAAATAAGATATAAATAGCTTTAAATACATCCTTGTGTTTCACGTTATTGGCTTCTACCTGTCAGCTGTAATGAAATTACTGTTTCCAAAGTCTGATTTCATACAGCTAAATCTTAGATCAATACCTGCCATTGAAACAGTTGTCTCGGACATGCTGATTTCCATGGCTGTGCTTTTTGGTTCTGCCCAACATGTCTTCCCAGTGCTTCTTGAATCATTCTCCTCACCCTCACTGTCTAAACACCCACGAGTAACATCAGTTCGGTCCCTGTGGCCACCCTCACTTCTGCTGCAGTCCATCTCTAGAGGGGATGATTTTTAGGCATCTCTCTCTAACATTTCTGTTCATGACTCATGCTTTTACCCTAAGCTGTAGTTTTTGTTCTCGTCCAGTCGGCATCTAGCATGATTGCAAACCCAGTTTAGCTAAAACAGAGTTAGTGTTCTTGACCCAATGTGTTGGAGCACTTCAAAGCCACTGTTTCTTTGGTCTGGCTTCTGCCGGTAATGCACTGGCTGCTCTGGGACCGATGTTCCTGATGGCCAGTGTGCAACAAAGCCTTGAAAAGCTTTTCTTCCACTCGAAGTTTTGAGTTTTACATGAAATTTCCTTTGGTCTGCTGTTATGTTAAGGTTGTGGCTCAGAAGATGAAGGTATAAAGGTCTGTTATTCTCTAAGACTATAAAAGAACTTCCAAAATGATTATCCATGGTAATCACTAAAGCATTCATTTAAGATAGGAATATGAGACTAACACAAAAACTGAGTTGTCTTTCTCCTTACTTAATGTATTTGTTCATCTCTTGGAGCACAGTGTAGGTAACAACCTTATTTATGTATTCTTGATAATAACTTATGGCTATTTTCTGTTACATACTTCTAGATAGAACAAGGAGATTTGACAAGTTTTTGATCTAGTTTTTAATATTTGTTGGTGTTTAATATAACTACAGAATGATTTAAGGTCAGGCAATCAATTCTATGAATGTTCTGTGTTAAATTATAAATATCCCCTTAAGTATGACTGTTAATAGATGTTTTGGTAAGCATTTATGCCTGTGAAGTGTTTTGCTTTGTAACTGCTTCTCTTGAGGAAAAAATACATCTTTATTTATAAGGCTGGTGTAACCCCTATGATCAAAGCTTTGGGAACATCTCATATTCTTTTAGATTGCAACTTTAATATTTTTGCTTTTAATATGCTCATTTACAGTATGACTTGGAAAAAATTATTAGGTAGCCTCTCGAAATTCTTTAGGAGTCTTAATTTGCTTTCAGAGCAGAGCAGACTTAAAAAGCAGGCAGGCAGAGTGTGTCTGTAATGTGCATAAGCAGACCTTGCCAATTTGGTGAAAACTCTTTCCATATCTGACCGCAACTGTAAGCTGTCATTCAGTAGCTAAAGACACACGTAATACGTTTTCTTTGCTTTCTTTGGCCTTACAGTATTCAGTTCTTCAACTTCAGGTCTGATACAGAAAATCTGGTAGAAGCTCAACATGTGTAACATAAAACTAATGTATTTTCCCCATGCTTTTCGTAGAAATCAATAGGAGCTTGACTCTGAAAACTTCTGTTTAAATAAAGATGTTTTACCTGAGGTGAATCGAAAGATGCATTAAAAATAATCTACTCCTTATAAATGAGCACATATCATTGCTGTGGATAAGAAACTTACCACTTTTGTTAATATGAAAGCATCCTCCTTTTTCATGACTTTCATGAAAAGGAAAGGTTTTAGGCTTTGGTTATTAATCAGGCTGTTCTGGTAGGTGACCACTGCTGCCTAAAAGTCCTCTGTTCAGACTGCTTGAGCAGCGTTGTTGCTTAGAACTACAGAATATACGCTGCCTCTCTCCTTTTTGTATGGCACCTTTCAGTTAATGCAGAATACTTCGGCATTTGTTTTATTCTTATGCTGTACATAGTATTTCGGTTAACTTCTCTATTATATGCTGCCATTCAGTATGGAACTGGATGCTCTTTGGCTGTTTCTTCCTGCAAAGTTTTAGTTATTCTGAGAGAATGCTTTACTTCGTCTCATTTACAATTTGAAAACTCGAAATTATTTTATATCAGTATTGCTGCTAACAGTGTCTTTAAGAAAAAAACTAATAGTAATAATAATAACAATAAAGTTGCCTTCTATAAGATTATATTAAATTACATAAAAGGCAGAAGCATCACATCAAATCCCTACTGGAAAATATTTTTTTAGTATTATTAAAAACAAGGAAATACGGCAATATGTGTTGATACTTGTCAAAGAGCTGCAATTTTAATCTGTAAGTTTTTGGTAGCTTATAATTCTGAGAAGTAATGTTACTATTTGTTAGGTGATAATATTTTTTTACTGCATCATATTAGTGATACCTGGGAATGACTACTGATCAATTTGTTAGGCAGGAACTTCTTTCAGAGCTAGAAGCCCCTGGTGTTAGGGAGACGAAGAAACAAAGAGTATTTCCTGCATGGTAGAAGCAGTATTTAAATTATTTCATCTGTTGGAAAAGTGGAATAGATTTAAACAGTTTTAATGTTCTTTAGAAGATCTTGTCAGATCTCTTGTCTTGGCAGATATCTGTATAGCCAAAGGACAGTATAATTTATAATTAAGCCTTTTCTTTATTTTTTCCCATGAAATAAACATCTGAAGACGAAGACTTTCTCTGTGGAGAAAAGGGTAGATTTGTCTCTCAGATGTGCCTTGTAACATACTCTATTTACTGTTTAGCCATTTGAAACGGATGCCTGGCAATTTATATAGTAGTGCTGCAGATGCAAGCAATTTTCAGATAAAACAGAAGTGATCAATCATTTTTGGGAAGACAGTGTCTCAGAAAAAAAGATTCCATGGAAATGATATTTTTGGAAATACTTCTTCCTAGGTCCCTCTGAGGACTGATTTAATCTGTCAGAGCCATGACTTCAGCAGCAGTGCATGCTTTAATGTGCTCTCTAATTATGAGTGTAGTAATCACAAGACCTAGTTTAATCTGGCAAGCAAAAATAAGCTTGGATTTTTTTCTGGGTTATAGGAAAGTAGTTGAAAGAACCATTAAAAACAGTTTTTGATAAACTTTCCTTTGAAAACACCCTTATGTACTGAAAACAAGAACCTCATTGACTTCTAGGCAAGTGAGGCAGGATTGCAATGCAAAAAATGATAGGTGATACAGGAATTGTGTGGTAATCAGGAACTGGACTGTTCACATGAAGAACTGGCAAGCTGCACAAGCTTCACTTTGGCGTTCTTAAATTCTGACGTTTACTTTTGATAAGAGAACTGTATAGTATATCTTTAAGATAGAAGCTGAGGGTGAGTGGGACAGATGGGATAAGCTGGAAGAGAGCAATGTGGCTAGTGATGGTCAACTTGTGCTTGCAGAGCAACAAGCCCATACTATGGAGGCTATTTGTATCCTCCTAATTTTGACATTTTAGAGACAAGGTATTGAGTCAGTGGCACCTTTTCTTCTAGGGCCTGTTTTAGGATTGCTGGTTTGTTTAGTTGTGGTAAGACACCATTATTGTTTTTTTATTTTTTATTTTTTAACAAGCATAGAAATAACGCAAGCTTGTCTCTTTCTTTGCAGCTTTTACGAGAGTTGAAGCACCCTAACGTGATTGCGTTACAGAAGGTTTTCCTTTCTCACAGTGACAGAAAGGTTTGGCTGCTGTTTGATTATGCTGAGCATGACTTGTGGGTAAGTACAGATTTCCCTGAGCGTTTGAGATAGTGTAATATAAGCTTGAACAAACTGAAGTGTGTCTGGTGTACCTTCATGTAACACAGATGCATAAATTTCTTGCTCTGTAATTAAGGGTCTAACTGACATCCTGTTCTTAGTATACTTTGATCTTTCCTTTAAAACATGCAAAAAGCTGTGTAGGTTTTTTTTTAAATGTCAAACTTCGTTTTGAAGCTAAAACAATTTTCTTTTAACATTTAATTGGAGTTAAAGAGAGTATTCCTAAATTAAACCTTGCAAAATAGGGTTTGGAAGTGCATTTAATATTTTCTTTTCCCTACAGTTTTGCCAAAAAAAAAAAAAAAAAGAGGGACAGGAACTACTTCACTGAGTTCTCTCACTGAGATACAGTGAAAGTGACCAACATTCAATCATGTAATTCTGAATGGTGAATTTCTGGCAGAATGAGTGGAATGAAAATAAGAAAAGAACTAAACACTGTTGATTGGGCCTACTGACGTGCTGTCACTATATTGAAGAGGAGTGGAGACTTGGATGTCTGTAAACTTCCAGCAAAATGTGATAGGATTCGATTAATCTATTGTACAGGTGGACATGAGTGACAGCATGAGCTGAACTCAGATACAAATACTCAAGCTCTAAACCTTTCAAAGAAGTGAGTTGCTTGGACTTGGGTTAGAATTTAAACCCAAAAGGTATCAGACACTAAGAGTAACTAATATGTTTGTTCTTCCTTTGATAGTACTGTGAAGGAGAGAAGGTGGTAATATTAATATTGATAATGCTTTTTCAAGGCTTCAGTAATACACAAGTTGCTATTAATAATGATAGTGGTTGCTCATTTTTGTTCAAGAGCATGTGCACTTGTAAATGACACAAAAATGTAATCTGGAGGACAAACTTAGACCATGCAAACAGGTATTTTTGGCTCAGAACAATTAAAGTCATGACATTTCAGCCCCTTATGCTTAAAAATAATTGGATTCCTCTTGTACGGCAGCAGCTTTGTATTTTAGTTTTCTTCATCAAATTTCAGTGTACACAGAGTTTGTGTATTTCTCACAACTGGTGACAGTGAAGATGAACAGAAATGCAGCAGATAAAACCCTGTATGGGTAGAAATTATTTGTGCATCAGCTGGGTTTACTCATCTTAAAGACCAACCACAGCAAACACATTTTACTGCTACATTGAGTGACTTGTTTAAAACACCTTTTTTCTAAACTTTTCCATTTGACTTTATTTGGGGCATGTGCTTCTTACACTACATGGTGATTTTTCACATCATTTAACGCTTTAGATAAAGACTCACTGCAGTCTGATGTTCTTACCATTTGTTACATCTGGCTGGGTATTGGTCATAATCTCTGTGAAGTTAATTCTTTTCCATTTTTTGAGATTGAATGTTTGTTGTACTAGTTATTTGATGTGAACTGGTCTCCTACTTCCTAACACTTTTTTTTTCTATGAGACATACAACACAAATCATTTTTCCTTTCCTGTATAATTGCCCATGTTTCCTTGCTTCTTTAGCCTTTACAGGAATTCTTTTTCCTCCTTTGCATAAAATTAGCCATATTCAAGGCACTCTTGGTTCTGGCTTAACCTTGGTCCTCATTTCCTTTACCGTCAGCACTTCCCAAGCATCACTCTTGATTCCCCTTTTGTCTCTTTTGCTCACTCCCAACTTTGTGTCTTTTTCCACGCTGCCTCCTACACATGGAACAGCCTCCCAATTAACGTACGTAAAGATCCTTCACTATCCTCCTTCAAAAACCTCCTAAAAATCCACTTATTTTGTAACGCATTTCAGTAATAACAACCACTTGTCATTCTGTCTGTGTTGTGTTGTGTTTTGCATTTCCTGTGCTTTACAGCTTGTGCCCTTTCAGCAGTTTGGGGTAGAAATTGTGCTAGGGGATTGGTAACATTTTGTTACTGGTTTGCACCGCGTGCTCCCCCAGCACTACTTAAAAACAAAGTAAGTTGGTTTATCCTGGGTATCAGTGTAGGATTTAGGTTTTGATAGATGTACCATTTCTAGAGAAACATGGATTCCCAAAGACAAACAGTTGTAAATGTAGGTATCTTAGAGTTACTTACCAAGATTTGTCTTTAAGCATGGGAATCGTCCATGTTCAAAGCTGCCCGGCTTTAGTAACTCTTACTGGCTTCAATGAGAGGAGTAAATGCTCATTACTTATAAACATCAGATTAATTAAAATCATTACATTTTCAGCTTCTGTACTGGAAACATTTGGCAAGAGATGAATAAACTGTACTAGATGCTATCTTTTTCTGTTCGTTTTGTAATGCTGAAAAAAACTGTCCCATTCTAATGAGGAAAAGTGATGGTGCCAATTAAGCTTATTAAAAAGTTCTTTTATGGTGAGCAACAACTTTTTTATTAACTTTGCATTTAATTTCCAAGGATCAGACTGCTCAAATCTGAAGTTTGAATTAAGATAGCAACATACTTTATAACTTGCTGTAATTCCTGTTGACATTGTTACCAGGGGATGAAGAAAGCTTATGCTTATTTAGAACTAGTTTTGACAGGTATTGATGAAGACTTACAGTGTTGTTATTGCCTACAAACATACACAGTTTGACTGCTAAACCTATCACAGATATTTCCTTCATCACCTCTCAAGTTACGTTATACAAAGCAATGTGTAATCATTCATGAGATTACAGTGCAGAATGGCTAAGAACTTAGTAGATATTTTGACGAATTGATTTATACCTTGTGTTTATTTTAATTACCAAAATTCTCAGTGTAACCCACAGATGATTTCCTTGTGATTTTTCTGGGCTATTAGCCTCAACTAGTAAAGTTCTTTGGGATATTGAATGTGCCACATATGCTAACTTAGAGCGTATTGTCTACAGTGTCATCGCTGCTTACATATGCTTATGCTATGAATTAAATGCAAGATTCCTTAGCTTGTACCTCACTATGTGTAAAGGAAGCATCTGACAGAAGGTTTATAAAGGTGCATGGCTGCAGCTGTTATTGAATACCTTATACATTATGGGCCACATCCTTTCTTAACTCTTGATAATTTGCTTCAGTCTCACACCTTTGCTATGTGCTTTGATTGTCTGAAAGCTTCAGCTTCAGATGTTCACAGCCAGAGAACCAGCTGTCTCTTGTTCCTTCTCTAGCGAGGAACATTCCTTTTTCAATATTTACTCATAATGTCTTGGATGCTTTTCATTCAAATTGTATCCAGATTTTCTCTCTTGATTAATTCATGTTTAGATTAAAAATATATATATAATTAACTTAATAGTTAACATATACCTCAATTAATCTTAAGTCCACGGGTGGAATTGATACTATTTTAAAATTACCTTTTCCAGTTCACAGACTTCATAGTCTTGCAGTAAAACTATGCATGGATGAACAAGTGTCATTCCTTTAACTGATAACATCTCTTTTTCTTCTATGTTTTTTAATGACTTAAAAGTAAAAAAAAAAAAAAAAAAGGTTATTTTGAATGCATGTGTCTTGTTGTTTTATCACTAAGGAATAACATTTGTATACAACTTTCATATACGTTATGTCTTAAGCAGTGTATTACTGTTTCAGAACTTCCTATGTAAAACTTTGAGTCATTATTAAAAACTATATTAAAAGCATTAAATGCATGATGATTACTTAATTGGACTTCTCTTAAAGATTGATACAAGTGAGATCTGCACTAGGGATGAATTCTGTTTCTTGAAAGTGTAGTTACTGTTACTTTTAGCCATTGGAGAGGTTATAATACTGAGAGATTGTGTTTTGCTCTCAGCTAGTCTCCTATACTTCTACATCATCAGCTTTTTAATACTGGTAGTAATCCAAGCACACGTTTTTCAAGTACTGCAAACAAGCACATGATCAATGTGTTCAATTCCACAGTCTCTCTATCTTTAAAAAGGATTTTAACATTGTTAAAAATGATATTATAACTCGTTCTTATATTTTGAATTAATAGGGTGTCTCCTTTTCTTGCAGAGTACAGAGTTAATTCACAGTCTTATTTAACATGTATGTGTAATTTCAAAGTTTTAAGGTCTCCCCTTTCTGGAAATCTATGTTATAATTTAGAATGATTCAAAAAATTTTTTTAAACTCCTTCTGAAAACTAGTGACACTTTTATCATGGTAAAATGTGTTGAATGTGTTTCATAGCTGTAAAAACATTCCTGGTTCTTAATAAGTGATTAAATTATTAAAAACTATTTGGTGATATTGAGTGTGATCATACATTTGCTGTCTAAGACTAGTTAAACAATGATCTGGGTATTTTTAGGTTTTGTTGAATGTTTATATCTTACTAGATTCCAGTGACCTCTTAAGAAGTAACTGTTTAATAGCAAATATCACTGAGAAACTGATAATTCAGCTCTAAATTATCTTTGATAATAATAAAAAATATATAGGCAGACTGGTTTTGTGCTATATGAAATATTTGTTGCATATGTATTCTGCTTTTTTAAAATTTAGCTTAGGGAATAGTCATGGGTATTTAAATTTAGGATGGGGTAGTCACGTGTACTTAAAAAAAAATAAATCATCAATTAATGAAAAGGAGAAAATACTCCTCCAGTATGTGAATTTCATAACACTCTGCCTCGCTCAATATCTGAAAAAATGTACTTTAATAACTGAAATTATGTTCTTGTATACTAAATAAAATTATGAGGGTATTGCATACTGATTTGTGCAATAACCTTGCAAATTTGTTTAATCATATGAATGTTTTTTAATAGATCTGAGTTTTAAGTCTTCAGATCTGGTGCAATCAGTTATAACTCTTAACTTCCTGTAGGCTTCAATTTAGCTTTTAATCATGAGAATAATCCAAATGCTAGTCAATCACAAATATTTTTACTTACTTGAAGATAGCTTTCTCAGTGTAGCAGTTTAATTCTTCTCTTCTAATTGCTTGTAGTCATGTGTATATTTTTAATTCAGTCCCAGTCCATGAGGTGATTCTCTGTACAGTCACCCGTCGTGTACATATTTACCAATACAGGATTCTGCTAGATGAGGGAAGAATGTAAGATTTATTCAAGGGAGTGGGCTGGAATAGTTTTTGATTGCTTTCAAGTTATAATTTCTATCATCAGCCATTGTTACAGAAGGTTGTCTTTACACCATGATTTATCCTTTCCAGTTATAGTAGATAGGGTGTTTTTTTTGACACAAAAGTGATAGCTGGACTTAGAGACAGCAAGACTATTCCGTGTTGATCGCCGTCTGTTCTGAGAATGCACTTGTCATTATCGCAAAAGATTTAGATTATTTCTCTGGCTTTTTCTGCTAAAGCTGTAGGGAGTTGAGGGTAGTTTATGTTTAACAGTAGCATGAATATTGGTTCTTTCAGATATATGCTGAAAGGATAATTGAATCCTGACGTCTTAAGATTATTGTATGGACTTTAATTTTTAAAAGGTTTACTTCTTAAAGATCTAGAAAAAGTAGAGACTCCTGCAAAACCTGGGAAAGAGATACTGAATCTGTTTTATGTTCACGTTTACTCTCTGCTTCAAAGTTTAGTTATTTAGAGTAAGTAACGTTCAGCAAAACTTAATGTATTAAAGCTCCTTTCAAAGTTACTTAAAATGTTGACCTCTTTTCACTTGAAAATGGATTTTTTTGTCAGGCTATGTGGTTAATGGGACTCTAAAGAAGATACTTAAGAATGGCTGCGGAACAGCATTGTTTAGAGAGAGGGTGCTGAAGCTTATTTTTTTCTCCTCCTCTTTCTGAGGACCACTGTGTGATGTTTTAATGCACCCCAAATTGGAAACTTAATCTCTGTAGAAATACTTCTACCCACTTTTGTTTTGATACGATTTTAGTTTGCTTGTGATATACCCTGGACGGATTTTTTGTGTCTAAACTTTGGTGTCTGAAATTAGTTCTAAGTTTAGGCTTGTGAAGCTGTGATTTATTTTTGCAACAAGAAATGTTACTCAGGTTAAATGCTTCATGTTTTTGAAAATTGTGCAAACAATGCACATTTAGTTTTTGTACCACTTCTAGATTTTATTTTTCTATATCCGTTTAAGTGCTTTAACACATAACAATGCTAATCACCTTCATTTGAGTATTGGTTGCTGAAGAGAGGTTTAAAGTGAGACTTGAAGCCTTATATTCTGAACCTTTTTCTTGACCCTGGCACAGATTTAACGTGTATGTAACCTGCATCGCTTTATTTATAAAGCCTAATTTTACTTTTTACTGGTGCATTGGAATTGCCTGACATGGCTTGTGTTTTATTCTCAAAAGTTGGATGAGGATTTGCATAGAAAGAAGGGTTTTGCTGAAGTGCAGGAGCAGGCAGACAATTTACATCAGCGGGCAGAAGCATCTGCGTTGACAAGATAAAATTTCATTTTGATGGAAATGCGTGTAGTTTTAAAACTATTTGATCAGTAGAACTCAAGAAATCAGTTTTTCTAGGGAGTTGTGTCTTGAGGTCAAGCTCCTGTATGGATCATCTCATGTCTGTTGAGGTGACAGTTGTATTGTAACTTCTTTTAGTAAGATATATGTGAAATGTCTGCTTTAGGGACTTGCTTCCATGAAAACTTGCCAGATCTAACTTGGTTTTAACCACTGTCATACCGAACAGCAGTTCTTGAAATCAGGAATGGGATGAAACAAACGTAGTGTGTTTTATATCAGCTTGACTTTCTTACAAGGAGAATAAAATAAGGATCTTTTTGAATGCTCATTTAACTACTTGATGTAAATACTAGGGCTTTTCATGGAAAAACTAATTTAATTTGGTCTATATTATCTTGCATTCTGCTTGCGTTACTTACAGTGGAAGCTTTAGAAAATGTATGTGGCTCCTCATGAGCCAATTTTCGAGCCAATTTTCAAGCCAATTTCAACACTTTGGGCAACACAGAAGGCACACGAACTACTGGATTGAATACTGTTTCATGAGTTGCAACCGTATTTTCATTCAGAATGCTTAATTATATTTCTTTTCTTTATCTATTGCCATTTATATGGTCTTGGATTTGCTAAAGTTAAGATGGTCTTGCCAGGCGCATCTCCTTGCTGTAGCAAAAATCAGCAGAATTGCTCAGGTTAAAATTCCCTTAGTATAGTTGTGGTGGTATAGCATCTTTGGCTATGCACGTGACCTGCCTGATCTGAGAAACTCTTGTCAAATTATGACAACTCACTTATTTCTGTTTTAGTGCTCTTATTTTTAATTTTTATATGAGGAATATTTTCCTACAACAGTGGTAGGGACTACACAGATTTATTTCTGAAGTTACAAAGTAATGAGTAAAAGCCTGGGCTTGTTGCCACCAGTAGAAAAGATGCCGTTCAGTAATGACACCATTTTCCCCTTCTGTTTTTTAAAGCAGCATTAAAATTGCTGTTTAGTGCTGCTTGTGTGTAATGCTCTTTTTAAAATATATATATTTGGGTAGTTGCATACAAGAAATTTGGACAACTATTTTTTTCACAAACCCCTTGAGAATTGGCCATGATCACAAGCACTGTGGATGCATTCCAGTGGCATGGGGCAAATACGGCTTTTCAGTTCCCTTTACTATTTGGCCCTGTGGTATGTTTTCAGTTTAGATTTGAGAACTGAGCAGAAATTAAACTGTGATGGGGTGAAATTAGCTCTTGTGAGTAACATAAACTTGTTTATATCAAAGTATGCAACAATTTTTATTTACTTTTGTAGGAAAATGAATTTTATTTAGTGGTGATATTGCTTGCTATAAAGCAGAACTATCAGTTGTAATTCTCCTCTGAAATTCAAAAATATGTACAGTAGACACTTAGACATGTAAAGATAACCCTGTTTGGGTAGAGCTATTTTATCTTTGTATTATTAATTTTGAATGTCTTGCTGCTGTCAAAGTTGTGTGGTGTTTTTGACATTTCTTTTGTTTCCCCTCTGCATTGTACTTGAGGATAGGAAATTTTGAAGGTGATGTAAACCTGTCCCATGGGATGTCTCGCTAGACATCACATGAGCCATTTGTTGTGTGTGGTTCTGGCAGAGCAGGGGCCCTGTTCATGCTGAGGCACCTGGGGACCGGGGGCTGTCCATAGCTGTGAGCAAGAGTTTTCCTAATTCTTTTGCAAGAAAAGAAGACTGAAAAAAGTTCACAGCCAGCAATGTGCAGGGCTTTTAATCATAGAACCACAGAATATCACAAGTTGGAAGGGGACCCACAAGCATCATCCATTCCAGATCCTGGCTCCAGGACCACCCAAAAATCAGACCATGCGTGAGGCTCGGTGCCGTGACCACTGCCCTGGGGAGCCTGTCCCAGTGCCCGACCACCCTCTGGGTGCAGAACCTTTCCCTAACCCCCAGCCTGACCCTCCCCTGTCCCAGCCCCATGCCGTTCCCTCGGGTCCTGTCGCTGTCCCCAGAGAGCAGAGCTCAGCGCCTGCCCCTCCGCTCCCCTCGTGAGGGAGCTGCAGGCCGCCATGAGGCCTCCCCTCGGCCTGCTCTGCTCAGGGCTGAGCAAACCAAGGGACCTCAGCCGCTCCTCATAGGTCTTGTCCTCCAGACCCTTCCCCATCTTCATAGCCCTCCTCTGGACAATTTCTAATAGTTTTATGTCCTTCTTAAATTGTGACACCCCAAACTGCACCCAGTGCTCAAGGTGAGGCTGCATCAGAGCAGAGCAGGACAATCCCTTCCCTCGACCAGCTGGCAGTGCTGTTCCTGATGTACCCCAGGGTATGGTTGGCCCATCTGGCTGCTAGGGCACGCTGCTGGCTTGTGTTCAACTCACTGCTGAGCAGAGCCCCCAGCTTCCTTTTTGTGGGGTTGCTCTCCAGCCCCTCATTCCCCAGCGTGTTATGTGTAGCTGGAGTTGTCCTGTCCTAGGTGCAGCATCTGTCTGTTGCTGTTGTTGAACTTCACATGTGCAGCTCTCTTAATTTGTCAAGATCCTCTGCAAGGTCTCTCTGCCCTCGAGGGTGCCAACAGCTCCTGCTAATTGAGTATCATCTGCAGAGTTACTTAGTATGCATTCAAGTCCTGCATCCAGTTCATTTCTGAAAACATCAAGGAGAACTGGCCCCAAAATGGAGCCCTGAGGATCCCCACTAAATGACAATGCTATGCGGATTGAGAGAAACAAGGTCACCTAAGTAGCTGAGCTGAAAGCAGACAAAGGAACATGCTTTCTTAGCCTTTGACTGGGACAAACCAGCAAATGAGCAAAATGATGTAGGATATATCGAAGTGGTATGTCAAGTGGACGGTCAAGAAAGAGCAAGCTCGTCCTTTCCGTGTTCTGAAGTGGTAGCTTGAGCTACGAAGTCTGGCTGAGAGGCAGGGTACTTCACCTTAGCTCTACATTGACACAGTTGTGCTAGCTCTGGTTTAGAGGTACCTCACATTCAACATAAGGGTGGATACCTGCCTCAAAAGTTCAGGTAGGCATGCTCATGGAACGGCAGAAAAACAGGAAACCTTCCCATCCTGCACCCTCACAAAAGTCTTGCTCCAGTGGGTGGTCCTGGCATGCTACTAGTTGCTTCATTAATAAATAGCATCCCGCTCCTTTGCGGCTCTCCCATTACTTCAAAAGTCTTAGTCCTTTAATATTTCAAGGGACAAAGCCTTCGGCAGGGTTCTTGGTTCATTCTTGGTTCATTTGAAGAAAGCTGGCAGCAACATGAGAGGGCAGAGACAGAAAGCAGGGGGCCTAGTGCCTTTGCACTCAGGGGATGCAGCTGAGACAGCACTACTGGGGCCAGAAGGGTAGAGTTCCTTCTGGAAGTACCAGGTGTTGATTTAGTCACGTTGTGGCCTAGGAGAACCTTTGCAGTTTCATTTTCTGTATTCCTGTATTATAATGGTTTTTGTGGATCCTAGTCAGTTTTTAAATAGGCATAAAAATCTGTTTTAGTGGTTGCATGTGCTTTGAGAAAAGGGCTGAGCTTGGTTTGGGGGTCTGTGTGTTGTATATAACCCTTGCCTTTTGGTGCTTTTTTTTAAAAAAAAAAAATAATACCGTGTATTAATAAAGATATTAATTTTGGATGTTAGAGTATGGTTACTGCTTTTTAAATCATACTGTAATTACCCATGAAGGTTATTATCCTGTGAGCATTGTACAGTACTGGAGGGTAGGGGCTCCCAGTTGAAAATTTGACGCAAGATCACTTTGTGACATGACAGCAAGAAAACTTTTCTGGGGAAATAATTCCTTAAAGCTTTCCACTATACTTTTCAGAGTGATTGTATAATTACAGAATCAGGTACTAAGCGCTTTGTTTGCTAGTCCTCATTTATATATTAATCTAATACTCTTGTAGATTTCTTTCAAACATTTTTAATATACTGACAGCCACTGCTGTGTTACGTGTAGGAGTGAAAGGATCAATGGAAACTTTAACGTTAATAGGGACTAAGCAGTTTTTTTATTTACTTTTTTTTTAGTTCTCTTTAAACAATATTATCTACACATTTGCCAAGTGCAGTTTAACAGTGACTGAAGCGTTAAGAGTGGCTGAAGTTCGGTGAAAGCCAGAGATGACATTAACCATGAGGAAACATTAACCCATAACCATTTTCCTTGGGATCGTTAGTGACAGATGTAGTGGAGGGTGGTGCTGGAGGGAGCAGAGGTCTAATGAAAGCACAGCCATTGGCTCTCTCTTACGCTTGGAGGGGGATGATCTCGAGCTAGACAAATCCTGTTTTAAAAATCGGGTAATCAGTAGTCTTGTTGCTGTACAGATTAGCATTTTGAATCACTTTCATTAAAAATGCAAACTGCCTCTGCAACCCCTGTCTCACAAAAAGCACATAATTGGAAACTATTTCGTTATGTGTGATGCTTCTTTGAACGTCCTTCAAAAAGGGTGCATATTTTTTCATCTGAATGAATAGATTTTGTTGTTTGCTTAATGATGGTATGTTGAGATTGCGTAGCCCCTTGAGTAGCGTCACCTTGCCTGAGGATTGAACAGGTAGAAGGGCCTCACCCCACTTGTTATATGGTGCAGCAAAACCAAAACTAACCCATCATCTCCATGTTGATCTTACAATAAGTATTAATTAGTTTATGAATATTTCATGGTCTCTCAGCAGTCTTTTCATTCTTTTTCATTCTTTCAACTGACTAATGCTAGGGTCCCTTTTTGCATTCCATGGTTTCAAGTGGTATTTGTTCTCTTGTGGACTGACTGACTTCTGTAACCCAGGAATGACTTGCTTGTCATCATCAATGAAGTATATGACCAAAACTTGGAAGTGGGAATGTAACCACATTTTTAGATGTTTTCACATAGTCTCACCCTAATTATGTGGGATTTTGTTTCTTCTTTCTCTGCTGGATTCTGATTTGGGGGGGAACGCTCAAGTGTGGTAGGTGCTCTGTCCTAGGTGTTTTTGGAGAGGAGGGAAGGGGGTGAAAGCATAGAGCACAGGCCTCTTTGCAGTATATGCTACTGGTTTAGAAGCTTCTGATCCAGCAGTGGTGTGGGTAAGAGGATCCCCAATGGGTAGGAGGGAGGGAGGAGAATGTCCAAGAAATTTTACTGGAGGTAAGTAGCCAGTCTTCGGATGTTATCAAGAGCTTGACAGCTATTTTTAAAGCAACTTGGAAGATAAAAACAATTTAAGAAATTTGGAAGTACATCACTATTATTTTTAATTGCAAATTTCAACGAACTTTGTATTTCATTCCATTATTTAGTATTAGTACCTTTTTTTAAAAGAAAGGTTTTTGGTTATCTAACAAGCTTCATGTTTCTACTTGTTTTATTTCTAGCATATTATCAAGTTTCACCGTGCCTCAAAAGCAAACAAAAAGCCCATGCAGTTGCCAAGATCTATGGTTAAATCACTACTCTACCAGATCCTTGATGGAATCCATTACCTCCATGCAAACTGGGTGCTTCACAGAGATCTGGTAAGTGTTGCATGCTTTACCTGGTTAAGAAAGTGTCACGTGCCTGTCATTGGGTAGGAAGAGAAAAGTCCCTATTAGTAATCTTGCATATCGATCCGTACAGTTCTTCCTGTTATTGTTGTGGGAGACCAATGGAGATTTTAAACATGAAAACAAACGATGTTTTTACATTGTTCTTGTCTGAGTCATCTGAGCTCGGACAATGACGCTAGATCCGGTAAAAGGGCTGCAGATATCAATATCCGAAAACAGTACATGAGCCAACTGGTATACATTCGTTGAACTTTCTTATAGGTTTGTGCACTACTTTGAAAAGGCACTTAGGAAAGTGATTGATACTCTTGTACATTGTTTGGCTTACGTGCAAGTTACCATAAAAGCTAGTGAAAGAGTAGTTTTTTCATGGAATATTTCTTTTCCATGTGATATTTTTTCTGACCGTGGGAAGAGAACTTTGAAGGAGTTGTCATCTTAGAAATTTCTCATGACCTGAAGTGGCTCTTTAAGTTGATTGCAGATTACAAGGGCAGCCAGTTGCCTTGTCTTAGTTACCCTTTTCCCTTAAAGTTTCCCACCACTCCTAATACTTCAGTGAGTTGCTCTCAATGGTTACAAAAAGAAGAATATTCATATGGGTAGAGTGCCTGCTGCCACTTAAATTATAGCCAGAATTTTTGGCGTGAGGCAAACAACATGGTGGTTAATATGATAAATCTGTTCTAGTAGTTACGCTGCATTGGTAGAGTAAGATTGGTAGTAAGTATGGTGGGAAATGCAGTGTAATCTATGTATGAAGCTACTGTCTTTATTTGGTTGGATGTTTCTCAGTTACCTTGGTAAGTCAAACCAGGGATGCATGTCCAGGAGCTTATAATCACTGTTATAGCTTAGTAAGTAGACATAAGGTGTTCTCAAGTTTTTTAATAATAATTAAGGGGCTTAGATTCATTTTTGGATGCAGATCAAATGTTTTCTTAAGAGGTACGATTAAGTTAAGACAGCTCTGGAAGTTACAGATGTCTTCTGAAATAAATTTTATTTAATTTTAGTCGTAATACCTGGTAACAGTGGCCAGAATTGGGGCTTAGGTTTTGGTATGGATCATTTTTTACCTTGTTCTGTGGGATTTGTTGTTGATCTTTCTGTTAAATTCCAGATGTTAGTACATTTGTAGGCTTTTTTTTTTCTTTGGA
This sequence comes from Anser anser, assembly GCF_964211835.1. NCBI lineage: Eukaryota > Metazoa > Chordata > Aves > Anseriformes > Anatidae > Anser > Anser anser. The sequence continues at coordinate 50,475,788 of NC_139722.1, read as the reverse complement.
AGAGTAGCAATGAGCAAAAGCAGGAAGCAAGTACATCTTCGACTCTCATGCTACAATCATTGCTTTCCTAAGGAGACAGCTGCTGCTTTGCCTGAATTCTGAGATGTTAGATATGGTTAAAAGGAACACCCGAAAAGTCTATATTCAGCTATGTATAAGGGAAACCTACATATTCATGGAACTATGAAGTATATATGCAGTCAAATGCCATACATGAACTTGTTATCTTGATAGGAAATACAAGATGGTATTTAGGATAACAACAACAACAACAAATACCCTAGAGAATTTTCTTTGAAGTGTTTGTGTTTCCAGTCTGCAACACCAGGTGTTTTGTATGACCAGTGCTGCTACTTTACAGGTTGTATTGTTTGTTATGTGTTATAGCAAAGCTCGTGCGTACTGTCTCTCACTTTTCTATTTGAACTTTGGGAATTAAGGACTGCCTTTATGAAAAAGACCATTTTTCATATCATTGGAATGGTAGTGTTTGACTGATGTTATATTTACAAAGGGAGAAGAACAGAAATTTGTGAAGTCTAGTGTGTTCTTGTCATGCAAATAAGTTTAAACTAATTCTTGGTTACCTCAGTGAGAGAAAGGAAAAACATTGAAAATGGCTTTGGTACAGTGGTGATTTAAAGGTATATTCACAATTCTTAGTTTTTGTTTTTGTTTTTTTTAAATCATTGCGGATCTCTGAAGAATTCAGGTATTTCAAATTGTTGGTTTGTATCTTGAACACCAACCAAGTGATGGTATTCTGCATGTGTCATGTCTGCTCTTGAAATTAGTATTAATACAATCAGTTAGTAATCAATTTAAATTCAAAGAAACTATTTTTTTTATATATGTATTATTTTTGTTCATACACTCATACCCGTGATTTTTGCGTCTAAGAATCATACCTCAGGTCCAATTTCACTAGGTTCAGTTTCTTGTGTAATAACAAGAACTAAATCTCCAGCGTCTTCTTAAGACAAAGTACAGTTCATCTGATGCTTTTTCCCTTAGCTCCTTTAGTTTACTTCCACGGGAAAAATATTTTTCTATTTTATGTAAGCCAATATTTTGCATCAAGACACCTTGTACTTTCCTGGTTTAATATAACTCTGTTCCTACTATTTTTAGCATGTGTTTGGATGTAGACCAAAGATGGTGACATCCATAAAAGTCGTGTTATGCTTATTTCATTGCTTTTTTTTTGTTTGAAAATCAGGTTCTCTAAGAATATATAACATAGTATTAGTTAAATTCTCCTCAATCACAGAAATGGCCTTTTATTTAACAAGTGTTGCAATAAGAAATACAAACATGAGAGGTTAGGTACTTGCTTGGAGGTATTTGAGGAGCAGGGTTTAAATCTTAATTCCGTGGTGTCTTAAATCAAAAGACGTTTTAAAGAAGATAGAACACCAAATATGCTTCTTAAAGAATCTCATCCTCAATGGATCCGTATTGTTAAATACTTTAAAATTGTTACCCTAAAGTTATTTTTAAGATCAGCATTAGCCAGCAAAATTGTTATAGAGTGATAATGCATGTGAACTATGTGAATTTGCAGACCTGCAATACGTATCATCACGTCCTTGGGCTGAGCTAAGGGATAGTTTCTACCACAAGGAGACAGTCTCAGTCTCCTCTTCAATACCACCAAGGCATTACCACCCATTTTAATTAGCTGGTGGATGACACTCGTCTAACTCATGGTAAGCTCATTCAGGGAGTTAAATGCAGAGAAAGTATTCACTTTTCTCCTGAAGCATGAATTTTCTGTGCGGTTAGCTCCCTGAACAATCTCACTGGGAGGTGGGTTGTGTGCCGGAGCTGGTTGGTGCAAAGGCAGCATGAGATTGCAGACAGTGTCAGAAAGCAGAACAGGTTGTTCTGGCATCACCTAGCATTAGACCAGATCAATTTATTGCTAAAATGCACTTTTTAAACTTAGGTGAAAGTGCAAGTGTGTTTAAAAGATCTAGTTCCATTGTAATTCTAAATTTGTGTCTACCTTTAATCTTTTCTGGTGTAAGATTTACATCAGATTTAACTGTCAACACAAGTCCAAATTCAGGAAGGTGCCCAAACTGAGGGAAATTATAGTACCAGATAAGCTTGTACTCATACTTCTAATAATATGAAAGTAATTTAATTTAGTGTATAGTTTAATTTCTTGTAATGTTAGGGAAATTTTGTTTCTGGTTTTCTCATCCTGAAAGGTACTGGTTGGCTTTTAGGTATATTTTTTTTTTTACTAAGCTGTTAAATTCTGCCATTTTAAAAATACTTTGCAGTAACTTCCTGTACTGCAAGACTCAAATCAGTGCAGAATATGGGACAAGATCATTAGGGTTTCTGATTGGTTTGGGTAGCACGGTGTCAGTTTATTCACTGTGGAATTGATGTAAGTCTATAAAAACACATACATTTGCTGTCCTCTCAAGTCACCTGGAATGGTATTTTGTTATCGGATTGCGTATTGTTGGGCAAAGATAATTTTGTATTTTCCTGCTTCGCAGAGGCATCTGAAAATGGAGATCTTCCATGTACTGTTCACGGTGTGGGTTCACGTAAACAAAAGAAAGGAATTTGGCAGTTTCTCTTGTGTTAATAACCCTTTGGTAAATGGTGTTAGTTGCTTATGGATAAAAACAGGCAGAGACCATTTCCCTTAGAACTTGATAAAAGTCATTCCTATTTGTAATAGGATGTATCCTCCTGGAGCGGGACGTTATCTACAAGATTTTTTAAGTGCACAGAAACCATACTGAGGAATTCATTTAAGATTCTACTTATGTCCTTGAGCATGTCTCTAGAATAATGCCTAATGTTATTAAAACTACTGGTTGAAAACAAATGTTGGAAATTAAGCTTTACAGAGAAACAAGGATTTTTTTTTTCTCCCCTGAGATTATGTTAAATAGTTGCTTTCCACATTCTGAAACTGGAAACCTGCTCATTGGGAACTTGCTCGTTGTAATAGACCTGTAAACTAACTTGACAAAATGAGCCACCCTCCTGAAGTGTTTTTATTATTTTATTAAATACTTGTTGACTAATAACTTCCCAGTGTTTCTCGTTTGCCTCTCTACAGCTTTAGAATGTTTAAATTGACACCGTGTGTCATTTTACAATTAAGGAGATGCACTTATAGCAAAAAAAAAAAAATATCTTTGAATAGATGGAACAAAGCGATATGGGTGAAAAGGCTCCGCAATTGACACGCCTTCAGACTCGCAATTTTGATTTGCATAGAGAGGGCAGAGTCAACATGTTCTGACAAAAGGTGTCCGTGAGTCGTAACGTTGCAGAGATTTAAAACATTCCATTTCATTCTAATCATTTGTGTTATTCCTCTTAGGAGAAGATGTAGGTGTTTAAAGCACAAGGCAGCGTAGATTCTAGACAAGGTGGTTCCCTCAGCTCTTTGATGTGTAAGTTGCTGTCGATGCAGCAGGAGGCCGTGCTGCCTCTGCTCCTTTCTGCTCCCCTGTGCTCCTCTTCTTCCAAGTTGGGGGTTGCAAAACTAAGCTAACTTAAAAGGAGACTCACAAAGAAAGCGTTGGTCTGTATGTGAGTGCGTTCCCTGATCTGGTTTAGCATGCAGTTACGCCAATGCTGGCATAAGATGGGTGTATGGGCAAGGTGTTTTATGTGTGGGAACCAAGTGGACAAGGATATGGGGCGTAAGGGGAGGGGAGACTTCCATCTTCAGTGACATTTGGAAGAAGAAGTGGATAGGTGGTGGTAACACATCACAGTTCTCTGCAACTGAGTGACTTAATCCTGAAGCAAATTCTGGTTGTAGGGGTCCTTGTGCACTATAGAACAGCCCTTGTGGTGGTATTATTCGGTGAAGAAAGGCAGATGTAGTGAAAGCTTAAGAATGGTTTTTGTCGCTTAGAGAACAAATGTTTTAGAGTTCTGAAGGTGATGCACACGTCAGCTGAGTGTCTTGTTGTTGGTTTATGACTAAGAGATATTGGATGGAAATTAAAAATGGGGAAGGAAAACAGGTAAAAGGACTCTCAGTGAGAAACTAAAACAAGGATGGATATTTTCAGAAGACAGCTAAAGGAGAGAGCGAGGAGGAGGGAGAACCGGTGACAGGGAGAACCTTCCTCTTTCTACAGTTCTGTTTCAGCAGTCTCTGTGTATGTGCCCTGTAAGCTACACCACTGTGCATCATTTTCCTCACTGGCAGTGAAGGCTTGCTTTTCTCAGGATTTCTGTCGTGTTCCACCCCACCATTCCAGTCACACCCAAATCTCACCTGAGCTGGCCTTTCCCCACTACTTCAGCTGCAAAGTAGGGCTGAGCTGGTGATGCTTCCATGCCCAGGTGTTATTTCTCAGTGTAACCTTTTCTCTCCAAAGCAACTTTCTGCCTTTTATTTAAGTAAATTCACTTTGTAGATTTGGTTTTCCAGTGTGCAGCTCCCTGCTTTTTGTTTTCCCTGCCTTTGTTTCTAGTATTCTTCATCATTTGCACCTCACTGCCACTCCCTGGAAGGTACAAAGCTTCAGACTAACAAAAACGAGTAGGGAGGATCAACCCCCTTTCCTAGCAAGTGCAGCATCCTAGGGAGAGGGCTGGGACCAGAGCACCTTCCTGGCTGTGCATCCCTGCTTTGATCAACTCATCCCAGAGTTCTTCTGGGGCTCCTCTCCTGCTCTGCAGCTAAAAATCATAGAGGTGGGTTTTAATTTGAGACAGCAGATGACCACTTTTTCTTTTTTTTTTTTTTTGAGAGGGGACAGAGGACAAATCCAATGGTGGTGGATTAAAAACTTGCTGTTAGTTTTCCATCTCCAGCTTTTATTATTTATTTAACCATCCCTGTGTCTCTTAAAGCAGGGGGGAGGAATCGCGTTCTACAGTGCACCATGTCATCTGTATTAGCTGAAGCTATTTTCATTGAGTGCTTCAGCTAATCAGTTTGTGTTTCTTCCCAGAGTGGATTACAAAGCGCTCATGTGCTTCTGTCACCTGCAGAATTTATGGAGTGCTAATCTGGTGATTTTCGGTGGAAGGACATAGCAGACAGCTGAGGTTTGATGTAATTTTGAGCCAGCGTGTCTCTTCATATAGAGGTTGTCTGTACACTGCCTTTAGGATGATCAGACACGTAAGCTCCCAGATTCGGGCTTCTTAACAGGACTCCCGAATACCCAGCTGTTGCAGCAACAAGCCCAGTGCTTTTCTTTCCAAGGGCACATCTTTAGCAGAGCCACCAGAAGCCAGTGCAGTGGCTGGTGCTGGCTCAAGCTGGCCTGTATGGTGCGTGGAGCAAGCTGCTTCCTCTGGTATTGCAGCCCAGCATCTCCTGTGAAGCGGCGTGTGGTGGAAGATGTAGTGGTTGTTCTCTTATGGGATTGCCTGGAGGCTGCAGCTGTCCGGAGACTGGCTTTTTCCCACTCTTGGAGGGGGGAAGCCTGATGTGAATCGACCAGCCAGGTGACTTTCTGTGGGGATTGGCAACTTCAGCCTCCCTCAAAGGCTCAGCGTCTTCAGAAGTCCTTCAGCTGATTGGTGTTTCCATCTAACTCTGCTGATAATTTGTGACATTAAAAAAATCTATTATTAAATTATTCAGAAAATTATCCAAATGAGTATTTTAGATGACCCTTCATGGTATTTGTATAGAATAGCAACATTTCAGTAGGCTTTCATCATTTCAATTTTAATAAATCCAATAAAGCTCCAGCGCTTTTCAGATTTCCAGTTGACTGGCTGGCTTTTAATGCAGTCATTATTTCCTCGTAGTAATGCTCCTCCAGCCGTGATGTAAATCTGCAGTCTCTTGTCGTGGACCCTGCTCTGAACTTTGCTCTCACATTACACAACTCATTTAACCTGCCTTAGCCTCCGTTTCCCAATCTGGTAGCTATTTATGGCTTTAATTTGTAGCTTACTGCTTTACGTGCTACAAAATCTTTGAATGAAAGCAGCGTATGTGTGGTTTATGTCGTTAGCTTTTTTTTTTTGTTTGATACTCTTATCCTAATGAGATGGAAGTATTAACAAAGACTAGGAATTAAAATAAATTACATGTTGTATGGAGACATCAAAAAAAAATAGAAAAAATATATTTAAGTGGATACTGACGTTTTACCTCTGCTTTCATGTCAAAGCCTTTGAAATGAGAAAAGACTCTCAGTGCTTATTACTACTGGTTTATAACACTAAACTACTCTGTCCTCTTCTTCCCTTGGCCCTCCCAAGAAGTTTTTCCATGCCAGTAAACGATAAGAAAAGTTACCTAAACTGCAGCAGAACCGACGTGGGTTTTGAACGCGCTGCTTGCATTTCGCTAGGCAAGTGAACTGTGCTTTTGAAAGACAAACTGTGAAACGACGCGTGCGGGAACCCCCTGTTTCAGCGGCACTTCTAAAAAAGGATTTTTACAGGCTGATATCAACAGTAAATTTAGCCGTGGACTGCCACAGCCCTCTGCTGCCAGCCAGGAATGCCGAGCTGCCGGCCTGCCCCTGCCAGGGACCGTGCGCTGGCTCGGGAGGCTGCTCGGCCCCGCGTGCCCCCTCGGGCACCCCAGCTCCTATAAATAAGTAACGGGTCATCCTGCCTGCCAGTGCCTTCACACTTCTATAAACAGTTTCTAATTGTCATCCTCACCGTTCTGTGGCCAGGGCCTGCGGGTAAGTGTGTGAGAGGACGGGTGAACGTGGGCCTACACGTGCTCCTGGCTGACGTTCTTGCCTAGGCCCATGTTGTGTTCTGCAGGCAGGGTTAGGGCCTCTGAAGCCCGTATAGCTCCATCTGTGCGATCCCTTTACTGTGAAGGGGGCTGTCGACTGTCAAAAAACCTTATTAGTGATTATACACAGCTCGTAGATTTTCCAAAATAAAGGAAATGGAAGCTGCACCTATGTGTTTGAAGACAGAGGCTTTAGAAAGTGATCCGAATTTGGTATTTGAAAGATTAATGCAAGAAAGACTAACACAATTTTCTTCTTTTAGATCCCATTAGAGAGAGAGAAGATACATTTTTTTTTTTTTTTTTTTTTACTGCTGAGGAACAACAGTCTATGTGTGCTTATATATTTGTCAGTGTGCATGTGTGCTTCCAGATAGATAAACAAACCGAAAGTTTTACATGCTGAAAAGCAAACCATTTTATCAGCATATGCTTTTCTTCTTCTTCAAAATGTCAGGCTGGTTTCTTCTCCCTGGTAACCAACGACAGGATGCATGGGGCTGGCAGAGAGCTGCACCAGACTGGATATAAGGAGAAATGTCTGTACCATGAGAGTGGTCAAACACTGGAATCAGCTTCATGGGGAGGGGGTTGATGTGGCTGGGAATACCCCAAGCCTGTCAGCGTTCAGGAGGCATTTGGACAACACTCTCAGTAATATGCTGAAACTTTTGCTTTCCCCTAGTCCTGAAGTGGTCAGGCAGTTGGGCTCAATGGTCTTTGTAGGTCCCTTCACACCGAACTATTCTGCTCTCTATATATTGAGGGGCACCTGCTCAGAAATGACACATTTCTCATTACTCAGAACTTTTTCTCCTTCAGCTGTAAAAACTGATCGTCACCTGGTGTAGAACGACTCGAGAAGACACGCACAGAGTATCGCATCCATTGAGTACGTGGAAACAACAATTTTTCAGAGATTGACTAATGCATACCTTTGGTTGCTGGCAAGAGTATTAAGAAGATGTTTGTAGATTAATTTTTACTAATAAAAATAATTACAGTTGAAGAAAAATGTTTTGCCCCAGGTTCTGAAACAAGCTTACTCCCATAAAACCCTGACTGGATATAAATTCAGATGAGTCAGAAGAAACAAAGGTACTGATTTAATGTTCTTTTGGCTGGGTCTTGCTGCTAAAGTCAACAGATGACATATGGTTCCTGTGAGCTTCATATCTCTTTTCCTGAGGTAGGAAAAGGGCGAGAAGGGAACAAAAATATAAAAGTAATTCCAGAATTTATTTATTTATTTTTCCGATAAAGGGAAAACAGAAGGAAATGTCATCTTTTCCAATATCCCCAATTCAGAATCCATCCTCTCTGGGAAGCCTTCTAGTAAATCCGTGATGTATTTATCGTACTGGTGCAGCTGACCCTTGGAGTGAGCAAACTGAGCATTATGTTCCAAATGAGAAATGCACAGTTCACGAACAGCTTTTAGAGGTTTTTCTTTTATAAAAGACTATCACTGTTTTTCCCCCTGGAGAAAGTAGCTTTTTCTGGGCTAGTATCAATGGCTGCAAGTTTATCTGTCAGATCTTTTCTGTTTGGATTCATTGGCCTTTCTGAACAGGGTTAAAAGGGTTGTCACCACATCGCTGGCATGTTCTTTCTTACAATAACAAAAGTTCATGAAGATTAAAGGAAGTATGTTAAAATCATTGAAGATAGCTAAGTTATATGTGACAAGATAATATTCAAGAAAATTAAATATACGTATGAGAGTGCAATGTTTTCATTTTTCCTTGCATTTGTTCATGTCGCTTGCCTTCTTGTGCATTCTCTTACATATTTCTCTTCATTTGCAAGCATGCCGAAGTCATTAGTGCTCCACTAAGATGTTGTAATAATGTTGCAAATTGTCTTGCATTTAAATTAAGTATCTTTGATCCGGGATCCAGTAAGCTGCAGTGACTAACAAAGGCCGTTAATTTCTTTCTCAGTTTTATTCTGTGTGAACCTTGTCAAAGAAACTTACCCTGCTGCAGTAAGTGACTGATGGGCTGGTATTTCGCTGACAGCTTATCTCAAGGCTTCCTTGTCTCCTCCAGCATCCCTCCTTTTCTGCTTTCTGCCTAATGTCTCAGAAATCATCGTTCCTGCTGTACTGCACTACCAAACAACACAGCCACGTCAGTTAAGGAAGGTGAAGGAAATACTTTGTGCCAGCTGTGCAGGGACCAACTGTGTGAGGCAGTCCTCTCAGAAACAGGGCATTAGGTCTTCAAATTCTTCTTCAGAGAGGATGACGAAGGTCTTACATTTGCTTTCCTGAATGATGTGTAAAAACACCTTTGAATTAATTTTTGAAGTCACTTTAAGAAATACGGGAACAAACCTTCAGCAAATCTAGACCACTGGTAAAAGTATTTCTAATGTTCTTGCACCTATTCACAGTGAGGTAGCAAAGCTTTCCAGTCAGTGAAGAAGTCATAGAGCAAGTAGCCAGTTCTGAACACACACGGCTCTCCGTATACGAAACCCAGGTAGTAACAGGATTTTGCTTTAACCATTTCATTTGTTCTTTCTTTGCTCTTCTGTTTCTCTGCTCTCTGCAAGTTAAAGCCCATCTGGACGTGTGACAGGCGTTTAGACAGGCTCCCATTCCCCTTCACTCAGTGCCCCAGTGATACCAGAGCACAACTAAATTTTATCCTTGCTTGTATTTTTAGTGTCTCGGGGAATCTTGTGGGAGCACTTACCTAGCAATTTAGTAGCCTTCGTGTGCTACTTTGTAAAGTACAAAAAAAAAAAATCACAAAACCACAAAAAGCAGCATAGAAATTCTTTTGTTCTATTTAATTAAGCTAATAAATTTTAAAAAATATTTTTTAATGTTGGGATTGTGATATTGCAGTCTCAAACAAATGTCACACCCCCAGAGGTAATCCCCCACTGTGTTGCTTTGATTCTTATTGGTATAATAAGCTTTGAATGAAAGGGTTTTTATATTAGTTTTATTTCTATTTAACCACTTCTTTATAGGGTTTTACTTTTTAAAAAAAAAAGTCCAAATAGTAATAAAAATTAAATAAGATGGTATTAAGTGTTTGTACTTGCTCAAATATTGAGCCAAAATCCCAACCTGTAACATGGTTATGTTCTGTATAGCTGCTGTTCTCACATATAACTCATGTCTGTGAAAATAATTCTGCAGACAATATTTTGCATTCCTAAATTCCCCTTGGTGTTCAGCTGCCCAAGCTATTTTGTCTTATGCTGTAATCACTGCCAAAGAGTGGGTTTTTCACAAATGTGTCTTTCTGTTCTAAATTTTTTCTTTATTCCGTGAAACATGCTTGTACATTCTTACTTTGATTTGCCTTTAATATAATTACTTTTGATGTAGCAGTTGTGGATGATGATTCTTAGAAGTATGTGTGCAAAATCCAGTAGGCTATGTTTTAATGAGCTGATATCGACTTGTAATGCTATGAAAATTATTTTTATGGCCGTTGAACTGTGGGTATGATTAGCTGTTTGCCAGCTCAGCTGAAAGTAAGTCTCTAAATGGGATCCTTAAGTTGTTTTTGCTTCTTTAAATTCAAGATGCGAATTTCAGTCTCAGCCCTAGATCTGATTGCCTGTCAAGCAAATATTAATTTGAATTCTTGGTAGCTGAAACCAAGAGAGTTGCAGACTCATTTAATTTTTGGATAATGCGTATGCTCCAAATTCTGGTTACCTGGGTAGTGTAATAATTTCACAGTCTCTTCTTGCTGACTTTACTATGAGCAGATCCGCAGGCTGCTGCTGGCTGGCAGCCGCCGGTGGCAGGATGGGGTCGGGAGCCTGCTGCTCTCTGCGCGGCTCCTGGCTCTGCTCGGGAGCTGCTGTTCCTCCTCCGTGCTCGCTGCTGGGTGCCAGAGGTTCGCCGTGGCAATGGACAGGGGGACCTAAAAGTCGTCTTTCTGATGTAGCACAAAACCACCTGCATGCAGTGTTCACTTTGAAAAAACACCAGATCAAGCTGTTTTCTAGGTTCTCTCCTTTTGCAGCTCCTTCTCCCATGGTGGAAGCTTTGATGCTAGCTTGTTTTTATCCCTCTTTCCTCGATAATATGTAGCTTGCTAAAACAGTCATCTCCACAGTCCTTGTCGCTCATCATTTTTATTTTTGCTTCATCGGGAAAATACTAGACCCTCATCTCTCCCTCTTTGGGGCTGTGTGCACAGCAGTGCTCAGGAAAGTATTAATTAACTGTTGAAATAGGTCACCTAAATCACACCAGCCTTCTTTGGGGATGCTCTGAGCAGTCTGAAAACCTGAGTAGTGCTCTATTTGTCCACGCCAGTTCAAGATGCTGCAGTCTGGGGCTGTCCTGCTCTGCGCTCGCATCAGTTGTCTGCTGTCGGGGCGCTTGTCTCCAGCAAAGAGACAGTGCGGGCTGCTACAGGCAGTAAGGCTTTCAACTGCTGCAGCTATTTTTCTTGGTGCACGCACCTTGGAACCCTACTTCAGTATTTAGGTAGTCTTAATTTAGCGTAGTTGAAAGTCCTATACTAACGCTGAGGGTATGGCTGCGTGAACAAGTTGCAGCAAGGCAGCCTAGGGTGTGGGTTTGCACTGCATTAGCCACTCTGTACTAACTGCTCAGCTGCGTGTTTTCATCCTGCAGAAGATGCACGGTCGTTTAATACTGCTGTGTTTAATGAGAATAAGATAGAATTGCCCAATATTTACCATTGTTAAAACTGGACAGATACTGTGTTATTTTTCAAGTGTCTATTTTACATTGTTTCTGATGGTTATTTCATTAAAATGTTGGTAACTAAAATATGTAATGACTTCATGGCATGTTTTTTTTCTGATTGGTGCCCATATGTTGAGCTTGTAGAGCTCAGCTTGACTGATCCTTTAGGGCACAGTCCTCCTGTAGTTCATGTCTAGTTTAGTGTTTAACATGGGACAATCGCTTCAGTCTCACAAAAATGGTGTTCAGGAGCAGGGCTCAGTATCCCTTTTCATTTTATTAATATCAGATTTCAAGTTGCCATGTCAGCTGACAGTGTTTGGATTTTTAATAGTAGGGACATTACAGTTGTTAAATCTATTATTGACTCTAGTAAAACTTCCTTAGACTTTCACCCTGTTCTGAAGTTGTAACTTGACTATTTTCAAAATGGTTGTTGCAAATACAGAGAATAATTTTAGCTGATGGGCATAGCATATGCAAAATATAAGACAGTATGTTGTGGTTTAACCCAGTGGGGAGCTGAGCACCAGACAGACGCTCACTCACTCCCCGCTCAGTGGGATAAGGAATCCCACTAAGAATTGGAAATCTGGAGAATCAAAAAAAAAAAACGTAAAACCTCGGGTAGCCTGGGCCAGCTGTCTTGGCCGTGTCCCCTCCCAGCTCCTGGGGCACCCCCAGCCCCTCACTGGCCGGGCAGCACCAGGAGCAGGAGAGGCCTTGGCTCTGTGCGAGCACTGCTCTGCAGTGACTGGAACATCCCCGTGTTATCACCCCTATTGTCATCACAAATCCAAAGCACGGCATTGTGAGCCCCCGTGAAAACCAGTAACTCCATCGCAACTGAAACCAGGACGTATGCCCTCAGAGTAAAAGTGCTCTTACGGTATGCTGGGAAAACTATTTTTTTCAGAGATAACTAGTTGCACTGCAGGCTTTTAAGAAGTTGTAATCTGGCTTTGAGGAATAGGAGTTGAGCCCTTAGCCTATTTATGCAGTTTGAAAAATAATAATAATAATAAAAAATCCCCTGGGGAGTTTATTTGCATTTTAAGCGTTCGATGTTTTGTGAAAATGTCCAAGGACTTGCCGGCAACATCAATAGCAAGGTAAAGCATAAATCTGGAGCGCTAACAACACAGAATTTTTCCTGATAAGTTGAGGCCACTTTGCTGCTGCTGGGACAATCACGTCTTTCTTTGAAAGTGTACTATGTGCTTGGAGTTGTTTAATTTAAAAAATAAAATAAAAGATTAGGACAGCTTGACCTGCCACACTTGAACACGCTCATGTTTTTGACGTGAATCACAGAACATTTCTCAGGAATTGGCGGTATCTCACAGCCACTGCATGCCTATGCAAGTTGTTTTTCATTTTTAAAAATGGCATAATTGTTGAATGGAAAAATATTATAATTAGTTCTGAACTATTTCAGATTTTGGTTTTGGCAGGCACGGCCTTCTTCACAACTCTTCTTTTCTGTTTTCTTTCTTGACGCAAATCTTTCATTTGCTTCCAGCTTCCTGCTCCTCTGCCCACGTTCCTGTATCTGTTGATCTACCTTTTGCCATCTCTTTAACATTACTCATATAACCTTGACTCAGCTTTGACTTTCCTGAAATACTCCTCTTTCTTCATCTTCACAACAGTAATTATTGCTCCTCCCTTTGGCATTCACAACTTCAAGCTCTACAGTGGCTATCGCAGGTAGAATTCTGCATTTCTTACCTTGACCAATATGGGAGGAAAAGCTTTCTCATTCCAGATGCAGTGATCCTCCTTTATTTTAGGATCTAGTTAAAAGTTAACGTACTCATTTGAAAACTTCAAAGATTCATTAAAATGCAAAGCTCTGTACGTTCTGTTTTTCTGAAGTTGGTAATGGTCCTGACCACGGTGGTTCTGCTCAGAACAGAATTCTTAAACAGACTCAGGACAGCTTTCTTAAAGCTTTTGTCCTCCCCTATATCTCCCCCAAATGCATTCCTGTGTTTCCCTACTTAATTATATGTACATAATCTTTCTCTGCCTTCTAAATTTTAACTCCAATTAGTAGCTTTAAGAATGACTAGTGTCATCATGGTCGTGTATGTTTAAGCTATTACAGTCTATACTTCTGACATGTAATAGTTTAATTCTTGTAAAGGATTTGGAGATTATTGGAAAAATCCCTTATGAAATGAAAAGGTATCTATCCATTTTAGATTTTTTGGACTTTTTGTCCTACTTTAAAAAAAAAAAAAGACAAAAAGCAACTAACCAAAATGACCAATAAAAACTAACTTTCCAGAAATGTTTGTAGTATTTGTATTATGGGAAGTATATGTGAAAACTGTTTTTAGAGGTGTCAAGCTGATCCCTGATCCCAAATCAACATTAATTAACTTGTAAACATTTTGTGCAGTAAGTTTGTAAATGTGTCTAAAAATCTTCAACCATAGACTTTAGTGCAGAACTGGCCTGGATTAGTGATTGATTTTAAAGCCTCTTTAATAGTTTCTGCAGAAAACTCGATATAGGTGTTCCAAATCAATAATTAACTGGCTTTTTCACAAGGTATTAGATACACAGCAGTACTAGATATAAGAGGAGTCTTGATGTTTACTATAAAACTCTTACAAAAGTATAGGAAGTAACTCCAGAGACATGATCAAGTTAATAAACAAATTGATAAAATGTTAGGTTACAATTTTATAAGATGAGTTTATGAATTTTTTTTTTGATTTTGTGGCTGCATATGTCATTTGAAAGTAGTTAATCTTCAAAAGACTCCCTCAACTTTTGACACCATTTCCCACAGCATTTTCCTGAAGAAGCTGGCTGCTCAAGGCCTAGATGAGTGTACGCTTCGTTGGGTTAAAAATTGGCTGGGTGGCCAGGCCCAAAGAGTTGCGGTGAATGGAGTTAAATCCAGCTGGAGGCCAGTCACTAGTGGTGTTCCCCAGGGCTCAGTATTGGGGCCAGTTCCCTTCAATAGCTTCATCAATGGTCTGGACGAGGGTCTCGGTTACACCCTCAGTAAGTTTGCAGATGACACCAAGTTAGGCCTGAGTGTTGATCTCCTCGAGGGTAGGAAGGGTCTGCAGAGGGATCTGGATGGGCTGAGGCCAACTAACTGTATGAAGTTCAACGTGGCTAAGACCTGCACTTGGGGCACAAAAACCTCATGCAGTGCTACAGGCTGGGGGAAGAGTGGCTGGAAAGCTGACCAGTGGAAAGGGATCTGGGAGTACTGGCCAACAGCCAGCTGAATATGACCCAGCAAAGTGCTCAGGTGGCCAAGAGGGCCAACAGCATCCTGGCTTGTGTTAGAAATAGTGTGGCCATCATGACTAGGGAAGTGGTTGCCCCTCTGTACTAGGCTCTGGTGAGGCCGCATCTTGAGTACTGTGTTCGGTTTTGGGCCCCGCACTCCAAGAAGGACATCAAGGTGCTCGACTGTGTCCAGAGAAGGGCCATGAAGCTGGTGAAGGGTCGAGAGAACAAGTCTTACGAGGAGTGGCTGAGGGAGCTGGGGTTGTCTGGCTTGGAGAAAAGGAGGCTCAGTGGAGATTTTATCGCACTCGATTACCTTAGAGGAGGCTATAGCAAGGTGAGGGTTGGGCTCTTCTCTCAAGCACCGAGTGGTAAGACGAGGGGAAATGGCCACAAGCTGTGCCAGGGGAGGTTTAAGTTGGATATTAGGAGAAATTTCTTTACCGAAAGGGTCGTGCGACATTCGAACAGGCTGCCCAGGGAAGTGGTGGAGTCATCCCTGGAGGTCTTCACAAAACATCTAGATGTAGAACTTAGTAGCATGGTTTAGTGGTGGACTTGTCAGTACTAGGTTAAAGGTTGGACTAGATGATCTTAGAGGTCTTTTCCAACCTGAACGATTCTATGATTCTATTAACTTTTCTTAAGTTGGCTACCTAAAATATTTAAGCACCACCAATTTATATCCTGCCAAGAACTACTTTTTGGTTTGCGTTAATGAGGACGAGTAATACCTATCATATTTGTTCATGCAAGCATGTGTTAACATAATTGTATTTTGATGCATTTTTATTTGGTAGTAAAATAAAAAAAATAAAGATACTAGCAATATACTAAGGAAACAAACTTTTGGAATCTGAAAGGCTAAATACTGTGAAATAAGTATGTTTAGTGTATCTCCTTCCCCCCCCCCCCCCCCAAAATGGAAGCAAAGAAATTACTTGTTCTTTCCATAAATTATTTTGGCTTGATTGCCAACATCTTTTTTTCTTCGGTTTTCTTTCACGAATCAAGACGCAGTTTTAGGACAGAAAGATTAACATTTTACTAGTTACTGTGCAGTTTTTAATGAACTGTTGCCATTTCTATAAACACTTCAAACCACTCTATCAAATATGCTCAGTACAAATGCTCTTCTTCAACTTACCTTGGTTATTTTTACTTTGACGGCTGAGAGATGCCATAAATATTATGCAAGCCTTAATGGAATATTCATGAATTTGACAAAGTGTTGTTGATCAATCATACATCGACTTTGTAAATACAGTGAGAAATCGGGGCAGACAGATAAACCCATTATTACTCTGAAGAGATTTCTCCACTGCTCTGCTGCAACTTGATTATCAGACACGTGGAATCTCTAAACTGGAGAGCCTCTTCAGTCTTGCAGGTCAGAACACAAGCATGTTTTCTTGGTGGAGACAACTTTATTGTGAGTACAAGTGAGAATATGCACTGGAAACCTCTTAGCTGTTCTACCTGCCTGTGGGCACACTTTTACCAGTGGCATCCTGTGGTAAATAAGAGATACCTTTATTCCTTCATGAAAAGAAGCAGGCTGTTTATTGCTTGCTGCAAGATACCACATGATAAGAGTGTGCCCATGGCAGTTCCCCACATGTTAGCTGAGGTGCTGACAGCTCATGCTTTCACTTAGCCCAGATAATTTGTTCATCTAGCTGCATGAATTTCTAAGGCTATTCTAAATGGGTCATTTTGCACACAAAAATGCCTGTAGAAAAGTTTAAGAATGTAACTGTGACTATTTAACAGATATCTATGTAAACCATTTTAAAGGGATTTAACCTCATTTATGCTGTTGAAACGTATGAAGACTACTGCATTTGGTTGTTCTAGCAAAGGTATGAGTGGACAGTGCCTTTCCCACAAGGCACTAAAGTGCCCTGTGAGCTGTTCATGGTCAGGGTTTGTAGATTCAAGAACAGGAGGTCTAAGCTCGTGTGCAAACACAGTCTCATTACTTTCCGGTTCCAGTTGCTAGTAAGAGATGCATGGGATAGAAGGGAAGGAGCAGTGTTCACAACTTTCAAATGGTAATATTGTGCGTGGGTTTGTGAATCTTCCTTAGGTTTGCTCCGGCATACTTTGCCTTGGTATCTGCAAAGTCTTTATTTTGAAATCTTGGAGACCCTTGTTTGAAACGAATGGCTGCAAAATACTCTGCAGAAAGACAGCTTCTCTTCTGAGTGAGGAAATATTACAGAAAAGGTGGGGTGTTTTTCGGAGTTAAAACCAGGAAGCTGTAGAAGCAGTTATGGGTAGGGCAAAGTACTTTTCGTGTCCAAGATGCCAGTGTATGTACTGGCATTACAGCTTGCCTTGGACTGTGACTCTTGATACTAAAACACAAGTTACTGATGCCATTCTACAAAGCAAGAACTGTTTTATGTTTAAAACGATATTGAAAATCAATATTTATCAAGCTGCATAAATACTATGGTAACTGAGAAACCAAAATATTTCTCCCTTTCTAGATAAGAAAACTTAACTATCTTGGGCTATACCTATGGCAGCTAAGTAACTGTAGTAAATGCTTGACATTTTTTTTTTTAAAAAAAAAATAATTTGTGGTCTCCATTACTTTTTTAATTGACTTATCAAATCAATAGCTCTGTTTTTTTCTGAACCAAGTTCAGGTTTTCAATCTCTGTATTCCGAGCCATTTTTTTCCCTCCTGCTCACATCCCTTTCTCCATCTCCACCAGCTCTGCCAGTGGTTGCAGACACGATCCTTCATTCCCTTTGTCTTTCCCTTGCTCCTGCCAACTCTGCTGTTTTACCAGACTGTTTTTGCTTGAGAGAACCTCTCAAGATTGGGGTTGCAACTAGATGATCTTTAAGGTCCCTTCCAGCCTTAGCCCTTCTATGATAAGATAACGTTCCCCGAGCTTGTGCCCTGCCTTGCACAAATCTCCCCAAGCCCCATCTGTGCAGTTAGCATTCCTTCCCCACACAGCACACGCTGCTCCGTGTTCCCTCCTCTTATCCTTCTGGCTTGTCCCTCTCCGATTCATGGCCTACTAGCTATTAGTTCAGTACACTTCAGTACACTTCGCCCTTGGTGTACCAGAATGGCTGCATAAACAAACAATAAATTCCTTGAATTTGGTTATTGTGGAATGTGCCTTGTTGTATGTCAGTCATGTTTGAAACAGCAGTTTTCTAGACCTG
The DNA here is from genome assembly GCF_964211835.1 of Anser anser. Lineage (NCBI taxonomy): Eukaryota > Metazoa > Chordata > Aves > Anseriformes > Anatidae > Anser > Anser anser. Next base: position 50,457,930 of record NC_139722.1, on the reverse strand, counting down.
TAATTTGCAGTTGTTTACAGTTTAACAAAAATACATGCTGGATTGAAATGGTTTGTGCTTGTTCCTACCTGGTTTGTTAGACAATTATGTTGAATTGGTGGAAAATCTGTTTAAGCACATGGCCTTTAATTTACCCAGAATATTTTCATGTTGAGAATGTTTCAAGTTGTTTTAAGATGTTGATAATTCTGAATCTGTGTTGATTTAAACCCTGGGCCCTACCTGTTCAGTCAGATCTACCCACCATAGGGGTAGCACTTAATGAATAAGTGAGCAGAAAGGGAGTGCAGTATTCTTCTAAATTTCACATGCATTAAAAAGTCATAATTAACATAAATGCAAGCCATTTACTAATCTTCATTTCTCATTTGAGTGTGGGAATACCTAAAACTAGCAGATACTGAATAATCTCAGGCTTCACAAAAGACCTAGAAATCCTGTAACTTATGAATCTATCTTCAAACCTATCTTCTGTTACCTCTAACTTTTTTAGTCTATTTTCATGTAGAAGAAAAAGTCATAAGAGGATCATTGTATCACGTTGGTCTTTCATTAACTTTGTAATATTGAGGTCTAGTACTGGGTAAAGGAATGGCAGTGAGTGAAAGATGTTTTGCTGTGTCTCCTGTTAGGTTTCACCACCTCTTAAAATCTCATTACTGAATTTCACTCTAAATAAACCAACGTGTACCCAGCCATTACTGAGCAGCTCCAGCACAAGAGCAGGGGGCTTGTGGGGTATGCTGGCTCCCTGGAGGCCCCAGCTTTAAGGGGTGCAGGATGGAGCTTGAGAGGATTTGGGGGTTCTGCACTCCCATGAACTCTGGTGTTGTGAAACAATTACTTGTCTGAATGATGGTGGAAGCAAAATTCAGCTGTTGTTACCACAGTTGTAGCATACCTCAAGCAGACAAAATTTACCAGTTACTTTTAAAACCCCATAGCTGCTTGTTCCAATGGGGAGACAGCTTCCAAGGGAAATTAGGAGAAGCAGCGTTCTCCAACTTGGTGATACTAGACTAGATTTGAAGTATGACTGTTGCTAAAGAATATGGCCATTGGTGCTCTTCTCCTTAAAAATAAGAGCCTGAATGGGCCTAAGGATCCCCCAAAAGTCAGGAAACTGAAGAGTAAAGGAATAGTTTCAGTGTAAACTGACAGGGAGATGTAGAGAGATTTAGTCTGGGGTCCGGGATGAGCAGAGTGATGGTGATAAGCTAGGGAAAGAGTTCCAGTTAGGATGTTTTTTCAAGGAGATGTTTTGCTTAATTTAATTTGTAATTAAATCTGTTTGCTTTGCAGTCCATAGTTTGCCTTTTTCCTCTGCAAGCCAAGTGAGGTCGTGCTGCTTCAACCAACAGTCCTCTATGCAACTTGCAACTGGAAAGTCCTCTGTAACATGGTGACTGGATTGTTAGTCTGAGCCCTTGCACCCCAGCGGACTGTTAAATCCTAACTGGTATTGCTGTAGGTGTCAGGACTTGTATTAGGGTGACAGTATTTCTTCTGAAGCCTGGGCACTGATCTGCTGGATGGTCCGTAGTGTGAAAGTAACTTACCCCTGCAGATACTGGAAGGCAAGCACTTGCTTCAAGAAGATACTCAGGGAAAGATTACAGGAAGATTGGGGTTACATTACAAATTGCTGATCTAAATTATTTCTACGTGAAGGAGAAGTTGATTGTACAGTAAAATAGAAATTTACATTCATCACCTATGTAAGGATTAGATTTTCTAGTCTTTATACTCAGCATGAAAAAAGGGGAGGGGAGATGGGTCCTCGTCTTTTTTTCCTTGAGATTATGAGCCTAGGAAGACAGCATATATGAAAAGCGGTTAAATAATCTAGTGTAATACTGCAGAACAGTGTATGTAATAAACTGACAAGAATTAATTTAACAATATGAAATATAATTAGACATAAACATGATTTGTTCAAAACTTATTTTTTTCAAAATCTTGCTGAAACCTTCTACCCTAAAGTAAAATAATTTTCTTGTTCTATCCCTCAAGCTGTATTCCTATGTCCACATGCAGACAAAAAAGGACACTTATAACCCACTCAAGATGGAAGCGACCTCTCTAAATAACTGTGCTACCTTCTTATTCTTCTTCTCCCTTGAAATTTCCATTAAAGGACTTTTAGTATTTCAACCTAATTCAGTCAATCTAAGCTATCCGAGCAGAATCATATTTGTAATGAAAATGGGTTACATTTATATCTGTTTATTTACTGCACTCAGAAAAGCTTTGTTAATTCTTTGACTCTACCAGGGTCCTAGGGGAATGGAGGTATTGGAGTTTTACTGCCGAAGATACTTTGTGAAATGCAATTAACAAAATGTTTTACGACCGTGTCAGTAGTCTCATTGTCAGCTGCTTGTACATTGATTGGCTAGCAGCTTCATCTGTCTGCCTTAATAACCCTACTAAAATGGGAGGAGTAGTCAGAATGTCGTATAAAACAAATACCAGAAATTGACAATAGGGGAGTTTAGTGCTGTAGCTGGAAGAATTATCAGACATAGCAATTATGGCGTGTAATTTTTAGGATATTGTAACAGAAACAAAGTTATGCAAACAAAGAGTTCCAGCAGCAGGGAGACAGGTATAAATCACCCTATGTCATTTGCTTCTCATTTCAAGCTTAGTGCAATTGTAAGCTTTCCAACGTTAGTATTCTGTCAGACCTGGGTCTTAGGTTTTGCTTTTAAAAGGGTAAAGAAGTTGGTTGTAGTGTTCCACGTGTGCAAATGCTTTCTCAGTTTGTTTGCCTTCAGGTAGCTATTCCATGGTGAAGGATGCCGAGCCAGGGCTTCATGGCGGAGATGCATTGGCTTGGCTCACTGTGGTGTCTGGGCCATTCAGGGCATCTCCTGAAGCCCCAACAGAAGAACTGTGCTTTCATGGAGGGAAATTTGTTCTCTCCATTTCCTCTTTGTCATCTATGAAAACACAGAACATTTTTCCTAACCGCTTTTGAGGTGAGTCTTTCTTCTGTTCCCGTGCACGACGGGCCTGCACCTCTGCGCTGCTCAGAAATAACGTAGCAGAGGTGCAGGGATCCTGTCCCCCGGTGGGCTCGCTGCCCCCAGAGCCCAGACGAGATCTGAAGACAGGGCCCGCAGTGACTGCGGAGCAGCTGCACGGGAATTTTGCTGCAGCGTGTGCTGTAACGTGTTGAAAATCCCAGGAACAATGAGAATTCAGCGTATTATTTAAATGTTTGCTTTATGACGTTTAATTTTTCATTGATGATTTATGATGGTATTTTTCTTTGTTTCCATCTGTCTTCCCCCTTCTTTGTCCTCCTCAAGGTTACACGTAACGTTTTCTGTTTGAGCATGCTGTTGCGAACCAGCACCAGCAGAATGCTCTGGATAATGTTGCATAGCAACATAAACTTTAATTTGTGTCAAATGTTTTGGCATTCTCCTGATGTGCATTTTTTTCATTTTTTTTTCCCTTTTTTCTCTTGATCTGCATTGTCATGGATTGGGTTGAAACCACAAGTGAATTGTGCAGATTATTACAGTAGAAGCAATGCCCGGTGTCCAGAGTTGTCTGGAGTTTTCAGTTCTGTCCTGCAGTAATTTAATGCACCATTAGCCATAAGAAACCTGCAAGAAATGGCGTATGAAAGGAAGATGGTTTCCTTTCTGAGCTATTATGTAGCCCAACATTATATTCTCCTCTTGTGATTACAGTTATTTCATATAACCCTTGTGTTGGCAACCCGCATTCCAGTGACACAGCTGCAACTTCATTATGCATTGGTTAGCCAGGGAATAGAGTTTGGCTAATAGACTTTTCCTGCGTCAACAATGACCAAACACCTCGAGTTTATAAATTAAATGGTCTTTCTAGCAATTGCCTATGAAGCCATTGTTTCAAATGGATTTTGAAGCAGAAAATTCTCATAAGGAGCAGGAATATCCTGGCCATTTCTGGAGGGTGCCTGGGTAGCGCCGACGGGAGTGAATTTAAAGAATTACGATCAGTTGAGGTATATGCTTAAACAGCTCTCACGAGAACACCCAACCTATGAAAAATGAGGTAAAACAGAAACGAATACTTTACTTGACCACTGATTTCATTGTCATAAGGATGGATATTAGAGTAACTGAAGGCATAGCAACCTGCACAGAATGGACTCGTATGAGTCTGTTATACGTGATTTGGGTAAAAAGAAGGACAAGTCCTTCCTTCCCATGGTAGAATACATTTATGCTGAGTGTGTTCCTCAGGCTGGACTTCTAGGCTGACTCTGTCACCTCAGACACGTGTTTGCAGTGCTGGGCACGTAGCGGTGTCGCTGCTGAGCCGAGGTGCAGTAGGAGCAAAACAGGATAACCGAGGCAGCTCTGCGTGAAGCAGCTTCGTGCCACTGAGCTCAGACAGCAGCGTGCGGCGTTCTGGTGTGGGCTGAGCTGCCCCGTGGGACGTGACAGAGAATCTGAAGAGGTATGCAGAGGAAGGAGGGGGGGACAGCCACAAATTGCAACAAGACACGTTTTGATTAGGTGATGGGCACATTTTTTTCATCATGAGGGCGGTCGTGGATTGCCCAGAAGGGCTGAGGAATCTCCAGCCATGGAGGACTGCAGCTCCCTTGGTTATGACTCTCTGCAACCTGATGCAGCTTCAGAGTCGGCTGTAACTTTGAAGCTGGCCCTGCTTTGGGCAGGCTTGAGACCAGCTGACCTCCAAAGGTCCCATCCCTCGAAGTATTGTATGATTTTTAACCCATTCTTCAGGTAAGTATTCAGAGTACTAGGCTTGTCTAAATTGGTCCATGCTGAAGCCCACGTAGGCATCTTTGCTGTTGCTGTAGGCTAGATAATATCAAGTTTATCGCAGGGCCTCTTTAATATTTTTTTTAGTTACTATTATTAATATGTGCAGATCTGTGGTTGCACTGTGGGCATAGTTTTGGTGTTCCTGCTTTCCTTTGCTTTTGCATTCTTTGCATAGAGGAGTTTCGTAGCAATACATAAACATGAAAATATTTCTTTGATAGATAGCTTTGATATGAAAACACTATGTTTCCCCTCTCAACACGTAACGGATACGGGCAAGGAATGTGTTTAACCAAAATCTTTATCTAAGACATTCCAAAGAAATGTTTCAGATATCTTCTCCACAGTTTGTTCCTAGCAGTAATTCATTTCACTGTTAGTCCCAGAGCCCAAGATAAATTCTGCGCTTCTTGTTGCTATTGGAATTTCTGGTATCCGAAGCTAATGACTATTTTGACCATATCAGTTCAGCAGCTATGAAATAAATAAGTCCCTAACATTCTCTGACACCATGGTTTATCATGGGGCATCTAGTTTCCATGGCTCAGAATGATGCAAAAGGCTTTTTTTGCTCTCGAATAGTGGCACACGTTTCTATGTTTCTATGTTTCTGTATACATTTCATATTGAAATTATTTTTATAAGAAGCAAGTGTGGAGATAAAAATAGTCTTAGCACATATTTATTACTATATTAATAAAAACATTTCTATGCATTACTGCCGTGAGTGCATTTGAAAATGTTTTTGTTGTCACCGGTATTCCTCTGGTGATTATCAAGTATGCCATTGATGCATTTTAAAGGCAAAAATCTGGCAACACTTAGGCGTAAAGTTTTACATGCCCGCATTTGTTTGTATTTTCATTGTTATTACATAGTGGCTCTTGGACTGTTTCTTTTCTTTTTTTTTTTTAGTTTAGTTTTAAAAGCTTTCCGTGGTATTTTTTGGTTCCTGTGTTGTCATATATTTACTTAATTTGTTTGCCTCTGTTTTCTTTTTCTCCTCTTTAGATTTAAATAAGGTTTGATTTCATTTAATGATTGCTACTTCAAAACATTTTCGCAGTCCTTTTTACTGCCTTTTTAGTCCATGTGCTGTAGTGATTGATTTTATATTTGGCCTTGCTCAATTTGATAATATCTCTAGAAACATTGGTTGGAATGAAATGATAAATATCTTGTTGGGATTTTTAATGATAGTACTTTGTCAGGTAGAGCATTTCAGTAATATAGAGAAATAGTGGGAAAAAAACTATGGGTTACACATTTAGACAGATAATATAATAGTTTTTCGTGAAGTTAAGTCTAACTCAGCTGAAAAAATGAGTTGAGAGTGATGCTGTGTAATCAGAGCAGTGAGTCCGATAGGAGTTCACACAATGTACGGGTCCTAAAGAGAAACAGATGTGAAGATACGGTCCTCTTTGTGGTTCATTTCTGTCTACTGCTTCAGTGTCAGAAAAAATGTTGACCAAATGGTTTTCTAAAAAAGGAGAGGGAAGTGATGATAACACATTTTCTTTATGTATTTCAGTATGTAGAAGAAAATGAAACGGAAGTGATAATGGTTTGGAGTTTTGCAGTACATGGTAAAATCTTTAAAGAACAATTTTTTTTTTTCAAATCCTACGTTAATGAGATCAATTGCTATCAAAAGCAGTAGTAGGAGTATGCAATATTTATCTGAAGACAGTGCCTGGGCTTGAATAGCATTGGGTGAAAACAGAAACGTGCCTACGTTTCCTTGCAGATGAGAAGAGCAAAAGCCTTTTTTTGCAAACTTAGGTGAAAACTCTGCAGCTCCCTCTGCATTTTGAACTTTATGGCTCAGTGATCTGAGCAGTGCCCATGTGTCTTCTTCTTTGGGAACGTTTCTACATTTCTTTTTTATTTTTCATTTTTTGCTTGTGAATTGAAAGCGCATCTATGTATGACACTGTGCTGTCTGCAATTTTTTAAATGATTAAGACTTGGAAAGACCTCATCACAAGCCAGTTTCTTTAATTGTGGAGAGAACTTTTATTTAGAAGACTTGCAATATCTCTTACAATGGAAGCCTCCTAATTTCAGCTCATTCTTTGTCCAGTGATACATTCCAAAAGGGAAACACATTTGTTTGGGTATAAACAATAAAGAATGGTGTATGGAAAGTGGCGTGTCCCTGCGGAGGTTTTCTCATAGGAATGTAATTCTGCACCAAATCTCTTAAGAATTGTGTCACCGCTGTACTTAAGGAGATAACAACAATAACCATTAAAACTGAAGCATGGCCATCTATTGTTCAGCTGTTGTTCCTGTTTTGACCCATTACTCTCTTTCAAGACTAGATGGCTTCTTTTCCTTCACCTTTCTTCTAGTCCCCTGTCTAAATGTTTAAATGGGAAGCCCATTGATTCACATAATATGGATGTCAATGAGGATTCATATCTCATTCATGATATGTGTATTATTTATAAAAAACATGCCTGTTAGCCCAACACAGTCAGTTCTCTCCCACCAAGATCTGCTAATTGCTTTATTCCCACTGTCCCCCTGATGCAGAGAAGTAAATACCAGTATCTATGCTCAGTACTTCTAAAGGACCCATTAAATCATAGTCATCTACATCCACATCTTTTTGCAGATATTTCAGATTTTTGCTCCGGTTGCTGTTGACCTTGCTCCTTTTTTCTCATGTTTTGTAGACAGTCAAACCTCAACCGCATTTCTCAGCAGGGATTAGCCTGTTCATTTTTATAGCCGATCTTACACGTGAGACCCCAAACCCGTACTGTTTCGGAGGTTTCTATAGCAACTGAAGATGTGGAAATGCAGTAGTATCACTTTGCTTCGCAGCTGGTGTTTTTGTGTTCGCAGCAAGAGGGGTTTTAGGAAAATAGGGGATGCTTTAATTGGTATGTAACTGGTTCTGAAGGCGAGTCGTTGTTGGATTACCTCACCTTTTACAGAGGAGTTAGTTAAGAATTTTAAGTAGGGTGTCTCAAACTTTTTAAAATGAAATTCTGTCCTTGGTAACGAGGTGTGATTTACTGTTGAGTGTCAATTTGGATCTCATAGCTGCTTGGGCCTTTTTCCACCTAAAGTGGAGTTTTCATCATCACATGGATAACAGTAAGGTTTGTTTCTGTAACTCGAATCGTGCTTATGACCTTCACATACTCAGAACGTACCTGAGGTATGGAGCTATTTAATTTCTCTGATTTTTGCAGTTGTACACTAACTATATTAGAGTAGACTATAATTCTGTAATAGGCTGTTAAGTGACTACCTCTGAGTAAAATGTTTTGACACTTAACACCTCCTGCATACCCAGAGATGAGACCACCACACTCTTCCTTCTCCAAAAAGCAGAAGTTGTTCGCACTCCCTTCAGCCGTCCTCTCTCCTACCTCATGACGGCAATGAGGTTCTCTGATACCAAATGAAAACCCATGAAATAATGCAGTCTTCTCTCCGTTCCTGAGCACCTGAAGGTCTGCCACCCTGCCTTGGTGCTGCCAGCGAAGCCAAGGCCCGGGGGAAGCATCGCTGCTCTCTGCAGGAACCGGTTGGGTTCCTCGTGGTGTAGCTTGCGTGTCGTGAAGACACTGGGGAGGTGTGTGTGGGGTTTACTTCTTGGTGTTTGAGCCATCGTTATATAAAAACGACCACAAAACACGTAGCCTATGCTTTAAGCTCCTTTGAAGCGGTTTATTTTGACTAAATAAAAATCCGTGGGCACAGGAACTGGCTATCTCGTGTCTCATCTCAGGAAGGTGTGTCCTAACTATCGGGGTAGTGTTCCTCTTCATGTGGCTCGGTGTACCTGCAGTTAAAATGCTTTTCTAACCAGAACAGCCCTGATTACCAGGAAGAACTTCCAAAGTTGTAATCTATTAGTGGCCGATTAAAAAAGAAAAAAGGTTGATGTGCTCAAGTGGGAAATAAGAAGCAGGTTTGGATGTGTGCTCCTCCTGGCTTAAGGCCTCTCAGCTGCCATGACAGGAGCTGTTATGAGACAGTGGCCTGCAGACCAGTGGGACCCTGCCGGCATCAGGATGCTGCCTGCATCCTCAAGTTTTTACTTCCATGGATTCTAACCTAGCGTATCCCTTGTATGAATAGGGCCAACGAGTTGCTTAAGGGTTGGGGTATCTTTCTGAGGCTGAGAGAGCTGGGACTGTTCAGCCTCGAGAAGAAGAGGTTCGTGTGAGATCTTCTCAATGGGTATAAATAGCTGATAAGGGCGAGGAGGGAAAACTGAGCCAGACTCTTCTCAGTGCTATCCAGTGACAGGGGAAGAGGTGAACGGTGTAAATTACAATACAGGAAATTCCACTAAGCATGCTAAAAAGCCATTTATTTATTTATTTCACTGTAAGGGTGGCCGAAGACTGGCGCAGGCTGCACACAGAGGCTGTGGGGTCTCCCTGCGGGGAGCTGTTCAGGACCCAGCTGGACACGGCCCCGAGCAACCTGCTGCAGCAGGCCTCGCTTTTAGTTGCTGGGCTCGGACTCGGTGGTCTCCAAAGGTCCTTTCCAACCTCAGCCATTCCGTGATTATTGCATTTTTTGTCAGCGGGTAAAATAGAGCTTATTTCTGTGAAGAAATTGCTGCTTGAAGAACCTTGTAATATTTCAGATAAAATACGAGTCTTACGAGATGTTGTGAGAATCCTGTTTTATCTGCTTAAATTTAAAATTTTATCTTAGCACAACTCCTGGTGTTACACAGTTTATTTCTCACAACAAAATTCTTCAATAGAAAAAAATAATTAGAAATTAGTGTAATAACCACTTTTTAAAATCAGCTCCTTTTATTTGAAAATAAAATTGTTTCGCATTTTTTAGTTCCTAAAATCCAACCCTGAATGTAGAAGTCTCTAGAAGTCGTTTTAATTTCTAATCAAGTCTCAATCAAGGTTGCTGGGTAGGAGTTTAGGGAAGAATTCTGATGAGGAAACTGAAATTTTGCTGCCTTGGTTGGGACAATTAGAGCTGTGTGATTCTTAACAGAGATAAAATGTCTTACAAATTTGTATACTTCCATTGCTGCAGAATGGGGTGGTTCTGCTCGCCATAAGATTGAATCTAGCATAATACTGAGTTTGACCAGTTGCCTTGAAGTGTTTTATTTCATTATCTCTAAATATTGCTGAGAACAAGAATCATCTTTCTCTTTCCTAGGTTTGCTGGTGACAGATGACTCAAGATAAGTTAGCAGAAGCCCTTCCTTACTTTTAAAAATTGTCGTTATTATTGATTTACCAATATTAACCGATTTCTAAGTGATCAGTGATTTATCAGTGTTAATCAACTAAAGGAAAGGAGTGTCTAATGAGTAAACTTTTAGTAGTTAATTTGAAGAGTGTTAACTTACAGGTAATTAAAATACCTGTTGCATTCTCCAAGAAGGGAGTGCATTTTCCCTCAGGAAATTATCCTGAGATTTAAAAAGCAAACAAACAAAACAAAAGAGCAGGTAGTGCTCATTTTTAAAGTGAGGAGGAGGACTGAGGCAATGGCATCTGGAGCAGGACTAGAAGGAGAGGGGAAAGAGAAACCATGGTTGGAGCCAAGGAAAAAGCAATGTCTGGCACCGGGCAGGGGTGGGAAGGAGGAACAACTTCACGGGACCAGATAGTAAGGAGGAAGAATAACTGAAGTAGAATAGCTGAAATAGTGCTATCTTTGCTTTTTTGGGGGGAGGGAGGGAAGGAGCGTTGTTGTTGTTGTTGTTTAAAAAAAAAAAATTATAAATATATTAACTTGCTGCATGCAATTTTGAGCCAAACTAGCAATCCTAGTTTGACTGTTTTATTTCAGGTAAATGATGACAAACATTAGGAATCGAGAAGTGAAGTGAGATTCTGATGTCTCTTTCTGATCCTTGAACAAATCCTGTTTGAGCAGACCTCTTTGGGCACTAGAGACTGTAGATTGTGAATCAAAATATAATTAATGTTTGTATGAAAACCTTCCAAAAGTTCTGCTTTGAAAGTTTATGTATCTCTTCATTCAAACCACTTAATGTTTTCAATCTTGTTCACTTTTTTACAGCTGTTAGCACAATAGGGCAAAGGCTTCCAAGGAATGTCTGTTGATGTCTGAGGGAATCTAGATCCTAAATGCAGAACAAATGCTGTGATGTCTTGTGCAGATTTTATATGGTGTTCACAAACAGCTTGTTGGGAACAACCGTAGATTGCACAAAATGCCTATAAAGATTTTGTTCTACCTGTATATATTTCTGTCTACAGTCCAAAAAAGTTCCTGGATGTAGCTGCGTTATATTCCTGTTCTAAGTAAATTCTCATTTGAGAATCTCTCAAATTCTCTCTCTAAATTCACATGAAATCAACTTTGTGGAAAAAAATGGTTTTTGCCAATGGAATTTTCTAGCATTCATACATTTCTAGCATACTAAGATTAGGCGTAATTTTCAATAAGCTATACTGGCAAAAGAATTCTTCCTGGATTATGGATGTATAGGATAAACATTACATGGTAAAAAAATTTCCTGTAGAAGAAAATGCCACAAATGAACATGACCATTCTAGTAAAAGTGGGAGTGCAAATTTAAATAAAGATTGCAATTCTTATTGTGAAATGTTGAAGTACTTCACAGTTTTTCTAATTGTGAAATTGGTAGCTAGGAATAAAAACCAAATGTCAGCAAAACTTGTGTGGTAATTTTATACATCTAAAAGTACTTAGAGAAATGTTTATTTTTCACTTACGCAAATGCTTATTTCTGTAAAATAAATATACGTGTTGTTGTTATTCCTAAAGGTAATCATCAAAAGTTGGTCAACTAAACATTCTGCTTTTGGTTTTTCAGAAACCAGCAAACATTCTGGTAATGGGTGAAGGTCCTGAAAGAGGAAGAGTCAAAATAGGTAAACATTCTGAGAAAGTTTCATTGCACAGCTAGGATTAGTTACTATAGCATTGCTATTTATATATTGTGTTTGTTCTGAACTATTTTTATGTAAATATCATGCATATGTTTGCAGAGGTCCAGAGATTTGTTGTGCAAAAGGTTATTGGGTATCAAGGTAGGAAACCACAGTAAGTGTGATGGATTTTATCCAAAATCTAATTACCTGTGCAGAACGTAAGCCGTAGTCATATGGATATAAACTTTTTTTTTAATAAAGCATGTGGTAATCATCAAGAAAGTAGTAATATACTGGAACCTCTTTTTATATTCATTTACTTCTGTCATATTTCAAAATGTTCAGTTAACCATTTTGTATTCATATACTTGTATTAGTATAGGTAACTGTAAGAAAAACATACATGGCATTTCATAACTTTGGAAGCAGAAAGATAGAGGTGAAGTTTGGGTAAAAGATAAGTTTCAGATTTGGATAAAATGTGTGGTTTTGAATACATACATACATTCTGTATTTTCCCTTCTAGCATTTCTTAAAGTTACTTACAAGGATGTTTCTAGAGAGAATTTTAGGTTTAGGTAAAATCCCTGCTTTCATTTCATATCTCTCTGTAGCCGTGTACACTAGCTAATTTCATTAATTCCTGTTTATTCTGATTCTCTGAAAGAGAAAATATTTTTTCCTGATCCTGAAGGCAGTCTATCCAGATCAAAGATGAGGCAAAACAATGTATGCTGTAGTTATTTTGTTTTTTGCACTTCAGATAAAGCTGTAGCAGTCACAAGGCATGTCATTTCAGAATAGCTTTGTATGTGAAAATGGAAGAGAAAGGGCATGCTGGGTTTAGAGAGCAGTTCCTATTGAATTTAGTTAAACAGGTTTCTATTTCAGTTCTATTTAAATAAATGGGCATCTGTAGTATGAATAGTTTAACAGTACCGTGATGGAAGCACTTAAAAGTCAAATGTTTTCCTTCATAGTCTTATAAAGGAAGTAAATGGAATTCAGCCTGAGATAAATTTGGCCCAGTATTGTTATGAGTAACCTGTTGGTTACTTAGAAACTTTAATTTGTATGTTCTAATGTTTTTGAGCTTTTTTTTTCTAATAGTCTTTTTGCAGTATTGTTAAATTCTGACTTGCTATTTATATTAAAATTTGAAATGTTCCTTTTTTTTTTTTGCATTTTCCAGCTGACATGGGTTTTGCCAGATTGTTCAACTCACCTTTGAAGCCATTGGCAGACTTGGATCCAGTTGTGGTGACATTCTGGTACAGAGCTCCAGAGCTGCTACTTGGAGCCAGACATTACACAAAGGCTATTGGTAAGTTTTGGTGTAAGAATGAGGCTTTAGTTTTTTTATTGGAAGGTAGCCTTGTAGTAGATATGGTGATAAGCTGACCAACTGTTTTTTTTCCTGAAGTAGCAGTAGATGGAGGGGATAGATCCAGTCTGTAGTGGATAGATCCAATCTACAAAAAATTAACCCAGGTTGAAACTCCTTGAAGAGTTGGTGCTTTTATTTTTTCAATGTGAGTTGAGATTAACGGTACATATTTTAAACGTATTCTGTTCTTTATTTTTTTATTAAAATATTATTTGGATTGGTCTATATGTTTTTCTGTTATGGTCTTAGAATCTTCTCAAATCTTGAAAAGGGAAAAAGCTATGGCTGTTAAAATGTTTTTCATCTAGAGTGCTACGTATCCAGGTGCTTCTGTGAAGTGTATGGCTTGATAAAGAGAAGTGCAGTCTCCTGCAATGTGTGCAGTCTGCAGATCACTCATTCCTGAGGTCTTCTGAAGCTCCATTTTCAGGAAATGCTGGTAGCTAGGCTCTTGTTTTCCTCCCTACTTCATAGGTTCCAGAAGCACAATCAGCCTTAGTGTCCAAATGTTCAGAGAATAAAAACACTGAGATGCACAGGAGGCATCCTGTCTGTGCAGGTGATTGTATCAGAAGAGAATTGCTAAGGAAGTTGAAAGGAAATAAATCATTCCTATTTGTACAGAGGTCGGCTTTCTTGGCAATTGCAGGTATCTTCCTGTTACAGCAATTTTCAGACATGCTATGTGGGCCTTTGTTCAGAAAGGTACAAAACACCATGTTCAAGTAGCATCTTAGTTGGGTAGACTAAATAAGGTTTCATAGTCTCCAATAACAGTTGTTTATCAAACTGTCCTCTTATCTATGAGTATACCGAAAAAGTTTTAAAAATGAATCACCTGACTTTTGATGTGGACTTGCACTTCACGTTTCTTTACTTCTCTTCTCTGCCACTTAGGCAGAGCATCCATCCAGTGCTGAGCTGCACAAAATGCTTGTTTGTTGATCTTGCCTTCAGAATGTGCAGGATCTGTAAAGAAGGGCAAAAAGACTTCACCATAACTGTAGTCAATGATCATAGCTAGAAAACCTTCTATCATCAGAGCTGCGTGTTCCCATTTTTGGAAATATACAGATTCAGTCTTGCGGGCAGGTGATCTGCATTTCTATCTTTGGACCAAATTTGTCAGCATGAAGAAGGGAAAAAGGGTTTATATGATAGGCTTCCTTTTCCTTTGTTGAAGTGGAAAAACTTAACTCTTGAGATGGCAATGTCTACATTAGCGAGTAGTGTGGCAAAGAGAAAGTGTGTCCATAAAGCAAAATGGTACTGAGTACCTAGCACCCATGTTATAGACCGTTTGGAGAAAAGGGAGTACTTTGGGATTTCTCTGGTGTGATTCCGTGGACTACTGCTCATCAGTGGCTGATGCACATCTTTTGGTTTAATTCATGCCAAAGGAATTAAGTTTGTGTACTCTGAGAGAAGTTTGGTTGGGACAATAAAATAAAAAAAAGCAGGGTCCACTCTGAATTCAGAGCATGCTGCTGAGGTATTTTTTTCCAGACAGGTCATGAAAACCTCTAAGGAAAAAGATTTCACAACTTTTCTGGATGACCTTATTTCAGTGCTAAATCACTCTCACAGTAAAGATTTTTTTCTTTACGTGTAGTCAACCTGTCCTGTTTTGATTTATGCCCATAATTTCTCATTCTCCTGTCATATACCACCATGAAGAATCTGGCTCCATCATCTCAGTCACCTCTTCATAGGAGTTGGGGGGCTGCTTATAGATCTCTCTTCCATCTGAACAAGTCTCTGTCCTTCAGCCTCTCCTCTCAGGGCAGGTGCTCCAGACCATGACCACCCTGATAGCTCTCCACTGAACTTGCTCTGGTTTATTGAAGTCTGTCTTATATTCAGGCCCCCACAGTGGCTCAAGTTTCATCCAACAAGTGTTAAATAAAGAGGAGTCATCACTTCCCTGAATCTACTGGCTGTGCTCCAGTACAGATCCTACTGATGTTATTAGTCTTCATCACTGGCTCATGTTTTGCCTGATGTCCACCAGACACCCCACATCCTTTTCTGCAGAGATGTTCCCCAGCTGGTCTGTCCCTGACCTGTACTATTGCAGAGGGTTAGTCCATCATGGGTGCTGGACTTTGTATTTGTCCTCGCTGAACTTCTTGAGTTTCCTGTGGCCTGTTCCTCCTGCCTGTGTGGCTCCCTCTGAACGTAAGCTCCACATTCTAGCATATTGACTGTTTCCCTGGTTTTCCCTTATCTAAAACTTGAGAAGGACGTGCTCCAGAAACTTGAGAAGGACGTGCTCCAGCTCATCATCATCACTGATGAAGATACTAAGTTGGGTATGTCCCATAGACCTCTTTGTTACTTCTCTTGTAATCAGCCTTCAGGCAGAGTATAACCAATTAACCACTGTCCTCAGACTCTGATGATCGAGACAATTTTTCCTGAAAATCTCAGACTGTAATCTGCTACTTTCCTTCATCACTCCACTGTTTTGTGGGTGTCACAGCTAAGGCTGCCGTTGATATTCACAACCCCAATCCAGTTCTTCCTTCTTTCTAAGTAGGACATTTGAGAGATGACATTTGCAGCATCTGTGTGAAAAAATTCACCTCAGTATTCTCCAGAAGTCCCTGTGACGACCGTGTTCATGTCCTGTTTATTCTCCCTGATGCTACTTATCTTGCTCAGCTCCTCCCGCAGCGTACCTCGGGCGGGTGAGGCCAGTGTCACCCTGCAGCCAGGGTCCTGGGTGTCACCACTGTCCCTCTGTAGTTCTGCCTTGGTTGAGGCCTCTGATTTCCCAGCGTATCTTCTCAGTGGGTGCTGGAAATGGAGCCTTGCAGTGTGTTCCCCTGCTCCTTCCTGGGTGTTGCACAATCCCTCGTTGTGTGGAGCAGATTTTTAGGGCCTACTTTGCATCTGCCACCATGCAGACTGGCCAGCTGGCCTCTAAAGTCTGTTTGCTGCATCTTGCGTCAGATGAAAAGAGTTACTAGGAGTGTTTAAAGAAAATATCATTGGAATTACTTTAAATGCTTATAAATTAATGAGATACTTTAACTGCCCTGCCCCCATAGATCTTGTGAAACACTGATGTGAGCTGGTTACTGGTTGATCTGTGTGCATGATAGTGACGAGTTACTTTACTTGGCAGTTACCCAGTTTTGATAGTTATTGTTTGCAGATTTGGTGAGTAACATTATCTCAGGATCTCTGTTTGAAGAATGAATTAGTACAATGCCATTTTGTTGTTGTTGTTTATTATTAGTATGTCATAAGTTACTTGGTTCTTTTCCTGAGGGATGTGCAGTCTATACCAAAACACAGACAGGAGTCCCTATGAAATTTTGGAGATTAATGCTACTTCAGAGAGATCATTTTTTCCTAGTAGTTTCTTATTTCTAAGGCTTGTATTTCTTGTACACCCGTGAATCTCCAAGAGGAGTGTGAATGGGTACTGAATGGGTAGTACACAGCATGCAGTGTGGTATTGAGGGCATTCAAAATTGCTTGGCTAGCAAAGTAAAAAATATGGAAATGGAAATGAGGAGAGCTGCAAGGTAAGGTTTGTAGGCTGAACAGAAGATGAGAAGAGTATATGACTGAAGAAGATAAGAAAAAAAGATGAATAGGGGCTATCTGTCTGCAGCTTTAAGTAAAGGGAAGAAGTTAGTAACAAAATGACAGCAGTGATGTTAACGTACTTAATGAGTCTAGACTTGTGTTTTGCTTCTAGCGTTATGTGTACTTATAAAAAGGCAGACTTAATGAGCTAATCACACTAGTGAGAGTTGCAGTTTAACATGAAGGTTTTTGGCAGAGGATGCAATTCTTAAAGCTCTCTTAAATCTCTGTGCAAGAAATACAATTTTAACGTCTCTTAAAATTTACATGATCCTCAGGAGCCCTGATGTATCACTTTTCTTAATTGTTCATAAATTATATAAGCCTCTAATTTAACTGCTGTTCAGTTTAACATACTCATTTAAAAGAAATTTGATTTGATACAGCAACTTACAAAAAGGTAAATGGCAGGATACTTGGTATGGTTTATTTTACATAGCTGTTTTTTTATTCCTTATGTATAGTACAAAAAATTGTATAATTATAAATATCAATAAAATCAGGCTAAAAGCGTGGTCATATCAACTTTGGTCTATTCTTTTCCAATTTTGTCACTGTGAGAAATGCTTTTGTTTGAATTTACAAGGAATGCATTGTCAAAGGTTCTCTACTGCAGAACATTGAACATTGTCCAGCACAGTTGCTACAAAATTCAGATGTTTGCTTAAGTTTTTACTGGCTTTTAGTTTCAATTTTTTTGGTGTATTTTCTATGTTCTGTATCTCATACTCTTCTTTATCTTAGCTTCACATATAATGTGCATACCAGCAAGTGTGCTTCTGAAATTATTGGTAGAGTATTCATAATATCCTGGACACTGCCAACTATAGTGTCCAATTTGTTTCTATTCTTGTCATAAAGCCTTTGTATATGCTTGCTTACATGTAAATAATTCTTGTACGTGATCAAAGTATGAAAAGAATTTGACTTTTGTCTTGTTTCCTGGACCTGATGTTAGTTACATTTTGTGGATTTAACTCTGGGGAAAAATTGGACTCAATACAATCTGTATAGAAATAATTAAGTATTACACAAAACAATATGTAAGCATATTTCATTGCTTAAGTGGTAGTTTTTTTTACTGACATTTTTCTCTTTATTTAGTATTCCCCTTCATCCTCATGAAATACTGTACTTTTCATTTATTTGCTTGTCGAACAAGAAGTTGTTCATAACAAGTATAACATCATATTTCGAGGAGACACAGGAGTCAGGAAAGTACGGTTGCTAAAAATGGAGAAATATCTTTTGCTTTCTGCATGTTAAAAGGATAGTAAAAAGTCTATGTTAGTTTCATGGGGAATAACATAAGTTTCCTGAACTGTGAACATTTATAATCTAAGCCCTACTTGTTAATAAAGTTTCCTATATAATCTGCTACCATAGTTACAAGCAACTAATTTACCAGAGGAATACGAACTGGAAGAAATGGTGTTGTAGAAGTCAAAGTTCACTTTCTATTCTATTACCACAATATAAATCTGTACTAAATTTATTGTAGCCTGTGCAAGCCTTGGTTTGAATTTCCAGCACCATAATTCAAAAGCAGAATCTGTTCCCATATGTCTATTATATGCTACTATAACAAAGAAGTACAACATGCAAAGAAAAGTAACTTGAACAAACTTCACGTGAAACCACATGACCGGAAAAATATAAAATGCTTTTGATCGTGGAAACATTAATAAAGTTATTGAACTCTCAAAAATTTGGCAGTACAACAGAAAATGCTTTTATATTGAAAATACTAAAGAAACAAGGTTGAAGCCACAAAGTTCAATACTCCTTTCATTGACGGGCAAAGACTTCTGCAATACAATTTTAAGGAAAAATAAAAGAAGTGATTGACACAAAATGAAGGAGAAAGTAAACTGGGTGTCAGGTTGAAAAGTGACATTAGCCAGATTTTTTACATTCTAGGCATATCAAAATAGGCAAGAAAGTGACTTTGTAAGTAAAATAAGAAGTAAGGACTTTTCTGTCATAGGCTTTTAAGAAAGCATGTAAGTCTACTGTGATTCATTCTGGGACATCTTATAGCATTATACCAAGCAAAGAGCGTAATTAAGGCTTGTTTTTAATCAAGTTGTAGCTTGTATAGTTAGCAGTGCTATCAGATAACATTATCTTACCTTTCCTTATCACTTGCCTTAATTAATGAATTAGTATATTTGATAAATGGTAGCAGATGGCTTATAGAATTTTAGATTGTTTGGATTTTGTTGGCATAAAAAGTTCTTTAGCATGATCCCTCAGCCACCCCCTTAGTAAGACTAAAAGTGTCCTGCCCCAGAGAAGGATGGGGTTGTTTGTTATGAAAAACCAATCTGAGAACCTGAGGTATCTCTTCAGCCTAGTTACCTTTCCTCACTTGTCTAGATTGTAAATCAGCAGGGATGTCAGCAATGGCCATGTGGCAACTGTGTTTTCCAGCCCAAACAAGATTTACATATAGAAAAAACGTAATTTAAAGCTTGGGCTGCACGCTGTCACCTTGTTCTGTTTCCAGACTGACATATGGATATGGGAGCTGGAAATGTGTGAAAGGTATAAGCTGCTATCAGAATGCCTTTGAAAGCAAACGTCACAGGAAAATATTAGTTGTATCAAAGGGAAGGAGTTTATATTGAACGCTGAGGTCCCTTAGAGCTTCAACAACTCAATTCAGTGCAGGAAAAGAAGAAAGGGAAATAACTGGGGTGTATTAGGTAGGACTTAGGATGGAAATATGTGCATATGTGTTCCATATTGCCCGTGCAGCGAGTCCCGCACGTTCTGAATGCATCAGATGTACTCGCCATGTGCGCAGATTGTTGGCATGCTGGCCCTGCCGTGGGGCCTCTGGAAATCTTGGACCAATGCCTCAGCTTCTTCTGGTCCCTCGTTCTGGGAGGGTGTGTGGGGAGGAGTTGAAATAAGACCTATCTGGAAAATCTTGGTAAACCAGAAACTACAAATGGGGCCAACCAGAAGGCTGAGTAGTCTGTAGGAAAAAAAAAATGAAAAAATGCAGGAGTGCGGTTCCCCACCTGTGGTCTGTGGACCATGGGAGTATGGGGAGTGCTTTTAAATGTCCCTGAGGTAATTTAGAAGGGCAAATCTATAGTCAGTTAACTTCTGTTTGCTGCATAGGGATCTGCATCCCTGTTTGTTAGAGACTTTCATTTTGGGGGGTAAGGGGTTGTTGGAAAACTAGAAAAGAAAAAGTATAGAGAAGTTTAGAAAATACTCATTTATGCACTCTGAAAAGAAAAACTCAGGATACACTAGGAAGGGAGCCTTGTTCATGCCCTGGGCAATGTTATACGACATGGGAAGTAATTGGATTCAGATGATATTTTGTGGTAAACTTATTTTGGCATGCGGTAAACTTTCTTCATTTTGATTATCACAGTTGTTCTCATTCTTTTTCTGAGAGGCAAAACATTTAAATACCAAAGATTAATTGTTGCTCTCTTATCTAGTTGTTGTAGGTACTACATGATTTACTGCTGTTTTTTTCCTCTTGCTTGACAGTGATCTCTAAAATAGTATACACTTCTTTAAAAAGAAAAATCATTTACTATCCTCCACAATCTTATCATAGCAGTCACCTAAAAATGTGAAGCTTTATAAAGGGTCATTTATTAGGTCATTTGAATAGAACGTTTTAAAGCTACATTAATAAGTATTTTATGAAACTTGAGATGTTGACAGCATCTCAAGGGATACCATCCACGGGATTGTTATAGAGTTTAACACATTTCAACTACTTTGAGATCCATCATACCAGTTCTTCTAACTGCAAGGTTGCTCTCAAATATATTATATATTCTCAAATATATTGATGTCTAGAAATAAGCTGGTAAAGCCTGTGGCAGTTGTCAACTCGGAAGAGTCTGGGATATGTGTTCAAGTGTCCATTAGCTTAAGAATTAGGAGAATGAGAACTGACAGTGCCGTGGGTCAGACCCGTCTCTGATGTAAATCCATGGGATGTACTCTAATGTGGGACATACAGAAGTTTTATCTTGTGGGACAATAAGCTGGGTCTCTGGAGACATAGATTTAAATATGAATTCAGTCCCAAGTGTTGTAGGTCTTTTACACCATGTCATTTAATCCATCCCATGTGCTGCTTCATTATCTATAAAATGAGGATGCTACTTAATGGTAGCGTCCTGAAGACAGAATCAGTTAATGATAATAGGGAGCTCCAGTAAAAGTGTTATCAATTTTTTGGTTGTTGTTAACTTTGTAGAACTTTTGTAAAAATTTGCCTGAGAACCTGGGATGTTATTTAGCATCTGTTAAGAAATACATTATGGACTTCTTAAAAAAAACAAGCAAACAAAGATACCCCACTGAATTGTCAATCATACCTTGAGTCTGCCAATTGTTCTGATTTAGATTGCTCTATAAATTAATCTAAAAATTTCCACCCATGGTCACCCCATACTTTTTTATACGTTTACGATTCTCTCTTCTTCTTCAAAATGTTTGAGGGGAAAAAACAGATGCTTTTGCCTTTTTATTCAATACTTTGGCAGATTTGCTATTGCATGGTGATTACTCTGACTTAACTGTATGTGGATTGTTTTAGAGTAGAAAAATAACATCAAAAATATTTAGAAGGCACAATATCTTCTGTAGCAATGACTTTGTGTTGAGAAACCACTTTCAGCAAGAGGTGCCTTCAAACATCCATCTATGCTTAGCACAGTGTACATGAAAAATTGTCTGTGATTTATGGGCCAAAAAACCCTCCTTGCCCATAACAGTCTGCCCATTTTTTTTTCTTCTAATTTCTTTTTCCCTCAGCCTGTCAGATTCATGTTCTGCCCAGCTGTTAACAATCATGGGGCCTCAGGAGCAAGCATGTCCTGTGTTTCCCTTCCCTTGTATCTCACCGAGTTTGTTGTTGATCAGGCAGATGAGCTGTGCAGCAGTACCACTGATTCTCTAACACCCCCCCCAAGCAGCCTGCTCCAGGAGCTCAGTTTAAAAAATGATTTAGGGTGGGTAAGACAGAAGTTCTCTTTGCAATATCTGCCACAGCCCAGACTAAATAATGGATCCTAATGTGGAAATGGAAAGTAAATGATGATATGAGAAAGCAAGAGTCAGCATTTGGAGGAAGCTGAGTTGCATTTTGCCCACCTTCTCTTCATACTCAGCTCTGTTCTGTATGTGTCAGGATAAACTGTGATTCCTTGGAATGTACTGCAAGTACATTGTTCCTTGTACCTATATATATGAACAGGTGAATGGTTTGGTGCAAAATTGAGCTTGCATCTTAGAGATGATTGGCGCTGCTTTTTTTTCTCCTTTCTTTACAAGGCAATGTACCAAAGGCTAATTTTATTTTCTTAAATTAAACACGAGGTTATCATTTAAAGATCCAAAAGGTGGTCTGTTACAAAACCTGGTTCTGTAAACATTTTGCCCTAGCTAACTAGTGCAGTAGTGAAGGCTTTTAGTGTGCTCTATTTACTACCAAATCTAAACAGTTCATTCACAAAAGTTGTTTTTCGAACTGGGTTGGAAACCAGGTACCTACCAATATAACAAGGTGTGGAGGAATATTTCAGTTAATTCATCAGTTTGACATTCAGGCACAATTATTTCAGCAATATAAACTGAAACTTTCAACACTGCGGTACTGATTCAGTAGAATGACTCGTTACCAGGACAGTTGGGATTGCTTCACAAGTAGACGTCTTGGCAGTAGCTGTGACTGACAGCAGAATTGCATTTCACAGCCGTTTATTTCGTTGCCTAGCCAATATAGACGCTTATAATTATGTAGGAGTTATTCCCAGTGCCTTATTAGAAATAGCTGTAAGGTTGGACTCCTTAGTAACAGAAGTGTTAAGAGATCATGAGGGGTTCTATTGAAAGGGAAAAAGGGGCCTCTCTGTGCATCTAAGAGACGAGATTTCTTCATGCGCATTCTCTGTTGACTGAAATAAGGTAGGCATCAAAAACTTCAGTAATTCCCAGAAAAGAACGTCTTGACTTGTGAATGGAAGAGGCCATGAAAATACTCTCCACACGTGTTCCTTGTAATAACTCAGACTACCAGATAGCAGGCCTTTTGCTCATCTTACGTTAGCACTAGAAGGTGCTGACATGCCGGACCTAGTAAAAATAGTTGTAATAGTTACTTACACAAACCAAATGAGAGGACATGACAGGCTATAAACTCATTGTCCCTCTTCATTTAGCATGGAGTTAACCTCCAAAGAGCTCCATTGTGAACAGAAAAGCTGTTTTGTTAAGATACTCTGATACAGAATTCTGCATTTAATTAGGCATGAGAATAAAAGTGTATTTCCCTTTCAAAGAACATGTACTGCTGTCTTTTCATTCACTACAGTTCAGAAGAGCACAGAAAATGGCAACAATTTTCTAATGTGCTCTGCTATTTGTGCAATATAGATTGTACAGTATTGGACACGTTAACTACAGTGATGGACTGAGATGGAAAACGATGGAGTGGGAACTGGAAATTAATGGTAAAGCACCGTAATTAGGAATCAGGAGTTCCTGGCCTTCCAGCCCTATGACCAGGTGATACTGTTGAGCATTTTTGCATGGATGAAGTGAATGTGCAAAACTGTGGGTGTTCCCTGAAAAGCTTTGTAAATACTGTTTTACCAAATAGTGGCAAATCTTGCCAGTTGTTAATTCTTTCCTCATTGTAGGAGGAAATTATAACAACTTCTGTATTAGATGTGCGTAGTACTTTGGAGCATAAAAGGCTCTTGTGACCTGTGCGATGGAAAGCTTTCCTACTTCCTTTACTTGCTGCACTTGTTTGATATTTAGTAGGGGGAAGTAGCCCTCCGGCTACAAAGCTGCCCTTTGTGTCACCCGTTACACTTCTTGTGCTTTTGATGAGTTGTCACTGAAAGAACATTTTTCTTCTGCTTTTGTTTCCCTGCAAAGCTCTGGCAGCCTGCCAACGTAATGCTTGGACCCTCCGAGATATAAGCGCTGCAGTTGCTGGAACAAAAGCAGCAGTGCGTGCTTTACTACATCTTGGAGGTACCGTAGCTGACATAAAA
The DNA here is from genome assembly GCF_964211835.1 of Anser anser. NCBI lineage: Eukaryota > Metazoa > Chordata > Aves > Anseriformes > Anatidae > Anser > Anser anser. The sequence goes on along the minus strand of NC_139722.1, from coordinate 50,434,217 downwards.
GTAATATCCCTCTGCCTTCTCTGACGCATCTGAAGGCTTAGGATTAGGGAGAAAACAAGGCTGTAACACACTGCCCTCCCCAGAGCTCAGCACTTGTCCCAGTGACCTAATTCCCTGCCCTGAGGTGGCATCACCGAAGGTTGGAGCTCACCCCATTTTCTGGAAGAACTGAGAAAAGAGGAGAAAAAAGATGGGCCAGCTTTCATGTGACCACCACTCTATTCTTTCTCTCAAGGATGTTACTGCTCTACTGCTGACCTTGATGTAGTTAAGCTGTAGTTTATACAGTAGTAGTCTTGGAAATACAACTGAAGAGTTTAAGAATTGCTGATGAAAATGTGATATGTAGGATCTGGGGACAAGCAATGAAAATCGTTATAAAAGTGGTATATTTAAAGAATGTTACTTTTTATTATTTTGCAAAGGCAAATATTGGAAACTTGGAAAATATTGGAAAACGAAAAAAAATGGTAAAAGTTCAGTTCTTTTGCTTTATGCTATGACTGCTGCTAAGCTTGCCTTTTGCCTGCCTTGAGGATGCCTGTCTACTTCAGTACATGGGTTGTACAGAGAAAATAGAAAGCTGCATATAAACTCATAAATCTGGAATTTCTAAATTTTTGGATGTGAATGTCTGTAAATTAAAAGTTAAGTTCTTTAATGTGGATTCTTTGCAGTTGTGTTTTTGCTTCACAAAAGGACTTACTAGTGCCCCTCATCTTACTGCCACTCCCCATACTAAGTCTACTATAGCTGTGTTGTCATGCTTACTGTACTAAGTTAAGTGTAGTCTTGCCAATTAATATGTCTAATGCACAGCAGAAGTCTGAAGTCGTATGATCCCAGGTTCTTCATTTAATGCAAATATGCTGAGGAATAGAAATTTAAGTGGGAGAATAATTCGACAACTTAAAATAATACAGTATAAACTTCTGTTTTTCAGTGAAGTTCTGTTGCAGTGCTGGTTGTTAAAGATCAGTAGAACATTGCCTAACTTGTGAACAAGTGATATCCAATTTCTGACCCTTTGCTCACCACCTGACACAGTTTTTCGCTTCCCTTGGAAAAATCTGTTACATTTAAATGCTTGACCCATTATCAATTCTTTGTAGGTGTCAGATTTAAAAGGCTAGTGACCTCTCTTTCCTCAGCCTTCTATTTTGCTGACTGAAGTTTAAATGAAATATACAAAAACTGAGACCTCTTCAAGAAAGAGAAGACCTTTTTGTGTGTGCGTATGTGATAGAAACAGGTATGTTGTGATAGCAAGAGGTAATCACCATATTGGAGAAAAAAAGAGAAATTCCCTTTTAAAAGTGTATTATTTCTTTTTTAAATCTAATGTCTAGGCATTTAAAATGAGCTTAAAAATGAATAAACTCTTACAGGGTCTCTGTGCTCGTAGGTATAGTGGTATAGGGGAAGTTTGACTCAAGCGGTATAGGGGAAGTGTGGCTGGAAAGTTGCCCAGCAGAAAAGGATAGCCTGTTGGTTGACAGCTGGCTGAACATGAGCCAGCAGTGTGCCCAGGTGGCCAAGAAGACCGGTGGCATCCTGGCTTGCATCAGAAATAGTGTGGCCAGCAGGACGTGGGAAGTGATTGTCCCTTTATACGTAGCACTGCTGAGACCGCACCTCGAATACTGTGTTCAGTTTTGGGCCCCCCACTACTAAAAGGATATTGAGTTGCTGGAACGCGTTCAAAGAACAACAAAAATGATGAAGAGACTAGAAAACAAGACTTATGAGGAGCGACTGAGGGAATTGGGATTGTTTGGTCTTGAGAAGAGGATGCTGAGGGGAGACTTCATCACTCTCTACCACTACCTGTGAGGAGGGTGTTGGTCTCTTTTCTCAGGTGACATGACGTGAAGACATGGCCTCAAGTTGCTCCAAGAGTGGGGTTAGATTGGATATCAGGAAAATTTTCCTCGTGTTGAGGGTGTTTAAGTTAAAGTTAAGCTCCTGGAAGGAGCTGCCCAGGGAGGCGGTGGGGTCACCATCCCTGGAGATGTTTGGCACGTGTATGTGGCTCTAAGGGACATGGTTTAGTGAGGGGCTTGGTAGGTCAGGTTGGTGGTTGGACTTCATGATCTTGAAGGTTGTTTCCAACCTAGGTGATTCTGTGATTAGACCAATTGATACTTATCTGAAAAAATTAGACACATTTGCCTGCACAGCCCCTTCGCAGGTTTCCAGTGTCTTGGATTATTTGTTGTCCTTGTCTTGATTTGAAGGTTTTGGTGAATCTTACATAAACGTGGTAGCTCCTACATGTGACCTGGGGTGCCTCGTTTGGGCTTTAGCCTTTCCTAACTAGATAATTGGTACCCTGGTTGTAGCATTAACCCTTGACAGACGCAGAGAAGCTGTATTCTGGCATCACTTTTCTGTTCTCTTCCTTTACCAGTGTTCGCACATATTTTAAAATCTAAACTTTGTATTCAAACCAGAAGAAAAAAATCCAGGTTGGTTGAACTACTGATGCTGTTAAATGAAACCTTGCCATTGTTGAGTTCCCTATTGGTTGCAGCTGAATTGATGATTTTTTTTCCATTTCCTAACTTATTTTCTTCAACAGTTTTGTTAAAGAATGAGTCCTGTCTTCAAATGAAACATTTTAGTTAATATGCATGGGAAAAGATGTTTTGTTTTGAGAATCAAGGCTATTGTTCAATGAATTGTCTTATTGTCTTAAATTGTCTTAATATTCTTAAAGAATGTTTGCAAAATACTGAAACAAATACAGCAGTGAGATTATTCTGCCATAGAAAGGAAAGAATACATGAGCATTTGTGTGTTTAGTCAACCCTATCATTACATGAGCTTTATTGGCATCCTTTTGTACTTGCTCCTTGGCTACAGCACTGAAGTAGAGTGGGTCATGTAGGATTTTCTCAGATTTAGTTGCTGACCTATAAAGCTATCACGGTCACAGGTTTTAAAACTGGGACATGGACAGACATACAAATATTCTGTATAACATATAACCAATCAAGTCTCTGGACCTTCAGAAGTTTGTTGCTTTCCACGAGAGCCTTGCTTACGGATATTTTCTGTACAGCCTACCTCCTGAATGCTTATTCCATTGAGCTGTTTCACCAAGGAGGAAACCTTTTACCACAGATCATTTCTGAAACGTAATGACAGCGGAGGGAACTGTAGAAAATGGAACCCACCTTACAGGAATGGTTGTATCACTCTGGTAAATTCATTAGGGTCCTTCTGAGACGTCAGACTGGAAAACATTTAGTATCCAATGCAACCTTTTAGGTCCTCTGTGGCGCAGTTTTCAGTGGTTCTGGGACAAAACAAGTTAAAGTGGATACAGTATGTAGTTCAGCTTTGGCTCAGGAGCAATGAAACAACTTAACCTCTTGATTATTAATTTAATGGGATTGAGAAAAGCAATTCTTAGAAAATTTTGCCTTTTTTTAAAAGAAATTTCATAACAAGTTCATTGTAATAAAGCATTTTAAGAAATTCCTGTTGTGTTTGATGTAGACGCGCACTAGAGTAATAATGCACTGTGGCTGAAAATTACAGAAGCCGAGCTTAAAACACATAATCACTAAAGGCCTACTTCTGAGGGGCAGTACTTCTTATGTGGAATACATTGATTCTGATATCATGTAATAATCATTAATCTTTGTTGGGGATCACAGACCAAAACCATTTAAAATGGCACCTGGTAGGGAAATTTCTAATTATTGCCACATATTTCTGTAGTCAGATCTGAAGTTTGTATTTGGTTGACTAACATGAACAATGTGGGAGATAAATACTAATTAGGGATGCTCGTATTGAAGCCAGAATTTAACAAGGTGTTCCTGCTAGAAGAATGCCACATGTGGTAAATGGTCACTGTAAATTATGAATGCTATTAATAAAAATAAAAAAAAGAGGGGAGACTAGACAAATTTGGCAGAAATTCATTAACAGTGAGAATGGTTTCAATATGCGCCAAGGATGTGTTCAAGATCAGGTTACAAAGAAGTTAGACTGACAAAGAGAAGAGCCTGACCTGCCTGAGCTACAAGGCTATAAGGCCTTTTCCAGCTGTTTAATCTTCACTTACGGAAATGAAAGCTTCAGGTTTTCTATACTAAGTACTTTGAAGCTGCAGAGTATCTAGCAAGAAACGTAAAGGGTTGAGCCTCAGTACTGTGACCTACTAGATGACTGGTTGAAGTGTTTTCATGCTTGACTTGTCTAGTAATGCCATCCCATAACAAATAAAACACCAACTTGGGAGCTGTCAGTGTTTGTTCAGATGCAACTTTCAGTTACCAGTTACTAAGATGTCTTTTTTTTTTTTTTTTTGAATTCTCAAAGGGTTTAAAATGTGCTCTCTGTATTAATCACAGAGTCAGGAGTGGGAATTCATTGCCACAGTGATAATTCTCTTGCACGGTTCATCTCATGAACGGGCAGAGTTTGCTGTGTCAGGTCAGGGACATTTCCTAGTTCAACTTTGCTGTCAACAGAATACTAGGTGTTGTTGTTGTTGTTGTTTTCTCAATTCTTCAAATGGAAAAGATCAGTCTGGACGCATAAGTTGCAAATAGAAGAACGAGCAGAGGCCCAGATTTTCCCTAATTATGTCAGTGAGCACTGCAGAAAGTCAGGGTAACCAACGGGGTTACAACCTCTTGGGCCTCTAGATAAGCCATCTCCAAAAGGGCTTGCTATCTAGTGTGAAAATAAGTCAACAGATGTTATTAAATTAACATGTTATTCTTCAAATAATAAATAATTTCCATACTGGAGTAGATAACTTATACCGACTGCCCAAGTAGGAGTTGTGATTAATATGCCATATTACCTGCTTCAGCAGATAAAATCTCAAGAGCTGGAGATCTTGTTTTCATGCAGATAAGGCTAATGAGAGAATCAAAGGAAGATAAAAGCCTTAGAAAGTGATGTAATGCATGGAGCAAGTTATATCCTGTTGAAACTGTAAAGTCTGAATATTTCATTACCACCCTTGACAGTAAAAGAAGTAGGTGGAAAGGCTTAGAAATTGGGACAGCCCTAAAAGCCCAAACTCCATACCTGTAATATAATGGAAAGGGAACAGACATGTTTTTGCGCAGAGTGTGTAATGACTCTTTCTTCATCCCTTATGATTTCATGAAGAGAGGTGTGCTTTCTTCAGAAGACCACATTTCTCTTAGGTGGCATAATCTAAACAGCACCATTGACAGGAGGTGGGATTTTGGGTCTCAGGTTAATTGCAAGCAAGTAACAAAACCAAGAGACTCTTCCTGATGCTGTCTTTGGTCTGAATCTAATAAACCAAACTCCGGTTAGGTAATTTTTTTATCTATTAGATTTTAAAAATAGGAATAAATTTCTTTCTGTATTTATCCTATAATTTAATAAAATCCAAAAGGTTTCCCAGTGTCATCTATTTCAACCTCAACTATTAAGCAAGGTTCCAGTCTTTTATTCAGCAGTGTTCATTACTCATCTATCTCAATGTCTTTTTCCAGAGCTATACCCCAGACACATTGCATTTGTCAATGTAGCAAATCCTTTTCTTCTTTCCTTTTTTTTTTTCTTTTTTCTGCTAGTAACCTTTTTCTCACTGACAAATACACACTTTTGTTTTAAGATGCATAGTAAAGCACTTGGGTCATGCAGAACACTAAGATGGTGGTGATAGTAATAACTGCAGTGATTATATAAAACCTAGAGATTTTTTCTCCTGTGAATGAAGCTATTGTTCTTGTCCACAATATATTTAATTTTGAAAAGCATATTAATGAGAAATTTATGAAAAAGCAGTTGATACCTTCATAAAAGCATAGTAAATTATGCTGTTCTGTGTATGTGCATGAGATACAGATGAAACGGTTCCAGTGTTGTTCCAGTGGGAGTTAGTTGTCAAGTATGATTTTTTCTTTTTAATTTATTAATCACTCTTCTACTCTTAATTAAAATTAGGCTCTTTTTTTCTCCATTTAAAGTAGCTCACACTATTTGTCTATGCATGTGAATCATTGGCTCTTTTCCTTATTAGCATGTATTTAGTTATCAATTATCGGTTTAGAATTGTTCTGAAAATGATACAATTTTTAGTTCATTGTATATTTATGGGGGATTAATGTTGTGGCTTGGATGGTCAGTTTAATGCCATTTAAGGTATGTCGTCAACAAATACTGCGTAGGTTTCTGCCTTAACTGTGAATACATTAGGTGCTAGACTGCCAGCATACAACTTGAAACAACATTTGGAGACTGTCTAATTTTGCTTGGGGAAAAAAAAACACCCGTCTCCCCAGATTTTATCCTTTTTAATTTATTATACTAATGTATTTTTAAAATACTATATGAAATCATACAGTGAGGCATTTTATCTTACTGTGATTATACATATTTTTGAGAAACTGTACAGAAGTGAATATCAGAGTGATGATGTGCAGTAAATTTACGTGAATGATCTTCCTTCTTCCTTAGATATTTGGGCAATTGGCTGCATATTTGCTGAACTATTGACATCGGAACCTATATTTCACTGTCGTCAGGAGGACATCAAAACAAGTAATCCCTTTCATCACGATCAGCTAGATCGCATTTTCAGCGTAATGGGGTTCCCTGCAGGTAATTTATTTTCATTAAAGGTTCAGGCATAATGCTACTAGGTTGATTTTTTTCCTAAAGGAAATGACTAGTTGTTTGCATAGGTGTGAAGAAACTGTCAGTTTGATAGATTTGGAAATGCTGACAGTTATGGAACAATAGCACTGGCCAACAAACTTAAACATCCTCTGTAGTTACTTCTTCTTGTGTGTTACTTAACATTCTCTTCCAGAACTGTAAATGCTTCTCCTCTTTTTTTCCCCCCACCAAAGATAAAGATTGGGAAGACATAAGAAAGATGCCAGAATATCCAACTCTTCAGAAAGATTTTAGGAGAACAACGTAAGTGATGATAAAACAACATTTCAGTGAATGTAGGAGATAGGCAGAAATTGGCCCCTATTATCTTGAAAATTTTTCAGGGGGGTGGGATTTTGGAGTGTTTGGGTTCCAAAGCTGTGACAGATGTTCTGTTATGAATCAGGTGTTTTGCTTGAATGGTGTTCTCTCCCTCAGGAACTTGTTAAAAGCATCAGCTGAGTTGCCTCCTTATTTCTCTAGAAGGGATCATTTCAAGTGCAATTTGATTTACGGCAGGCACAGACAGACAAAGTTGATTTAACCAGTTGCATTAGATGTTCAAGGTAACTTCATTCATTTTGTGTGAGAAGGAAGAGGGAAGCACCTCTTGGTCCTTTTGTCCAGCGTAGATCTGGAGACAGTAACGTAGTGGCAGAAGTTTCTGTACGAAGGTCATGCGTTCAGTAGGTTGTGATGTAAAGCCTATCCGGGATCTGAGAATTTCCTTCTTTTAGTGTTGCCAGGGGCTTTGGCTAAATTAGTCAGTAGTGGGTGGTGATAGATCAGAGGGTGTAAGGAGCAACATAGACTTCTGCTGTAATGCAAGGGACAGGGATTTGGGAGTTTTGGGTTCTGTTTCCAGCTCTGCCATGGATTCATTATGCTGGCTTTAGACAAGATGTGAAGCTATCTGTGCACAAGGCTTCTTTCTTTTGAAAATGGCTGTACTTAACCTCTGGATTTGCAGATTCAAGGCCAGGCACAGGTCATATATAGTTGGGGCGTTTTCGAGCTTGGAAACTATAAGGACTGTGGTTTGCTGCAGGTTGAGGAGACAGAAAGGTTAACTTCTCTGCCAAATCTCAACTGGAAACAATAGCTTAACTGTTAGAAACTGCTGTACATGTTCTGTGGTGGAGTTGCTTTGGAAAACAAGTGTGAACTTCAAGTTGAGTTTCACTGTCATATGCCAATGTCAACAGCTTATCCATACGCTATAAAAAGTTGCATGTTCTATGGAAATAATCTGCACACAGTTGATACTAATGCTATTAGTGAAAAGCATACATAGTGTCAACTGCTTGATAAGTATCTGACGTATTTTCTGATAGTAGTTCTTTTTACAGTTCACGTATTAAAGGCTGGTGGTTTTGTGGTCACTTGGTATACTCCCATATTCTTAATGCTATATTATTTCAGAAATGTCTTTGTTTAACAATATTTTTCAGATATGCCAATAGTAGCCTCATAAAATACATGGAGAAACACAAAGTCAAGCCTGACAGCAAAGTTTTTCTTTTGGTAGGTACTAATTGAAAATCACTGTGATCACAGGAGTGAAATGCATTTCTAATGTTAATGTCTGTGTCTGTTCTATTACCTCATTCTACTGAACACTGATAAAAAACAAAGCTATTTATCACCAACTGGCTAGTTTTAAGATACGTTTTCTTCATTCACATTCATGCTGAGGGTGTGTTTAAACTGCTTGTACTCCAGATCTGAAGCTTTCATGTACTTATGATCTGCAAGGCATTTGTATACCCCGCCTCAGCAAACCCTCGGTCCCACATGGTTTCAGAGAGCTAAAGAGCTCCCAAGAGTTCAAGACTTCTGTGAAATACAGGGAAGAGGAAAGGAAAATAAAAATGCATGTTCGGGAACATCTTAAAGAATTTTATTTTTTTTTTGTGAAGGGAGGCATTCACATAAGAAGTGTGAGACTTCAAGAAAAAATAATTAGAATTTCTTAAACTCAGCTTTCTGGGCTAGAATTAGAATGATCTGGAGGAGAAGTCTAACTGAAGAGACTACAGTTATAACAGACGTCATTAATAAGCCCCTGAATTTCCCTGCTTTCCTACTAAAGGTGAAAGCCACCAGAAAGCCTGCTTTTGTGGAAGGGCAAAGAAGGAAATGGGCTGCTGACAGATTTTATGGCTAATTCATCAAGGCTGTGAATGCCAAGTTGAATCATCTGGGGTGGGTAGGCTGCTTTTCCAGGGGCATATATTAACTAAATCTCTAAAGAATAAAAACTTACCAAAGGGTGTCAAAAATATATTACAAAAGCAAATAAGCTTTTCATGATGGAGAAGTAGAGAGGCAGGGTTATTACAGGGTGATTAAACAGGTAGGTGTCTACCTATGTGTTCTGCTGTATAATTGTGAGCATGAGAACTGAGATTTCCTAAGGTCTCAGTGTTCTTTCTGAACATCACAAAGAAGACTTAGTTCACTTAGCAAGGTAGGTTTTCTGTAGTCAAATTTTTTTCACTATTAATAATCAGGGATGAATAGGGATAGAGGTATAGTTTAGTCATTGACCACAGAGGTGGAGGCTGGTCTCAAATAAGTGAGCCTCCCAGGGCTCTGCATGAGTGCTCAGGAGCACGGACAACTTTCTTGATAACTCATTTCTGCACTGAGGAGGTCCACGTACCTAAATTGCCTTAACCATTCTATAGCAAAGGGCCTCAGTAGCTGCCTTATCTTGTGAAAGATTCTCAAACCAGCGGAGTTTGGAGATAAGGTGTGCATTAGTCCTCCAAATAGAGAGATTAGAAATGCACCTGCTTCTGAAGCAGACTCCCTGAAACTCCTTGTTCACATCAAAGACAGTAATGTTATTTCTTGAGGTAACCTGCACCTTGCAAGATGACCTATAAGACATCTGCTTCATTGGGCAAGACTTTGCACTAGTATTTACAGAATGTGTGGCACGTACAGAACTGGTGAATATGGTACCAAGTAGACCAGTTCAGGGTAGCAAATGACCCTTGACAAAGAGGCAGATACTGTGCCACTCTGCTGACTGACATTGAATGTTCATGTCCACGTGAAAGGGAGAATGTTTTCTGTCCAGGGAGATGCATGTGTTCTTGCTGCTCTGGAAAAGTTACCAGCATTGTATTTATAGCTATCATGTCAGGCCAGCCAGAGTCTGACAATCAGTGAGCTTGAGAGCTGCTGAGAGGTACGAGACACTGATGAAGTCGAGTCTCACGGGCTCTCTATATCGTATTAGCAGTTGCTTACCTGAAAACAAATTGCATCCAGACTTTTTTTAAAATTCATTTTCTTAGAAGCAACAGAAGCTACAGAAAACCAGACGAAGAAAGCTGTTTCGGAGTGGTATCATTGATAGGCAGGGTGTCTCCCTTAGAGTGATGTCGTGTGTAGCATCACCTGGAATGGACAAACTCGTTATATCCTCTGGGTTAGAGGGGAATGATTAAGATTGTGAGCAGACCTCTAAAAGGTTCTGGATATCTTTAGATTCTCTGCTGTGGTACAATAACACTGTCCTTAAATGAAAAAGAATACAAAACATATTTGGAGGCAGCCTTTGATGAGGGTGAAATATGTCATTTTCTTTTGCTGGATTTCCTGAGTATTTTTGTTGGAGGCATCAAAGATAGTTTGAACTACAATGCCATTTACAGAAGGAATTTTATTTTCACTGTTAACTTGTATTAAGAGAGACTTATGTGAGAGCATGACACCGTGCAATATAATCTGAGCACCCAAATTTCCCACAGTGAGTTTATCAGAATGTGATAAATGACTAGAAAGGGCATGTTATCCCTATAATTCCTGTTTAATACTACTAATATATTATAATCCTCTTTTATAGCCTGCTGCATTCAGCAGCATTCTAGCTAATAAATTTGTTATTGCCTAGTAAGGAAAAAAGGTTACTAGGAAGGGTATGTTCCTCCTCTTTCGCATCTCAAAACCAATTAGAGTAGGACTGGGACCTGTGCGCTCTGACTCTGAAATTTTGCTGGTTAGAGAGGTGAAGATTTATTGTTTATGGCTGAAAGTGATAAGGAGAGTCTGGTCATATTCAGTCTCTTCTGACACGCTTTTCCTGTTGTGTCAGTGCTGTAGAACAGTATAAAAGTTATGTGTGTGTCACAGCACAGTTATTTAGAAATTATGCTTTATGAACCTGTAATAGCTGAATTTAATGTTACTTTAGGACAGTGGTTTGGCCTTAGCAATTAATACCGCCTGCTACACTTAGCCGTTTCTTACGTAAGAGCCATTCACAGCCACAGCATTTTGTGGCTCTTGGGAATATGCATTCTAGTTCTTGGGTACTTAACAAGAAATGTTAATTTAGGCTTGTCTGGAAAAGCCGCAGATAATTTAACGTTTGTATAAGTTGTATGTTTGAAAAGTGATAGTTTGATAAGCTTTTTGCTATTTGTAATGTTGTTTACAGCTTCAGAAACTTCTTACTATGGACCCTACAAAGAGAATTACCTCAGAGCAGGCTTTGCAGGACCCTTACTTCCAAGAGGATCCTCTGCCTACATCAGAGTATGTATTCCCTCTTCTGTGCTTTTCAGGAAGGTCTACTTTCTGCTAAATGCCAGTCCCTGTCATGAGATGACAGCTGAAGAATTCACAGGTGCCCACCTGTGTCCACAAGATGCAGAAGCTCAGGCATGCTCAGTAGAAACAGTGTAGAGCTGCAGTGTGTTTATCTACTGGTGCCAGAACTGAGCGGTCATGGGCAACAACGCTCTGTCGCACTGGTGTTGTAATTCTGAATGTGCTATCAAAGCCAGTGGCAGTATTATGACAGTACTTAGAGAATTCATCTGTGCCCTGTTCTGTTCTACCTCACAGAGCCCTGCTCTCTGTTACTTCGTTTCATTGCCTCTCTCCCTAGGACTAGGACTGTTCTCCGATCTACAGCCTGTTCCCATGCCCTTTTGTGTCGGGTCATAACAGTGTGAGGAGAGAAAAGGGATCAATGACTACCACAAGTCCCACAGGTTCCTTGTTCAAGGGGCTTGAGAGTACAGATTTTGTGTATCTGTATATTTTACTGTCATGACACGTTCAAATGATAGATGCAGTTGCTACTGGCAGACTTTCCCCTTCTAGTTTCTCTTCCCAGTTTTCAGAAGGATTATGATCTGTAGGAGCTGGATGCACAGAGACTTCCACCTTTGCTTTCACTGCTTCCTCAGCGAGCAGGGAACAAACACTGAAAGGAGGGAACAGTCGCTGGAGCGCAAATGAAGTTGAGCTGAAACTAGTTTTTTCTTCCTTCATTTTTTTTTCCTCTGATTAGATAAGTCAAAACACTACTTAGCACCTGGATTAGGCACTGTTGGATCACTTCAAAAAAATATGCCACGTTGATTGTATCATATTCTAAATGCCTTCGGCAATTCTGAATGCTGGCACAGAAGTATAAGAAATTGATACTGGTCAGCATCTACCAGTAATTTTCTACGTAGCATTTACATTATGCAGTTGTACATAGGCCTATAGCTCCGCAGGGATTACAGGATAACATTATGATAAAGTATCTGCCATAAACATAAAGGAATGTTCCAAATCCTATTAGCCAGGCGAATTTAAAAGCTGTCTTTTCCCTCTACACAAGACCTGAGAAGCTAATTGAACATAACTCAGTAGTTGTGATTGGCAAATATATTTAAGATTGTTGTAAGTCGAGTAGGGGCTTACAAGGCAATAACTCTCATTGGATCAGGCTCTTTATTCAGTGAGCCGTGCATGCTCCAACCAGGTGTTGTGGAACATCTGGCTGCTGTGACGCTGTATTTTGCCATCGGAATCAACAAGTGGTTGCTGTGGCATTTGGGCATGTTCAACCATGCCATGATTTCTAAATGATGGTCTCGTGCCAACAGCAAAGAGATAAGACATTATGATCAGCATCTAGCTGCTGGTATCTGCTGCTTGGGTGTTCAGTGCCACTCGCTTGTGGAAACAGGAATCATGAAATAAATTAAATTGTGTTATATCTGTATTTTTAATATAGCATTAAGTAAACGTACGTCATATGTATTTTGTCATATGTATTTATTGTGTGTTTACTGTGTTCCAGTGTATTTGCTGGCTGTCAGATTCCGTATCCTAAACGAGAATTCCTTAATGAAGATGAACCTGAAGAGAAAGGGGATAAGGTATAATAAACTTTTTTTTTTTTTAAGTGTGCAGTAAGGAAGAGTTATGGCGTTACCAAATGAAAACTAATAAATGTGAACAGTTAAGCAAAAGTGTGTTTTCCAGGCAAGTCTGTCTTAAAACCACTTTCCAGTGAGATTAAAAGTATCAGATGACTTCGGGGTGTCTTGGGTGGTATCACCAGCCGTTTGCCCTGACCTGCAGGGAATGAACTGGCTGAGTTCTGTCAGCAGTTGCCTGCTTTCAGCTGCCATCATTCCAGGAGGACCTTGCCTACCTCCTCCTGCACAATGAAAATACACTGTGATCACGGGAAAAGAATGGCATTTCCATTGTATGAATGGCATGCATCCAGCCATTTGAAAGGAGATGGTTGTCAGGGTCTCAAATAAATAGTGGCAGCCTGCTTCTGGCACTACATCAGAACATTTCATCCATCTGCACGCCGTTTCCTGATCGTGTTTTAAGGGCCCTCAGACAAAAGAGTTTTAAGGAGCATGAACTGTTCTGTAGTGACAATCCACTCTGAATACCCTCTTTCCCATAGTCCCTTAGACACGAGCAAGAGCTTGTTTGTGTGCGTAGTAAGTTTTGGTGTGTTTGCAACTTATCTGAGTTCAGCCATGCTACGTGACAGCAGTGGTTGTCCCATTATAGTGTGAAGGCTGAACAATACTGCTATAGTGTGTGATGAACCAGCTTGGTATTTTTTCTTAAGAGTGTACAATGAGGCACCAATTGTAACGTATAGCTAGCAAAATGTGAAGAAAACAACCATAAACTGTAATTATCTGAGGGCTGCTAGAGGACTGTTACTGTTTTGAGAAACTTTTTGACTACATGCTTCTCTTTTCAGATTTTCTTTGTAGCATGAGAAACTAGCTGAGTTTAAAAGTGTGCCTATTGTGATGCATTTCAGACAGCAGATTTTGTTTTCAGAACAGAAATTGCGGATTCTTCTGTACTGAGAACAAGTGGTAATGTCCTGGATTTTTTTGTCCAGATAGTTATTCAAAAAGAGGAAACTGAAAGACCTAAGCAAAAATACAGTCAAAGTCGTGATACTGATTTGACTGTGATTTAGTTACTGGTGTAGCTCTAACTCGCACAACTTTAAAAATAAGAACAAGCCTTATGAATTAAAATTACTCTGGCTTTTGTTTAGGCAGTGTATTTAAAAGTAAATATCTGTCTTTTCCATGGGAGTATTGGGAAGAAAAAACAATGGAATGTTTATATTTAAAACAGCCATTATATAAACAATCTTTGAGATCGCTGGGGACAGTCACGTATTTATGCACACTCCAAATAAAATTTTTTCAGACCGTGTAGGTAATTTAAGTTAAGCATTACTCATTGAATCTGTTCTCACAGTGTAGAAAACGCGAAGGTAAAGAATATCCTGAAAACTGGATCTGTTCCATGCTTTGTTTCTTTCTGATGATGTTGCAAGTGGAAGGACTTATTTATTTATGATAGAGTTAGTTTCTGATCTTTTTTTAAAACAAAAGCCCTTGTATAGCCTTAGGAAATATGGAGGAATTCTGTTTGTTTATTTGGAACTCACATCTTAATTGAATAATCTTTAACATAAGCATCCTTTCTTCAACGTGGCTAATTGTTAGTCAGCAAAGCTAAGCTGAGTGTTTGTAAAACAAAATTAAAGGATTCTTCCCTCATTAAAATTCTGTCAGGATCGGAATTTAATTTTGGTGACATGTCCAAGAGATGGCACATGGTCATATGTTGCTAACTTTAGACCTTGTATAGTGTTTATTTAAGAACCAACGTGAAATAAACCGACCTGTGGGTATTTTTGCAGTTGTGAGCTGTGTCCGTGTGTTGAAGTGGTGCAGTTAGGCAACAGCCAGAATGCAATAGAGCAGATCTCAGTCTCTACCAAGGCAGTAGAAGTGGTAGCTGCACAGAAGAGCAAGCTAGTCAGGTAAACTTTGTGCTCATGTCCAAAGTGCCAAACATTAGACCCATGACGAACCGTGGTGCTTAATTGTGAGAGTTCCTGCTGTATTTTTTTTACAGTTAACAAAACTGCAGTTTTTCAGCTCTCACAGTAGCAACCATCTCACTCGCATCCCACCATCCCTATGAAAACACAAATCTCAGAATGTAGCACAAACACTGCCTTAGTTATTGGTGCTTGTTTGTATAAGTGAAGCCCAAACCATGATTTAAAAGATAAATTGCTTCTTAACAAAGTTTATGACAAGCTAGCGTGATGTAAACTTTTAAGAGTTTAAATCCCCCTGGAAGCAGAATCCAACTGGGATGGGATTTGAGGACTACTCATGGTAGGATATATTCCTGTTCTTGCTAAACGTGGAATGGAAATACAAGACATCTCTAAGTTCTTGGAGATGCAAGGCTTCTTTGTAATCTTCAATAAATATATCATGGCAAATTTGATTTGAATGTACCTTGGGAAACTGTGGTGGTGAATGTCGCAGTTACAGATGTTTGTCATTTGTCTGAGGTAACAAAATGCCTTCTCGTGATGGAGAGCATCAATTTTGTGCTAGTGGCAATTGATTGTCGTGATTTCCGAGAAAGTGATAATGTGAGGTTTTGATGAAAGGCTGCCATACCAAAGCTTTGAAAATTTCGTAAGCAGATATTCTGTGGAAAAGACTGTCCTGAAATGTTCCATATTACCAGGCAGTATAGTGTATGTCTGTCTGTCTGGGGGGTGTTACTTAACTGTAAGGCTTTTTAATTCAAGCCATGAAAACTGTAGGGTTTTTCACGATGAGCAAGGTACGTATCTCACATTTGCAGCAAAATTGCTTTTCTTTGCTCTTCTCTTACTTGCTCTGTGGAGGAGCCCTCCCTGGTGCTTGCAAGCAGGCAAATGGGTGGGTTTCCTTCTAAGTGTCTGATCGTGGAGGGCAGAGATGCACTCTGCTGGTTTTCTAATGCTCTTTTCTGTCCATAGCCCTCGGAAGCCCTCTGAGTACGGTGTCATTTGCTCCTATGATTCCTTTCTTAACTTTTTTCTCCCTTCTGTGACACCTTTCTCTTGTCTCTCTTCCTGTTAGGCCACTGTATCATCTTAACTCGCTGGCTTCTCTTCCTTTGCTGTTTTTCACTTGTTCTTAGCAGATTCTTCTTTCATCTGTGGCCTCCTCTTTTGTTGTCAGCTGGTTCTCTCGGGTCGATTTTCACTTTCTGCAACTTCAATAAGATTTTATGACCCCCTACCTAGGCACCACGCTGGACTGCATTCCCAGTGTACCGCTTTTTCCAAGGTGCTTTTAAAAACACTGGAGAGCAAAAGGGGTATGACACTACGCTGGTTCTGCCACAAAATTTCCTCGCAACCTGGAAGAAATTATGTAATTTCTCCAGTCTCGGTTTGCTTACCTTTCTGGCAATACCGCTGCCAGCCTCCTTCGGATTATTTGCATTATTGCATTATTGTGTCATCTGTGAAAATTGGAAAAGTGGTTTTGATTCTGGGTGAATGGGGCTGTTGAAGCACTTACAATAATTTACTGTGGTTCACCACATCTGCCACTGAGCACTAGTGAAATTTTGGGGTTTTTTGATTCAGCTCATTAGGTGATTACTGCTTTATAAATAGCTCCTTCCACCCTCCTCTCTGTTATTCAGGGCTGAGTGCTTGGCTAGCTGCAGAAATCACCAGACTCTCATTCCAGTTTTAGTCAAGCTTGCTTTGTTCACGGAACAAAACCACAACAAAAAATAAAGGTGAACCACAAGCGGAATACCCCCATCTGAGGCGTGAAAGCCTTGCTGTGCTTTGCCGGTGAGCAGCTGGGCCTGCCCCATCGGCACGGCGCCGCCCGGCTTGGTGACCCCACCACGGTCATGGAGGAAATAACGGCGTGGTGTCTCTTCTTCCCCCCTAGAATCAGCAGCAGCAGAACCAACATCAGCAGCAAACAGCACCTCAGCAGCAGCCGCAGGCCGCGCCGCAGCCGCCGCAGCAGCAGCAGCAAAACAGCACCCAAACCAACGGGACGGCCGGGGGCGCGGGCGCGGGCGCCGGGGGCGCGGGCGCAGGACTCCAGCACAGCCAGGACTCCAGCCTCAACCAGGTGCCTCCAAACAAGAAACCACGCATAGGGCCTTCAGGCGCTAACTCAGGCGGGCCTGTCATGCCTTCAGATTATCAGGTACCTCTCGAGTTTTTGCCGCTTCCGATAACGTAGACCCAAAATGTCATTTTCTCCCTTCCCCGCTGCAAGAATGAATTGTGTTTTAATGATTTTTTTTTCTTGTAACCTGAGCAGGCATGCTCTGATACATTAGATAAAAATGCAGGCTTAAAGCCTATTAGGGCAGTAAAAAGGTTTTGTGCTATGGTGAGTAATTTTCAATAGAATATGAGTTATATTTGCTGCACCTTGTAAAGGGTTGAGGACTAGTCCACTCCAGGAAAGCACTTAAATGTGTGCTTAAGTTTCTTCGAAAGTAGTCATACTGAAACCAGTGGAACTATTTCATGAGTGTAAATGCTGCATTAGATCAAGCTCAGAATACTTGGCTCTTGGCAAAATTAAATCCTGTGTGAAAGCAAAATTAGAGCCAGGCTTTTCCATTTGATTTCTGCTTCATTCTACCTCATATCATCAAACATATGGAATAATTCTGTAGTTTATTCTAATATTTTGTTAAATCTAATTCTAAAGTTAAAGAGAAAATGCATGTTAGCACAGGAATGATGTTTTGGTTCATCAGTATGATTCATGCTGAAGCAGGGCATAAACATGCATTATTTCTAATGTGACCATTGAATGGATTTCATGTTTTCCAGTGCAGTAACATTCTTTAGTAAAAGCAGTATCACTGAGGTTTTTTTCGACTTGCATACTTGTCTATGCTTACTAAAATATTTTCCACTGAAAAAGTGACTTGCACTAAATGTACAAAGTGTTGATTTAACCATGCTCTTCAATACTTGTGAATATATGCTCACTAGAACAGTAATAAGTTGAAAGTAGAATAATAGAAAGGTAGCTAGTAAAAGTATATTTTGACAGATGTTAGGGATTCTCTCTGCTTCAAGAGGACACAACCTTGGAGAATGCTGTTCAGGCTAGTTTAAACTTAAATAAGCAGATGAATTTTAAAAAAAAAAACAGCTCTGGAATTGCTTTGACTTACCCATCCAGACCTCCTCCACACACAATTGTTTTCTCAGTGCCAGACATTTTTCTCTCATTTCTGTTTTACTCTTAATTACAAGTGATCATGAAGGCATTGAGGGCAACTTAAGGGTAAAGACAACAAGGTTGGGTTTTTAGTTGTTTTATTTTTTGTTTTGAAAACTTCCAGACAGCCTTGAGGTCTGGACAGATCACTACAGCTGTCTGACTACACAGTATTTATGGCTGGCCTGTTTTGGTCTGTATTTTGAGGACTGGTGTGCTGCGTTTGATGATGTCCATTATAGAATCCTTACAGAGCTCTCTGAAATGTCGGCAGGCTTCTCACAAGTTTTTAGCTGTCTAAATTCCATTTTTTGAGATAGATAGACTCTTTTTTACCCCCTATGGTCCTTCCTTCTAAGCTTTAACAGCACAGGCATCAAAATAACGATCTGTATGTTCCCTTTACGTCACTTGCTAAATTGTATGGTCTGATTATCATTTTTTACACTTGTATTTGGCTATCTGCCCTTAAATTCTAGCTGACTGTCTTCGGTTCAAAAAAGGAATGTCGGCAATTCGTACAAGTCTGACTTTGTTTAAAAAAAAAAGGCGAATTCTCTTCTGCAGAACAAAAATAAGCACGGGCAAATTAATATGTTCTTGTAGTCTTACCGCATTAATTTTACTCCATTTTATCATACTCAGAAGTAGGAAGAAGAATCCTTTTGCTTTGATTTTCATTTAGACAGTGATCTAAAATCTAACTTGAATTTTTTTTGTAGTTCACCATCAACAATAGATGTTCCTTTTAAAAATGACAATAGGAATTTTTGTTGTATTTTACTGAGCATTCCTTATGAGACCTCAGGTTTTTTGCTTATCACAGTAAGCTGCTGCTTTTCATCCAGAACTAGTTCCTATAAAGTCATAGTATTTATCACAATTCTTTTTCTTTCCTGTTAAAAGTTGTAAAAACTTTCAGAATTTTGAGGCAAATTTCATGTTTCAGCCATTTTGTAAGCACTGTAAACAATCTAATCACGCAGTTCAAGCAAATCTGGTTAAGAGCATGTGTGCCACTGGGAGACATCTCTCCCAAAGCCAGCGTGGAGAGCTGTTATTTCCCAGACTGACCCTTGCAAACAAGTGAAGTTACTCAGTACAATCTATCGGTTATATTGATACCATATTGAGAAGCAGTGGTCTGCAAGATTGGACAGTCAGCAATGTTGTGTTTCACCTTGAAAGCAACCTTCATATTCCTGTATTTAGGCAGAACACAAAAAGTAATGCAATTATTTTTAGGTTTTAGTCCGTTCTCCAGTTTATGTGAAATTAAGGAGTATAAAACTACACACAGGAAAAGAAAGGGCAGAAGTTTTTACATTGCCTGAACTTTAGGTTCTTACTCTTCATCATCCAGCTGAGAAGTTGCCAGGATGCTTTCACAGCTCTCCTAGTTGGGATCTGGTGGGTAGATGAGACCACTGACTTGGCTCTTACCTTCACTGAGCAGTTGTGGAGAATGCTGTACTATGGACCTGCTTTATCTGTGGGATTTCCATTCAGAATTCGAACTTCTCCAGAGGTTTTCTGTAACTCCTAATTTTTATATTTAATCAGAATGTAGTTTTTTAACATTCTTTCTATGATGATCATAGTTTGCCAGTCTTGCTGATGATTCTTGGACATAGCCAGGTAGAACAATCCCCTAGACAGTGAACAGTAATCTTTTTTGAATGGATGCCTGACCCTGCAGTTAACTTTGTTGAAAAGAAATTGTTTGCTGATTAAATAGTACCTTTTTTGTAGACGCTCCTTTCTTGTGGATTGGGATGGGATTTACCTTGCTAGAGAGTCTCCTATCCATTGAGCAGTACTTTTCATACAAGTGATTTTGCAGGTCATTATTAATTCTTGACGAGGAATGGATATGGTAATAAACATGCAAATTAAGCAGGCTGGAGGTCACAAATGATCCATGAATTTTGCTTGCTGAGATTGAGGTCCCCTGAGCTAATATCTCAAAGAGTGGAGGGAAAAAAACATTTAGCACATACATATAAATTTGAACATACATGCACCCATCACTAGGTTGAAAGACTCACCTAAAATTAGAATATTTTATCTTAGTGGACATCTTCTTGGTTAGATAAATTAAGTAGTTCTTAAGTCGTGGTTTTCTTTTTCTAAGGAACAGAGTAAGTTATTTCTCTGTAACGTTTTAATATTGCCTATCTTGAAAAGGGTGCTTTTGGTACTAGTAGTTGTTCGTTGTTGCATTAATAGTGCTTACAATAATGATAGACATAAGTTTAAGAAACAGCTGCTTTCTCTTTTGTCTTGTGCATTTTTCTCTGTTTTGTCGTGTGTATTTTTCCTTCAGAAATAGGTGTGTCCATGCTGTACTTCTAGATATCTGCCAGTGACGTGGTGTACTTTCTGTGGTGTGTTAAGCCTGATTAGAGATCAGATTTTATGGGACTTCAAACAGTAACACTGTTTAGTTAGTTTCTCCAACAGTCAAATTTTAATTAGCTTCAGAGAGGCTGAAAGTTTCCTGCGCTGCATAGTCCTAACAGGTTGGTTTTCATTCCCCTGTTCCCATTCTCTTTTTCTCCAGCACTCCAGCTCACGCCTGAGTTACCAAAGCAACATTCAGGGATCTTCTCAGTCCCAGAGTACAATGGGCTAT
This sequence comes from Anser anser, assembly GCF_964211835.1. Lineage (NCBI taxonomy): Eukaryota > Metazoa > Chordata > Aves > Anseriformes > Anatidae > Anser > Anser anser. The sequence continues at coordinate 50,413,550 of NC_139722.1, read as the reverse complement.
TCCACATCATCTCAGCAGAGCTCTCAGTATCATCAATCTCACCAGTCTCACAGGTACTGAGAGGCTTAAGAGACTGCACTCAAAAAAAAGAACGGACTAAAAGCCAGAAGACTCCAGCAATATGAAGTTCATAATGATGAGAAGAACCAAAAACACAAACTATGATGCAGAATTAAAATTCACAATTGCAAAAGGAAAACTTTACTTACTGAAGACTTTTTTTTTTTTCCTGCCCCTTTATTGCCATAAAGGAGATTCTCGTGAAGTTTTCCTTCCTCCCTCCCTTGCATGTGCTCCATTGTGGTTACTCTAATGAACCCTTCTGATCTGAACCCAGCACTTAACTTCTTTAACCTTTGGAATTTTGAAGGATTCCTGGTGCACCTTCCTTATGCTGTAGTGATTGCCATAAATCTGTCTTTTCAATCTCTTTGATGGGATTTTAAAGTTTTAAAATCTTGAACTCCCAGGCTTTCAAGCTTGTATATAGTTAGTTTTATACTAGGCAAACCAGTTTAGCTATACAGGTATATTGCACCTTTTTAAAGCACTATGTTATTTTCACAGGATATTACTGTTTTGCTCATGGATGTCAAGAACAGCAAAATTTTACTGTTCCAGAGTATTTTACTATTCTGTTTTTATTAGTCTAGTTTTCAGGCGAGGTCTTAAAAAAAATAAAAATTAAAAAAGAAAAAGAAAAAAAAGAAAAAGGAAAAAGAAAAAAAACAACCCAAGTCTTTGCAGCGACAAATATGCTTCTTGCTACTGGACTGAACACCAAACAGAAGATTGCTGATATTTCTTAACTCATTCACATTGAATTCTTGAAATCACAGTGATCGTGCTCTGACTGGTTTTAAATTAAGCGTTGTTTTAAATGAGACCATGACAGTCACAGAAAAAGGAGATGCTTTCAGGATTTGTTGGAACAGAAGAATGGAATGTCTTCCCAGGCTGGACACCAAAATAGTCAGGAAAATGTATTTACTGCCCTCCAATTTCAGTAGGAATGTGGTTGGTGGCTTGTTTTTCTGTTAAGCAGCTGATTAATGTATGCGAGAGTTCTGTAAACTTAGCTTCTCTTTCACATTCCTGAGTGTGACAGAAATACTAAGACTTATAAAAACAAATACATTTAATCATTTTATGTTAGAATTAATAATTAAGAGAAATTATTGTGCAGTTTGAGAAGCATGTTAAAAATTCTTCCTTTTTCATGTTTGTGATGCATACTCTATGTCCCTCACATTGCTGTGATTAACCCAGATTAGTTACACCAGATGCGCTTGATTGCACTGAAATGTTTCTTTTTCCCTAGAGCAAACATGTTTTGATTGTGCCTAAGGACTGTAAGTGGATGGGTAGCTGGCAGAAAATCCCCAGTAACTAAGCAGAGTTCAGAAGCATAATCAGAGGATCACTGTCCAACTTTTGTAACCACAGTTATTCGGAGAGACACAACGTATAATTTGGGACAGCTTCGTTTTTCCTTCAGCCTTCAGAAATAAGGCTGATTCTTGTTGCAGAAAACCTGGAAAAAAATATTAGTGAGGTTAGAAAGCTACCAGCAATGTAACATTGTGAGCTTCTAAAATTGGTGTTCAGAGAAGAGGTACAGTGAGATGAGTTTATATGTAAACAGTCAATGTTACAATCATATATACCATGTTCTCCTCTGTCCTGTACCCATACAAAAAAAAGAAAATACTGTATATACCTGCACACGTTCACACTGCAGTTGTGATCAGACCCAGCAAAATGCTGTTGGATCTGTTTGCTGTCAGGAGAATGCTTTTTATCACAGCTAGACTGGAACTTAATTCTACTGGGTTTGATCTCCTGGTCACCTTTAGTGCCCCTTTCCCTATCGAAAATGCTGTTCTCATGCTTTTTTGCGAGCTGTTGGCTTAGTTTGGACATATCTACCATCATGTGGTTTTGACCACACCCAGCTTCTCTAGAAGAGTGACCAAAACCTGCTTTTGTCATCAAATAGGTAAGAAGGTGGTGAAAAGGAAATGAAGCAATTTGAAAGAAAAATAATCACATTTGTTTTCCGGGGAAAAATGGTCTCCCAGAGGATACTTCTAACGTGTAGCCCTTGAAATGCTACATGTACCCCAGTAACCTGTTTGGAAGGACAGATTTTAATAGTTTATTTCATTGCAGTGAATCTGGGGTTACATTATTCCTGTAAATCGAATGTCCCACCTCTTACTGACATTAGCGTGAGGTACCGTGAGCTATTGGACATCTGCTCAATGCCATGAAGCATCTTTTTTTTAAATATATTTGTGAAATGAATTTCACATCTCTGGAAGTTAACCCGTGGCAGAGTAATTGTTGTCCCCTCCTGTTCTTCTCAGCCTTCAGTTTGCCCCAGATCCTTTTGTCTCTTCCTGACGTTTCTTTTCCCTGCCGTGACCTGAGGCTGACGATCAGCATTCGCGTAGTGGCGGGGAGACACGTTACTGTGTGGTTACGCTGGGCTCTGGTGCCAACAAGGCAAAATCATGGTGTAGATGAGTCTGTGTGTAGTGTGAAACCTCCCAGCACTGTAAGGTCCTTCAATTGAGTGAGCTTCCAGCTTCTAGAGCAACTGCCATGCCCTGTGACCAAGCCGAACGGATGTTTCTGCATCTGCTAGACCAGACAGATGGGCCCTGCCCAGTCCCCTCTAGATTCCGTGCACGCATGCAGAGCTGAGCTGACTCCTGTTGCCTTCAAAGGAACAACTGAAAGGAGAGTGAGCAAACGCAAAGGCGTCTGCTGGAAAGTGTAAGCTGTGCACGCTCCTCTAGCTTTTCTGTCTTCTGGTTGGGAAATAATTTGCCTTTTCTTGTGAGCTTGCTGCGCATTTTTGGGGTGATGGCAGTCATTGTGAAAGAAGCCTTGCTTTTCAGGGGTAGTTTCTTGAGGTTTTAGGAAGTGAACTGTGTAGTGTGTCATGGGAAGCCAGGACCACGTCACTTTTATATTAGTTTCCGCCTGTGCAGTTTGGCTAGTACCCCCAGCTTTGCCTTTGCCCATAAGCTCTGTCCCCACGGCGGTGTTTCACACTGGTGTGTGGAGAGGCGAGGGACGCCAGCAGAGGTGGGCGCTCCTTTTTGTGTGCAGGGGGGGCAGAGCAGGCCGCTGAACTGCACGGTGAAGGAGAAATAAAAGGAAAGCTGCGAGTCCTGCACTGTATCTGTGACACTGTACCTGGGGAGGGGGAGGGAAGAGCATCCTTAGCGGGAGGGGTGGCGGGAAGCTACAAGTGTTCACGTATGTATAATATTTTATATGAACATAATAAGCTTAGTTCCCCTTCGTAATCTTCAGGAATGGTACTTTAACACCATTAAGCAAAGAATTGTTTTAGGATTAAATAAATGTATTGTACATAAGGCCATACGTAATCTTCTAAAAAAAAAAAAAATGTCGCCAGACAGGAGCGATGTGTATTACTATATGAAAAGAAGTCCTTAATGCACTGTTATCTCCTAAATATTTAGTAGTAAATTAATACTATTTAATTTTTTTAAAAATTTGTCTTGTGTAGACACTAAAAAGTATTACACAAAATGTGGACAGAACGTGTCCTTTTTAACAGCAATTTAAAGAACTTTTTATATATGTAAGGTAGTATACTTTTCAAATTGTTCTAGTTGTATTTTCCCATGTTTACTATTTGTGGAAGTGTGCCTGTCTCTACTCAGTTATTTTTTTTCTAATAATTTCATGCACGCATCTTTCATTTTTTGTAGTTTTCATTAGGAATTATTGTGTATGCGCCTCATGCTGCCACAAAACGTTGCCGCTTCAGATCAATGGTGGCCACATTCAGCGATGCCCATGCCGATGGGTTAGCAAAACAACAAAGCGAAATACTTTTCTCATTCTAGAGTTAAGAGTTTACTGCTTTTAAGTTGTCCTGATGTCACTCTCAAAATGACTGTTAAAACTAAACTATGAGTTCATTGCATTTATTTTATATTCTTGGTTGTAATGAAATGGAATTGACTTTGCTTCAGTGTGAATTTTTTTAATAAAATAATATACATTTGTAATAATAATAAAAAGTTGAAATCACATAAGCGTGCTGAAAAGTTTCTGTAAACATTGGCTTAGGGCTACAAAGAGGGAAGAATACAGCCCACAAAATTGCAGTTGTAATTATATTCAGGATGTTTATGATAGCATACACCACACAAAACAAAGCTTGCAAAACCTCAGAGTTGAAATTATAGCTTTTAAAATGCCCACGAGGATATTCATGGTTATGCGTCTATCAGAATAGAATGAAGCCTTATGGAAAACAGAATGGACGGAATGGTTCTCTTTAGGTTTTGTCCTCTGTTGAAAAGTATTCCAGTGTGCCACACTGATGCCACTTGTTGAGATCCATTGTTACCAGCGTGACGATCCTACAGATTTGTCTTCTGGGAGGAAAAATAAATAAATAAATGGAATAGAAAGAAACGCTTTGTTACTGCATGCTGAGCCTAAATGTCCTCTTACTTATTCCTCCCACTGGACCTTGGAGGATTTCAAGGATTTCAGCTGGCAACAAGGAGAGAGCGGGAGCTAGAGCACGTTGGTGTTTTTCAAAGTGGATTTTTGTGTGCTTTGCTTATCTGTGTATTTCTATCCCATCTAATTGTTGTTTCGCAGACAGTTAACTTATTCCAAAAATCCCACTGTTCTCTCCATAATGCTTAATGCAGGTAAGAATGGTTGGGGTTTACTTGCACTACAGATGACATTAAGGAGGATTCACTTCCCTACGTGCCTTTTGCACAAAGGTAAGGTCAGGATTAGCCTTTTGCACAAGGATAATACTAGCAGAGGAATCATGAGTGATTTGTACATGCTATTTCCAAGGATTGTTTTTATACTTCTAATGTCTTTCTCCTAGAAAGATGTAAATGCATTTCAGGCCATACTTACAGGGCACAGGATTCTCAGAAGGATTCATACGTAATGCTAAACGATCAGCTGAATGGCAAGTTTCATTAGCTGTAATTTTAAGAAAGGAAAGTGGTGTGTTTTGGAATGCCAAGCAATCAGATTACAATTGTCTTTGGTGCTAATTTGGCTACTAAAGGATCAGAGCCCAATTCTGGTATCTGCAACTCGAGTACAATCCTGCTGTCAAATCTGTTTCCTGTCCAAACCCAGAGTTTAGCCTCATGGATGAAGAGCTGCTGCTTTGGCCTCAGAACAGCTGAGCACCACCAGCTCTGCACTCCTCATAGTTCTGCCTCTGCCTTCTGTCTGTTGGTAAGGTTGTGCTCAGCCAGTGCATCAATGTGGATGTCCTTCTTAAAGCCTCTTATGTTGGCTGTGCTCCAGTCTTCATTCTTCTACAGCATCTCTCGCTGCTTTTTCTGCGTGGTCGTGCAATTTACAGTCTAATCCAGGCCCATCATAATCGGTGCTCCTGGAGACCTGTCGTGTAAGCTTCTGAAAAATTCCCTCCCAGCTAGGTATCTTACACATCCCTCATCGAAACACTTCAGCTTTGATATCTATGAAAGTTTAGTATTTTAAGCGACTGGTGTGCTATGAGTCGTACGTACCTACCGTGTTAATGGATGCTGCCTCGGCGTTTCATTGTACCCTCCAGTCTGTCTCTATCCGTCCGTCACCTCTCTGCGTGGTCATTTTAAGCTCCCTGGGACAGGAAGGGTCAGTTTGTCCGAATGCAGTAGTTTCGTGACGAGTGCTTGCAGGCACTCTGTATTACAGATAACGATCACTGGAATGCCCCATTTTTTACTGCAGGTCAATATGCAGTAGTAGTGTGAGAAGCAATTTTCACGTGCTGTTTGAACACAGAAAACATCGTATTGGTGCCAAATACTATCAGTTTGATCTGGCCAAACGTGGAACTTCAGCAAGCATCATTCCAGTAGCCAAAAAATTTCAGTGCTTTACCTGTAATGTTTTTTAACAGGTGGATACATCTTTTGCATTCCAGAGAACTTCATGTCCTTGTTTAAGACTTCAGAGAAATAAAGAAAAAAAACAGCTTTGGTTTATTTTGTTATTTTTATAGGAACAAAGAAAAATATTATTGCATGATGACTACAACGATTTTTTCATTGGCCAAATAAATACTTACTAGAGCAATAATTGTTTGAGGTAGATTAAAACCACCAACAAGGTTATGAAAGATATGTGTGCGGTTATAGCTGAGCTGTTGAAATTGCAGTGTGAGTACCACAGCTGTATGTAACAGATATTCAAGATAATCCACGGTAGATGTTTTTGAAAAATATAACCATTAGGATTTAAAGTCCGAAAGCAATGCCAACCTGCCTAATAATTTTTATATAATGTGCTTGTATTGGAATACTATAGGATAAGTTTCTCCAGCTTTGTACTGCTAAGCGTGTTGCATGGTCTGTAAGAGGCCATTTCTGTGATTAATTTGTAGCATGTTCTTCAAAGTATCTTGAAGGGGGTAGAGAATTTGGGAGCATGTAAACTATACAGGCGTGTTGCATACAGCGAACACAGCTACAGGAAATATTCAGCAGTATGTTCCTTTAGCTAAAAGGTCTTCTAATGCTGTTTGGCAAGAAGCTATGTGAACCTCCAACTCTGTCCCAGTCTGTTTTCAGAATGGAATTTTGCTTTGTTAATACTAGCAGTGAAGGTTATTAAAAATACAATAAATAAGTAAAGGAGAATCTGCATTATTTTTAAAATACCAATTTTTAAAAATGAGGAACAAAGAAAGCAGGTGTTTTTTTTTTTTTTTTTACCAATTCCTGGATGTAGTGTGGTAACCAGCAGTGGTGTGGTGACCAGCACGTTTTATGCACTCTCTTTCTCACAAGACTAATAAAGTGTCTTACATAATGAAAAACCCAACATGCAAAGCACTGAAGAAAGGAATTCTTCATAGCTATCCTCAGCAAATAAAGTTTTAATCATGGACCAGGTCCTGCTGAATGATGCGTGGCTTGGTAAGATAATTCCCTCCTTCCACTTGTAGGAATTTCTTGGGATGTTAGAAAGCAAAGGAGTGACAATATGGTGGCCTTTTGATCATATAAGTTATAATGCTATCATCATACAAGTTATAATGCTATGAAGTTTAGGTGCCAGAAGTTCTCCAGAACATGACGAACTGTTAAATACATTTGAAAATGTATTTTTAACATATACATTAAAAATACTTCCCACTGTTATCTGTGGAACGTGGCGCAGCCCAGCTCTGGCAAGGTGACCTCTTGCTCTGAAAGCTTGGCCTGGCCAGGGGCATGGCTGTCAGTTCGGAGCCTTGTAGACAATTTACACAAGTGGACACTGACCTTTAACCTGTGCACTTAGGTCTCACAGGTCTGTGGAAGAGCAATTGATTTTTAAAGAAATCCTACTTCCTTGGCTGAAAAGTGAACCAGAGAACTACGAAATAAAAGGCTCAAAGTCTTACCACAAGTCTCCTATAGCTCTGTTTGATAGATAGTGCTAGGAGATGTCTGTAGATCGTCAGATCGTGTTATTAGTGCTAGACTGTACAGCACAAAAACATCTGGTTTTGGTCTTGCCTTTATCTAATATGATGTAGAACAAGTCATTTGTGAAATTGTGATTTTCTGTTTTCAACCTATTTGAATTGTATGAGTCATTCTTGCAGTGGTACACAAGAAAGAAGGACAGTTTCCAATACTTTGGTTTTGGCACTGAAACTCTGAATATTAACAAAGAGAAACTAAAAGAGATCAGGGCTTCTCCCTTGCTGGTGCCCTCTCTTGTTACAGCAGAGATCCAAGCAGGCAGTGTTATATTATGGCATTGTGTAATAACTGCAGTTCTTTGAAATCTTTTGAGTTTTAAAGAGCATCGTCTATCTCAAGTATAGGATCACAACTGTAGAAGCTGTACGTAGGTAAGTTGACATAAATGAGTCACCTTTACTAAGTTCTCTGCACACAGCAAGCAAACCGACTCAATCATTCATGTCAAAAAGCTTATGGACTTTGGTCTTACCAGCCCATAAATGCATGAATATTTGCATAGTTTATGGTTTCAAAATACTCCCCCTGGTAATAATAGAGCCTTTGTTTAAGAGTTTTTCTTATTATTGTTGGGTGTTTTCTGTAGCTTGCAGTATCCCACAAGCACAGAAAACAAATCCCTACCCATGTAACGAAACAATGGAGACATCTACTAACACGCCCTGGTGGGTACGTCCCAGCGGGGATTTACAAGAAGAGTTTCTTCTACGTAGTGCTGTTGCTGGGTGAAAGCTGGAAGTCCCCTGTGACTTTGAGACAGTCAGGTCCAGGCAGCAGGGATGAAGTAACTTCTGTTATCATCCAGAGTGATACTGGAGCTGCTTAAGTGTATTTGAGTCATCTGAGATCCTGACGTGTATCATGTTTGCATACTGGCCGCATGCTTTCATCTCTGAGAACTCGGCCTTGCATGATAACGTTTACATATATTCGGTCTGTGGAGAAAGGCTCGACTAGGATTTGCTAATGTAAATCTTATAAAACAGTTGTCAGTGGGCTGCGTGTGCTGGAAGATGTAAGAAATGACCCGCCAGCTAGATCAGAAGCAGGCATATTCTTCCCCCCTAATGTGCCAAACTCATATATCAGTCGCAGTGCGTCATGCTTTTATTAATACACAGTGGTTGTGCTATTCCAAGACTGTGTTATCGCTGCAACTTCTCGTATGTCAGAGCTGAGGTAATCCATTTGTATTCTACCTAGCTCCTTCATGATGTTTTGCATGGTACTGTGGGGACAGCAGCAATTCACTGGTCTATGGCTTTGTGTAGCCTACAGACTACCTTGAAAATCAAATCCAAAGAGCACCACAGCGGTATTCAGTTTTGCCCTTGTATGCCCTGAGCTTCTGGTGCATGGGATGTGACATGAATGTGGAGAGGACAGGGCAAGAGAGTGGGAAGGGTCCCTACTTCTGTGGGATCGGGGATGGTCTCTGGGTATGCCATGTGTGGATGTCAAAGCAAAAGACACTTGTGCTTTTGGATTTCAGGCTCTTGCCAGACAGGCGAACTTCAGCAGTATGCTTATTTAAGTTATTAGGAAATGTCCTAAGTTTATTTAGGCCGATGTGGCTAATAAAGCCATGTTGACTGTGATAGTCTTCTCTTGAGTTAAAAAAAAAGAGACCAAATTTCCTATGTCTCGTTCCTTTCATGCACATATCCGAATATGGAGTTAAGGAATAGTCTGCTCCCCAAAAATGCAGTGACAAAACAGGATACCCTGCGTAGCCAAAAGAGCTATGCACACTAAATATAACCGTGCTGAGCATTCATCATGGGTTTCAGGTTTACACGACGCACGGCAGCTTCGGATGCTCCAGGCCAGATGTCCCCCACCACGTAACGTGAGCGCTTCCTGCAGCGGGGTGCCAGACCAGCGCTGTAGCTGCTGCTGGGTAACTCAGTTACCTGACCGAGACCCGGGTGTCCTGAGCCCAAACCATCTTGTCTGCAAGAGTCATGCGGCTGTGGGCTGCAGTGTTTGCAAAGTATTGAGTGAGTTGGTCCTCCGAGAACGGCTGGAAAGCGGTGTGGGTGGCACAGAGGTCCTCTTTGGGGTTGCTGCTCCAGCCACGAATGCAATGCGCTGTCATGGGGCAGCTCCAACTGTGAGGCCCACGTGTGGAGATGGAAAGGGAGATGATTATCCAATCCCCGGGAGCAACGGGCCCACCTTATGCAACCTGTCAACACGCGTTGTGCTGAGTGGGAGTCGCAGGAAAGGTGCCAGAAGTACCTGAGGTGAGCCGGGAGGGGCTGGTGCTGCTGCTGCTGTGCTGCCGCTGCTGGGGCGGGAGAGGCTCTGGTGTTCAGGTCTGTTTTCTTGGACGCTTTGCAAACTCTGACTCTTCAGGCAAACTCTCTGAACTCTCCAAAGTCCAATCGTTAATCTCGCCTTTGCCAAGGAGAGAACAAGCAGCTGAAAATGTGAAAAGGATTGGGGCCAGTAGCGATGTGCCAGCTGATGTTGCTAGGAAGGTCCAACAAGTCCCATGCTTGGGTGACAGTAGGACTTTAGGAAGAGTTTTTTTGAAGCATGTCCTTCTGTTTCTTTGCAGCGTCCGAGATCCAGACCTCATTTTGCTGTGTTTGTCTCACTGAAGACTCATGCTGGAACTGGGAGTTCATTGGGTTTGGAAGGATTTGGGAAAAGCCTCAGCCTCTCTCATCTTCTCCTTCCAGCTCTGCTCACCTGCTAGGGCTGCTGTAAGCTTTGGCTCCTGGATGCAGTGTTTGGCCAAATGCCTCACTTCATACTGTGGCTCAACTTCACCCAGGCCTGTTGGTATAATCCTACTCAAGCCCTTTCTTTTCCTGACCCCCTGCAGCCTGCATTCTTGGATACAATTTTGCAGGCAATGGTAGATGCACCAAACCAGAGTATATTCAGAGAGCCCTTGGGTGTTTTGTTTCACTTTGCTTTTGCTGCCAGAAGGGCTGTCCTGTCACCAGTGCTGTCTGGGTCCTGGTGGTCTCAGGGAGCTGGCTGACAACTCTGGTGTTTGTTTGTCAGGGTGTCTAAGGGTATGGTGCATTTTAATGCATGCCCTGAGCTCTCTTGGTGTTCTTGTCTTCAAGTTTTCTTGCATATTATACCATCAGCAGATGGAAGCATTGTGTGCTGCAGGCATCATCTGCCATGAGATGGGTCTGCTGCTCAGAAGACACGAGTCTAACTGAGGAATTGCATCTCTGTGACCTGCAAGTCGAGCAGAAAGAGCTGAGAGAAATGTGAGTTCCATGGTTGCAACAGGCAGAAGAAAGCCTGCAAAGGTGCAGGGCTCTGATCAGCCCTGATTTCACAGCGGGAGGTTTGTACAAGCCCTCAGTCAGAGGCCCAGTCCTGCCGCTGGCAGAGGGGAGGCCACAGGGTGGTGAAGCAAGGTCTCCGGGCTGCAGGGTGACCTGAGGCCTCTGACGGTGAGGAGGGGCATGGCCACCTCTCATGCTCCATGTGGAGGGGCCCTCAGCACCCCACCAGCCCCAGCTTCATCACCTTGGCCTCTTCCCTCTGCAAACCTGCCTGCCTGACCCAGAGCTTTGGGAAGGACAAACACCTGAAGACCTGCACCGACTGCGATGACCTTCCCACTCCACAAGAAGATAGCCGGGCCTTTCCGAGAAGTCCTTGGGACAAGGCTTTTGGCTTCGCTTTGCAGGTGCTGATGGGAAAAGCATGGGGAGGACACGAACCAGCCCTGCCAGAGCCCACTGGGATGGCTGACGGCCTGCGAGGGGCGGGGGCGGGCGCCAGGAGGTGCTCCTGTGTATTTCGTTTACAATCTGCTGATTTGCATCTGGCTGGGGTTCGAGCACGCATGATTCACTCTCGCACGGGCAGGTGGGAGCGGCCCCATTACTTTCCTTTGAATCACTCCGCGTTGTCACCAGAGCACGCTTCAGCAGCCACGTGTGCGCGTGAGGCCCAGCGGGCCCAGTGGGAGCGGGCTGGACCAACCTTGCCTAGGCTTGAATAATGAGCAAGCGCCATGCTGCGGGAGTTTCTCCTGGCTTCTGGTCTTTGCGTGAGGTCCTCTCGTCAGCATCCCCACTTTGAGTCCTCTCCCGGGCTCTTGGAGCATCAGCACGCTCGTTCTCCCTGCTGTGTGGTTGCTGGACCTCAGAGGTGGTGGGGTCATCACGGACCCGTGGTTCCCACCCCCTGTCCGGAGACATGTGGGCTATCCATTACAAAGCGTGCAGGGATGAGTCAGTTCCGACCTGTTTGATACAGACATACGAGCTACCTGCGCTGCCTCGTGGCAGCTGGCGAGAGCACCTGCAAGCTGAAGCACGGGGAGAGCAGCGAAGCGCTGCTGCCCACCAGCCCCCCGAAATGGCGGCGGAGCAAGCACCAGGACATCCTCCTGCAGAGCTGGGGAGAGCCGGGGCTTTGCTGCCCTGCCAGCACGGGGTGTCTCTTTAGGAAGCTAGCGCTGCTTATCAGTTAGGGGTTTTGTCTTGTGGGTTTCCCTCTTGATAGAGAACTCCATGCAGATGTTGAAATTCACGTTTCTTGACAGGAGTTTGGCTAAGGGCTCTCTATCACATAAACCACAAGCAGCTTTAGCACGGGTCAGAGCCAATTGCTTTCCCAGAGCCTTTTGGAGAGCAGGCTTGTGCTGGCTTCACTGGCTGGCTTCAGAGCAAAGCTGCTGCAGTCTGATTTGGCTTTTGCAAACAGCTTCTTGAGGTTTGAAAGCAAAATATACAACAAAATATATGCCCCAGCAGTTGCCCATTTTTATTTTATTTTATTTTATTTTATTTTATTTTATTTTATTTTATTTTATTTTATTTTATTTTATTTTATTTTATTTTAATTTTTATTTTTATTTATTTTTATTTATTTTTATTTATTTTTATTTATTTATTTTTTTTTATTTTTGGTTGGCAAGCCTCCACAGGCCTGTGATGGGGTTTGTAAATGTGGTTTTTGTTTGCCTGCATTCTGGCCAAAAAGCAGTACTCAGGACCCAGGTGAGTTGGTACGAGGACCCCAAATCTGGAGTGCAGCATCGGCCTGTTTCTTGGTGCTGGCCCTGCATCTCTGCTGCCAGGCCCCTTTTACTCCAGAGACTAAACAAGAATTTGCTGTTGATGTTTGATCAGAGTGGATAACCTCATGTGGGGTCAGAGATCACATCTCTAACCAGCTGGTACCTGGCCTGCTCTTTCTTCCTTTTAAATCTCGAAGTGAAGGTGCTTTGCTGGGCTGACTGAGTGTGGCTCCCTTCTTTTGCTGCTGGCATTCAAACCAAACGCCTCTGTGCACGCTCAGCTGAGCACTGGCTCCTCACCCAGCTCCTCACAGTGCTGCCAGCTCCCACCAAACCTCACTGCACCCATCCTCACCTCCAGGTGGTCAGCTGCGTGTGGTGCCTGGCACCGGCCTGCAGGGGAAGGGGCAGGAGAGCTGGAAGGAGACCATTTTGCCGTTTGGATGGGGCTGAGGAGCTCAGTAGCCAAGCCCGGTGAGCAGGACCTCTGCCAGGGGTTGCCTGCCATCTGCTGGCAAATCCCACGGGATGGCTGGAGCTTGGGAGGGAGCTGCAAAAGGAGGGCCCGTGCCTGCCCCTCCTGCTGGGGCAGCTGCTTGGAGCATCCCGATGGTGGCAGAGGACACTGGGCGGTCCCCAGGCAGCAAGCGGGGGCTTCAGCAGAAGGCCAGACCCAGACCTTGGTCCTGTTGTTGGCTCGTCCCTGCTTCTCTTTGCCTGGGACTTCGTCCCACTCTGTGAAAAGCTGGGCTGCGCTGAACCATTCAGCATTGCCCACTGTGGTTGTGGGTTTGGTTTTTTTATTTCTCTGCTCCCTTCCTTTTTTTCCCACCAGGACTGAATTAGGATGGGTTTTGTGGCTGGACAGTCTGGAGTAGTGCCGGACCCTGCTTGAGAGCAGCGCCAGTGGTGCAGAACAGCTTTTGGTGAGATTTTTGGAGAAATTTGTGGGATTCCAGTGCATCTGTCCAGGCAAAACCAGCCAGCATGTCTGCTGTACACTTTGAACCACTTCTGAATTGAAGCCACATGTGGGAAGCTCAGAAACGCCACCAGGAGCAGTTCTGGTACCAGGGGACAAGCGGCCCCGGGTTCCACATCTGGCTGTGGTGGCGGTGGTTTCTTTAGCTCCAAAAATTGCAGGAGCAAGTACTTGGTGTGCTTTTTACTACATCTTAACCTTGATTTTTTTTTTATGTACAAATTGTCACAGTCCATTTGACTCTCTTGCATTGCTCGGTTATGCCTCTCTTGTAATAATGCACTGCCTCTCCTGTAATAATACACCGCAGACAAACACGACTGCCCCAGCCTGGGAGGGCATGAGTACCTGACACGGGGTGCCCCACTGCGATCTCTTTGTAGCAGCATCTGCAGACAGATGCAGTATTTATATGTGGGATGGGTGCAGGTGCTGTAAAAAGAAGGAAGGCGCTGTTTAACGAGATGTCCTGTGCTATCTGTGTGTGAGAAGATTGCTATAATGCTGTACAACTTTGACCATCTTTCTCTCCAAGATAGTTTCTGGCTGCGTTTCTCTGTTCCCCATGATTCAGAGCTGTTGAAATAGTTTTAAACATTGGGGATCTTGCACAATGTAAGAAAACGCTGCCATTCTTGCTTAATGGCAGAAGGAAAGTAATGGCAGGTTATTACAAAAAAATACCTGCAGGGAGAGATGCTGGTTTCATTTCCTTGCTTGTTTAAGCTGAACTGCTGTCTTTGTGTTTGTTGGTGCCGAATGATTTTGGTCCCTCTGCTGTATGGCTGAGTGCTGCTTTATATACCTTAAAGATGCTGCCTGAAGCAATGCCTCTGCTTCACCAAGTGCTGAAAATCGAGGAGCTAAGAGAATCCAGGCGCCAGTGAGAGGCGAAGGTGATGCGCGGATGATGCTCAGGATGTCAACACCTCGCGTGCAGCTCTCCAGGGAAGCTCAGTGTGCGTGGGGAAGGGGCAGCAGCTCCTCTCAGCTCTGCTGCTGCACGTTTGCAGAGCTGCAGCCTTTGCCCTGCTTGACCTGAGCTCTCTGGGGTGGCGGTTCAAGGACGGCTCACCCCGGTGAGATGCTCTCTTTGTGGGAGTTGGCGGCAGGCCTCTGCAGCACTGCCCGAGCCCCTGCAAGCCTCCCCACCTGCTGCACGGCCGCCTCCTTACCCGCACGGAGGATCACAGCGTGTCGCTGGCTGCCGGCCCGGGATGGCTGCCCAAAGCCGCCCGCTCCCCGAGTGGGGAACCCGACACCGGGGCCCTCTGACGGGGCACAGAAACACGCTGTGCCCTGATATAACTTTTTATGGGCAGCCACGCCACGCTTTGTGGAGGAAAATTGCGCCCTCGTCCATGTATCCCGCGGCTGCCGATCCATCACGGCACGCTGAAGACACGATGGCATCTTCAAAACGTGTCATACCAAGCAAAGTGTTTTTCTCCTGGTGTGGCAGTAATCCCAATTAGGGCTGTAATGCACGAATGTGTGAGATACGTGGCTCCTTGAACAGGGGTTGTTTATGCAAGCATTTTGGTGCCGTGCCTGCAGGGAGCACAGCCCTGACAGCGAAACAGCATCTGCAAGCAAATGAGCAGAGAGGCAGCAGCAAGGCCTCATCTGAGAGGGAAATTAGCATTTTAATATTCTGCGCGGGGCTTTGCTGGGTGGCCAGGGCTCGTAGGCGCCGTGTAATAACGACACTGATAATTAATAATAATTCCGATGCTGAAGCGGCACGGTGAGTGCCTAGTGGTGGGCTCTCAGGTGAAAGGGGCTCGGTGGGACTGGGCAGGCAGAGGGGCCAGGGCCAGACCCCTAGCCAGGAAAGGGCTGGGGCCAAGGTAATTAACTAATGATGGGCACAGCAGGCACTGCTTCAGCCCAAGGCTGCAATTTCTCCTCAGGCATTTCCCCGTAACCTGCCTCCAGTGCGATTTTTCTGTCAAACATATCTGTTGCTCTCACTCTTTTTTTTTTTTTTTTTTAATTTTAATGGTGGCGCTTGCTGTTCTCACAAGAGCCATTTGCCAGCTGCTGCAGCGAGCTCTTCCCCATGCACCGAAGCAAAGCTAAAGCAGGGCTTCGTGTCTCAGCAGGTGAGCATCGCCGCGGTGCGGCCTGACCAGCACAGCCCCACCTCACTGCTCTGGGCAGCAGCTCCCAGGGACTGAATTTTGCTTTACCTCCTATTTTTATATCTGTATTTTGGAAGTCTCTCTCTGAGGTCTGCCTGGCCGGATTTCTGTCTCTTTTATGGTATCCTAAAATTATTGGCCAATGCTCATTCTCTTCGTTTGGTAAAATGTTAAAAGCCTCTTGCTAAATCCAGGTGGTTCCTCTCTAATTTGGGTTTCTGTCCACTTCAAACCCTAGAGATAGAGAGAGAGAGACAGATTTTGAGTCCAAATTAGTTGTCTGGAAATTGTACTCTGAGATAAAACCGTGCTGCTAGCCGCTGCGAGCGGTGCAGGAGGTAAGGCTGGCAGCACGCCGACAGCTGCCTTCTCCCTTTCGGGAGGTTTCCCCGAGGCTGCTTTGCTCACGGACACTCACTCAGTGGGTGACCTGCAGCCTTTGGGTGAGAGGGAGAGCTGGTACGGGCTCACACTGGTGCTGTCTTAATGCCCACAGCGGGACCTCTTCAGTTTTAGCAGTAGCACTTTGCTGGAAACCAGCTCTGAGGATCCCACCGAGAGGGTGAGGCCTATGGAGCAGATTGCCTCAGGACGTGGTAAGCCCAGGATCCACAGAGCTTCTGGGAGGGAACGATCAGGCCTGGAACTGGAGCAACAGCAGGGGAGAGATCTCCTGTGGTCCACGTTTTTCCCAGTCACCACTAGCCTACCTGCAAGGCCATGGGGTTTAGGGCCAGGCAGGCTTTCAAGGGAATGCAATCACCAAAAATACCTCCGGGATCTCGCTTCTTTGCAGATGGAGATGGATGTTGTTTGCATTCTCAGCAAAAAAATACATTTGCTTGATCTCTCTGGTCTCCAGACTGCACCGTGCCCACGAAGAGCGAGGCCTTCAGGCCCTCTCACATGTGCTCATTTTAACACACCAGGAAGCAAGGATGTAGTTGAAGTTGCAGTTTTTGCACCTCTGGGAAAGTAGCTGGGATTCCCATATGAGATCAGGGATATTAGCAAGGCTCTATGAAATCAGTGTCTGCACAAGCAGGAGGTTGCCTGGAGACTGCCTGACTTACTCTAGGGTTTATATGCTCTTTTCATTTTTCAGTCTTTCCTCAAACAGGCTGTAATGCTGCCCCCCTGCCTCTCCGATGTACGCTTGCATCTTGGATGCAGATAAAGCATCACCATCTACTGGCGGCCAAAAGGATAACGGTAAAATAACGCAGCGGGTAATGAAATGAGGGAATAGGCCGTGCTTTGGCCAGGTACCTGTGTGAGACGTTGCAGGGAGGGAGGGAAGGAGCTCAGAGCTCTGCTTTGCACCTCCTCGCCCTGCGGCTTTTGGTCTCGTGTGCAGTACAGGGTGATGTTCCTGGCCCAGGGGCCGCGTGCCGTACTGGGCGATGCTGCAATGGGCTGGGGCAGTGGTGGCTTGGTGCCTGGAAATGGGACACGGCGAAGGCTGTGCCCTGCCCCAGAAAGCAGCCGGGCTGTCCCCGCAGGGGCTGGGCACAGGTCTCCAGCCAGCTGGGACGCTTCCCGGCCGTCACAGCCAGGTGCCAAGTGCAGGAAAGATACGGTTTCTGCAACGCCCTTTGCAGCAAAGTGACCAGTGGACCCAGCGTGGGGTGTGTGAAGATAGGGGGATGTTATTTGCTGCCCTGACTCATGCGTGTTGATGGGTTGCTGCAATCGGGTGGAGATGTGACAAGCCACGGTGACCAGGAGGGAGTTGGGAGTCATCTTCTGATGGCAGGGGGGATGCTCCACAGCCCACGACTTTGCTGCTGTACTTGCTAGAGGAGTGGGGCCGAGCGTGGCCATGGTTTGCCTGCACTCTCCAGAAGCCCCCCAGTGGGAGGTCTGGGGTCCCACAGCCATGCACAGACCTCAGGGCAGGGGTGAGCATGGCTGGGGACAGTGATGGAGGGAATCTTCCAACAGCAGCTCTTGTCCCTCTTCCCCACAGTGTTTTGCCCTCAAATAAAACCTTGCCTTTGGTTTACGTGTGGAGCGTGTGGAGGTGGCAGCCACCCTGGAGGTTACAGTATGGGCTCAGTTTTTATTGCCCCCACAGGCGTTTCCCCTACTTGCTGGCTGGATTTTGAAGCTTGTGCTGATCTTCACGTCACTGCTGCAAGGCTGCCACCAGCAGCCAGGTTTCAGTGTGGGCAGGCACGCTGTGCCTACGTTGGTGCCAGGTGTCAGTAAAGGTGCACAGGAGGCGTGCTGCTTCTTCCCAAGTTTCCTGGACCCGTTGTGCTGCACACTTTTAAGAGGAATTGCTGGGAACTCAAGCACCCAGCAGACAGGTCACATTGCCTCCTAGGATAGACACCACCAGGCTCTACCAAATCTTGACTTTGCTTCTGATTGCCACTTGAAAGGGTCTGCTCTAAACTATCTCCTAATACTCTTCCAAGAGGCTGCAGCTGGGGCTGCAACCACAGAGGGGAGAGGAACAAAAAGCCACCCCACTGTTAGCTTGTTGTATGCTTTTTCTTACTGAAGGCACTACAACCATCACCTCCCTCTGTTTGCAAAAGCCCATCAGAAAGCCAAGAGAAATACCGCTTGGTTTCAAGAAAATACTGCTCAGGATGAACCTTCCTGTCCATACATCAGTGCTGTTTCCCTTTCTCCTTTACGCTGTCTGGGGCATTTGCAGCATGCTGCAGCAGTAACAGCCTGCTGCCCTGGCCCGAGCAGTTGCTGTCCCTTGTGCCAGGCGGCTGGAGGAGCAATTGCTGAGCCAGGAGGAAGCAGGCAGTGCTGGGGGCTCCCCTGATGTTGTCACAGCACAGTTAAATATTTTGGGTTTCAGTGGGCCACGCAACCCCGGTATATCAACTTGGGGGAAGGCAGCGAGTCTCCCAGCCTGGAACTCACGGGCTCCCCAGTTCACCCACCCTTCTCTTGTGAGTAACACACGACACGAGGAGGAGAGGGTGTTAAATTTGCAAAAAAAAACTAAAAAATCCTTCTTTAACTTTAAAAGGCGACCTTTGCAAATCGCTCAACCTGTGCCTTATGATATGGCACTGAACTACATGACTGTGCTATACGATCAATTCCCAGGGCAAATGTTTGAAGGTGTAGGAGCAAGAGCGCGGGGACAGCTTTAAATCTGGTTTCTCATAGTTTCCTGGCTCTCAGTTTTGCCAGAAAAACAAAATGTCCCTCTTTAATTTGCTGGTTTTGCACGCCTGTCTATGCACCACCACAAAAGCGGTGCGGCTTGTGGAACAGAGCCAGCAAGGAGGACAACAGCCCGGATGCGAAGCAGCCGTCATTTTGGGATAGTGGAGAAGCACGTGTGGGGACGTGGGGCCACCCCCAGGCTGGGAAGTGCAGCAAAGCTTTTCCTACCCCACAGCAAGGGCAGCTGCAGCAGCCTTCTGCCTCTCCCAGGAGCAGAGGGGGACAGAGGCGTGTTTCACCAGGTCACTGCTGCTACAACCATTAAGGTTTTTGTTGTTCTCATTCTCCGATTATTTTGCTTTGACTGATCTTCATTGGAGCCAAATGAAGATGATGAGAACTGCAAATAGGTAATGCCTGATCTCAAGGCTAGAGCTACATTTCTTTACTGTTTTTTCCCCCTGTACCACTGTGAGATATGAGGGAGACTTAGTTACAGCTTTGTGTTCCTTACACGTTGAAAAACTCCTTCAGTATCCCAGGGACTGCACTGGCAATGCTTGTCCACGTCCATGGATCATTCACTTGGTTATTTTTTCCAGTACAAGTGCTTTTTTTGCAGTTCACTTTCACTGTCCCTTTAAAGGAAAAACAAAAATAGCAGTCTTTCAAGGGTATCAACAAATCAGGCATTATTTTGAGAATTTGGGTTATCCTAGGCTTCTCTGAAGAGCTCTACAACATAAACTTTTAAGAAAGGCATTGTGAAAATACACAACAACTGAAAAAAAACCATGTTTTTAATATGAAAATTTGCGCCTCAGCCATCTTTCACTGTTTTGTTGGCAACCGCTGATGTTGGATCAGAGGGAAAATATGTTCCGAAATATATTTTGCAGTGACTATTTTGGATTCAGTTGCCCATTTGATTGTGCCAAGCAGATCAACATTCAGAACACCTTATTAATAAAACTTTCTTCACTCCTTTGCAGAAGAATAATACAAGACCATAAATATACGGAGAGACACTTTAAAAAATACCCATGCCCCCAACTCATGCACCCTGCAAGCACAGGTATTTGGATGGTATGCAGGGATGGTACATAACAGTTGGAAACAAAATATAACAGCATTGTGATTCTTGTAGTGAAGAAGAAACTAAATATGTAACACAGGAACAGGGTCATTTTGTCACTTCTATATAACATGGAAATGACCAGCTGGGACTTTACCGTGTTTTTAAAAATCCCCATCTTTGAGGAGGCCAGCTAAGGAGAGCTGTAGTCTAGAAATTATTTTGACACCACATTTTTCACATACATGCTTATGTGGGAAGTGCCAGCCATGCCCTGCTCTTTTTCTAGAGGGAGGAGCTGATCAGTGCTTCCACGCTGGGCATGACCACTTGGTTAAGATTTACTTTGAAAATGGTCCATGGCTTTTAGCTAGAGCTTCTCATAGTTCAATAGTTATGCAACCTTGAAGCACTACCATTTGCCTTGCAGGATTTTTTATTCTTAATTTTAGCTTTGTCTCCTCCTTCTCCTTCTCCTCCTTCTCCTCCTCCTCCTCCTCCTCCTCCTCCTCCTCCTCCTCCTCCTCCTCCTCCTCCTCCTCCTCCTCCTCCTCCTCCTCCTCCTCCTCATTTCAAAATGCAGGGAGGAAGAATAGTCTGGAGAGTGCTGTCAGGACGTCTTTCTTCAGGCACAAGGGTGTGCCTCACCTGAGGTCCTAACACCAAGCTTGTCCACTCCGTGAGTGTCCCTCTGGCAGTGAGCACCCGTCGCTACGGTTGGTGTTACTGTGACTTCTTATGTTCAACCAAAGTATTGTTTTCGCTATGAAGCTACGTCTCCACCACATGGATATTTGCAAGACCAGGGAAAGCTTTCAGGCCCTAAGAACATCTTGGGTGTTTCAGAGATGTGGAGCCGCCCCACTCAGTGCATGGACATGAACCCAGGAAGAGCTGCTTTTTGGTAGCTCCCCAGTGGCTTAGCAACCCAAGGCCTGATTGTAAAAAACGATGCAGCCATTCCAGGACATACAAGCTTCGTTAAACGTTGATGCAATGTTGTTTCTCAAAACAGTAAAGAGCTTTTGGAAAAGCTGCCCTGAAGTACCTTTCTGCTGAGTCAGTGGTGAAATCAAGATGCAAACTACAAATCGTGCTCTGGCAGAAGAAGTATTTCAGGATTTAAGGATTTCGTCTGATACTAAAAAAAAATATTACATCTGTCTCTAGACATGTTATAATCCTGCTACAATAATCCTTAAACAAATATTTATCTATTTCAATCAGGAAGCTGTAGCAGCTGTAAAATTATGAATAGAAATACATTTGAAAGTCTCGCTCATTTGGTTAACAACAGCACAAGGGTTTATGGCTACCCTGGTGTCAACGGCTGCACTGGATGTGAATAAGCTCAATAAATATGAGGCTCTGACTTGCTCTCAGCTGCACTGTTACAAATCCAAACGATTTCCCTGCTAGCAGAGGAGTGATTTCATATTATTGTGCTACTAACATCCATATAAGTAGCATTGATGTTGTTATACCAGGTAGCTAGGATTAAAAATGTGCCTCCTACGGTTTAGGTTATAATTACGTACTTGATTTCTAAGTGGGATCTAGTTCAGTGTAATTAAGAGTTATCAGCGTTATCTCACCTAGTGTTTCCTTGCAGATTTTTAGAAACTTGGTAGAAACAGGCTTCCCTTTAAATTATTTACAAGGATTTGGTCCAGAACATGGAGGCAGAAAGGGCCATTATCTTTCTAACTGAGAGAAAAAAATGGCATTACTCAGTTTTAGCAAGAAAACTGATTGCTGAGATGTTTCAACACTCACTGCCTCTTTTTATCATCCTCATGGCATCTGGGAAAACTGGTAAGCTCAGCCACCAGATATGTTTCCTATCAGATGTCCCCAGCGTTTCCTGCGAAGTGACTGCGCTTGAAAAGATAGCCAAGAACTGTGGATAGGCACATTAACCCTATCTTCATATGAGGGAAGTCTTGTCAGCAAATGCAAATATTGCTTCTGTTATTTTGACAGGTCCTTTAAATGTGTTGGCAAATTCTGATGAAGATTTTATTTCAAGCAATGTATGGGAATGCTGCTTCTTAGTTGTCTACAAATCACCGTAAGCACTAAAAATAACATGCAATTACTAACCCTGTTAGTGATTAAAATTGACCACACTTGCTTTCCAAACAGAAGGGATGTATTTTTTTCAAGGCAGCTCATTTTCCTCTGCTCCATTTAGATGCTACAGAGCTGAAGGAGAAGAGTCTCTTTGCAGGCACTTCTCTTGGTGCAGGCAGAGAAGCCAGGCTCTGGGGAGGATCTCGGTGCCCGCCTGCCTCCATGCTCAAACAGTTTGCTTTAATATTGACAGGGCACCTCCAAGCCCCTTTAACGACCCCTCTTTTCCACTTGAAATGAAATAGCTGATAGCTTCTCATCCTGTTTTAAACCTTTGGACACCTTCCTCGAGTGCATCAGTTGAATGACACCATTCACCGCTGCTGTAGTTTCAGAATCTGAGCCCTTCAGAGGATAATTGCAGAAAGACCACAGAGAAACAGATATTGGGCTGGGAAAGAGTGCTATCGCACGGGGAGAGGTACCATCTCCCTCAGGCTCGAGCCCTTGGGGGGCTTTGATGCCCTCAGATGCTAAAATGGCTGCCTTTGCCCTTCAGGACCGAATCTATGCATGCTCAAGACAGAAGCACCTTATGGATTGGCACAAGAGTGGGAAGACTTTTCATATTCCAGAATTTCATTCCAAATGACTAACAAAGCCTCTGATAAAGCGCTTAGGCTCAGTGCAGCTCTGTGTGAAGGAAAAGAAGAGGAAGGTGCTCAAAAGCATATTGGGAAGGAGGAGGGTCTCTGAACGTGGTGCTGCCATCTGGAAGCTTTCCCTCAGCCATCTGATTGCCATCTTTCCTGATGATTAACAAGTAGCCTAATTCTTCTAAAGAAAACATGATACAGTTTATAGCTTAATCTGGAATTTTAAAATAACAAAACCTGGTAAACATGGAAAACCCATGGGGAATCTCACAGGAACGTTAGCAGGCCGGCAGGAGTTGTGCTGGAAAAGGGTAGAGGAGAAAGCTGGAACATCACCTGCTTCTGCTGCTCAGGCTTTTGCTCACCCTCACGCTCAAATATTGTCCTCTCTAACTCAGACTGTCCAGTTCTCCATTGTGGAATGGCAGACAGATGACACAAAAACCTCCTGTACCAGCTGAGTCTTGTGTTTTGTCTTGATTTTCATTTTCAGATGAATTGTTTTTGCTGTGCACTTGCATAATCAGGAAATTATGCGGACACACAAAAGGAAACAGAAGAAGAGGGCACTTTGCCAGGGAACGGGCATAGCCTGCTGGAACAGGGACTTCAGTAACATAGCCAAAGCCAAAACCAGCTGAGTTTGTCCCCTCTTTTCTGTGTGCTTGAAATTGATCGTAATTTGATATTTCCCAAAAAAGAAAAAAAGGAAAAGGAAAAAAGAAAAAGAAAAAGAAAAAGAAAAAGAAAAAGAAAAAGAAAAAGAAAAAGAAAAAGAGAAAATCCAGAGCTTCATTATTTTGCTTCTTTCATTTCACAATGCTGCCCATTTTCTCTACCTGAATTGAATCAGCAACAGGAGTTGGGGACTTGATTCTTCCCTTCACCGAAGTTTATGTCAGGGACCTGGGATGATTTGTGTTTGCACACTTGAGAATCTCAGAGAAGCATAAGATGTATCGTTGGTGCACAAAGTCACTCCCGTAGTTTCCTGACTTGCTTGTATTACAGTTGTCAAAATAACAAGTGGTTTGGATTGGTTTTTTTGCAATCAAGTGCTTATGTTAAGCCTTGTGTGCTTTGACGGTATCCTTTGGAAACTTCAGTTGTGTACCCTCTGTGATTTGTTCTGAACAGAAACGATATTTAGTACCTTAAAATAATTGCCTTGGGAGGACTGGAAGTCCCTGAGCATGGGCAGACCTAGTTCAGTCCCTCTCAAGTCAGCCAAACGAATTTAAAAGTAACAGTGGAAGCATGCTAAGTAATTGCCGCTTTCTGCTTGAAATCTCACACAGGCCAGCGTGACGGGCTGTAGGAGGAATACTAAATAAACTGTTAATCCTAAAGGTTTGGCAAGAGCTTTCTGAGCATACCTGCCTCGCTGTGGTCTTGCAACACATAGCAGGAGTCAGCACATCCAGTACAAGACAAACTGGGTCAACTGGGAGAAAAACAACTGCAAAAAAATCAGTGTAAGCCAGTTCATTTCCACTGCAAGATTTAAGAGGCAATTGTGTCAAAGGGAAAGCAAAGTACCCTCATAAAGACAGCGGAAATGCTGTAAGGTTACCGGCTTTGCTAGCATGTTGTCAAAGTTCATGTAGTACTTTCACAGCGGCATTTGTCCAAAGAACAACGAACTGTGGCTAAGCGTGCCATTTTTCCTGCCCCTGATGTCGAGGGGTGGTGGTGTGCCTGCAAGGAGAGACCAGACTGCTGCTTGGTAGGACTTCTGGAAAGTCCGTGCTGCAGCGTTGCCATCTGTGCTGCATCTCTTTGGCACTGTCTTCATCTGCTCCTGCTTTACTTGTACTGCTTCTGTGTGGGAAAACCCATCTGGAGTACTGCTTGATGCGAGTGGCTGCTCCGTATCTCTTAGGAACCGATGGCTGTTGCAACAGGACTTTGCATGAGGTTTTCTATGGGGTTGTGCTTGGACGAAATTGCAGTATTTAGATTTTGGATTTGCTTTCTAGCCATTTGTGGATTTTACCTGCCACGGTTCTGCAGTAAACTTTAAAGATTTAAAGTGTTTACATGGCCAATGTCAGCCTGAGATTGGATTTTCAGGCTTGAGGGATGCCTGGATGTGTCTTTGGAGATTCAGCTGAGCAAGCCTCTTTTTCCTTCGGCTCTTCATAGCCTAAATGCAATCAGTGCAGTGAATACAAACTCGCCAGTGGCATTTTGTACCCCTGATTAGTGTGCGGGGGGGGGAATGATTCTCTAACTGTCTGTAGCAATAGCTTTTGAATCTGCTGGCAAAGTTACCTAACATTTCTGCCTCTAAATGCGAATTATTCATGAGAGCACCTGACATTACCTGGCTGCGTATCTGCGTACAGCCTCTGTCTGATTTTTGTCAAACACACGCAAAATATACCTCTCGTTTCTAGTACCTTTCCTGTAAGAAGGAAGTGCTTTCTCAAACCATTATGCTTCACTGCTCTTCACGACTGTGTTTAAGTCATCTTACATTAGGAAATAAGTAGCTTCTGCTGATGTGCAGAGCGTAATTTCTGCTTGTCTGCTTTGTTAGCCCGGGTGCTCTTTCTCAGCGTACAGCACACACAGTATGCACTCCAGAGCCCCGAGGCGCTTGTGCTTGGCGTCCTTCCTGCTCTGAAATCTGTGCTGCCACATCCTCATTATTGCAGACCACCAACAGACAGGAGCTGGGAGTCCAAAATGCAGCGGTTTAAGACGTAACTGGCACTCGGGTCCAGCCCACCTTTCTGCCAGCAAAGACAGGGCCAACTAATATGAAATCTGTGCCTCAGCCAGCCTGTTTCACAGACCATATATTCGCTGAGGCATCAAGTAGAGGGCCACGAAGCAGACAGCTGGTATTGGTATCATCTTCAGTCACTTCATCTAAATCTGTCAGATCTCTCTCGACTGAGTCCTCGGTTATTTGTGCTGAATAGTTGAAGCTAACATGATATGCTGCCTGCCATGTTTGCTCTGCACTGTTAAGAAACCACAGTGGTTGCCTGTGAGGTCCCGGAGAAACTCCAGCTCTCAGAGCCAGCTCCATATATTGGCATTGCAGCTGCAACAGGAATTTGGTCATTGCCAGCACTCCCAATCTATCAGTTTAACTAATCCATCAGTGGCAACAAAGCTTTCCTCTCTTCAGTTTTCTCACTAAATATATTCACAAGCTAGAAGGCTCTACTTGCATGGCTGATCGCTTGCGTAGCGAAGGACCTAGACTTCCAATTTGTTTTAGTACTAACTTGTTTTGACACATCTCTCCCTGTGTAATGTAATATCCATACGTAAGGGAAGGTCTATGTATATGAGAGTAGCTGCCTACTTGCAGAAGAGAAAAACATCTCATTTGGTGATGTTTGATAGAAAATTTCAAGGATTGGACAATCCATCAGTTTCTTTGGTTCATGGTTCCAATCATTATTTACACTTTCTGCTATGGACATGGACCTGTTTTTCTCATTTCAATAAATCTGGCTTTAACTTTTAACTTCTGGCATATATTATCTCAGTCTCTGATAGCGTAAAGAGCCTCTTGGTACTTGTATGTTTTCCTTACTCAGGTTTAATGCAGCATAACTTTTACTCACTTTTTAACCTCTAACAAGATTACAGAATTAAACTGTGAGCTCGCTTCCCCCTCTTTGGTGGATTTTCCTCCCAATACCTTTTATTTCTGTTCTCCTGTGGATAAAAATCTGTAAGAAGTACAAACCAGCAAAATTTCTCTAGTATGAAGTGCAGAATATTCTAGATGGTACATATTCTAAGGATGCCTTTTTTGTTCCCCAATTAAATATGGATTGGCAGGGAGCAATATTATAACCCTGACAACAGTGCTGTTGCAATCAAATCTGCTGTCTGTGGAGTTCACAAGGCAGAGCTGTCCCTCTCCCGGTCACTTTAATGGTTAGGAGTTGTGCTGAAAACCTTGGAGCACATGGAGCAGGAGAAAATATTGCCCGGACCTTGCCACTAAGCCCTGTGTTCTGTGGAAGATTTCTGATGCTGTGCCCTAGTTAATATGTGATCCCTCCGCTCACAGGAAAGGAGGAAACATATTAAGAGAATAATAATTGAAACAAAATTAGGGACTTGGGATTTTGAGCGTACCATGTTATGTTTAATTGGAACTCTCTTTAGATTCAGATTTTGCTAAAAGATGTATTTCTTAAGATGTCTACCAGACTTCTCTGACTTTTACAAGGAACCCGTGAAGTACTCTGTCTTAAAGATATCACAGAGTTTAGTTTCTGCTTTGCACAGGGGGCAAGGTCTACATGTACTAAAACAATATTCAGATAAATTCTCATTGCCATCTTGCTTTTAGACTAATGGGCTTCTGTCAACCCGAAGAGTTTAGATGGAGTAATGACCCAGAAAGCTCTCCTTGCTTTCCTGCACATTAATCTTTCTTTTCTGAATTTCAGATTTATTTTCAATTATTCAACAAGACTGTTTACTCATGTTGGACCAGTAAAGAAAGTTTCCATGATTTTGTTCATATGCTTTAATCACCTGTACAGCTGAAATGACTCCAGACAAAAAAGTACTGTGGAAGAAGAATTCTTGAAAATATGAAGCTAAAGTAGCACACACTGAAGGGTCATAGATAAACGTATCCTTGCAGATGTCCAGAGCACAACTAGGAGCCACTTGCTTGGCTTTCCTTGGAAGGGAACAGAGGTAGGTAACTTCAAAACAGGAGGGGAGAATGTTATGTTCAAGCTATCATAGGGCTGATTCCAGTGTTTTTGTTTGTTTGGTTTTGTTTGTTTTTCCTTAGTGTGACAAAAACAGGCATCAGAGACCACTCAGGGATGGACTCTACCTGTGTACTTGAGTGCTGGTGGCAATAGTTAGACCACCTGTGTTTCTTACTTGACACAGCTGAAGTTCCTGCGCTCCCTGTAATACCTCATCTGTGGGTTACAAGCCACGTCAGAAGGAGTGGGAAACAGGTGGGTCGGAAATTAGGTAATGAGTTCTTAAATAGAGCTGTGTCTATGGAAAGGTGTTGGTGATGCTACCAGTTATCTACTGGCCACTCCACTTTGGTATTTGGGGTTCAGCTGTAATTTGAAGCTCGGCATGCATGTATGAATGCATCGGAACACGTACAGTAAATCCACATCAGAGGCATGTTCCTCATACACTTTCCGTATTTTGGTGACACTGTAATTTGACTTACAGAAGGGGAGGCCAGGAACAGTCTGTACCAGTAGACACCAGATTTTTCCCAGTGGGAATGACAAACCAAGGGAGATTATTTTGCAAGCCATCTCTTCTCCCATTACGAGTTGCTAAGATCACTTCTTCCTCAAGGATTGTGCAATATTGAATGCCTCTGTTGAACATCAACTTGTTTGCAAGTGCCAGAAATGAGGTTAAACCTGTAACTAAAGTTCTTTTTTTGAGATGAGCCACTGCATATTCCCCTTGTGGGATTAAAAAACCAACATTTTAAACCTCTGGAATATCCTGGATAATGTTGTGATCACCCTCGGTCATCCCATCCCAGTGGTTTCGAGAGATATTATAGGAAAGGGATCACAAGCTCCTTTCAGTTCCTTCTGCTAATAAAATCCCTAATATTCTAAGTAGAGCATGGATGTGAATGGTCTCATTTTGATACCATATTAATTACAGACATCTTCCATTTCTTCTTCAGATGTTCCCTGTATTTTCTGTAGCACGAGAATTTATCACGCAGAAAAAGAGTGAAAGAAAGCTGTGTATTGTCTGTGAACAAAGCCAGTGAAGGACCTCTGTAACTGTTTCTAGGTGGTTCTGGTGAAAAACAACTTGGTGAGGAGTAACAGCAGCTAAAAGCACAGTTACTACTTTGTGTAGCACTGGTGTAATAGGATAGTGGGAAGGCAGCCTTAAAGCATGTAGTGCATCTTCTGAGGCTTGAAAGAAAGGAGGTGAATCTGTGACCACCACGTGTTTAAGAGAGCTGGCATTGCAGACATTACATTAATAACTTTTGGAAATGCAGACATGTGGGAGTTGGTATTAACTTCAATAGGAGTGATTTCCAATTTCCTATCTTTACTCTGATACAGGCAGTAAAGTCATGATATTTGTAAAGACATAGGCATAGAGAGAAATGTGCGGGAATGTCTACGAGAGATTCTGCAGAACTCTGGATCTTTTTAGGTTTAAAAATGGTGCTGAAGGGGACTTCTCTCTTATTTTCCTGCTTGACCTTTACACCGAAAAAAGATCTTCCTGCTGAAACCTAATGAATTTACTTGTTGTAGGAGGCAAGACACTAAAAACAGGCAGAAGAGCAGCAATGCAATATTTAGCCAGAGTGTTTACTATTCGTTGCTGTTTGGTTTTGCAAATAACTATTTAACTAGTGTGGCTCTTCGGAGAAAGAAACACTTTGTGAAAGTACCAGTTCTGCACTCAAGCACGTACCACTTCGACCTGAAAAACATTCTCCAGAGAAAAACAAGGTCGATTAAATTTAATGTTGATATTTTTAAGCTAAAAACAAATACAAAAAATCTTACCGCAAACAAACAAATCAGTCCTTGGACTTACTGGTTCGCGTACCCTAAGGAGGTAGCAGCAGCACACTCCAGGCTCTGTATTTTAAAAACCTTTTGCAGATGCAGAAAGATGTACAGAGAGCTTTGTCAAACAGCGATGCTTCTAAACTTGTGTGAGATGAGGGGCATATACCACAGTAGCTGTGAGGAGGAAGCCTCTCCTGGACCTGTTCTTCAGATTCCTGGCTGCGTAACGTGGTATTTGCTCACTGCTGGTCCGCTCAGGAGCCACTCGGAGCCAAGGGGGCTGACAAACATCTGCTTTTTGTAGGTCTGCACTGGGACAGATTGTCACCACGTAGCACGAACATCTGCTCCGTGCAGAGCAGCAGTTGTGGTGCTTGCTGCGTGCCAGAGCCCCACGAAGCCGAGTCCGGCCAGGCAGTGCTAGCAGCAGTATTTGGGGCACGTTCTGGAAGAGGAAGGTTGGCTTCAAGGGACTTAATAAGAAAATTCTGTGGTTTATTCTGTGGAGCTTTTTCTGCGCTTCCTAAAAAAATAAAATAAAATATGCGTACGGTAAGATGGAACTGATTTGGCTGTTTTTTTCTTTTCTTCCTGTTTTTCAGGAGAGCAGCCCAGTCAGAGCTCACGCAGCCTGCTGGAAATGTGTCTTGCATCCAAGAGCCGCAGGGTCACTCGGCTCCGAAGGAGGCTTTGGAGCGTGGCTGGTCCCTCAGCGCAGGGACCTGGATCTAACCGAGAATGGAAATTAAGTGCTCTGGGGGGGGGGAAAACCTTACTATCTGAAAATGCGAAACCTTACTGTTAGAAAAAAAGCTTACTTAATTGCGTTACGAGTGACAGTCGTGTTACATGGGACCCATATTTTACCTTTATTGAATGATAATAGTGTTTTGCGTCATGTGCCTGTTTCTGACTGCCCCGGGGGGGTTTAGGCACCTCATGGCTTCCTTTACCTCAGCTTGGGTTAAAGGAATCGGGGGGGGGGGGCGGCCGAGGGACGGTTGGCGGCGGGGCGCGACCGTTGGGGCGCGACCGTTGGGCGGGCGCCCCTCAGCCGCCACCTTGCGCGGGGCCGGGCCGAGCCGAGGCGGGGGTGCGGGGGGCCCGGGGCAGGGGCGGCGGCGGGGCGGGGCGGGCCGCGGTGCCCCGCCGGGGCCGGGGCCGGGACCGGGGCCGGGGCCGGGGCCGTGCAGGGGGCGGGGGGCCGGGGCCGGGCCGCTCCCGGTGTCTCCTCAGGGCACCGGCGGGAGCGCGGCGCTGAGGCTCCCGGCTCGCGGCTGTCCCGCCATGGCTCCCGGCTCCGAGCGGCTCTTCGACTCCCTGGGACACTTCGGCAGGTACCGGGGTGGACGGACGGGGACAGACACACACAGACACACTCGTGTGATAAGTGGGGTGATGCACACACAAGCCTAGGTTTGTGAGGTGGGGCGCACGGATGTTGGGGGGTGCGTACTTCTGCAGCCATGGACAGGGCTGGTGTGGGAGACGTGGGGGTGAGGCTCTGGGTAGAGCAGGTGATGGAAAAGAAGTGTTTGACACGGAAATGACACCTCAGCATGGATGACTTGCACGACTGAAAGGCGTATGACCCTCCGTGGGTTCTGTCGCGTGCCGTCCTGATGCACTGATCAGCGTGGATTTTGCAGGTGCGTCCTGCTGGAGCAGACCCTCGTGTCACAGTTCGCCCACGAGTTGAAGCTGTTGAGTTACAGCTTTGTGCTTTCTGGCTCATTCACCAGCGGGCTAGCCCATACCACGGTGTTGATCTGCTCCCCATCAGGGGCAGGCAGCACTCTTCTCAGCAAATCTTTGGAGCTCCTGTTAATGGTAGAGGTGCATACCTGTGCTCCGCAGCAGCGTAGGCTCCTAACATCACGTGCAAGCAGTGTCAGCGGGTACCGATAACCTCTGTAGTTGTTTAGTGTGGAAAGACCTTTTCTTTGCTTAACTGGGATCTCGGTTTAAAATGAAATCTGCCAAGTTGTGATTTACATGCATAGCCATCTGAACAATATCTCATTCATTATCAGTTCTGGGTCAGCAACAAAATATTTTGTTCTGTGTGAGCTAGGAGAGGATTCCTAGCAAACAGTTTATTTTGCTGGTGCAGTCGCTCTTCTGTCTTGCGTGCTGTTTGTGAAAAACAAGCACCTTACTCTGCTGAAATAACTTGAAAGTAGTTACTTCCAGTGAAGTAATTTTCCTAATTGAGATCATTTGAAAACTTTATCTGAAGTACTGATAAAACTGCATTTTGCAATTAAACGGAGAATAATTCTACAACAATAACCTCGCTTTAGGACCTTTCAGTGAACTGCAGACTACCAAAATGCACGCAGCCATGTTATACTTACGGCTGTTCAAGATTTCAAAGACCACACGCTAAAAGTAAACATAACGTGAGCTTACAGTAGATGAACTTATTTTTAAAATGTGGAAAAAAATATCTATTTAGTCCTTCAACACTGCTAGATAAATGTACTACATATAAAACATCTGCTACATATATTCCTAATTGTAACTGAAGTAAGTTCTGATGAGTTTGTATTTATGCATGACTGTGACAGTCACAGGTGATCAATGGTTTCTTCAGTTCCAGCAATTCTCACAAGGCCCACGTAAGCCATGCACTACGCATAGATCTGGTTGATCTGCCACAGCCAGACTGTGAGCAGTCCAAGTATTTGGGGACTGTTCTGATTATCTTAAACTCTGACAGATGCAGTAAAGAATGGCCAGCTGTTTAGATAAATATATATCTGGAGAGAGCATGTATGCATTATATATATAGCTATAATATTATATGTACATAATTACACATACATATAATGTATGAGCCTTCCACTTTGCAGAATTGCCATTCACACGTATACCGGCAACATCTTGCTTTCCATCAGACTCTCCTGCAGAAGTCTCAGTGATGCTGTAATTCTTAGAGGGGTCTCGAGACGTGCACAAACAGGCATGAAAGTGGAACAGCTCCTGTTTCCTTTGCCATTAAAGGAAGACTGTATGCCTGCGTGGAGGGCTGCCCTGGGCTGGCCGCCAGGTGCCCACCCGGCCGCTCTCTCACTGCCACTCCACAGCAAGGCAGGGGGAGAAAATCAGATGAAAAAAGCCGTGGGTTGAGATAAAGGCAGGGAGGCTGCTCACTCACTACTGTCACAGGCAAAACAGATTCCACTTGGGGAAGATTAATTTAATTGATTTCTAATTAAAACAGAATGTGATGGTGAGAAACAAAATTAAAAACTGAAAGGGGGGGCCTTTTGGAGCCAGCTGCAGCTGGCTCTGATCTGACCTGGGGCAGCTCCTGGGCTCTGCTCGCAGAGGCCACCCCTGCAGCTCATCTTTGAATTTGGGCATGAGGAACATCTGTGGCCCATAAATTCAGGACGGTTGTTTTAAACGTTCTTGAGTCTGTCTCTGGAGCGTGGGATCGCTACTCACTGTTGCAGAGGTAAATGAAAAAAAAAAAAGTCCTGTCTGCCTCCAGAGGCCTCATCTCTAATGAGCTGCCGGACCTCAAGGCTCCCGATTTACCTGCATCAAACTGCATCCTTCTCCCAAGCAGCACCTGCTGCCAGGCCGTCCCTGTGGGCTCTCCCTCACTGCCCCACAGCTTCCCCAGCCCCTCTCTGTCCTGTCAAGAAGTGACAGCCGGGCCTTGGGCTGCTGGCACAGCACATTGTGCCCTGCTAGCTCTGCAGGCCTGCAAAGGTAGCGTCTGCTGGGTGGCCTGCAGCAAGCACGCTGCTCCTGGACCTGCCGGCTCCTGGTGGATAACTGGGGACCTGCCCGCACACCATGCTCCTGGGTAAGCCAAAGGGATTGTAAGAAGTTCAGTGGCTTTAGACTACCAGCAGGGCACAGACCTTACTTACCTGGTTGCTTGTGGTCAACAGGCTATGTATTTTGCACCTCTCATCTACACCATCACAAGGTGCTGAGCGGGGACATAACATAATATGGAATAGATGTCTAGAGAAAAATCTGGTGAAGTGCCTCTCACTGCCAGAGGGCAAGGATTTGACTTCCAGTAGCCATGAGGTGCAGTTTACATGGTACAAAGAGCTTCCTCTGTGATTTACAGCTTTCACAGCTTGGCTCTCACTTTAGCTAAACATGGGTGGTGGAAATTGTCAGGGAAAGAGGGGATAATTGGGTGTCACTGACACTATTACCAAGGTTTGTAATGAAATATTTCCAGAATCTTTTAAAAAATTGTCTTTCCTTTCAAACTATCCTTTTTTTTTTTTTTAACAAAATGAAGTTAGCCAGATTTTCAAATATTGGTTTTATAAATGAAGTATTGTACCAGCAGCTAGGCTATTTAACAAATTAGCAATGACTGCTTTTCATCTTTAGTGAAATGTTTGTGCATTTCTTCAGCCTTTAACACCTTCACGTCGTTGCCTTATATGAGCTTGTTGCCCAGTCAGTGGAGCTGCTACAGTTTGGACTTCAGAAGCAACCCCTACCAGGATTAGCACTGGGGAAAGGAGAGAAGCAGGACAGGGTGCCCACCTGTTCCATCCAGACACGGAGTCCAGGAGAGATGACCACATTTTCCAACAGTTTCAATGTTTTCTGTTAATTGCCCTGGAACTTTTCTAGTGTGCATAAATAGATCGTAGACCATGCTTAGCTCGTAAAAGACTGCCTTGACTTTTGTAGAGATTCTTTCAATGGATGTTTGCAATGCAGTCCCTGCTGGTCAGTGCCATAAAAGCAATGTTTGAACACTTGGTGCTAACACCATTTCTCATCTCTCCACTTTGTAGAGTTCTTCGTTCATTTCTAAAGGCCTTCACTAAACCATCTGTCTTCACATCTCAGAACTTTTCCAGGCTCCTATTTTCAGGCTGATGCCCTTATTCCCTCTCCTGTTTCATAGCTTCCAGCTCTTGTGGAGATCTGATTATGTCTTCTGCAAACCATGGTGTGTACATGATACTTTCAGGAATTTTCCAGGAATTTTTGGGTGTGTATCAAATACCAGAGTCCCAAGTATCTCAGAGAACATGCTCACTCATTTCTTTTCATGAAAAAGAAAAGAAGAATACTTTAAAACAATGATTTTTCAAATTCATGTATTTTATAGATTTCTTGAAAGGTTTTTCCCCAACAGAAATACGTTTTCAAGCTGAGAAGTGTTCCTGCTGCACATGCAAAAATATCACTTTTTCTTTTCCAAGCTAATATGGAGAAGCAGGTAATCATATTCAGCATTTGAAAAGATGATTTGCTTTTACTTTAAAGACAGAAACATTACAAGCATTTTCTGAATACTAATACATTTAGTGTTTAATGCATCCTACGCAATATTGATATTAGTAAACAAAATAATGTGAATTCCTGTTTAAACTTTGAGTAGTTCCCCAAAGGTGATCAAAATACTGGTGGTATAGGTACTGCTTTTGGAAAAACTTTTTTCCCCTACATGCTAGGTACTTTATGCAGTGGACAAATTTATAGCAACATATCTGTCATTCGGTTTTCAAACTGTGTCAGTGGACAGCTGTTTGTGTTTACTGGAATGTGCCAGAGAGAAGAATCTCAAATCTAAGTCCTCCTTTGGCTCCTAGTCAGGGGTGGTGTTTGTCAGAAATGCTTGATAAATGTTCTTCAGCTTTATAACTGTACTATATTATAACATCTGAATCAGCCTGTGCTCGTCTCAGGTGCCCATAGGGTAAAATAAGTGGACTTAGCTCTGCTTCAGTAAGAACTGTTTGGTTTTTTTTTTCATTTTGTTTTGACTTTTTTTTTTTTTTGGTGTCTGGATATTTTGCAAAGCGTACTCGATCCCATTGGTTGCATAGCATCATAATAGCTTTGGAGAAGTGAGACAAGCCATGTGTTTTCACAGAGTAAACTCTAGCAGCTTAAACAAAGCTCTTATTATCTATGCCTGACTAGGCAAAAGTAGAAATATTCTCAGGGCTCAGAACCAAAGATGGATACTGGCAAGTGCCCCTAGGTAATGTGACGATCACTAGCAGTGCTGTCTGCAAGGGGTGCTAAAAACATTTGCTGGGATCCGGGTCATACTGGAGGCAGTCTAGCACAGGATCTGCATAGACAAAACTGTACTGCACCCAAGTGTGCTGGCAACCTCACCCCACCCGTGTCTGGAGTGAAAAAGGGGATTATAACAGTAAATTAAAAGGTAGGTCACAAGAACAGAAAATCGTAGAATCACAAAAGATAGTAAATCGGTTAAGATTTGTAAGCCAGCTGCTGAGATTCAGATTGCACCTCTGAAATGTCGGCAGCCCGCCAGGGTGGCTTCTAGACAAAGCTGTAGCATGGACAGAGTTATGACAGCATGAGGCGATTATCACACGCATCGAGGAGCTGATGATCAGCTGTTTCGTCCCCAAATATTATGGTATGAATAAAAACTAAACATGCAAGGCACTGCACAGTGTGTTCTCTGTAATTTGGTGCGTGATATGTCACTCCTGTGAAAGCTCCATTGCTTCTATAAAAGCTCTGCCAGTAATTTTCTCATAATTGTCATGATTTTCAACTGCACAGAGGTTTTCAAAAGTGGGAAGGACATGTTTTATGAAAGGGCTTACTCACAAGAAGTTTGACCAGTTTACTGTGGGAAGTGAAATGATTCAAGTAGGATATTTAGAGAATTTGTCTAAGGCCCCAGAAACCTTCAGTACATGCCGTGAAATTTTCTGTGCTGCCATCTTGCTGTATGCAATGAGAATGGGACTGAAATATGTACCCAGCTGATGTTTCATTTCAGGTGGCTTGAGGTATTAAGCTATAGTAGCTGAGCAAGAACATGAGATTATCAATTTCTCAGAAATATGGAAAAAATAGCAAGACAGAAAATATCAACTGAGGTCTCTGTTACAAGGGCAAGACTAGAAACAGTGTGAAGACAAATGAGACAGAGATTTATAAGTACTAATGATGATTGATCTGACAGATTGTCCACATACCTGGGGAGAAGTCTCATCTCCTTGAAAAATACTGAAATTACCTAGACAGCTAATTTACACCTTCATATCATGCATTGACAGCCAAATCGTAATGCCTAGCTCACTCAGACCAGGTGTTCTCTGAAGTTCACGTGCAACAAAAAGGTGGTTTGAGGAATCTAGAAGCACGATCCATTGGATCAGAGACTGAACCCTTTCCTCAAGAAAATGTTTTCATTAAGAGGAGAAGCTGGGATTCCTCTTCCTGTTATTTGTAGGCATTACTATTAGCTAGCAGCATCGGAGGTGCAGTGGTGCTGGGACAGGAGTAGAGGCCGCAGCCTGGAGAACAGATGGAAAAGGCCGGTAAGACAGCAGGAAACAGAATACAAAAAGATGCTTCAGAAAACTGGGAGTAATTTGCTGCTCTACGGAGAGCAGTCAGCACCACGCTTTGGATGGGGCTCAGTGTCACTTCAATGTCTTGTCTCCATGGATGGATGTAGCCTGGCCTTTTCCAGCCACGTTGCAACCTTCTCCTCTCTAAGCTGTGAAGGAGATTTGGAAGGATCTAGGTTCCCACCTGATCCATCCGTGTAAGTCTGTGCTAGCTGTACAGGGAAGTTAGCTGTTCAAATCAAGGCTCAATAGAGTAAATAAAATAAAGTTAGTGAGCTCATCTCACTGACTTTACAGGTGTACAGTGTAAACTTCAGACACCTGCATTAGTCACCTTGTCAAGGGGGAGAATACCCTTTAAGGGCATAATTCATCTGTCTCACTTTCAGTGAGTGCTTTAGGACAGGATGTATGCTGCACCTTGATTTGTCTGTGCTTCCTCATTGAGTGAAAAGGGGATCTAGAGAATTACAGATGTATTTGGATTGCACACTGTATACCGTATATTGCATCCAAGTGTACAGTATACATCCAGATTCTTCACTTTCAACTTATATTAACTAACTAAGGCTTAGCTAGGAGGTTGGGATGTGGGAGATGCTTCTGGCAGCACGCTTTCTGCGTCGCAGTATTAGCCAACATCTTTCTCTCAAGACAACTCAAAGCAGGTACCCTGAGCTCTGCTGAATGTCAGATACCAGAAAACTGTCAGGTATGCGACTGTACGGCTGTTACAGTGCTTGCCACCTTGTTGGCATTCCATCAGCAATACCTGCTGTCAGTTCCTTGAATACAGGTAATTCCAGGAAAGATTGATTTTGGCCAGAGATTGATTTGAGAGCATTAAGATCAGAGCAAAGAGGTCAAGCCAATTCTGAAAACACTGGAGCCCTGAAAAGATGGAAAGTGAGGAATCAAAACCTGCAACTGACTTCATGGAAAGGAAAAAAAGGAAGATGAATACAGCCATTTAAAACTTACAAAGTAGGCAAAAATACATTTTTTTAACTCTTAAATTGCTAATAGATCTTTGTGTCCTTGGTGAAAAGTTAGAAAATACTACTGATACTATTCATTTAGCCTTTGCTCAATAAGTAAATGTTACCGTATCTATGAAGTAGTATTTCATTTGAATGTCTGTCTAGTACTAGAGAGAAAGTCAAATATGAAAGGTGGAAAATAAGCAATAAGATAAGCAATATCCAAAAGCATTTTCTGACACAAAGCTACTGAATATATGGTGAAATTATACAGATGAGACCACATTTCATTAAAATAACTTTTGTTCATGTCTCAGACTCCAAAACAAATTACCATTTGGATTTTTTTCTGCTGTTTAGATCTTTGGAACTGGCTTAGGTCAGCAGAGCTGGGAATTACCAAGAAACTTGTTTCAGCTCCACCCTTCTGAGAGAGAATTTGTGTTTGGTCCAGGGTCAGAGCAATTGGAACCTCCTGTCGCTGACACTTGCGTTTTAGGCTCCTTGGAGAACCGCAGTCCTCTGTAGATCGGTGGAGCTGAGTGAGCTCTGTTTGGTCTCTGTTCTGAACGGATGCGGATGGTACAAAACCAGATCTGTGCAGAAGAGTCCTGGCAGGTCTGAGCAGAATACAGCTTTTTTATTGGATTCTTTTGGAGAATGGGAGCCCCATGTATTTCTTATAAATATTTATGTAAGGTTTGAAAACAGCATTATTCCAGATCACTCCCTTTTACCATAAGAGAAAGACTCAAAGAAAGCACCTGACTCCACCGTGGAGGTATAAGCAGATAAAAGAACACTGCAGAATATGTTTAGTAAGATGTTAAAGTGCATTCTTGGCCTTGGAAACAGTGAAATCTATCATCTGGATTTCTTTGTTTTTAAGTTAAATTAATTTTTAGAGTTTAATGAGAAAGGTGGTAGAATCATTTTCCTCGAATGACAGGAAATAGAAATGTTGTCTGCTTTCCATGAAGAAATCAAGAACAGTATAGAAGAAATCAGTCTGTTGGTGATGGAAGAGACAAATGACCGATAAAACTAATGAAAATATCTTTTCTTCGGAAAGATCAATAATGCTGTTAAGATTTTGACTTTTCTTCTTTGGAGAGGTTGTGAAAAAGCTCTCTGTCTAATTAAAATGAAAGGCAGTATTTCAAATATCCAAAATCTATTAAATCGACTTTTGACATTTCATAATATTGTATATACTCGACGATGTAAATATCTCAGAAGAGAGAAAGCAGAAATACATTTCTTGTCCTGTGAAGTCACAGTTAGGTTAGGTGAACCAATATCCAACAGTGAAACTGGAAGGGGTCTAAGGAAATAAGAACTGGACAGAAGTTCATGACCAGGCTGCTAGGCGAAACAAAACAAACTGAAAACTCCCCAGTGGGAATTAATCATTTAATTGTGTCTTGTTATGGGGCAGATTCCCATGACCATTCAGGGAAAAGCGGTTGAGGACTTCTAATCAGAGTGGGCTGCACATTTACAGTGAGTAGGGGCAGTTTGGAGGGAAGGTGAGCTGTGAGCCTGCAAAAGTAGCTGACTGTCCTCTTGAGCTCAGAAACCTTCTTTAATGTAGGTGTAGAGATAACCTGGCTTTTCTTGGAGAAGATAGCCCGTTGGGGATAATAACCTGGCTGAGAAGTAGGAACATGGGTGGGATGGACCATCTGACCTTGGAAGAGCCAAGAGACAAGTTTAACAAAGTATGTAGACCGTATCACAGTGTAGATTGCTCTGACTCCCTTTCTTCAAGTTGTAGAATTACATATGTAGAATTATATGCATGGAGAATTGCAACTTGCTGTGTTGTCTTTGGCAGCAAAGAATCTCCGGCTGAAATTGATTTGCTTTTCCTTAAGCAATACTTTGATTTATATGTTGTCTCAAATTTTACAAGGCACTGTATTATCTAGCACTTAATTTCTGCAGTGTAACTAATAACATCTGAAGTGATTCTACTTGTGAAATATTCCTAAAAAGATATTAGACATTAAATGTACCTGCTTTAGCTCTTCTGTTTTGCTCTTGATGACGACTTACTGTGTTGAAAGTCACAATTAACACCATAACGCTGTAAAAGTTTCAAAGGGAGCCAGGGATAGTAAAATGCCCCATTACCCAGGTGATACAAGGCTTTATGCAGTCCACAGAAATGGCCTAGGTCATCTTAATAATATTCTTGGCTGCAAAAGTAATGTTATGGATAAAATTATTGCTTATATTAAGGAAGAAAGAAACTTACAGAAATGGTTTAAATATAATTTGATTTGTAGAGCTAATATTCTTTATTATTTTAAGTGAAAACTCAGAATATACTAGTATATGCAAGAATGATTATAAACATATGCTAGGAAAGTGGCATCCAGTATGCTTGAATTGATTATGCAGATTTCTTACTTGTTTTGCCTTTTCCCATGAGATCTTTCAAAAACCTGTGAAGAATGAGAAACTTTATAATCATTTTCCAAGTGGGGAGGAATGAGATTTCCTATATAGAAATTTATAGGCTTTATTGCTTAACAATGTGTGGCATGGCAAGAGAATTTATGTAGAATTAAGACTGAAAATGAGCTGTCTCCATCCAGATTTTGTTAGGCTTTGCTATGAATATGGACCAAAGAAACAATTCTTAAGGAGCATCATTTAATCACTGCAATGGCAAGTGTTCATTCCGTGTATTTGTACCTTCAATTACACCAGGCGTGGTCTCGCATAGGAATACATAAACAAGTAAGCACAGAATTCGTATGAAAACTGATGAGTTTTATTTCAGGACCAAAGATGGAAAAAAATCAGATCAAATAAACTTCCATAGTTTGAACAAAGTTAGTGCTATGTGTAATCAGGTTAAACAGCAGAAAACATCTGAAAACACATGAAGTGGAAAGGAGGAATGAAACATGCTAACAGTTTATACACGAAGTCGTGCTTCTGCCTATAATTGGGTGGAATCTCAGTAAAAACATTTAAATTCTAGTAGACACTTCAGGGATTGTGGCGTGAAATGATTTGCTTACGTAAGCTGATGGAAACACTACAGCACAGGAGGGAATTAAAGACATAGTTTGCCTTTTCCCCAAAAAAGAGGCTGACCAAAAGAAAACAGTGTTACTGAAGATACTAGAATTCAGTTTTCCCTGTAAGAAGTAACGCTACTAATATATTATGCAGATGGAGTACACGCTGAATTTCTAAAT
The DNA here is from genome assembly GCF_964211835.1 of Anser anser. Classification (NCBI taxonomy): domain Eukaryota; kingdom Metazoa; phylum Chordata; class Aves; order Anseriformes; family Anatidae; genus Anser; species Anser anser. The sequence continues at coordinate 50,372,889 of NC_139722.1, read as the reverse complement.
GGTAGATGTTTATACAAATGCTGCTCCTGGAAAGGAAGCATCAAAGTACAGGGCTGGAAGCAGTTACTCTTGAACAGTTACCCACTGTGTTTAGCACCGATCCAAATAATTCCAAACCAAACTGAAATAACTTAAAAGCTGCATGGTCATGTTCTTTTTTAATTTAATTACCTGGTACATGTCCTTGAGACACGTAGGGCAGAAAGGACAAGTGGATAACTAAAATGAAATTGGAAGGCTCCAGCATTGCCACTGGAAGGCGTTTGTCATGCTGTTGCAATAGCAGTCCATCCCCGCTTGCCAGCCCTGCTCCTCTTGTGATCGATCAGTGCTCCACCGATAACTGCTGCAGCCCCAAGTGGCGCCACGACCGCCAGCTGGGGGGCTGCTTTGCTGGCACCTGGGTGGGTGCAAATGCTCAAAAATTACAAAAAAGTGCTTCATGCTGACTTTGATCATCAAAAATAAGGTTGACCTGAAGAAAGTTAGAAATCAATGTGATTTGTTTGAATCAACGTTCAAAAAGGAGTTCCTAATATGTTTTGAAGCACTGTGTAATTAGCAATTGGATGCATTCAATTACCTCAAATCAAGTAATGCAATACAAGAAAATGAAAGTAATCTTGATTTTCTTTAAATTTCAGACTTATGTAGAAAAACATATAAAAACAAAATCAGGAGGAGACTTCATGAGAAGCAAAAAACTTTCAGAGGCAGTAATTATTGGAATCTTCTGATGACTGACTTATATTTGCTGCAGTGGAAGAGGAAAACAAATATCAGAAATATATTCGTAATATGGCAAAAAGAGAGAATTCACTTCCTCTTTTTGGTAAAGGTTTTGAGTAGAAAATATCTTTTTTTCCAGGATTTGCAATAAAATTTTACTTTGCCATCCTTGTACTCATTTCTTAGGGTATATAAAATGGAATGAATTTTATTTGACATTACACTGGAGTTTACAAACCAGGTTTTTGTTGTTTGCTTTAATTTAAGCAGAGTTTTCTTCTTGTGTTTGTGTGCATGTCAAGAGTCATTTACATAGATAGACAGTGCAATAAAAAGGACCTGCCATAGCCACTGCTAAAGGTAAACATTCCCAAAAGATAGTATGAAAATTAATGGTACTCTTCTTGCAAAACCTTGAAACCCAAGCATAGGAAACATATCTCAGATACCAGTTTGTTCTGGTAGCTGGCAACAATGTCTTTTTAATGACTCTTCCAGACAATGTAAAAATGATGCATATGGACAAAAAGTATATGAGAAAAGGCTGTTTGGATGAATGGAAAGCGTTTGTCATACCACTCAACAAATGCTGGCATCACTTCACTTTGAGTGAATTTGCTCATCTGATGCCTAGATACAGATCCATAAAGAAATGATAGCTGGGATAGAAGTGTTGGAGTTCTTCAGAAAATCAGTTCTAAAAGATTGTAAGAATGTTTTGGTGGCTGCTATTCAGTGAGTGCATATTGATGCACACATTACCACTAGTGATGATGTATAGATCCTGGGGCACCCCGGATTTCTACAGGCTTTCTTATTCCTATTGCATCTGTGCCGTTGGTGTGTTTATCTGCATCCAACACAGCATCTTCTTCCTCTGAACACCAATTCTGGAAACGACCATTTTGCTGATGTGGGCTGAGACCAAGTCTTTGCATAGTTTAAACCACCCCTACCTAGGAGGGAAGTTTGCTCTTGACGCTGCAAGGCAAATAAGGCCATGTCAGTTGTGCATTTAAGGCTGCTTCCAAATCTGCCTCTCTGTACCATAGCAAAAATACTGCTCCCGAGTCTCATTCAGCTCCTTTCCTCTCAAAAAATAAATGTGGAAGTGTACAGAAGTGCATAACAGTTTTTTGGTTTAAAGTGGAAAGAATGCTGAATGGCTTTTTTCACATTTTAAAAAAAAAGCATGGAATACAGAGCTAAAAGCGGTCACTGAACACAAATTCTTTCAGAAATAGTAAATATCTGGAATTTTCTTTCCACCGAAGCCATCCTGTTGAGTGTAGACTGCACAGCAAAAACAGGCCATGTTTTCTGACTAAGCAGTTTGCTAACAAGGTGGTTGAAAAGGCAAACAGTCAAAATAGTTCTTGTAAAACCTGTGGAATAGTACAAGTCTCTTGTTAATCACAGCACAGCCTTGTCGCTCTATCATGCACTGAAAGGATTTTTAAAGTTTTATATTAGCTTTTGAGGAGAATCTAATATATTTGCTTTGAATCTATTATCTTTTTATCTCTAATCTATTTTTTTATTCCCTAACATCTACGTGTCTATGTCCGCTTCAGATATTGCTGCCTCCCAGATGTACCACCTTGCAAATAGACTGCTGCAGATAGTTTGCCTGGATGGAAATCAAATTAAATCAAGCAACTGATCTGGCTTGTTTTTGTTATTTTAATCATCATCTGTTCTGACGTTTTTTCAAGTAAGATCAGTTTTCCAGATAAAATCCACAGCCGGGCCACATAAAAAGTACCACCACATCTGAGGGAAGTCTCAGGGGATCACTGTGTCTCAGGGGGTAAATAAACAGTGGGAAAAGAGAGGGAAGGAAATATCTTATGATGACAGTGCCACAGGGTATGTTGTGTCATGAGAATACAGCCAGAGTGGCAGTGGTCTGAGATCTAGTTCATTATCTTTATGCAAGACTGTTTCTTCATTTCAGGTACTGAAATTGCAATATTAACATTTGCTTTTCTTAGGTCATAAAACCTGTGCAGAAGAGTCAGAAAATGCAGTTTTTTTTCTTTTTCTTTTTTTTCTGAAAGCAGTAAACTGAATAAAGAATTAATTGGGGCGAAATTTCACAAAAATATTTTAGGAAGGGCTGGCACATTTTCATGCTGTGTCTTGCTCAAGCTTTTATGAAGACAGTTTTATGCTCATTTGACTTCTGGCATTCATTAAGCGCCTCTATACTGGAGCAGTAACCTACAAAGTCTTCTTGACTTCTATATTTGACACTCCTGGCAAGAGTGACAAAATGTACTTGCCAAATAATTATCTCCCATGGCAAGTCACTGAAGAGATGGAAAAATACTGTGAAGAGCCAGAGATTATCATACTTTTTAGGACAGTCATCATGTTCACAGATCTTAAAAATGGCAAAAAGAATATGTTTTAAGAAGAAAAATAACATATAAAATGTTATTGAAAATTACTGCTTGCAACGATATGCATTACTTAATCTGATATGTGTATGTGAGGATAACTGGCATATAAAATATCCTCCCCAAAACCGGCCTTTTTTGAAATCAGCCCCGGAAAACAGATCTCAGACTTTGCTGAGAGAAGCCTTGCCTTCTCTTGGTGAATGTTGGTAGTATTTATTCCTATGGCAATGCGATTTTCTTAACATTTGGAGGTGTGAGCAACACTCTCTTACGTCAGGGAAATTTAACTTATTTTAAAATGGAGTTTGGTGTGGTTACTAAAAGGGTTGTATTACATGGTTGCCAGCGATTGAGAGCTTTAAGCTTAGTAATAGAGGATTTCTTCTCAACCCAGCATTCTTAACTCAAGTATTAGGGGAAGAAGTCAATCATTTACAGCAGGTAGCGAGGACAGTGCAGACTTTAACCCCTGCCTCATGGGCAGCGAAGTGCACGGGTTCTGTTGTCGCCTACTGCCACAGCCCAGCCTGCTGCAGTGGGGGGTGCCCAGGGTCCCTGAGCTGCCCCCCGGGCCAGTCCTCCCGCAAAGAGGAGTTGGCTCATGCTGCGTGAGCATGGCCAGGAAGCAGCCCCAGGATTTTAAGGCTGGGCAAGGGTAGCGATACAGCCACACCAGGAGGCTGGGACAACTCGTGCACCCGGCTGTGCGAAGGGAGGGGTCCCCGGCTAGCCACGGAGCAGATTCGTGTGCCTCCTTGCTCAGCACCCTCTGCTGCCCCGTCCACACTTGTGGCAAACCGGTGTCTGTCATGAGGCTGCTGCTGTGGCTCTCTCTGTCCTGTATCCGTTCTGCAGCTGCTGTGGCAAGCAAAGCTCAATGCGTCTATAGTACTCTCCCATCCCACATATCATCCTCCTTACATACTTTTCATGCTTTCTATATGTTGTCACTGACAGCTGAATTAACTCCTTTTTGGTAACTACGCAAGTTAATGAATTTCCTGACCTCTGTGCCACCAGCCTTTCTAGAAGAAAAGCTCTTCCTACCCGCAGGAGATACTCAGCAGTTCACAAGGTTGGACTTTTTAATCCGACATCGTCGTGTATTCAGCAGTGAATTTTCTCTTCACATCAAAGGAGGGATTTTAGGTTTTGGTGTGTGTATTTACTGAAAGAGCCCTAGCCAGCCCATTGTGGAATTTTACTGGAGAGAGCAGTACAGCGTTTTTACAGGCAGGGAAGCAGCGGAGGCAGAGCTGCGGGATGCCTTCAGCCACCAGTGCTGCCATACACTTCTGTAGCTTCACATCTGGCCTTACTCTCTCCTATTCCTGCTTCTCTTGCCTGCTCCTTGGCTTCTTTATTGAACAGTTAGAGGTTAAAAACTGCAGTGAAGTCCATCCTGCAAGATTCAGCAACAGCACGGCCATTCTGTTGTAAAAACACATTTTCATGTTCTTAAATCAGAAACAGCATGAATTATGTCTATCACTGTGTATCTATGAATTATGTCTATCACCATGTATCTGTCATATTGTTTGACTTTTTGTGTTCGCTTAGCATAGGTGCTACAAATGAAGTAAGAGAAATAATGACACTGTAGAGTGGATTTCTTTGTTGGAGCTGAATAAGATTTTTGTAACATTGAAAACTGAAGAACACTTTTACAAGAACCAGTTATACCTAGTTCTAAGTTAAACCCTTGAAAGATGGGTGAAAAGTGGCATGGCACAGATATTTCTCTAAAATAAATCCTGCATTGCTTTTTATAGAGTTGGACACTGCTCTATGGGACACAAAGGAAAAATGAGGAAAGGGTAAGGGATTGCAATTTATACAGTTTTAGATAGCAACTAGACGGGGAAAACAGATAATTTTTTATGAATAAATGATAGGAGACAAGGAAGATTTATTCAAGGTTGCACAAGGATGTTTTATAAGCTGCTGATAGTCTTACACTGAAAAAGGGGACATCGAGATTAGATTTAATGAGAAACTTTCCAACAGAAAGCTTTGATAGTAGAGCAGTCTGTCAAAATGGTTATAGAAGCGCGATCACAAGTGCTCAGGAAGATAAAAAATGAAACTCTCAAGGGAGAAGTTAGTGCAGAGATTAGCTGGAAATGATCCAAACTATGGCCCTAGCGATGCTCTCGGGATTTGGGTTTTACAAAAATGATGCAGAGCAATGGTTCATGCCATCTTCTCAGCTCATATCCTAACAGGTTGTTATCTTCTTTTGAGCCTCTCTGACAAAAAGGGAAATAATTTTTATTTTTTTTTCTCACTCTTACTGGGCAGAAGAGAGATGATGAACCTGGAGTTTCTTGTGCTGGGAAAGCTAATTAGTAAGCTCAAGATGAATGTATGGGAGTTTGAAATTATTTCATTCTTCCTGTGTCTGGGAAGTATCAACTGGGCTATCTGACACTACAATGTCTTGTTGCATAATGACAAATATTGCAAATAGTAGGCATCCTGGTTCCAACCATGCTACTCTTTATTACCTAGTAGAAGATGTAACTGCGCAGTTTCTAGGGTTTTAATTTGCTAATCTGCTAGAGGTCATCTAGTCTTGATTTTAGCCAATTCTGCATGCTGCAACAATAGCCCAAGTTACCGAATTTGGTCTTCCTCTGCTATTTTTAAAACTTGTCTTTTGATGAGAACAGTTGCAGTTAAAATAACAGTGAAGAACTAAAAATTGTTGCTAACCATATTTGTCTGCATTAGTAGGGGGACAAAGGTAACATTTCAGAATAACCTTTGACTTTGGGTGGTCCAAGATAGTCCAAAAGCCTTTCAGAGCAGGTTTACCCTTGCTTTAGTTTATGGTTAGGTACTTAGTCCTCAAGAAGCTGTTCTCCTGACAGGGTATCAATAGACTTAAGGGTTGCTGTTGTTACGTCCAATTTCTCTTCACCACATCTCTCACAAGGTTTGATGAGAAAGAGCAGCACAGCACCTGTGAGAGTCTTCAAGAGGGATTTGGAACCAGCTTTTTGAGCTGCCACTGTGGGTTTAGCAATCTGGCTCTTTCCTCAGACTGCTGTTGAAAAATCAATAGAGCTGTTGTCAAGAGAAAGTGGGACAAAAACCATTGCATCTAAACAGCAGCAATGCAATTGGAAAGACAGGAAATGCAAGTGGGTTTGCCTTTGCCAAGGAAAGAATTAAGCAACACGAGATAAAAGGCAGAGGAGATTGCCCTTGGTCTAAGAAGGCCCTTGCTGCTAAGTAGGCTGATGGTATTCTTGGCTGTGTTAGGCAGAGTATCACCAGCAGGGCAAGAGAGGTGGTCCTTCTGCTCTGCTCAGCACTGGTGAGGACACACCTGGAGTTCATGGCTGTGTCCAGTTCTGGGTCCCCAGTACGCGAGAGACCTGGAGATGCTGGAAAGAATCCAATGGAGGACCACCAAGATGATGAAGGGCCTGGAGCACCTCTCCTGTGAGGAGAGGCTGAGAGAGCTGGGGCTGTTCAGCCTGGAGAAGAGGAGGCTCAGGGGGATCTCATCAATGTGTAGAAATACCTGAAGGGAGGAGGCAAAGAGGACGGAGCCAGGCTCTTTTCAGTGGTGCCCAGTGCCAGGACCAGAGGCAGTGGGCACAAAGCGTAACACAGGAGGCTCCCTCTGAGCCCCAGGCAGCCCTTCTGTGCTGTGCGGGTGACGGAGCACAGGCACAGGTTGCCCACAGAGGCTGTGGGGTCTCCTCCTTGGAGATCTTCAAAAGCCACCCGGACCTGATCAAGCATCTCTGGGTGTCCCTGCTTGAGCAGGGGTTGGAGCAGGTGGCCTGCAGAGGTCCCTGCCCGCCTCAGCCCTCCTGTGATGCTGTGTGAGATGAGGATGGTGGGTGGAGTTAGGTTACACTAGAGAACTGTTCCATTGAAAACGTTATTTGGACATTAAGACAATGTATCCAGCAAATTCTATTTAAGTACCTTGGCTCTGGGTAGTTCAGAAATTCATTAGAAACTGTGGTGACAGATGATTAAAGGTCCTAGGCCAGGTTCTGTTGCAGACTTTATCAGAGGAATTCAAGGCTAGATTGGATACATATCAGAGAGGAGTGATCTGGAGGTTGCATTTGTTACAGGCACACAAGACATTACGTGGCAATTGCTTTTTAGGCATCGTTTCCTGTAACTTCAGCAGAGGCTCTGATCGTGTTCAAAAAATCTTCTTGTTTCCTACTATCAAGGCCCAGCACATGCTGTGATAAAGATGTGTATATAGAAGCACACTGAATGCTTCTTCAAGTTAGCGCAATTGATTGGCCTCCAGTAAATAAGAACTGGAGGAAAAAACAAAGATGCATTTTTTTTCTGAACAAATGTACTAATTCTGTGCATAATTATAAGTTAATTGAGGAAAAGATTCCTTATCTTTAGACTGTCAGAAGCTATCCTAAAATTTGCAATCAGTGATACTAGTTCATTGCAAGTCTTTTGACATTCAGAATATGTGTGCATTTTATACACAACGATTTGCTTGCACCTCAAGCATATTTGAAAAGCTGTTAAAATGCCAGAATTCAGGCTATGTATAAAACATTCTTTTAGTATGTTTGTTTTACGATACAATCTTTAATGCATAACTGCACACCCTGCTTAAGGGAAAACCCAGCCCAAATTACAGCTATGTTTTGGTACAAAGCCTTTCACACTGTTCACATTCTGTCTTCTTACATGTGTCTACATGTATTCTCTCTTTGTCTTTCAGAGGCAATAAAGCGAGGTAGAAGATAGGTCGAGTACAGGTACATGGATACAGTGAGGTGAAATGAAGGGCATAATGTGTTTGCTCTGTTTTATTTGATGTGCCTATCTCTATCCCTCAGAAACTGAGGTTGCGACATTTTGGTTCCTCTAACCATTCCAGTAATCTTAGGCCTTGTTTTGAGGGATGTACTAGATGGGATCGTAGGGTGGGGAGTTACCTCAAATTCTGTATTTAAGTTAAGAATTGTTTATTTTTAAATAGTCTTCTCTGTGTGGAGCTGTACATGTGTCTAAGAGCAGCATTTATTTTTTTTGACAAAAGGGACACCTGATATTTCCTGCAGATAGATGGCTTCTGATGAGCATCTTTTCTCATCTTTGGTCTCTTGCAGAGCTTAGCTAATTTTGAAGCCATACTGTAACAAACCACTAGACGCTAGGTGATACCTCCATTTACAACTTTGCCAAAATGATTGGGCTGATCCTAGCGAAATGGTTGTGTTGATGGTTTTGTGTATATAGAGGGCTTTTCTTCAGTGAACCTTTTTTCTTTCCCTTTGCAGATTTCAAGCATATGTTTATTTTGCGTCTGTATTTCAAGCTATGTCATGTGGCATCCATTACTTAGCATCTGTGTTTATGGCTGTTACTCCTAACTTCGTATGTGGGATCCCTGGGAACGTGAGTAGTGTTCTCTTCTACAACTCCTCTGAAGCAAGTCTAGAGGACATCTGGACGACATGGACATCAACAGAGAATTACATTGTAGTCCAGCTGGAAGATGGAGAAATCTGGGAACTTAATCAATGCAGCAAGGCCAAACGAGAAGTCAGTTTGGATCTAGCATATGAATATAGAGGCAACAAGTCCGTATTTTCTTGTTCTGATGGATTTCTTTATGATGATACAAAATGGAAGAGCACAGTTGTTACACAATGGGATCTGGTCTGTGACCGAGAATGGCTTGCAAAATTAATCCAGCCTACATTCATGCTTGGAGTCTTGATTGGAGCCGTGATTTTTGGTGATATCGCTGACAGGTAAAGTTCCATCCTCTCAACATTGTAGGCTCAGACTGCAGTAACTCCATGTGTATCTATCTGTTTTGTTGTTTTATTTATTGTGTGTGAATTTAGGAGGTTTTGATATTGTTTTATTCACAGATATGCTTAACTCATTTTTTTTCCTGTTGCAAGTATAAGTTTTAAAATGTGTTTGCAAATCATTTGCATTTGGAATTTATTTCCTACTTCATATCATCCATTGTTAATCCCTTAAATTTTCTATGCAGCTAGTGTTTTGCCCTTAGATTAATTTTTTTATTATTATTTTTTTAACGGGAATTGTAATAGTAGTATTAGCAATAGTAAAACCTGGGAGTAGGTTTTCACCTCATTTTCCATGAGGAAAGATACCTCCTGGTATATGCCTGTTTATTTCTGGATATGATGAACAGCTGAAGGGCTTCATCCCAACTTCCGTCATGAATACAGCTCTGTGGGACCGATCCAAAGGCTTTGAGGGTTTGATCAAGCCCCTTTTTTTTCTTGCTGTCCAATTGCAGTTTTTCCCTAAAAGGTTAATTTAAACATCAGTTTCTTGAATGTTGGTCCAGACAGGAGGAAAATTGGTCATCAGCGAGCTTTGCTGTGGTTCCCGTTATTTACTAGCATGATCAGAGTTCTGTTTGGGCCCGAGGAGCGACAGCCGGTGCAGGGCCTCCATCAGAGCTGTCCCGTGGTTGCGGTGCCAAGGCTGTCCTTCAGCCAGCCCCCTCTGGCTCTGCCTCCCTGGGTGTTTTCTGAGGTCATGCACTGAGAGCCAACTTCACAGACAGACTCGGAAGCAGCAGTGAGATCCAGGATGTGTGCCTGTGTCCTCCTGCGTCTCTTAGTTTTCTCTCTCAACACAAATGCCTCAGAAGAACACCTAGCTGTACCTGTCTGTCCACGTGGCATTCTGATTTCAAAGGTACATTGTGCTGTCCTAGGCAGTTTATATACTTGTGTTTTGATTTGAAGACTCCTTCAGTGTTACTTATTCTATAAAGGAGCTTGTTGACTAACAGCTCTGTTAGATGGACAGTGAAGATGTATTCCACAGCTAAAAGTATGAGCAGGAAAAGGAGACTAGGCACATTGTTCATTAGCACAGCACTGTGGTGTGACAACATGGGAATGCAAATCAAAGATGATCTTCCTTTAATTTGTCTTCTGGAACACATGGAATCAATCCTTCCTCCTTATTCAAGGATTTGTAAAACCATATTTAATACAAAACCAGAATATAATGCCAACATTTGTTCTGTGTCCCTTTAAATCATTCATGGCTTTATTAATTAATACCCAGGCATGATTTATGAGGTTACGATCATATTGTTCTCATTTCCATTAATTCAAGCCATGGACAGCCAGTTGAGATAATACACACATCCCGAGTTGCAGATTTACAACCATGGATTTACAGCTGAAAGTTGTTATTTACTGACACATCCTGGCTGGTGAGAAATAAGTTTGTGGGTTCCTCCCATTCCCAATTAACAGATTTCCCAACAGAAGAGCCCGGACAGCTGGGACTCACTGGGATCTCTTCTGGCAGGGATCAGAGACCAAATGTGAATGATGACTCCTTCCTCCCAGACCTTGACCTGGAGTCAGGGCTGGAGAAAAATAGGAGGGCGCTGGAAAGAGCTATGCCATGTTGCTGTTTGGGCTACACCGCCTGTTTACAACGTCACTTCCCAGAGTTGTTTTGTTATAGTACCAAATATTCACGGAGAACAGACAAACAGGCCCCCACCCCTGAAAGTCCTCAAACTCTCCATCTAAATGTAATATCTACATCTGTGAAAAGCTGTTTGCATTGGAGTAGGTAGTAGAGTCCAAGATATAATATTATCAGGGAATAAAAATGATTCTGTACATTTTGTAGACAAAATGGAATAAAATGATTCCTCAATAGAGTGTTGTGTAGTAGGCTGCAGATTTCTAGGTCTTCTCCTCGGTTGAGCTTCTCATTGTTAGCACACACTCACTTGTTTAGGTACAAGTGAGTATGCTAGGCAAATTTTCTCCCTGAGGTATGGGAATAAGACAGACAAACATTAGTTCATTTTTAATAAACACCCTTCTTTTGCACTGGAAAGTACTATGCTGTTGATGAGAAAGTAGTACTTAACCCGTGTTTTTTTTTGTTTGTGTGTTTTTTTACTGTAACTGTACTAGCATCTGTGTTTGTACGTGCATGCATGTGTGCTGTGATGCAATCAGAAAACTCAGGGAAACCATGTAACTGTCATTTATTAGAGAATTTAACTGAAAATAATAGGACAAAGATATATTACAGAAGCCTCTAAGTACTACCCAGACTGGTTTTTACTTTGGCAAAAGATAGCATATGTCATCACAGATAACTTTTGTTAGAAATTACTAACTTATTAACTAGATATTATCTAATATAAAATGTCTGGAAAAGTGACTATTACGTACTGACCTCGTAAACAAGACAAAGTAAATTTGTGGATTAGTTACATAGAAGTTAAGCTTCATACTAGACATGAGCATATGTAACACCACTTCTGCGCTTTGATTCCAGCCAAGAATTCTGGAATGGAAGCTCCTTCCGTAGGAGTTTCCTTTCTCTTTGGTTTAGCTGGAAATTTACTGAAAAATTAAGAATTTTCTTTCTCACATGGTAAGGAAAATACGGGAAACTAATCCAATGGTTCTGTGGTGAGTGAAAGTCTTAAGTACAGTATTTTCAGACTCACTTCCCGACAGGGTCTCTGAAGTTGCAGTTTTATTTTGACAGGATGTTTATGGTTGCTCATCATTTTACTGCTGCTGTGATTTGCAGGCTGGGAAGACAGCGTGTTATGTGGTTCACAAGTGCTGGTCAGTTTGTATTTGGCATCGCAGTGGCGTTCACGTCTGACTACTACAGTTTCGTGGTCGTGCGCTTTCTCCTTGCTATGGTAAGAAAGGATGCTCACCCTGTCTCTTTTATGTGTTATTTCCTACCCCTTCTCAGGAAAACCTCCCTTTATTCTTTCTTTCCTCCCTTACTTCATTATTCTAAAGCCCCCTCTGTTGCACTTATTTCAGCAGAGCAGGGAGAGTCTGAATATTCTTGGACCACAGCACTTTTCCTCTTTGAATTAATAGAAAGCATCTGTATGAAGCAATGTTTGGTACCTCCTCCATCCCAACCTCTGCTGGACTGGTAATTAAATACCAAGTGTGAGCAGTGAATTCTGGTTTCTGCACTGCAGCTGGCATTGCATTTCTCCGTGTTGTTACAAATGGAGTATATTTTTCTTAAAGTAACAAATCTATAACAAGTATGATCTTTATCTCTGCCATTTTCAGTGATGGAGGAGAGATGCACTTTTTCTCTTCCATGCATCTCTTTGTTCTTTTAAAGTACATCTGAAGTACTCAATATATAGGTAGACATGTTTAGCACCTAGATGTTTATACTGTACTGAAGTGTATTCCAGTATATGTGTGTATGTGTATCTATACACACACATATATAATATTTATACAATATATGTATGGTAAACAACTTTAAATTACATTCTTACATCCGAAAGTAAATTTATAGTCTCCCTATATTATGCCTCCAGAAATTAGAAGACTGTCACAAGAAAAATTATATAAAATATTTAAAAGAGGTTGGAAACTTGAAAATAATCACATCATTTATTTTTTTCCTGTGGGTGGGTAGTCAAGAGAGGAGCTTGCACCTGGAGATCCCTTTGCCTGGTTAGAGCTCAGAATGATTTCCCAGCAGGAAAACTGCATAGTCATTTCACCCTTGATCAGTGAGATCAACAGGAGTCCCTCCACTGACTCTCTGGCTGTTGATTCTAGGGACTATGGTAGTTTATAAGAGCAAAAAGCTCTCACCAAACTGATGCTTTTTAACTGCTCAGTAGGATAGATTTGAGAGGTGAAGTTGTGAAGCTCTAGTTCTGTGCCACTGAGATCAGTGCAGCTTTTCTATCAGCATCGGTGGGCTCAGTTTATTAACTGGAAGACTTGTAACCAGAAAATCGATTTTTGAATTGATTAATCAAAATAATATACTGGAGTATTTTCTAGCATAGATTTTCTAGCTGTGTTTTGAAATGCTTTGAGTTATCAAGAGTTTAGAGTGTTACTAGAGAAATTGAAATATATATTCAAATATATATGCATTGAATGAAAAAATACTTAAATGCAGAATATGCCAGTAGTTCCATTCTGTGAGCATGGTTAGATAATGTATGAGAACCTGCAACTGTGTAAATGAGATTCTCTTCTAACATTGTAAAAAATTGATTTAATGAGGTAATTTAAAATGGTATGGAAGGTGATTCTCAGTAAATTTGTTGCTCTGTAACGTGCAGACTCGTAATAGTCAACTTAAAAGCCAAGGTCAAGATTTTCAGAAATGGCACTTACTTCAGGGGACCTCAGTTTTCCTCGTGTCTAGTCTGTGATGTCATTAAGGACCTGATTTTTGGAGGTGAAGAACTTAGTACCACCAGCAAATTAGACTCTTTTTCAGGTATCTCCTGCTGGCTCTACCCCACTAAAGGAAAGCATCCAAAAGCACTTCACATCTTTAAACACAGTGCCAGGTATTGTGAAAATTTGAGTGAGCTTTTTGTCCAGCTGATTTATTTTTAGGGTACCTTTTTTTTTCTGTCAGTGAGCAATACGCCATTGCAGTGCCAAGTAAATGTACACAAATGGGGAACGCTGTTAGGTGTTGCACATGGAGAATAGATACAAATCTCACACTGTGTTGTTTTTTTTTTTCTCTCTCTCCCTTCCCCAGGTTTCGAGTGGCTATCTGGTTGTGGCTTTTGTTTATGTGACTGAATTTGTTGGCATTAAAGCACGAACCTGGGCTTCTATGCATGTCCATGCTTTTTTTGCTATGGGAATTATGGTTGTGGCACTCGTGGGATTTTTGGTTCGGACCTGGTGGGTCTATCAGATATTTCTCTCCATAGCAACTCTTCCCTTTGTTTTGTGCTGCTGGATGCTCCCAGAAACACCTTTTTGGCTCCTGTCAGAGGAAAGATATGAAGATGCACAAAAAGTAATAAATACAATGGCAAGATGGAACAAAGTAAGCACTCCCTGCAAAGTGGCTGAACTGTACTCAGTCCAACACGATGGTCCAGTCAGTGGCGGAACAGGTGACAATGACGCGCCCTCAGCCAAGAAGCACAACATCTTAGATCTATTTTGTAACTGGTACATTGCAAGAAGGACCATCACAGTCTGGCTGGTCTGGTTCACTGGGAGCCTGGGGTACTACGTCTTCTCCCTGAGTTCTGTCAATCTAGGAGGCAATGAATATTTAAATCTGTTTCTCATAGGTAAATATTTTTTGTACTTCATGTTGTTTCTGACAGAACTAGGACATGAAATTCAGAAATGTCTAGAGATTTGATGGCCATTTTTTTAACTTTATTCATTCAATTATGGACCTGGATCAAAAATTTTCATGTTAATTGTTCATAAAGCTGACTAACACAGGAAGGATATCATTCACGCCAAATTTCACTGTTTCTGAAAAGAAAAGAATTAAGAATGTGTTGGCATACAAAATTCTGCTCTCTCTCTTTGTGATTGTAAAACCATGTTCTATTTTTCTCCTCTTTGCCCTGCAAGCATCTAGCAGATTCACGCAAAACCCAGGGGCAGCAGATCAGCAACACAAAACTCATACTGTTCTGTTAAAAGCACAAACAAGGAGAAGATAGAAGAAGTTACTGCTATAGTCATGTGCAGTCATAACATACTATGTCAGTCAGTACAGAAAATAGATTCACAATGCTCGGAAGCAATAGTAATTTCAGTTTTCTCAAAAGTGTATTTTTAATTTAGTCAGGGTGTTCTTTTGCTGGTCTGACTGTAATCGTCCTGTGGTATGTAAGTTGTTTATAAAGGCTGCTCGGTGCATTCAAGGCCTGATCTGAAGCTCATTAAGATCAGTAGAAATATCCCATTGACTTCAGAAGACTTCAGATAGGGCACATAGCTCTGAGTCAGCAGAGGATTAAATCATGTGCTTTGTTTTATGCGATCCAGTGCTCTCAGTGAAGTGCATGTGGCTGTCCAGGTACATCAGCATGCAGAACAACTGGGACTCTCATGAGTTCAGTTTGGGTTGTCATGTTTTATAGTATATTGGTAGTCTGGTGTGGAGAAGAGTGGATGAGTGGATAACTAAACTGTTAGGACGGAGTGCAGTGCATAAATCACTGTACCCACCTCTTCCAAAAATACTTTAGCAGACTGGCATACAGTGACTAGCTGCCTCTTCTTTTACCAATACAAACTTCAAAGATTGTTTCCCAGTATTATAGGTGCATCAACACAGAACATGTGCTCAGTAGAGGAATGCAGCATATTTGTTCTTATATTCTTCCCTGTCATTACACCAGACATAGGAGCATTCTTCATGAGCAAGTTGGTTTAAAACATGTCCAGACGGACTTAGGCTCAGTATAATTTATCTAGGAGCAAACCATGCTTAAACAGCATTTGTGAACAGTTCTCACCAAATGCCACTCCCTTATGGCTGCAGAAATTTTTCCACAGAACGAGACATAAGGAAGACAAAATCTGCGCACACGTGGGATATTGTAAGCAGCTGCCTTCTCTGCAAAGAGAGCCTTGCTGTTTTCTGTAATTTTCCACCCCAAAGAGACCTGGAGCTTCTCTGTGCTGTAAAATCTGCTCCACTTGTCCTTCTTCACTCCCCACTACCATATCCTAGGCCATGTTTTCTGATGCTTGTGGCCATTTCTGTGACCAAATGAACTGCCCAACACATTGATTACCTCTAGATTTGACGTACTCATGATGTGTAAGGTCAAGCTAACTTCCTAGATTAAATGAATCCCCATAAAGAATGGGGAATATAAAATGAACATGTGTAATCGTGATTTAAACCCAAATAATTTCATACTGACAGGTGCTGTGGAGTTGCCTTGCTATATCATTGCTTGCATTGGGATGGACAAACTGGGAAGGAGAAACACACTCATTCCGTTCCTTATTTTAAGTGCACTGATCTGTGTTTTAATTATGTTCATACCTCAGGTTAGTCACATACTGTTGAAAGTGTTCCTATAGTAGACATTAATTTTATAGAACCCTAAGTCTGTAGATGCAGCTGCTCTTTCTAAATGATATGGCTGATTAAAGGCTTTTTTTAAAATGCAGCTGCCAGTCAAGGATAGATTTCTGTATTTTCAGACGGACTTTACGCTATCGTTGCTGGAGTCAGATGTTAAAATGTTCCTAGGGCTTCAGTGAACCAGGACTGGTAAAGTTTTATGGACATGAGTTACTTTTTGAAACCAATTTTTAAAAAAGCAAGCAATAAATATTGCTTTATGTTTAAAGAAGAGTCACATCTTTTGAAGGATTTAATTCACATTTGGAACAATGATGTTTTCTGGTTATTTATTTATTTGTGATCTCTTTCAATAGGATTTTAATGTATTAATTATCTTGGCAAATATGGCTGGAAAATTTTCAATAGGTGTGGCATTTGGCCTTATATACCTCTACACGGCAGAACTGTACCCAACAATTGTAAGGTAAGAATTTTTGCCAGGCAGGTATTTTTCATTGTTTTGTTGTTATTTCAGTTTTTTACAGTCTTGGGCCATATCCAGCAGCTCTTGACACTAATGGCAGTGGTCCAAAAGACAGGATAGGATGAGTCCCTCTGCTGCTTCAGAGTTGTCTAATATTTGGCTGTACAGTAAATTTTTATTTTTTCATTTCCACATGCATTGATTGGTTTCACTGAGGAAAGAGAATACTTTGTATTTTCTTATATATTAGTTATACCTTTCTTAAAAGTTCTCATTCATCTCATAGTCTATGCTGAATGCTGATTGTATTTTTAATCTTCATTATAGAAGTAGCTGTTTCACTACAAACGACCTAAATTTACATTGGCATAGCAATAGCTTCCTAGTATAATTTCATATTATCCTACTGATGTGATAAGTGTCTATGCATTTCTAATTTTTTGCTGTATCTGCCAGAATTCTTAACAAATATTTGTTTCTTGTGTAGATCACTTGCTGTTGGAAGCGGGAGCATGATGTGCCGTGTAGGCAGTGTGGTTGCTCCTTTCTGTGTGTATTTGAGAAGTGTTTGGATTTTCATGCCACTCGTAAGTATTTATTTCAATGGCAAATGTTTCTCATTTTGAAAAAGTATGTATGTAACTTTTTTTTTTTTTTTCGGGACAAGAGGCTGAACTTTTCTTTTGAAATTGAATGAACCATTCTTACTCTAAATTTTAGGTCTTAAAGTTTAGTAACTTCCTATTGTTAAAAATGCAGCTAAAGCAAGAGGGAGACTTTGAATCACTGAAATCTGAAAAGTTGCTAGGATGCACAAACATATTTTTACTCTGCAGGCCTAGCAGTTCTTGACTGTGCTCATAACTTACTCTTACCCTTTTTCAAAGGAATTCACTATGGTGGCTATCTTTTCTTAATATTCTTCTTTAATCTTTTCCCTGGCTTCCCTGGGATACTTCACTTTTGGAGCAGCTTTCCAAAAGATCAAGAATTACTCTGCTTGGTCTTCAAATCTGTCCCATAGCTCCTTTTTTGCATTTTTCATTTACATGAACCAAAGAAAACAATACATGAGATGGAAAAAGAGAGACAAATGGTATGTTAATGAAATTCATGGTGACTTTGGCAAAGAAAAGAACCTTGGATTCATTAAGCACACCCTAATGTAGATGATTTCCAGGTCATATTACTATTGAATCCTTATCTCCAATTGCCCCAGGAAAAGACAGGTGGGACCGTTCCTTCATGGATCTTGGGCATTTCTTCTGCATTATGTAGCTTCAAATCCATTTTGGACAAAATATTTTTCCTTCTCACACATATAATATAATATAATATTCCTGCTCACTAATGAATTGTATTTCTTCATTACAATCCTGTTGTGAGGCATTTGCTGCTTAGAAATCTTGCAGCTATTCAATCACTTTTTTTTTTCCTGAAGGATAATTTATGCCCATATATACAAAAATACAAATAATTACAAAGTTTACATTAAAGATCAAAGTGGAGAAGAGCTTATTAATGGTTTAAAAATAGTCTGAGTTCTTTCAAAACCCCTTAGAATTCACTGTGACTAGCACACCAACGTTATATATAGATTATACGTGTCAGAAGGTGAAAATGTAATGGAATCTGTCTTTGGCCTAGATTCTTACGCTAATTTTGTCTACCACATTGGAATTTCCTGAAAAAATGGCATTGTGTTCTTTTGATTTTGCAACTATAAAATCTTAAATTATAGATGCTAGAGATCAGTCTGAGAGAATTCTTAGGAACTTGTTTTGTTATTTAAATTAATTACTTTCAGTTGCTTTGGATGAAAATTATAAAGATGAAGCAGACCACAAACTTATTTATTCCCTCAAGCTCCTAAAAACTGTTTTCTTTCTTAATAATGACTCCATACTAGCCAAGATATCATCCCAGAAAAGACACAGAAAACAACATTTGCACAACAGAGCAGCCATGGGAGAACATTCTCTTTCTCTAGTCAGTGTTTTTCCTTTACTAGCTGAGATAAGCTTTATCTGTGCAGAAGAGCTGCAGTCAAACCACAGATGATGAATGTTCAAACATGCCGGAGAACAGTGCAAATGGCAGTATAAACAGAGGAATTATTTCAGCTATGAGCAACTCTCAGTGTACAAAAACTGTCCATAGTATTTGTAGAACTGTGTAGTAGTCAACTGTGAATATATTTTCATTATTAGCTCCTACTATAAAACATTTGTCAGTTTATTATATAGGCTTGTCTTAGGTTGGAGCACCGCTTGCCAAGTCTCAGGTAACATAAGTGTTTTGGACTGAAAGTGAAATGAAATGGATTACATTTCTGAGTAAACTGATCTGCATCACGTTGACCTATTGTATACACCACACGCTGTCGAGCAGTTAATACTACTATTTGTTTGACAGCCTGCCTCACGTACAGTTGAGCCACCTGTGAGTAATGCAAGCATCTCATCTGAATGCCCATAAATCTTGAATACTTGCTAAATATGTTTTTCATGTGACAGCTTTCTAGAAAACTTACACAAAGGCAATTGCTCTATGTATAAACTTTGTGTTTATTGGCTGTTCAGAACATAAAGTGAAAATAAAAAATAACTCCCCTGTGGTCAGTAAAGCTACATGAATGCAAAGCCTACGTCTAATATGAGAGGTTTTCAGGACAAAACTTAACATTTTTTTGTTGTTGTTGAAGTAGGGATTTTGTAAATAAGATCACATTTTTAGATTGGTCCTGAGCAATCAGATGTGGTGGATATAATTATACTTGATTGGCAGACTAGAAAAATAATTTGTTCTCAGAAGTAAAAGTGTTATTTTGTAGGAATATTTAATGCAAATTATCTCTCTCTCTAGTCCAAGTGTATTAAGTTCTGGCCTTACACCAGTGTGAAATTAAAATTGTTGCTCCAGGCAGGGTGGAAGACATGAAAAATAGTGGCAAATCTTTTTTGAAGTTACTCATGATAGTTGTTAGAAGCTGCTGACTACGCTGAAGTGTTGGGAATAATCTAGGCTTGACAAAGCAGAAAGTCAGATTTCAAATTAAGACCCTGAAAAAAGCAATGAATTAAATAGGTATAGCTGTCACATAAACTTCGATGAATATTTTGCACAATAGTACACTTCAATCCATAAACATTTAACTCCTCAGCTATATCAGAAAAACATTTTCTGATGCTGAATTATATATGGAAAATATTACACACATACATAAGATACACACTTGTTATGAACAAACAAAGGGCTAAATTCTGTCCAATGCCTTGTGAAGAAGGATGCCAAGTCTGCTAAAGATCTAAAGTCTGCTACTTAACTGAATGTAACTTCATGGATAAGTTTGGATACTGCTCCTAAAAAAAAGTAAATGGTGCTTGAAAAGTCCATTCATTAACAAACTGTGACTTAATTGTT
Source organism: Anser anser (assembly GCF_964211835.1). Classification (NCBI taxonomy): domain Eukaryota; kingdom Metazoa; phylum Chordata; class Aves; order Anseriformes; family Anatidae; genus Anser; species Anser anser. The sequence continues at coordinate 50,352,996 of NC_139722.1, read as the reverse complement.
TCATATTCTGTCTTTCATGGGAAGTGTTGAAAAATGCTTTATAAAGCCGGGGAGAAGAGAAACACAGGGAATAAGTGTGTGCAGCAGCTTTCACAATGGAAAAAAAACAACCTAACATATGGTGGTGGAATACAGAAAAGAATAGAGTTGAGATTAAAAGGCAGGAAAGGTAGTGTGCAGGCATCCAGGACAGTGGGAGTTCGCAGGGGAAAAAGAAGTAGTTTCATGAGGAAGGGAAACATGAGAAGAATGCAAAGTGTCTGAAAAGCTAACTGGAACAGAGAAGACACATACTCAAAGCACAAAGTGTTGCTTTAACCTTGCTCTGTCGGGTGTCAGTAATGACCCCCTTCTCATACACTCAAAATATACGGGTATCCAAAGAAATTAGTAATGGTTAAGTTTCAATGTCCTTAATATCCCTCAATATTCTCAATTATAATCTCATGACAGCCTAAAGGAAGTACATAAGAGAGGTTAGTGTGGAATAGCTGACAGGTTGCAATTCATCCTTTCTTACCATGGCAGAAGATAAATCTTAACAGTAGAGTTCTGTCACTCAGAGGTGAGACTCTATGGTATGAGAGGTTTGACCTATGTTTATAAATATCACTCCTGCCATGTATATATGTCTCCAGTCTGCAAGGATTTCCCTCTGTTTGTCACTTGGCACCATTTCCTCTGGTCCTGTTACTGTTAGGATTTTTTGTAATTTCTCATGGTAAGGGAATAAGCATTTTATTTTCTCTCTGTCACTTGTAGTATTCAACGGTATTTTGCAGAAAGAGTGTATGCAACAGTGTGAATTCTGCTTCTCAAAAGCTTGCTTGAGACAAGCTGTCCTCTTAACTCAGGGGGGAAGGAAAACCAGGACGGTGCATTTGCATGAAGACAGCTCTGTTCAAGGTCACAATGGAGAACTCCAATTTTAAAGCTGCTTTCTGACCTGAGGAGAAAGTCTCCCTTAGATGCAGATGGTAGCTGGCTGGTTCAGGCACTGTGTGAGGGACATAGGCACAGTAATTCCAAGTGTCCCCTCTCACACTTGTAAGGCGAGTATTAAACAAACAGGACAGACCTGAGAATTAGCATAAGGCAAGATGAAGATAATACAGTATCAAAGTACACAGTCATGAAATGGAAAAACACTGAGGCCAGGCATGATGTATTGTGTGGAAGCATTTGAATCAAGAGAGATTTGGATCATTTATCATCTAAGATTGGAAGAATGTCAGGGTTTTAATGCCTGTTCTGTACTTCAAAGGAGGAAAGTGAAAATTGTTCTCACTGAACAAAGCACAGAAATGCAAGGAAAGAAGAGATAGTCCTGGAGCATGTGCATGCTTCTGCATCTGCCCCACATGATCCTGGTCCTTTCTCCATCACGCTGAAGCATGCTGTCATTGAGGTAGCGTGTACACCATGGACAAATCCAAGAGGTAGCCACAGCACACATGCCAGTGTGTGCTGTGCACCCCTATCAGATCTTTGATGACAATTCAGCAAATTATTCCTGTTGAGAGCTACATTATCTGCTGAAGTTTTCTCCTGAACAGGGATGTACGCTTCTGTAGCTCCAATCTGTACTGAGAAATTCTGGCCTGGCTGCGCACAGGAGGAGTGGGTGCGCAATTACAGGGGGAGAAGTTCAGGAGCTAGAGTAAGAATTGACATTGCAGGTAGCAGGGATATTTCAGGGATTTATCTGTGAACGTGCATGTAAAGATAAATGTATGCAACCCTAGAATCCACTAGTAAATACATACCTGGTAGTAGAAATACCAAATGAAAATATACGTATTCTCTTTTCTCAAACAGAATTATTCCTCCTTGCACTGTATTGATCCCTTATGGAACAAAACACTTCACTTTCTCTTTGTTAATTCTGCTGCATATCTTTCATTTGCAAAACAACAGCAAAAAAAGTATTTTCACTGTATACTATATTCTATATTTCACTGTATACTGTATTCTATACAGTATACAGTCAGCATTTAGACTTATGATCTTTACATTACTGTTCCCTGAGTTTTATATTGTGTACTCTCAAGCGAAAGCAAAGATGTGCATAACTTGAAAGACTTTTCTACCCTTACAACTGCTTTTTGTTTCTTCTAGTTACTCGTTGGAATCATGGCTCTGCTGAGTGGAATATTAACAATAATGCTACCAGAAACACTTGGAAAACCGTTGACTAATACTTTGGAGGAAGCTACAGAAATAGGAAGAAACGAGAAAAGCTGTTCAGAAAAGACTCCTCCAGCACAGAGTGGTGCAGCATTAGAAAAGATAGAGATGCATGGTCCAGAAACAGTCAGCACTGAGAAATAAAGCAAGAACAAAATGGCTGTTCCCAATTTTAACAGTTAAATAACTTGTAAGATCATTTTATTCAAGAAACGTGACTGTTCTATAATATCTGTGCCTTTTAATTTGTAACCAGTCTTGCTTTTTCAGTAGAGCAAATATATGAAACCTTTTCTACGTGACTGAGGTGCTGCAGAAAATTTGATGAGATTTCTAGATCACTTCTCAAACTTACCTGGCGCTTAGGAAACCTATCTGACTTGCTGTGACCAGTTGGAATGATTACTCTAAATTTTGGAACCCACCTGATTGTCCATATGTAAAAAACAGGCCAATTCCTTGCTTCACATTTTCTGCAGTTACACGTGTAAGCCCACCACAGCGTGCCTTGTCCACTCTTGTCCTTTTGCAGTTGACAGTTACAGGCTTGAGACTTCAAAACACAGTGAACTCAAACACACAGTTATAATCCAAGAGAGAAGCCTTAATATTGCATCGTCATACTAATAATTTCAAAGTTAAACTAATTTGTTCTTTTTTTTTCAAATTTGCTACTAGAAAAGCTGCCATTTCTAACAAAGAGAAGTATTCTGTGGCACAGCTTCTGACTGAAAAAATAATATTAAGTTTGCAAAATGTGCAAATAGTTTGTGTACTATTCATTCTGTTGAATGGCAAATGTATTTTTATTAGGCTTAGACAAAAAAAATCACTGGATTTATTGCTGTCTGAGTAAATTCTTTTTAGTTTAGGTAAAACTAAATTGCCTGATGCCTTTGAAAGTCTTATTCATTCCAGACGGTTATTTCAGTGCACCCCTTCTTGCTTAGTTCAGCTCAGGTCTAGCATCAGATTCTTCCTAAGGTTTAAGAGCAACACCAGCAACTTTGCCACACGCCTCCATCAAGGCGTAGCCCTTCTTAGTCCTCAGTGGAACAGAGCAAGTGGCACATGGGCCTTATTCAGGCTCTCTGCACAGGGCTGGGCTTAATTATTGATGAAAGATTAGTAGACATGGTATCTGCACACTATTTGTATTGGACTACATAGACTTACATGGAGTCTGTAGCTCCATTTTTAACTTACACTACACAAAATCAATTGTGAAAATATAAATTAAAAAATGGTAGCTTGAGGACACCGAGTTACCAGTCTCTGGCAGTTTTCAGCCAAGTGTCTGTAGATGTCCCACTGTTGTTACACCTCGTGTGTGTGTCAGCACTCACTTGCTGGTGCAGCGATCATGCCTCATGACTGTGGACCACAGAAAACTGATAGATAGGAAAGCATCATTCTGGCTGGTAGTTTTATGGCTTTCTGTCCCGGCTTTCCTTTTTTCGGTCTACCTCCAGACCTGGGAGTTTATTCTTTGCTTGTGAGTCTGTATCCTCTTGGCCACCCTTGTCTGAGGGGGGGGTGGCACGGGAAGCTTCTGCACATCGGGGTTCAGACAGCTGGGATTGTGTGAGCCCTGCCACCCCTGGTTTGAAAACAGAATTCTTCTCATCTTAGGCACCTACTCACGTGCTAGCTGGCACGATCTCATCAAAACAAATCTTCCCATGTTTATTTCTTTGACATGTACCCTAAAATCAGACACCTAAATTACTGTGCATAAATATTCTATATGCTGTAGTTTTTCTATTGTATCTGCATAGGCATATTAGTTTTAGTGACTTCTGAAACCAAAATAATGATTTATATCCCCTTGTAAAATATTTTTTTCTTCACTGCACTGTCCTCGAGTGGAAGTAGCATTTTTGGTACTGGACTTAGGATTTGATCATATACTATATGAGGACTGCCGTGCTTTGAAGCCCAGCGAAAGTCAGGCAGTTTAAGTTTAGGGTGTTTCTGGGTGATAAGTGAAGCAGAAAGGGGTGTTTACTCTCCCTTCAGTTATGTGAGTGTCCCGGTATCTGCAGAGAAAACTTCAGAAGAGAACTGCATAGACTGGCTTCTGTCCAGATATATTTTGCTCAGCAAAAGTATGCGCTTAACCTTACCCATGTGAGTAATCCCATCATTATTCAGAGGAGCACTTGAAAACATACTTTGATGACTACAGATAGGATTACTCACACGCTGTGGCTTTCTGTTTTGCCGAGGAGCAGACCCAGTACTCTTCCACTGCTTCCAGATCCCCCCCGCCCCGGTTCCCAGAGCAGAACAAATGTCCTTATCTGCAAGATCTGTTGCCAAACCCTGCCTTAAACAAGGGCTTAACCACACCAAAGAATGTCATGCAATAGCCCTAACAGGGAATGAAACTGATACTGTCTGACATTACAACCGCTGTCCCCGTCACAGAGCTCCAAGCAATCTCATTATTTTGGGGTTCTTTCACATGATCCTCTTTTTTTCATACCTGGTCCTATCTTAAACTCCTCAGTCTGCAGTACTGGGAACAGTACAGTGTATTTTAACAAGGTACTAAAGAACAACTAATCTGTCTGCTTTGCTGCCTGCAGAATAACTGATCTGGGGGTTACACTGCTAAGTACAGTTACATGTTCTTGTGACCTGAGGGATTCAGGACCAGGTCATCTGTAATTGGTACGTGTGAGGTAGAGAAAATAAGAAAAAGTGTTAAATGTGTGATGACACTGAGTAATCCTTACAGGCTATGATTTTAATTATGACTCTAAAACACAGTGCAGCTTGATAGTTTTTAACCCTTAAAGCCAGGTCGTCCTGTCACTGAAGTCAGTTGGCATTTGATCTTTGATTAAGTGAGACCTGAATTTCCCTAGCCCAATGATACTATATATATTTCCCCTGGAAATAAAGTGTTAATCGTTCTACTGGTACACTTTTTGTGACTTTATGCATGACTAGCTTTGAGGATGCTCTGGGGCATCCTTTTCTTTCAGTTGAGGAAGCATATTACTGTAAGAAGGGAAATAGCATTTGTGTATATATACCGGTAGAATTTCTGTTTGCTTGCTTTTTTCCACGTGGAGAAGAATATGTTTAACACTAGTCATACATTATAAATGTAGCATAGACAGAGTGAGTTGATTTATTTCTCTTAAATATTCACAGATGATCTAAATCCTCTCAAAGGAGAGCACTGGGTTTGAGAACAAATGCTTCTAAGTTCCTTTGGGGCATATTTTCTTCTCATGGCTCATGAAAAGAATTTCTTTTCATATATTTTTTTTTTATCTGAGTCCTTCAGTTCTTTTATGTTTATATTTGTCATCTCTATCTTAGTGCAAATTTATTGTGCTGGTCAATGGCTCTGGAGATTTGTAATGGTTTTATGAGATATTGGATTAGAATTCTTATCTGTCTTAATTGCTGGTCATTATTGCACAATAATAATGTGTTTTATCCTGAAACTGATATAATATTTTATTAAACAGTCTTTCAATTTTTTAGGGACATACTTTCTGAGTTAAAAATAGGAATAAGAGCAATTATCATTAATTTAATGATAACTAAGGGAAATGATTAAGTAAATGTATTTGCTATTTTGAATCTGTATTTTAAAACTATGTGAAAAGATTCATTTTCTACTTTAATAGCTGACATGATTTTCAATTTATGAAAATTTTAACCATGTAGAAAAAAAAGCTCTGCAAACTGTGTGCACTCTGTGTTGAACGCTTTGGGTGGTGCCGAGTGTCTGAACAAGGGAGCGAACCCTGCCTGGGGGCTGAGGGGCTTTGTGTAACAAAACCCAGGACAGTCTGGCACCCCGGCTCTGGGCGAAAAGGGGTGGAGGTCTCACTGGCATTCTCCTGCATCTCTCACAGTTTATTTTTACCAGCTCCTTACGTGCAGTCACTCAGGAAGCCTCCATAGCAGCGGGCTGAGCAACATACAAGGCCTTTGCGTGTGCCTTTCACGAGGGCTTATAAAATGCAAGGTCGCATGTACTCTGGAGGCATGATGCCAGAACGGCATTTGGGGCTGCTAAAAGGAGAGTCTGGATTCATCCTACACACTTGCACAAGCATATCTTAAAGATGCTTGCCTGAATCCCACAACAGATTTGTAGAAGATAAATTAAATTCAGATTAAGAAGAAAACGGTGAGTGTAGACAAAAGAATAAGTTTTTTGCTATCAAGGGAAATGCAATCAAGCCGTATCTGCATTGCTTCATCTCTTGTGAAGAAGAATTAGAGCACATCTGTGTGCTGGTAACCTAGCCATTTTGTACCAGATTGTGTGCCAGCTGAAGTGTGCATTTTGGAAACACGGGAGAAGTATGCATTGTTGGGAAAGAGTTATTTGCCCAGAATATGTGGATTTAATACAATATACGTGACTAATGATTTTTTAAGTGTGTATTTATCATCTGCAGTTACATGCAATAATAAAGACAAACACAGTATTTAATCTTTACACCCTTATATAATTTGATCAACTTCCGACACTCACCAGCTCTCCATTTGGTGCACACTCCTGGCAGGAGCTGGGCTGGTGCTCTGGTGTTTCATGGAGATCCCTGCTGCAGCAAAACACGTGTGATTATTTTTTTGCCAGTATTTGTATAAGCTGGCTGGGGCAGTAGTCTCTAGGACAAATTCAATAGCGACAAAAAGAGCTGCAGATGTTGTAGAAATGACAAAACAATACAACTGACATCCACCTGGTGTTCAGTTGATGTGAAAACTAAGTGCAAGTTCTTCATGCAGGAACCGGAGTGGACAGACAGCATACAGAAAATGAGGATTGCAGCAATCTATAGCCCTACTCTTTGTGATTTGTCCTTTTAGCCCTTCTCAGGAGTCTTATTTATTTTCCGGTTCTCTTAACTCTCAAATTAGCGCAATTTGCGCCAAGATTTTATTAATCTTATTTATTCTGATCAAGTTACACCCGTCACTTGGCTTCATCATTCATACTTTCGATGGCATTGTATGTCCCTGCCAGGTGATTTAGGTTCTTCCCTGAAGGTAACCATAGTGAGTGATTCTGTTAAGAGAAATGCTATGCAGGAGATGAGGAAAAACAGTAAGAACAGCTCACCGAAAGCCTGTTCAAATATTTGCTAAAGATGAGACATCTGAATAACCTCTGATACTGACTGCAAGAGCACTGATTTTAATGATGCTGAGAAAAATCAAGCCTAAAAATGAGGAAGTATCCTTTTCTTGTTATATCTGATGTATTAATCTGATTGCAAAGAGGTTTGGACACAAAAACAGCTCTTTCAAATAAATTACTAGCCTAGGTTTATGAATAACCAGAAGCAGTGAGGAATCACTTCCCCACCTAGTGACAGATACCTCTCCTTCTGCATTCCTGTCTGACCAGGCTCCGATACTGCTCGGGTGCTGGTTGCAGGCCCTGTGGGTAGGACCCAGTGCTCACAGGCATCTCGTTATTCATGTTGCCTCCTAATGTGTCTCGTGGGGATAGAGCTGGCTTGCACAGGAGTAGGAAAAACGAACACCAAGGGGCAATTCTTAAGAAGATTGTCTCCGTGGTCTCGTTGCCATTGATGAAAATGAAATGCAGTTTTTACTGAGGTGATCATGGATATAGCAAAAGAACCAGGGATAAATGGATGATCTCTGAGCAATATTTTCACAAAGTTTTTCAACAGATAAGTCAGTATTGCTGGTGTCTTTCTCATATTGAGTAAATATTAGGAGTGAGTAAATAGCATGTGGAAGCAGTAAAATGAGGAGCAGCGTAGCCTCTGTGCTGAAAGGCTAACTTGCCATGGACATCAATGCTGACTTGATCTTTGAACCGGTTAAAGAAGTGGTAGCGAAGGGATCCATACCATTGATAAGATCAGAAACAGGTTAGCACTGCTGTGTTCACAGAGGTCAGTTCTGTTTATCATTGCTGCTGTTTTCAAGAGCACACACAAAGCCAAGGGATTTCTAAGTTAAACAAAGGGCAACATTTCTTAAGCATTGCTGGAGCTGGGCCGACGGTGCTTTGAGATACCACAGCCAGTTGTTTGGAAACAGCTCCAGGTATGTCCAGGGTTGTGCTTGTTTGATTCTGGAAGCGTGGCCCCCTCCTCCTGAGTGACCAAATCACGAGCTGCGCTCAGCCAAAGGGAGTAACAGCCACTGTCACAGAATTTGTAGTGAATGCTGCACCTGGAATACTATTTGACAATTTTTTGTTGGCTGAAAAACACACATTTCGTGCAATGCACAGAATATATACGCAAACATCCAGGGAGACTTAGGCAGTTGGGCTATTACGTGGGCAAGGACCTGTCCCTTCTTGTGAGTTTTCCCACCTTTCATGAGAAAGGAACAACATCAGTAGCAAAAACTTCTCATATCTTGAAGGCCTCAGCACAGAATGGCTAATTTTTGGTGAGCCGGGGCTCTGGGAGTTAGAGCAAAGACGTTCTGTATCGTGCTGCTCGTATCAGTGAAGAGCAGGGGGTAAGAAAAATAACAGCACTAAAGCCCTGCAGGGATAAACAAACTTTTGTGGTGGGAAGTCACACATTCAGATTACAGAGAAAGAGAAGACAGAGCTCCTCCTGCACCCTAAAATATGGTGTGCATTACTTATGGGCACTTTAGCAAAGCATGGTGTGATCATCCTTCCAAAATACTTTAGCACATGGAAGAAAGAGAGTTATTTAATGAGATTACTGCAAGAGTCGGTGTCACAAACCAGCATGTATTTTCTGAATCTCATTCTCAGGAGAAGGCCCACTGGGAATTCCCTGAAACATTCAGCCGTGCGTAAACATCTGATACAGAAAATTTCCATCCTAAATCCTTTAAGTTTGGCAAAGTTATAAGCAACTAGAGGTAGAATCTCAGGATGAAAAATCACGGGCAATTTTAATCTTGCTGGCACTGCGACCTCTGTTGATATTTGAAGGGGGAGAGATTTCCACATCTGAAAGGCTCCTCTCCAAAACTGTACATACCCATCAGTGACTCAAAATAGTGTATGTTTTGTGATAGATACATCAAGCCATCACCATTTTCATTTCTAAACAAGCAAACCTTCTCCATTCCTCTGCCCCATTCCCTGTCTTATACAACCCCGTTTTTTTACCTTCTAAAAACTTTCATAAAAAATCAAGCTGTACTATAATTTTCACAAAATTATTCCCTGTTCCTTTCACCACTGAAGGAAGAAAAACGCATCTATAAAGGCTGGTGATTATGTACGCGTATTATGTCATGTCGTTAGCCTTACTGTTTAAGAGCAGCTTGACTGGGAGGTAAGGTCGGGCACCATGCACGCAGCCTGTGCGCTGTTTGCCCCACTGCTGTGGGTGCCCTGATACCCTCAGGGGGCTGAGCAATCTGGAAGTAGGTGGCTATGAGGACAAGGCTTCTGCCTGGAGGATTCATGGCAAACGCTGTTGCAGAAGGCTGGAGGGGAGCCACCTCCAAATGGTACTTTATCGGCCAAAGTGCCACCACGCCAGCGCCACATGCCCCGGAGCTCAGACACCGTGCTGTACAATGTTATCAGGATCCCCCTGATCCTGCAGACAGTTCCGTTTCTGGCAAAGCTGCATTTTTCTGATGACGATGTTAAAACCAACAGCCCTGGCTGGCCGTGCTGGCCGGGCCCCTGTGGTTCTGCAGGGACTCGTTATTCACCCACCCTGACGGCTGTCATTGCCCTGCGTGTTATCGCCTCCTGGGCTGCTGCCAGGATCTCTTGAGTATTACAGCAACCTCAGGGCAATATTAGAAGCACCCACTATGCAGCTAACTGCTCGTAAAGGAGTTAAAACAGGACAGGGGGGCCCAGGGAGCCTCCTCTCTGGGACAAGAGCAGAGCTCGGCGGCTGCCCGGGACGGGAGCCAACGCTGGGCCAGGCGCACGCAGCTCCGCCAGCAGCGGCGGGGCCGGGGCAGCTCTCACAGCCAGCCCGGCCTCTCCACTCCAGGTATTTCCCTCTCGTTTCTCTGGGATTTGGGCTTTGTCAGCTGGGTAGTGTGTAAGGAAAGAAGCCTGCTCTGCAGGGAAAGGGAGGGAGCGAGCAGCCTGCTCAGCCCACGGCGGGCACAGCCAGCCTGCCTCTGGGGCACCGCAGGCCTGAGGGGCTTAAGGGAATGCTTCAGCACTTGGATGGGGGGGGGGAGTGGGGTTAAAAACAATCGCGGGACTGCAAGCGTAACCATTTCGGGTTTCCTTAGTTCCCCCTTTGTTCATTTTCTGCTCAGCAGTTCAGTCGTGCTTCTTGAACGGCCCACGTGTGTGTGTGGGGCCACGCTCGGGCTGGCACGTCGGCCAGCGCCAGGTACGGAGGCTGCCCGCCGAGGAGGACGGAAGGGGCAGCAGCTTTCCCTCAGCCCTGCCAGCGCCAGCAGTCACTGCAACTGGTTTGCCTTTTTAACACTTATTCTTGCAAAACCCTCGGCGCAAACGGCTCTGAGAAGTGCCAGCTTAGCGCCAGCTGCCGCGTCAGACCGAAATAGCCTGTCCTCGGGAGCCCTCCCAGGTACCCAGACCGCTGCGGCCTCAGGAGCTCTGTACAGCCCCGGCTGTCCTTGCCGATAGGAGCGGGGCGGCCTTTAGCCTCTGCTTTGCACTCGGTTAATTTTTGGCACGTTAGCACGTTAAAGCCTGCTGTGCTCGGGTCTTGCAGCAGTGAGTGCTGGAACCACGGCTTGACAGGTGCCCGTTGGGGCCGGGCTCCTGCGGGCTCCAGCAGCGCCCTCCTGCTCGCCCTCCTGCCGTATTTTGCAGCACTGGGACCGACTGCCAGCAAACCGCCTGCGAAAATCCCACCTGAACTGGGAAGATTTGCGGTGAAACCCGAACCGCCGCTGAGCTGCAGGTTCTTTCTCCCCCGGCCACGAAGAGGTCAGCTGGGAAACCCAAGCCCCAGCGTAGTCCAAGGGTTGCACGGGGTCGGGCAGCAGAGAGCAGGCCTCCGGCAGATGCAAGGTGCACCCATCACACGTGCTCCGGGGGGCGGCCGAAGGAGCGACTGTGCTTGACCGTGGGCTGCTAGGAGGCCGGGAACATCAGCATTATTAAAAATCCCCTCATTTCTGGTTCTTTTCTTCAATTTTTTCCTTTTTTAATAACTATTACCGGTACAGAACATCCTGGTGACTATGGTAGGGAACAGAAACCATTGATGTTCTGCCAAATGGGATCCCTGTTGCAGGAGGCTGAGGCTGCAAGGCTGTCAGCTTTGGGGCGCTGGCAGGGCTGAGGGGTGCAGCTGGTGGTCAGAGCTGAATTCTTTCAGCTTGGGTTCGGGGGGGTCAGTGGTGCTGGTTCAGGGTTCATCTTCACCCCCGCGTTGTGCCCTCTCTCCCTGCTGCGTGGGCACTTTCATGGTTGGCTCGTGAAAGGAGATGTAATGATTAACAGGGAGAGACTTAAGCGTTGCCCGAAGAAGAGGAAGAGGGGTCGTAACACCGCTGGGCTGCGGTGCAGGAGGAATGTGATGATGGGCAGCAGTGCTGGCCCCCTCCCTTCCCACGCAGCAGGAATATCAAACCTTAAGCAGTAAAACCACAGGGGGAAGTGAGAAGCCGTGAAGTGTTATGAGCAAGAATCTTGAAAATAGATGTGATCCCGCAGTTTTCTTGCCTAAACTTGCATCAAAGGTGCTGAAAGCCACAGGAAAATGTGAAATCAGCCCCTCCCTTACAACTGCAGGCACCGTTTTCCAGAAGAGGTTCTCAGAGAGCAGTCGGTGAGGCTGGATTTCTGCAGTCAAGGATGAGCAACTCCCATAGGAAGTGCAGGGAGGGTGAGAGTAGGACTGTAAAGGAGCAAGACCAAAGGTCTGTCTCACCCAGCATCATTTCCAAGAGCCAATACTGGCAGATGATCCAGGAAAATGGGAGAGGCATAGGCAAAGGAGAATTCTCCACTAGATGCATCCTGAACTTTTGGCAGGAGTCCACCACAGGATGCCCAAGCCAGCAGGTGCCCCTTGACTCTCATATTTAATAAAACTTCAATAATTAATTTAGTAAATTAATTAAAGGTAAATCTGAAGGGTTTATCAGCTCTGCCTTTGTCCAGCCTCCTTTGGGCCCATCTAGTCCTTGGTTTGGGGGCCTTGCAGGTGCTGATGCTCAGCCTTGCTCCTCACCTTGTAGGTGCCTGTCCCCGCCAGCTCTGCGCCCTGGAGATGGCAGCACCCAAGGTGGCAGTGGTGGGCGCGGGGCTCATCGGCCTGTCCACAGCGCTCTGCATCTCCGAGGCTTTCCCCAGCTGCCGCCTCAGCGTCCTTTCGGAGCAGTTCAGCCCCAACACGACGGGCGACGTGGCAGCCGGGATGCTCATCCCTCACACCTACCCAGGTGCGTGCAAACCGGTGTGACTGCGTGCCCGGGGTGCAGCAATGCACAGCGTTTCGGGAGGAAAAGTACCATTCCCTGCATCCCCACCTGTCCTATCTCCTCGATGCTGGCTTGCATACTTTTCCTCTTTGCATTTTCACTCCCCTGTGCGTTTGGTTGTGTTTGCACGCAGGCACGCCAATCCACGTGCAGAAGCAGTGGTTCAAAGAGACCTTCACGTACCTTTTTGCCATCAGCAACTCGGCCGAGGCGTCAGAGGCTGGCATCCACCTGGTCTCTGGGTAAGAGCAGCCTCAAGGGCACCCTTTGGCACGTGTGTGCTTTGTGCTGGAGCAGGCAGAGGCTTTCCTTGCTGGAGCTCAGGAGTATGCCCCCCATGGAGTAGCTCTCATGAGCATATTCCCAAGAAACTGCATTGCAGCTGCTCGGATAGGACATATTTTCAAGCACAGTTCGTGCATGGGTGTGTGTAGAGAAACCGCTCAAGACTGGCCTGCCTCAAATGTCTTTTTTTGATGGATGATTTCCATGCTGCCGTCTACCACTTGCAGACACTGCAAGGGGACTTCATTGTCCGTTCACAGCTGCTGGGAAACTGCTGGGCAGGCAGTCTGAAAAACAGAGCCCTGCTCTCTCACGAAGCCTGGACCGCAGCTCCCACCTCCTGGGCATTTCCCTAAATTCACTGCCACCAGCCCCAGGGCTGGAGAGCAGGCGGGGCACGGTCGATGGGGACAGACTCCTGAATCCTCGGGTTTGTGCTAAGATTGCAGCGACGAGGCAGAGCTTTAGCGGCTAAGTTTTGCAGCTTTTTCTCTGTGTCCTTCCAGCTGGCAGGTGTTTAAAACCCCTCCCAAAGACGAGGTGCCTTTCTGGTCTGACATCGTCCTGGGGTTTCGACCGATGTCCGCAGCAGAGCTGCAGAAGTTCCCACAGCACAGATCCGGCCAGGCCTTCACGACGCTGAAGTGCGACTGCCCACCCTACCTGCTGTGGCTGGAGAAGAGGTCGGTTTGGTGCAGGACGGGTGCGCGGAGAAAAGCCCCGGCCCAGGGGAGCTGGGGGGAGCTTGTTGGGTTTGGACAAAATTGGAGAAGGGCTGTTTCTAACTAGGGAAAGCGCAGAGAGCTGGAGCGTGCATTTAGGCTGTGTGAGTGCCTCTGAAATGAGCAAACGGTTGTCTCCACTTGAGAGAAGGCGACAGGCTGCAGGCTGATCGGAGATCAAGCGGAGAGACGTGCACCGACGCCGCGGTACAAATTGCCAGCCGAGCTGACTGCTTGGACGCCTTTCATCTCGCTGCAACGTGGGAGAAAATGTTTCTGCTCCAGCAGGCAGCCCGTGAGGGCGTGCTGCAGTGCCACCAGGGCCACGCCGGGGCCGCGCCATCTCTCCGCACACACACTCTGTCGTGCTGCATCACTCACCGAGTCGGAAAGCTCTGCTGAAGCACAAGCGAGTTGTTAAACCCATTCAGGATCTGCCACGTGATATCTCGTCTCGCCTTATTCCTGTTACAGCCCTCTCATTCCTCAAAGGACGCAGTCTAATAAGACGATCGAGCTCCTTTTCTTTCTCTTCTCTCTGGTGGCGAGAAATGAGAACGTGCTAATGCATGTAACTAATTCTCAAAACTCCAGGGATCTGAGCTGTATTTGTAAACCGTTCTCTTGGCAATCCACAAGGAAAATTGTCTTTGTGCCCACCTTGCTGGTCCAAAAATGAAATTCAGGAATTTTTTCCTGCTCTCTTGCCTGAACTCAGGAGTTTTCAGCAGTTTTTATTGGTGTACTTTTTATGGCGTGATGGCAGCATCCCAATGACAGTGCTCGGGGGCTCTCCCAGCAATTTGCCGAGCCAGGGCGGCTGCGTGAGACCTCCCCAGGTCTTACCAGCTCTTGCAGCATCCTGCTGCACCCAGACCCCTGCCCCCGGAGCACCAGGTGTGCCTTGGGTCTGCACCTCAGCTTGCTTGAGCTGTTAAAGCTTGGGACCGTTACAGAAAAGAGTTGTTGAGTCCATGAGGATCTGTCTGTCTATCTAGGGTTGTATGGCAGACCCTGCTGTGTAATATTCATCAACGTGCTGGACCTTTTCCTGTCCAAACAAGTTAAAAACATAGCTTTGATCAGGCCAAATCAGTCAAGTCACAAACAGAAGCCCCATGTGGTTTTCTTCACTTTCTATCCCACCTGTTGTCCCATCTTGGTTTTGATCTGTTAAAGGCCATCTCGCGTACTTAATGTGCATAATAATTACACGCGGGTCTAGGAGGTTCCTTTCTACCTCACTTCTGGCTTTTTTCTTTGTTTTTCAGGTTGAGAGCAAACGGTGTCCAGGTGCACACCAGAAAAGTTGCAGACTTATGGGAGCTGCACAGGGAGTACGACGTCGTGGTCAACTGCACGGGCATTGGAGCCCACCAGCTCGGGGGGGACCCGGAGCTGCTCCCCGTCAGGGGGCAGGTTCTCAAGGTGCACGCTCCTTGGGTGAAACACTTCATCCGGGACGGGGACGGCTCGACTTACGTCTACCCGGGGATAGACAGCGTAACCCTGGGGGGAACCAGGGAGAAGGGGAGCTGGAGTCTCTCCCCTGACCCTGGCACTACCAAGGACATCTTCGACAGATGTCGCTCTCTTGAGCCCTCCCTGCAGCGAGCTCAGGATGTCAGGGTGAAGGTGGGCCTCAGGCCGTCCAGGTCGTCTGTGAGACTGCAGAGAGAGGTCCTGAGCCGGGGAGGAGCAAAGCTCCTGGTGGTCCACAGCTACGGGCACGGAGCGGGTGGCTTTTCGGTGCACAGAGGCACAGCCAAAGAGGCCACCCGCCTGGTGGGAGAGTGCATTGCTGCCCTGCAGGGCTCCTCATCGAGGGCCAAACTTTGAGTCCCTGAGCCTCCTTTCCCATTTATGACAGGCAAAGGTAGCATTTCCTGCTCCTCTGGGCTTTGATTCCATCGCTGGAGAGAAGAAACCTAAATCAACAGCTTGTGCCATTGCAGATGCTCGGTGGTATCTCACCCGGCTTCCAGCAGCCCCCTTGGAAAGGTGTGATGGGTCAGTCCAAGTATTAGTCCAGCTGTCCATCTCCTCCATCTATTGTTCCTGCCCTGGGGATTTCCTCTAGCTTTGTACCGAGGAGGATGCGAGACACGTAAATATCCTTCATATAGCAGGAATCAGATTGCTTCAGTATGGTATAAATAACATAAATTAAGTATTTCTTCGCCTGCCTGGAAAGGGTATTGGATGCACTAGGTTCAGATTCAGTAAAAAATAGTTCTCTCCTGTTGTACCAAATCTAATCTAGTATTGTCCTCTCTCCTGCCACCTTGCTGACAAACTTTACCATTACCTGTAAGATTTAAAATAAAAAGGAAACCCTGCCTAGGGCTGCATTACAGTGCTCCAGGTCGGCTCCTACAGAAAACACTACTAGGCCACTCATGCACACCGACCAGACAAGCATGATTTTAAGAGCAGGTTAAATACCTGTTGTATCTTGACATTTCTTTGAGAGGAAGTTGCTCATGTGAACTCACATGAACTACATCATCTTTCACACTTGTTTGCAACTCTTCTGTTCCATGTACCACAGATATTGCTCTCAGACACAGATATTTTCTTCCCCCCAACAGCAGCATTGACGTGCCCTGTATCCTAAGGAAGAGAATTTTTCAGGGTGGGCTTGGCAGTGCAAACATTTCTTTTCTACTTCTCGTCAGCACTTGCAGCTTTCCTTGTAACAGCTGATATAAATAAACCAGTGACAAGCCAAGAAGAATCGTAGCACCAACTGCAGTTGCACAGGGGAGAGAAGAGCAATTTAACTCTAGATAAACACCATAAACACTAATTTGTCTGTAGCTGGATGCGAGCAAGCTCCTCTCCTGGAGGGAAGCTGAGCCACAGGAGCCCGGACTCTCACTCCATGGCAGAAGCTGAGCTGAACTTTACACTCAGTGACTCAAGCCCTTTGATGTGTCTGAAGATACTCCCCGTAATTCACAGAATCACACAGCATCACAGGAGGGCTGAGGTGGGCAGGGACCTCTGCAGGCCACCTGCTCCAACCCCTGCTCAAGCAGGGACACCCAGAGCTGCTTGCCCAGGACCATCTCCAGGGGGCTTTGGAGGCTTTCCAAGGAGGAGACCCCACAGCCTCTCTGGCAGTGCTCAGTCCCCCTCACAGTAAAAAAATAAAAAAATAAAAAATATTTGCTGATGTTTAGAAGCACTTCAAATTAGAGCTTGCTGTCAAAGTACAAGATGAATATCTGTTAGTGATTAAACTGCTCATTAGACTTTAAATGGCTTATTTAAGTGTTAGCACCCACTTTTGAGTAGTTCTTTGTCCTTACAATTACAAAACAGATCAAAATCTTTTAATAAATCACATGATTAGAATTAACCGATAAATTAAAATTGTAATAGCAAAGCAGAGGTCATTTCTGTAGGGTTTTCTTCCATAAACAAGGGGTTTTCTCACTCAGAGGGGCCTGAGAGGGCCAAGCAAGGCCCCTGTGTAACTGCCACGCTCAGAAGTGGCTGCCAGCTCCTGCTGCTCGCAGGTGGAATAGGGAAAGTTGCCCTGCGCAAGGGACAGCTGCCGAAAGGAGCACCATCAAATTAAATTACGGGTCAATTAGTGCTTGGATCAACCTAAGCCAGCCCTGCCTTCAGCGGTCTTGGCCTCTTCTCCTCGGCTCTAGATGCTAATTTTGTGCCCGCCCCCCCCAATAATTTGTCCTTTCCTGTGGTATGAGCGGGCAGAGCTGCTGCTTTTGGCAGCAGTGTTGGTGTGGTGCTTGTCGAACCACTGCTTTGTCCTCAGATAACACAGAACAACAAAAAAATACATGGTTAAAAAACAGGAGATTTTTTTTTTTTTCCTGATCTTGATATTAACCTTAAAAAGTAACAAAAAGTTGAGCTTAATCTGGAGCTAGAAACACTACTACAGCTAATATCCGCCTGTCCGTCGGATGGCTTCTGGACCACATCCCGTGCTTTTGTGGTCCCCGACATCGCATGGTTCCATAAAGGGAGGCACTTCTTCACCCAGGCACAGAGCTCCTTGCCCTTATGTCTCTCTTGAACCTGGACACGTCGTTTAATGCCCCCATCTCTCTTATGAGAACCAGCAACTAGTTATTCTCCACGACCCCGCATGAATTTCTAGATCTATGCCATGCTCCTTCTCAGACTTCTTTCCCGTCTCGAAGACCCCTGGTTTATGTAGCTGCTGCTCACACAAAGCCATCCCACATCTTTGTTCTTCCTTGTTGCCCACCTTTATGCCCTTTCTTTATGCCCTCAGGGACAGTTTAGGCAAACCTTCCAAAAACGCAAGCAGAGCGCGTTGACTGGGTCGTGCTACTCTGCAGCCTCCTCGTTTCCTCTGCTGCTGTACGATGCTGGTGAAGCCCAGCGTCACTGCTCCTCGCTGCAAAGCTCTGCTGAGCCTTCCCTCCTAGGCCATACCTGCCCTTGCAACTGATTTATTATCGTGGCTTTCACCGCTTGCCTGCCATGGGGGTCAGATTTATTGCATTTCTCCAGGTCATTCTCCAGTGTCACATCCTCTTTGACGTGGCTGTTGTAAGTAAAATGTTGCACACCACCCCTAACAGCGCAACAACTTCGCATTAGCATTCATTTAAAACCCACGAGCGAGTAACATCTGCTTCTCATGAATTTGTTACTATCTCTTTCATCTATTTCATCTAAAACCTCATCTAATGGCCCTTCAATCCGAGGCAGATTCTCTGCATTATCCCCTTAACAAATGGTTGTGCTGTGGGAATTTCACTGAGCTTTTCTGTGCTGAATGCAGACACAAGTGATCTATCTGGCTGTTCTGTTAGGGCTTATTTGACCTCAAACGCCTTTGATACCCTGATCATCCGCTGACTGCACTCCCTGGTCACCTGCAGCCCCTCTGGCAGCCCCCTGCTCCTGATGGGTCAGAGAAAGCTTTTGGTCTATTAGCAAATTATTTCTTCAAAGTCTTTTTTTAGCCTGCCTGTTTCTACTTTTCATTTGAAAGAGTTCGTGTTCTCTTCCATTTCCTCCTTTGGACGTGATTTATTTTGCTTCTTGCCCATGTAATTTTTATCATGATATTACAATAAGCCAGTAACTGTCTTTCTTCTGGAAAGGCTCTGACACTTCCGTTGGGTCGGTTCCCTTGTGTAAAATCCAAGCATTTTAGTCTCACATCTTATTTTTAGACCTAGAGCAAACAGAAGCAAGCTCACGTGCAGCCTGACTGCTTCAATTCCTGTGCCCTGTTAAAGGAGCTTTATTTGTCCAGATCGCGCCTTGCCATTTCCCGATTACTTGTGGTTATGAAGATGTTAGAACAGCACCTTTAAGGCCATGCCATCTTCCGCCCCTGCTCCTCTCTGCCTGGTTGCTTTCTCCCCATCTCTAGCTTGAAAATCCTTTAAAAATATTACTTTAAAATCCTTTAAAAATATTACTCTTTTGCACAGAGGCTTTCTTCCCCGCTAAGGTCATGCCATGCAAAGACTGAACCCCTGAAGTTTGTTGAGGTGAGGCCTTCCCTGCTTTAGCTGCCCAAGCCTTGAGCATCAGTCTCTGGTGATATCAGGCATCCTTGAGTCTCTGCTCTTCACCCAAGGTCCTTGCCAGAAGCTGAAGCAAAGGTGTGGCCACTGTGAACTCTTTGGCTCCAGCTGAACATGGCATCCGAGCAATTTGCAAAACTCAGTTTTGGCTCTAAATCTGGCTGGGCTCTTGCATCGGCTCTGTAGTCTTCACCTGGAAACGCCAAGTAGGTGTCAGGGAAACACCCGCACACAGGAACGGGTTAATTAGGAGGTCGTTAAGCCTCCTTGACTTTCCATGGTGATGGAAGAGCCCTTAAAGAAGGTCAGGTAACTGTCACCTGTGGAAAGCTGCTGTCTCTCTACAGGCAGGAGCCGTTCATGCTTTCCTCGCCCACGTCAGCCCCAGGGCTCACTCAAGGCATGGTAATTTCTCCTACCTAGCACAACATCCTCCCCTCCCAGGTCCTTCACTCACCTGTCTGAAATCCCTGGGAGAGATAATTAGGTTTCAACACCAGCCCGGCCCCGGGAGGCTCTCCATCCTAAGCCCATGTGTGTCCACACCCGAGCTAAAGGGACCGTACCGGAGCCGTGCCTTCCTGCCCACGCTTTCTAATCGCCGTTGACTAGGCACTCTTGGCAGATGGCAACCAATCTGTCACGCTCGTAATGAACTTCAGAGGCATAATTATGGCACAGAAAAGGAACAATTATATTTTGAGACGTTTTTATCCGTCCTTACGACTTGCAGACAGCAGACGGGCTGCATGATGGATTTTAGAACTTGAGCACAAAATAATAGTTTTCTGCAAGAGGGGATTTCGTTGGTTTTCTCTGCAAAAACAAAGCCATAAAGACATATTGTCTTGATACAGGCTTTTGCCTATATTTAAAACAAATTGCCAAATTTCTGAAAAACGTGGGAAAATTAGAGTTCCCCATTCATTATAATTCTTTTCCAGTCAAGTACAACTTGAATAAACTTCAGTGTGACACATTCAAATTCCTTTGGTTTGGAGTAAATGTAGTAATTAAAGGGAAAATCATGGTCTGGACCGAGGTTTATGTTTTTTCCGCAGCTATTTTAAAGAATTGCGTAACGCTGCACGACGGTTTATTTTATCCTGCTTTATTCCCTGTTTTCCACCAGAGGGAGATGTTGGATCGAGCAGTTACTGGCACAAACCCACAAGCTCGGTAAGAAAGCCCAAACGACGTGATGCTGAACTCAGAGGGTGGAAATGTGGGTGCCTGTGGGGTTGCACTTACCTGTAAGGCACTGCTGGCTTGGAGAACTTGGGTGCTGCAGGAGAGCATAAGAAATGATCACGTTCAGTTAGGGCCATCAAATCTTACGGGGAGAGCTTAAAAAGAAAAGCGTCAAGGAAGCAGAAATGTGAGGGGAGCAGCACACCTGAAGCTGTTGTTAATAGAAATGCTAGGTTATAATCCTAAACCAAGCTATTGCTATTACAGGGTCTTGTGAAGCTTTTCACCCACCAAAAGGCTGCAGGGGAAATCATTGCCATGGGTAGCCAAGCATCGGTGGTTCCCCATGTTATGGAGCTGGACGTCCCCCAGGTCCATCCCCACAGGGCTCCAGCCTCACCCAGCTCTTGGGGAGCAGCTCGTCTCCCACACGGCAGTCAGGTGCTGAGGTGTTAGTGACTGTCAGTGTTTTAGGGCTGATTAGAAATAGCCCGTTTCCTTCCAGAGAATTCCCTCCAAACGCCCGTTTTTCTCAATAAAGACGTCAAAGTCAACATTTCTTGGAGGAGGAAAATTGGAGATCAGTTGTGGTTTAACCCTGGCAGGCAGCTTGACCCCACACGGCCACTCGCTCAGCCTCCCCAGGTGGGGAGTGAACTGGAGAGGTAAAAGTGCCAGACCTCACGGGTCGAGACCAAGACAGCTCGCTCCAGGAGCAGGAAAGGCCTCGGCTCTGTGCGATCACTGCCCTGCAACAACTGAAACATCCCCATGTTATCACCCCTATTCTCATCACAGATCCAAAGCACGGCACAGTGTGAGCCTCCGCAAAGAAATCAACGCCATCCCAGCCTAAGCCATGACATGCGTTGAAATTCAGCCATATGAAAAAAGGCAGGTGAAAAGAAAGTGGAAAGAAACTTTTTGAAAGTGAGCTTCGATGAAATGTTATTTCCAAATGTAACAGAAGTTTTAAGGCAATCTCTTCTCTGTTTTGTTTCTCTCCTGTGAGACTTCATCTCATGCCACCAGTAGGAGAGCGCTGTTAAAACGCTTTGCTTTCCTCCATGTGTGGTCATCCTCCTGTGCATTACCCACAAGGGGACAAGGTATTTCGGACAAGGTTTTTCTCACATTTTAACAGGCGTACACCGTGTGCACCCCACGCATCGCGTGCTGTCCTCACGTCCCTGTTCTAAACTACCTCCTTGTTGGATTTCAGCTGCTGACCATGTCATGGAAAACACTCGTCCTGGTTATCTGCTGTGGCAGGGCTCCCAGGTTAATCGCCGTCCTTGCTCCAGGTGACAATCTGGATAAAGCAAAGGGCTGGAAAATAAACCTCCTCCAGGGGATGCACTGGAGCCAAGGAGGGAGCCTTGTGTCTGCTTTCCAGGGGCTTTTGGCTTGGGCTCCAGGGGGATAAAGCCTCTCGTCCCTGCATGCCCTACAGCCTGTTGACTTCCAGAAGAAAGGGGCTTAAGCACCTGAGGTCCAGGAAGCTGGGTCTCCTTGCAGCACTGAAGAACGTGGGGAGGTTTCTCAGTCACTTGGGTCTCTGCTTCCTGATCAGTGCAGTAAACGAGCCAAGTTTTGGGAACGTGCAGGAAACCTCGGGCTCCAAGAAGCAGCCCACACCTTCCCCCAGGTGAAGTGCTGGGTGAGACGCGTCGAGAAGCACCGGCGACCTCGCTTTTGAAAATCCCTCCAAGGCTTGCTGTGGCTTTTGGCCGTGCTGTGAGTGTGCCTGCACAATGTCAGACTTCCAGCAGTAATCACGGGGAGAACTGCCACGGAGATTTGCAGCAGGGTAATTGCCTCAAACAGAAGGATAAATAGCTTTTTGTGGCATTTAATGGGCCTCTTAAGTGAATGGCAATAAACTCCGTGTGAGCAGATGTTTTCTCTCTCTTTTTTTTCGTTCCCTTGCATCTCATACATAATCATGCCCTAAAATGTTCTTGTCTGGGTTTCTGAGAGCAATCTTGCTGCTGTTTGTCTTAGTGTAAGATTGAGCACTCCAGCACGAAGACTGAGCAAAAAGCCCTTGATTTCATGAGGCAGTGGGCAAAACTGGAACACAGGAGGCTCCCTCTGAGCACCAGGAGGCACTTCTTCACTGTGCGGGTGACGGAGCACAGGCACGGGTTGCCCAGAGAGGCTGTGGGGTCTCCTCCTTGGAGATCCTCAAAAGCCACCCGGACGTGGTCCTGGGCAAGCAGCTCTGGGTGTCCCTGCTTGAGCAGGGGATGGAGCAGGTGGCCTCCAGGGGTCCCTGCCCGCCTCAGCCACGCTGCGATGCTGTGATCCCTAACAGCTCCCGCTGCTGTACCTCTGTGACCATTTTCTGTCCCTCGCATTAAGGGAAGGAGTGAGAAGTTAGCGGAAAAGTTTGCCCCTTCCAGCCACTGCGCTGCCAGTCTCGGTGCTAGGGTCACTTCCCGCTTGCTGCAACGCCCTGAGCATTGCAACATTCTTCAGATATGGGTGAAACCTCTCGTAAAGGTGGATGCATATTTCAAAGCTCACCTGCATAGGGGCCCGGGATGTTTTTGCACACCTCCTTCCTGCAGAGCCTGTCCCGAACGCTGCTTTTCACCCACCAGATCCACCCAGGCTGCTGCCAGCCGCCCCCAGCTTCTCCTTGACCCTATCGCCTTTAATGAGGCACAAACTGTACGGACGCACGCCAGTGCATCGGGCAGCACCGCCAAACAGAACAAGCGCACAGCGCATCGGCTGCGGGTCTCCATGTGTTGGTGAAGCTGCTGCCTGGCGCTTCTGCTGCTGAACAGCCTCCGGGCTGTGGCGGGCGGCCCTTCTCCCGGAGGGGGGACCTCTTCCCCGGGCGCCTGCAGATGAAAGCCACTCTGACATCTGCTCCCTCGCTCCAGCGCTGCTGCCATCCCCTACATAAATGCTCTCGTTGGACTGCGCTATGTAAACCCATTAAAAGCACGTAGTAGAAAGGCTTATGTAACTTCTTAAAGCCGTAATTACTAACCCAGCTGCGGTGCTTGGCAGAACTGTGAGCATTATAGATTGAATCCTTTTGCCAAATCACGTGTTTTAATGAAAGATATTCATCCTCAGGCTCAGAAGTGCAAAAATGCCTGTAAGATTGGTTGCATCCAAAAAAAAAGAAAAAAAAATGAAAAAAAAAGAAAAGAAAGAAAAAAAGGAGAAAACTGCACCCAGATTAAGACCAAGGTAATCTGTAAAAGATACAGAAAAATGGAGTTTCTAATAGAAACTCAGGGTAATTTTTACGCAAAGTTGGACATCTGTCTGGGATTACAGTGGAGATACAGGGGGAATACAGACAACAAACTAATACCGCAAAAATCTTTCTGCGATAGCACTTGAACTGAATTTGGGATATACCTGCTTAATTCCTGTAAACTGGAATGTCTTTTTTTTTAAAAAAAATAGCGGTACCTGTTTTCAATTTGTGGACTGGAATCTGTTCAATGAACTTGTCAGCCTTTACTGCAAAAAGCAGGCAGAGTTTTGCTCGTCCAGAACACAGAATGCAAAATCACTGTTGCTCCGTCCTAGGAGAGAAATACAGCTGCTGGAGGCAACAGTCTCATCGCGGTTGCCACAAAGATTAGGCCTGAATTAACAAAGGGAAGGTTTGGGGACAGCAGAGAGCTGCAGAGCATCTCTTACCGACGAGCCTTCTTGTAGCCTTCTTCCAGCACAAACGTGAGCATGTGCACGGGTACCGCTAGGTGCAGGTGGGCATGCACAAGAGCATGCCTCCGAGGTAAGGCTTGGTCTACGATCCCCTCTTCAGGCCATTCATTATTGCGAATCCCTTTCATCGATTTCAGAGCACATGGCCAGGCCGTCTGGATCTCTCTGTCGTCAGCGGGGAGGGAGCGCTGCTGCCTGTGTCCCCGGCGTGGAGCTGGCACGCAGCACCATCGGCCTTTTGTTGGGCTGCCTGCACAGACTGCCGGCGTGAGGAGGAACGAGGGGAGGCCGCACAAACAGTCCCCTTATCTGTTATCTCCAAGCCCACCAGCGGTGAGCTAAGAAGTGGTTTCAGTGCTCCAGGCAGCTGAGTTTTTGCTACGATAGCCTTTCAGATGCATATTTCTCAGCAGCGGTAAGCGGATAACAGACCTGTGTGGCCAGTTTGCTTCTGGGTCACTAGCATCTAAAAGGTAGCAGGAAGAGAGGCTTTCCCTGAGTTGTACGTGGGATTTAGTGCACAGGGAGGACTAAGCAGAGCTCCTGCAAAAGGTCTGTCACCTTGTGCACGGGTGAATACGGCCAGCGTTTTCAACTTCAAGGGGCAGAAGTGAGACCAGGCTGGCAGCCCGGCAGTCACCGACAGTCACCCAGGGACCTCCAAGTGTTTTGTCCCACATTCCAGAGGACTACAGCAGAGTCCCAGCACACAGATGTGCAAGGCAGTAAAACCAGCCTGGAATGAAGCTCTGCCTCCTCCAGGCTCAGGATGAGTCCCCACGCACAGCCCCACATCTTCTGCAGGGGGACGCTGTGCTTCGTTTTATGCAGCCACTTTTAACGTGACCTTGTGGAAGTTTCTGCACAAAAGCTCTCTGTTTTCAGGCACACGGACCAACGTCACTGCAGCTTTCAAAGCGCGAGCCAGGAGTGTAGGAGGGAGGAGAGGAAAAAAGGTCGTCCTTCGCTCTGTCCTGTAGATTTTGGCATGTGGCTCATACCAAATGGGGTTGTTAAGCTGAGTAGAAAAGAGCATTTTTAATCATTCTCTCGTTTTATAGGAGGGACACTTTACTTCCATTAACAGCCCTTGGAGAATCCAATAAATTCCCAGTGGTGTTTTTCCTGCCTGGACTTTAATTCTGCATAGAGATCTGGGCAGACATTTTGCCGAGCCAGACGATGAACACAAGTCATGACAGTGGGTGGAGGCAGAACATTACAGCTGAGAATGGCCGTAAAAGAGATCAGCATCAAATGACTGCTGCAAAGAAGGTGGCAATGGAAAACTGAAGGAATTTGTCCTTGTCTTGCTTTTTCTGTGATGTTCTCAAATCCACAAATCAACCTTTTCCTTGAGCTGGCTGGCTTCAGCTGGCCACACAGCAGCAGGTCCTCTGGAGCAAACAGAGAGCCTCACCTTGACCCCTTCTTTAAATGAGCCCCACAACCAACCTCAGCAAGTTGGTGCTGCCCTTAGTGCTGTGAGCCCGGCATGCATTTGCTTCACATGGACTTTTAGGATTCTTTGAACTAGGATGTGATCTGTTGAAGTTTGGTGTGTGCGTAATGGAAAGCTACCAGTGTCAGGAGAGGTTTTGCTACACAACAGCATCCCAGGCAAGATCTAATTTATGAGCAGGAGAGACAGGACTGAAGCAATGAACTTCCGTTAATGTTAAATTTCTTCCTCGCAGAAGTTTAGCACTCTGCTGCTAGAATTTCATGTTTTTAAGGACTTTCTCTGAAGAAATGAGAGGAGCTGCAGAAATTTGTGGTAGAAATAGTAGTAGACACATCAGGACCCAAGTTTGATTCCAGTTATGAAGGCATAACGCTCACTGCTCTCAGTAGGAATGTCATGCTCATACTCAAAGCTGGTGTTTTTGCTACTCCTTGCATTATGTGGCAGCGCTTTTTGCTCCGATGGATCCAGCATGATACATTTTCCCCTAAGACTATCCAACTTGCTTGGGGGACAGCAGGGAGGGGAGGCCGCTTGCTGCCCATCTCAGAAAGCAAGCGTGCTTTGCAGAAGCTGTGAAACTGCCTGAATGCATTTGCTGGCACCTCAGAAAGGCTGAGATGATTCCCCCGGCCGAACAGGAGCTGCATGCACGATGCTGGAATTTTAATTTCCTTTTCCTCCCAACAGGAGCTGCTCACAGGCAGGTGCCTTTGCAGCTGATTCATGGGGAAATAAATCAGTTCGCAAGTCACTCCAGGTTGCTGGATGCTGGAGAGGTGAGAATTTGAAGGTGCCACCTTAATTCCCATTGACTCTTGTGCTAGTCCAGGTACCTGAGGTTTCCTGAGGTCTTTGTTTCAGTGTTGCCTTTTTCTCTGTCTTTAGAAACCCTCTGTTCTGTTTGAGATGGGCAGACTTATGTTTAAAAGAGATGGGGGAGAGGCATGAGAAATGCAGCCGTTTGTTAAAACACAAAGGATCAAGGAAGCACCAAGCTCCCAGGCTGTTCTTTATGGGGATTGCTCCCCGCATCCTCATGAACGGAGGGAGGCCGATCAGCCTGGCGGGGACCCTCACAAGATCAGTGTTTAGGGCTGTGCTGTGGTGAGGACCAGAAGAGTGGCGGGGTTCAGAGCTTTCCACTGAAGCTGTACGACAACAGCACAACAGCAAGTGGACATTGGGTGCTAAATATGGGAAAGACCCGATGTTTCTTCCTGATGGACCTCATTTATTTGACTGTGCTCTGACAAAGCGTTTAGGAGAGCTTCAGTCCCTCAGCGTTTAAACTTCGAGCGGCTTTGGGGAGCTCGATCCCCTCACACTGCTGCGGGATTCTCTTCACAGCCACACGCCTGCTGCCACCGGGCCTTCCCCTTCCAAAACTGACCGGCAGGGAGCCCGGGGGGGGGGCCGGGGTGTGAGGGCAGGGGGCTGGGGGCTGAAGGCTGGGGTCTGAGGGCTGCCGTCTGGGGGCTGAGGGCTGAGGGCTGAGGGCCGGGTCCGGCCCCGCCGCCCCCTTCCCGCCGCGGTGCCCGGGGCCCGTGGCGGCCCCTCCCCGGCCGGCCCCGCTCGGGGCGGGGTCTCGCCGCTGCCCCATCGGCCCGAGCCCCGTCCCGCCGGCGGCATGAGCCCTGCGGCGGGGCCGCGATGCCCAAGGAGCGGCCGCTGCGGCGGGGCTCGGCCTTCCGCCTCTGCCTGCTCTCGGCCGCGCTCTTCCTCTGCCTCCAGCTGGGCATGCGGCGATCCTGGTGCCCGGAGGAGAAGCCCCGGGGGGCGGCGGCTGCGGGGCTGGCTCCCCCCCGGGCTCCCCCCCGGGCTCCCCCCCGGGGTCCCCCCCAGTCCCGCGGCACGGCGGCGCCCCCGGGCCGGCGGCGGGTGACCTACGTGCGGAGCGGCCGGCGGCGGGGCGCCCAGCCCGGCTGCTGCCCCCCGCAGCCCCCGGGCGGCCCCCGCAGGAAGGTAGGGGCCGGGGGAGGGCAGCCGTGTCGCGACAGGAGCCGGGGGGTGGCTCTGCGGCAGCTCGGGGGGTTGTCGTGTCGGGACACCGAGGTGCTGGTGCAGAGCTTTGAACGTGCGGCCACCAGAGCCTGCCTGGACGGAGAGGGAGACCTCCTGGTCCCCTCCAGACGCCACCTGGGCAGGTGTCCCCGGCCGTGCCCGTGTGCAAGTCCGCTCTCCTCTCTTTGCACGTGTTCCCCCAGTAGTTTATTTAAAGCGGAGGTAATCTGTGAGCTCTTGCATTGCGTGAATTTTAGATTTTCTCTCGTTTCGCCTCGTCTTCCGTGGGGAGCTGTGATGGGAAAAGGAAACCGCTGGTTTCTCTCCCTGGATTCCTGAAGGCTTTAGAAGGAGAAATGAGATGACGCCTTACATCCTTCACCACCGTGGCAGTGATGAGGATGGCGTTGTCACAGGGTGGCATTGTTCTTCAGCATGATAACCACGCGGCATCCTGGTGTCGGTACCTCGCTGAGGCGTCTACATCTCGCAGTGTCAGGTTTTGTGGCTTTTCTGGTCAATGTTGAGTTAGCTGGTGTTCTCCTAAAGCCCAGCGTTTGAATGATTGTAATTATGGGATAATTTTAGCTTTCATAGGAAAAAAGTTGTTACCACGTGGATTCAGATAGCTTCTTGAAGACACGTGCTAAGCATGGCATCAAACACAGGAGACAAAAGTAAAGCACGCCCTAAACCTGTTTCGTGATCTTTTTGAGGAAATCGCAGGGGAGAACTAGCAATACGAGAGAGCGCCCATCGCACCAGAGACCTAGCAGTGCTTCGTGGTGTTGGAGAGCTCGCGGCTCACTCGTCCCACAGTATGTTTCCATGCATTTCCAGGTGACGTGCTTCAAACATCACTGCTGTAGGGTGATGGTGTTTGGCACATTGCTGATGAGGCTTCAATTGAATCCCAGTAATTAATTCAAGTGAAAAATATTAGGAAATATAGAGTAGAGTGGGGGTTGCCTGGTTAAGTCTGAGACCACAAAGTTGTCTCCATGTTCAGCCCTTTGGCTGAAGCATGTTGATTCAGACTAAGAAAATCTAATCCTTGAAATGAAGATAAGGCTGTGGAGATAGTGGGAGTGAAATTCTGGGAATTTCTGGTTTGGGGAGAGAGTTGGTAAGTGAAGATGTAGGGGAAGTGGTCTGAATACTGCCATTTTTACTTGTTGATGTGGCAATCAGGTACGATAGCTTAAAGAAGAGGACTGATTCATTTTGGTTTTATTCTTATTTATAGGCTTGTCACCAGGAAATCCTTTACTTCCCTAGGTCACTTCAGACTGTTCTGAGACAAGGTGAGGGCTCTTACCAGGCATGGCCACTCACACCAGCGGTCTGCGGCTTCTTCCAGCCCTGTTGGAGAAAGGTGGCAGCACCAGACTGCTGCCAGCAGCTGGCTGGTGTGCGCAGGTTTGGGCTGGTGGAGAGGGATGCGGCCAGCTCAGCTGTGCTTTGCCAGGTTGGGATTGTCGTTCGCCATGGGTTTTGTATGCTTTTGCACGCTCCATCTGTCCGTAAACCACTGTCGGTCCATTTCTGAAGTCTGCAGAGGCTTTCAGGGGTGTTTTTCCTCACTGCTGGTTTTGTTGTTGGAATATATTGCGATGTGTGAGCCAGCAGGATGGCAGTAGTAAGAAATCAGCTACGGTGAGCCGTGCTCCGTTTCCTTAGTGTCGTTTCATTACAACTCTGCTTCAGCTTACATCACTGAATTAAAGGAAAAGGCTGATGAACAGAAAGTTTCCATCGGTCTAGCTGAATATCCTACTTTCTGGCCTTATAAAAGAAATTGCAAAAACACACAGGGAAATTATCTGATGACTACTTTGAATTACTTTAAAGTTTCCTGAAGCAGAGTTCTGTCATCATTTATTTCTCAAGGAGAGCTGCAGTTAAGCAAACAACAGCACCGAAAGGGTGAAAAAAAAGACTCAGGGTGGGAAGGATGGAGATTTGCCTGTAAGTGGCCCTTGTGTCTGCAGGAAATTGCTAGTGTAAACGCGTGCTTTTCTTGATCACTGATAAATCTCTTTGAGTGGACAGAGGGACAGTATGGCAGATGGAAGGGGTTTACCACCGAGGTTACAAGTGTCTGTGCATTCCTTAGCACCTAAGGTGCACGTATGAAAAATACTTGTGGAAAACCACAGGGAATAAAGTCACTGTTGGTGCTCTTGCTGGAAAGTAATAGTCAAAGTTTGGCTTTCTCGATGGTCTTCTGAAGAACATGGAGAGTTGCATGATGTGCTGCAAATGTAAAGCAAACAGAAGTTAGTGATCCCATTTGCAGTTTGGTGGGAGTGCTTAAAACTGTGTTGTTGATAACAAAATGACCAAATATGTTTATAAACTGACTCTAAACTCTGCTTGTGTTGAGCATTGGTATGGGAATGTACAGAGCAGATAACAAAACTCCAGCTACATGTAAACAATTTAAATTCTGACACGTGTACCAGCTCTTGTAGTAGGCATCAGTGAGATCTGCACTCTCACTGACACCCACAGGCATCAGAGGCAAGTTTTAAAATGTTATTGCAGGGTGTGACAGTAAAAAAACAACAACAACCAACTAAAATATTGCATTTGGAATTTGAAGTAACAGCAAATTCTTATCGCAGTGATTGCAGTAAAAAGCCACGTTAGGCTCTTGTGTTCTGAAATGGGGGGGAGCCTTTTCCATTAGTCTGCCTAGGAAAAGTTGGAGTTATTTGACTTCTAGGCAGATTTATTTCCATGGAGGAGGAGGAGAAGAAAAATGAAGTTTTACATGGTGCAGTACAGTTATGCACAGGAAAAAAAAAGAAAAAGATTTTAGTCTGGGCAGATGTTTTAAGTTCCTGCAGTTGTCCTTGCCAATGCTGGCAAGCTCTGTGACTGTGTCTCTCCTAAAAACCGAGGTTCGGGTTCCTGCTTTCTGCATGGGTTTGGCTGGGTTTTGCAGTCCAGGATTCCTGGGAGGTGGACTTGGTGTAATGCTTCAAGTCACAAGGCTGTAGCCACAGGTGGATTTCTGAAAGCGTGCCTTCTTTAAGACTAGAAGGAAACAACCACGTTTTGTTTTAAAACAGTAATATCCGCTGTAAACCTCTCTGTCTGTTGGGGCTATTCAAAGGCAAGGAGTGTGGCAACTGCCCAAGTTAACCTGATGACATTGGATGCTCTTTCACATCTATGGATATAAAAATCTTTGCCTTCGGTGATTTAAAGCTAAGATTTTGCTGCGTGGGTCCATTTGCATTTTGTCTGCAGTTACAACATACATTGAAACATGAAGTATCATTGCCTAAAACAGAACAATTTTGTGGCATTATATTTTTGTAGGCATTACTTATACTTGTATACATTCTTATTTTTGTTCTTCAAAGATAGAGACTGTTTTTCGCTGTTTTTTGGATTGTTGTTTCCCCCCTCCCCAGATAAGAACTGTGTCCAGAAGGCTACTGCTTCTCTTCAGCAATGACTGATGCATTCTCATCTTTAATGCAGTGTTATCTTCAAAGCAATAGGGAATAACTCTTTTATAGTTTTTTTTTTAGGCAGTTAATAATATGGCAAATTCAAAATGACTCCAAGCAATTTGGCATTGCATTAATGCTAAGATTTTACTTACAGTTTAACTTTTATTTTTACTTTGAAAATGGCGATGCTACTTTCACTTATGTCGGTGATATGTAGGGCTTCTGCGAAGAGTCCTTTTGAATTGTTCTGTGAATCTGGTAAGCAAATGTATTAGAAGTTTTCATTCTACTTTTATGTATATTGTTTTTAAGCTGACTTCACATCTTTAAAATCTGATAAGATTTGGATACTTGGGTAGGGGTTTACTCTGCATCTTGATGAGCAAGAGCCAAAATTCTTGGAGAAAACTTGGTCTAGTCTTTGACTTTGGTGAAGTCAAATACATATGTGTGTTGGTGAGTGAATAATGTCTCAGCTTTTACAAACATGAACTGCAGCTATGATTTGGTTGCAGAAAAAGAGTGTAACACTGAAGAGCTGGGGATTACTTCACTTGAGCATGGGCACCTCCGAGCTGACCGACTAGCGAGAGTGTCAACGGGAGGAAAAGATCTGAAGAGGTACAGGCAGCCAGACCTCTAAGGTTTAACTTAGAGGTCTTTTAACTTAGACCTCTTGTTTTAAATAGAACAAAGTACGTTATGAGAGGAGTGTGCCAAGGCTCTTCAAACTCAAAACAATTTTTTTTTTTGGAGGACATAATGACCAATTGTTCCCTAGGTCCACCGTAAGCGGGACGGGAAGTAACTGGCTTCATTTTCAGGCAAGATGTTAGGAAAATGTTTTAACTCTCCAGTTGGGCAAGCAACAGAAAGGCCCTCAGCAAAAGTGTGAACTTTGGCGAGACGTCCGGCGAAGCTCTTAGCCGTGCTGCAAGGCGCGGAGGTCGAGCTGAGTCAGCCTCCTGAGGTCACTTCCACACTTACCTGCCCTGCAATTAGTGAAGCAGTCTGGCGGGCAGAGTGTGATTATCCAGTCTGGAGTTAAGCCTGAACAATGACCTAATGTCAATGTAATAAAAAGAGGTGATGGGGTCTTTAAAGGCTCTAAGTGGTCGTAGCTGTGGCTTAATACCTCACTGGAGAGACCAGACTCCTCCGTAATTGTCCTGTGCTGACTGAGTGGCCCCAGAGGAAGGAGCATTACTTGACAACTTTTTTCCTCTAGTGCTTGGAGGTCTCTTACCAAGGATAAACTGACCCAAAGTTGCTAAGCTTGTAAGATTCGCACGAGGTAGCAGCTTACGGCTTCGGGCCATTAGTACCTGGGGAACAGCTGTGAGAGCCTTGGTCTTCGCTCAGATATTCAGGCTTGTAGCACAGGCTGGGGGAAAGGTTATTGTGTTTGGAAGAAAAGACCGAACTTTTATTGATAGCAGTTCTCAACAGCCGACCATCGCATCTCGGGAGCACCAGCCAGCTCTGCTGCTGCGTGGGGGCAGCTGAGGGAGCAGAAGGTACAGGGAGAGCACAGGGATCCTTCCTACTGCCTCTGACAAAGAACATCGCTGGCATTTTGCTGTATTTCAACCACCAATTAAATGTGTTTATGGCAGACCGTCAAGAGGAGGTGGTCGTCTTGTTTCTGACAGCGATGTCACTTGCAGGCTTGTGAGGCAAATGGTCGCCCAGAATAACCTTGATTCTTACACGCTTTGTATTACCTGAAATAGATTTGTCCTCCATGAATTTTTGAGAAGTGGCTGGGGAATATTATCTTTCAGAAACATTACAGCTGAGTGAGATGTAATTATACCGAACAACACAGATTTCTTTCAAATACCTGCTCACGACTTTCTTTCTCCTGTATAGAGAATAACTTTTCGTAGATAGCTGTGGCACAGAAAAATTGTTTTTAGGGTATATAAGCTTCCCCATCTAAAGATGTAACCCAGAGATGGAGGTGGCAAGTTCTCCTTTTGGTATCTTGTTCCATAATTGGCTGTTTTGGTAGTTGTTCCAGCTTTTTCTTGAGCCAACCTGGGCGGTCTGTGAGCCCCATGCAGAAAGTGGATCCTTCATGACTGTGGTAGCTGATGGAGGAAGAAGACCACGCTGACCCGATCCCATTTGCTGTCCTCAGCTCAGACTATTGAACTGGGCTGCTGCCAAGGGAAGTGACCAGTTTTCCTGTCCTCCAGCCTGTGCAGCGATGCTGTAGCGAGTGGCTGAGTAGCTCTGGGCATGGCCTGTAGGTCCCACAAAAGGGTGGGGATTGAGTAAGTATTTAACATGGTAGCCAGTAAGGGTTTCATCCCAGCGGGTTCAGTCTGTTCGCATCAGCACTGACCCATCTGTTAGAGCTGTGCACGGTAGGTGCTTGTGTGCCAGACGTCTCTGTCACGCTGAAGGGAAGACTTCAGTGACTCCCACTGGATTTTATCCATGTGGTTTGACATCTCCACTGAGTCTCCGTCGGTGTAGGTGGTGCAGCGTGGGACCTGGGGCAGCACTGTGCTCCAGAGACACCAGCACGTGGCAGCGATGGCTGTCACTCACAGCACAGCCCGGATAAAAGACTGAATGCGTAGGTGAGAAAGTCTGTGCAAACCACCACTCATCTTCATGGCATCTGCAGCATGCCCCTCTTATCGCTTGTTCTAATATTAACTCGGAAATCTGTTTGTCTTGGACGGCCGCTCAGCAATCCGGAGCTGCGCGCAGTGGATGTGAGTCACTTAGCTAACTCGAGCGTTTTCATAGCTGGTAGATACTTTTGAGTATGATGAGGCATTGTCTAGAATCCTTCCGATCTGCTGAAGTCTAAGATCAAATACAGTTCGTTCAGTGGAGCAAGTAAAAAGGAAAAGATTTGATCTTTTTTTTTTTTTTTAAATTGTGGTAATGCATGTATGTGCTGGAATCTGTTACGTTGCGTTGCTCACCCTGATGTTGGTGTTCACGTTGCTGTATACAGAAGTGACAGTGTGACACGCTGTCCTGTTTTGAGTAAGCAGATTTCTGATGGAAGCTGTGTGTGCAAATGAACTGGGTGAGGTAAGTGAAAGCCAAGATTGTGAATTCTCTCTCGTGGTAATACGTCGGTCCGCTTGAGTAGGAGAGGGCTGTGGCATTTCCAGACATGTATGCAGTGCTGAATGTCGGACCTTAAATGACACGTGCGTTCCCCTGCCTGATCTCTTTCTGTCCCGTCTCTGTCTGTCTTTCAGATGCGCTGCTCGGCTCGGGCGCGGTGGAGAAAGGCACCGGCTGCTGCTTGCTGAGGAGCTGCGGTGTCAGGGAGGGGGTGACAGGGTGTCCGTGGTGTCTGGTGGCCTCCTGAAGAGCACAAGTCCTGGGCCTGGAAAGCTCGCTGGCTCTGCAGGAGGCCCTCCCTTTATTTATTTTCCTTTCTTTCTTTTTCATTTTTTTTGCAACGTTTAAAAACCAGCCCTGTGATTTATGCCCTCCGTGACACATTTGTAAATCCAGTAAATAAACCTTTCCTTGTCTCTTTATGTAATGATAAACGTCGTAGTTCCAGCAGCTGCTCCCACGTGTACAGAAAGCTTGTTTCTTACCAAAGTCTTCTCCATATGCTCTGCAGATGGGAAGAAAATGGCTTTGCGGTGCTCTTTGAAATTCAGTAGCATAGAGCTGCCTTGTCTGTACAAAACCCAAATCTGGGGAACCCTTGCGAGGATCCGACTGCCTTGGGTTTTAGATGCAAAATCTCTGGTTTTATATGCTGGTTGGGGAAAGAGCTGACCAAGAGCTCACGTAACAAGGGACCTGCTGGTATTTGCTTCGGGTTCCACCCTCTGATAGGTTTGAGGTGCAGCTTCGGGTGCACTGCTGTAGATTTGCTGGCAGTGACAGAATCCTGGGTGGTTTCCAGGACTGATTTGTGGCTCCTGCAGATGAAAGAAATTGAACGCTATGCCCATCTTGGCGTGTGGAAAACAAACCTGGCGTGCCTAACTAGGAAAGGCCTGCGGAGAGCCAGTTAGGCAGCACATCTCTTGGGGATATTGCTGAAACAGGGGATGCTCAGTGTTCTTGGTATCGGTTTTGACAAGGTAAGAAGATGCTGTTTTTTCTTTCCTGACAGGCCAGTCTGCTGGGAAAAATTAGCCTGGGCAAAAAGTAAGCAAAGAAGCGCGTACCGATGACATACCTGGGGCTGGAAGTGGCTGGGAAATGGGCACAGTTTGCACTGATGTTAGGGCAGTGATGTTAGAGCATGAGCATTCTGGGGTCACCCCTGCTGCTGATTAATGGGGGGCTTCAAAGTAGGGTGCCTTTTGTTTAGCATCCTCTTTCATATTTCACAAAGAGACAGTGTTTGAAATGGTAGGGGAAGAGATGGCAATGTCTATTGATACAGCATGTAATTTTAAATATTGCTTACCATGTAAAAGCCTAAAAATGATAAGAATTGGTTTGAAAACCTTCCTACCCTCTGCAGAGTCGGCAGCATTAGTGGAGGATGGAGATTTATCCCAGAGACGAGCACTGCAGGGTAGGAAGTTGTAGAGACTGTCTGAAAAAAAAACAACAAAGGAATGATACAATTTGTTAATACCAACGCGTCTCATTTTGGACTTTGCTCATTTATGTTCTGCAGCACCGGAAATTTCAAAAAAGAGTGAACTTTGTTTCATCCTGAATAGGGCACAGTAATGGTGTCTTGTTCGTTTTCTCTCACTCTTTTGAGAAAATTAAGCAAGAAGCAATTATGTGTCAATTGGCTGCTGCCGAGCTGCTGTGTTTCTCCTTAGTTAGATGTCTTGATGAATAGTTTGATCTCATAGTTGTTATTCATTATGATGTCCGTGGGAATTCTGGGTACATCAGGAGTTCAAGGTCAATCCACGTAGCTGGCTAGCGCTATATTCTGTGTAATGTTTAGCATTGGTGATCAAACGTTGGAAAATGTCCTTCACTGAAGAGGACGGTGCAGATTTGCACAAGCGCATCCACCACGGGCTTATAATACTTGGGTCTATACCTACTTAGCTTGAACAAAAAATATTTTATGTCCTTTGAAACTACCTTTATTTCCTTCTTTATAAATTGGAGAATAAATGCGTGTCGTGGTTTTGGCTGGGATAGGGTTGATTTTCTTCATAGGGGTTTGTGTGGTGCTGCATTTTGGATTTGTGATGAAAATAGTGGTGATACCAGAGGGGTGTTTCAGTCGCTGCAGAGCAGTGCTCGCACAGAGCCAAGGCCTCTCCTGCTCCTGGTGCTGCCCGGCCAGCGAGGGGCTGGGGGTGCCCCAGGAGCTGGGAGGGGACACGGCCAGGACAGCTGGCCCAGGCTGCCCACAGGGATGTCCCACACCATGTGGCACCGAGCTCAGCGACAGCAGCCGGGGGAAAGGAGGAGGCAGGGGGGGACGTTGGGGTGATGGCGTTTGTCTTCCCAGGGAGCCGTGCCGCGTGGTGAGCCCTGCTCTCCTGGAGGTGGCTGAGCCCCTGCCTGCCGGTGGGAAGCACCAAATGGATTCCTTGTTCTGCTGTGCGTGTGTGTGGCTTTTGCTTTGCCTAGCGAGCTGTCTTGGTCTCAACCCATGAGGTCTGGCACTTTTACCTCTCCAGTTCTCTCCCTGATCCCACCTGGGGACAGTGAGTGAGTGACTGTGTGGGGTTGAGCTGCCTGACGGGGTTAAACCAGAGAACGTGCAATCTTACATTTAAACACCTAGCAACTTGTAAGCCAGTTCTTGCTCATTTTCTAGAAGGAGGGAAATAATTGCTAGTGGATGGTCAGTCTTGCTTTGTTTGAAAGACTTCTCTACATAGCTCTAGATGGTGGGCAGTAATCCATAATCATATTAACAACACGAGAAGGAATATGTATGCATTTAAAGCTAGTATACAATTCATTCTAGGGAGCTCCATTGCCTTGTTTAATTAACTACCATGTACATGAGATAATTAGTTGAAGAAGTAAGTGAAGTTTGGCTGTTAGAGTCATCCCTGGCTGCCCAGCAAAATGCAGTATGATCAAGTGAGCTGGTGGTGGGTTGAGGGACAGAAGCCCCTAGGTCTCTGTTGTGATTTATCTGTCTGTCTCACCTAAGGTTTTATGCTGTCAAAGCTAAATACCTGTAGAAGTCCTGCAGCCTTTTAGTTTACCCAGTGGTAAGAATTAATGCTTACTTCCTTTGTGATATTACAGAAGTTCAGTTGGAAATAGCGCCTTTCTCCTCCCAAGGCACAGAAGGCCCTTGTTACCAGGAGGAGCACGACCATTCATGTGATTTATGGCGGGCTTGCTGGAGCTGATCTTTTGCTTATGGCTGTGGCACCTCTTTTATTTCTTTGTTGGATGAAATTCAGGGATTAGCTGGCGTGTTTGGGGCTACACAGATCTACTGATCTTCCACTGGTGTGGATGCATCGCCAGTACAGGCTGGTGGTGAAGGGGTTTTCTGATGCTTCAGATTGCCCTGTGGGCTAAGAAGTGTGGTGGATCGTTTCCTTTTAGACACTTGCATTCCACTTGGAAGAGAGAGAAAGCTGTGCAAGTGTGAAACACTCTTATTTCTGTGAAAGCATTTTTACTTTAAAGCACTTTTTTTTTTTTTTTGGCAGGTTCTTAGCCTCAGGCAAAGCCAGTGGATGGGCTGCCAGAAACATCCCTATCTGTAAATCGTGATTAGAGTGCTGGAATTTGCACAAAATAAACTCGGCTTATCTGGCTAGCTGAGTATTTACTGATGAATTCTGTTTGTTGTAGCCTGTGGTTTGAATATTGAGATGAAGCCAGCCTAGGGGAAGACAGCTTTCTTTTTTCTTTTTTTTTTTTTCCCCTGTTGTGTGGATTATGACATCTCCCTTATTCTCTCAACCAAGGAATCTCAATTTCATTTAAAGCAGGTAGTCATACTGATTGAAACCCTGGTCTTGACTCTGCTTAGCAAAAGTCTAAATTTGACAAGCAATGAATGTCAGTGGTTGCTCTGTCTGTTTCTGGCTGTTATTCTTACGTGTTGGCAAGCAGGTCCTGCAAATAATTCAGCCGATTGAGTATTACACTGCTTAAGCGGTTTGGAGAATTTGCCTCCATAAATTTCAGTCTGTTCTAGCTCCTGGTTTTATCTCCATCAGATGAATTATCACCCTGTCAGCCTCTGGATAGTGCTGGAATTCTGCTGCCCGATTTGTTAGTGGTTTTTTTTCACCATAACAAAGAAATCCCAATCGCTGTGCTACATGAAGAATAAATTAGATGCAGTGCTTTCTGAATTCGTAAGCATCTACGGAATAACATTTTGGCTGGTGCTCTGATACAGGTGTTTTCTTTAAGCCACGAGCCTGCACCCAGGCTGCTGCAGGTGAATAAGCAGAGTCCAGGTCCGCGGGTGGATTTACAAAGGGGTTGTCCACAGCAGCCAATTTAAGGCTGGAAAGCTGGTTCCCAACAGCCCTGTCCTACTGAAGCCAGGGATTCATGCTGAATTCAACAGAGCATTAGTCACCCCAAATCCTCTGCATATCTGGCCCTGTCGTGTTAGTTTTGGAAAGGACTCCTAACTTCCCCAAAGCCACGTCATATTCCTCAAGTGGCATACATTCTGCCGCTTCATGGGGTGCCAAGCAGCCTTTATTTTTTTCCCTATGCAGGCTGGGCCCAGCCAGGCCCAGGCCTCAGCACCAGCCAGGCCCCTGGGGCACGGCCATGGCGCTCCTCCCGGCACGGGGCCTAGGCCGCGGTGGCGAGGGACCCGCTGTGTCCCCCGGCCTGCCAGGCCTTGCTGGAGGGTGGCCACGGCAGATCAGGGCTGTGTACGTGTGGCTGTGTTTCATTCAGTCAGCTGGGAAATGGGGAGCAGGAAATGAACGTTTTCTTCATTTTGTTGCAAAACTTTGCATTCAAGAAGTGTCGCTTCTTTCCTTTCCCCTGCGAAGCAGGAGAGTTTGACTTCAGGCTGACAGGCTCTCGAGCAAAGCCCTGGGGGTGACGCTGAGGGCTGTGTGCGTGGGCTATGGCCCTGGGCAAGCAATGTTAGCTGCCCTGCAGCGTCCTGGAGGAGGAGATGGTGCCCAGGAGCTAGGTGCATCCTAGGGTTTCCCTCCTCAATTAAATACAACACACCCATCCAGGCATCTGTACACCTCTGGCCATTGAAATTCTTCAAGCGCAAGTCACGTCGGAACCTCATTTAAATTGAAGACATTCCCTTATTAATGCAGAAAGCATTTTTATCGCAGCACCGCCTTCCATCGGCGGGATTTGATTTGGTAAATAGCCTTGCTGCAGGGGAGAACCTGCCTGCATTAATTACGTTGCTTGCTTGTCTTGGCACAGGACTTTTGTTCCTCAGCCTAATGCTCCGTGGTCAAACCTCAGGATAATGCACGGCAGTTTGATAGCACTGGGGTCTGTCTGGGAGGGACCCCATACGTGGTCAGCTTGTCCCACTGCACACAACTGGTACCTACAGGGAACAAAGCAAGTCTTTGGTGGCTGGATAGAGACGGCTGCGTGCTTGTCTGCAGTGTTGTCAGAGATGCCTCCGCTTTAGATAAACTCCAAAAAAATAAAGATTAAAATAAGGAAATAGAAATATTTCCTATACAAATTCTTTCCAGTTCCTTATGGACCTCATGCAGCTCATGAAAGTTTCATTGGTGGAGTGGAAATTCTCAGTTTTGGTGGCAGCAAGATCAGATTCTAGCTGTGCTTGCCCTGTGACACTCTCCATGTCTTGTGCTTCAGATGAGATTTCTGCAGTATGGTTTCTCTGGTGCAAAACGCTTGTTTAAGGAAGCCAAACGGCAAAGAAAAATAGAAAATAATAATAATTTTAAAAGAAAAAAAGAAACAGTTCAGACCTGTAGAGATGGGATACATATAAAAGCAACCATGTTAGAAATTAATTCACTCAGATCTTTAAATATGAGTCACGGTAGAAGTCTGTATTTTAAGTTACAGCCTACTGAACCTGTGCTTGGCCCAGCTACTTCGACATTAATGATGTGGAGTAGTATATTTTTGTAGTTGTACCTCTTGTGAACCTTCTGTGTGCTGTAATTCTGTGTGTTGTATTCTGCAATGCTGATTACGTTTAGCTAAAGGGGAACTTTCTCGAGGGTTTTTCTAAAGGAGGTCTGTGCTGAGGCGTGCTTGTTCTTTCCTATTGACACCTCTGCTTTGAGGTGGATTTTTTTTTTACTTGTGCCACGTCTTGCTGCTCCAAATGTAAAACATTAGGAGTTATTCAGCCCTGCTGAAGAATAAAGTGCAGTGAAGCATTAGGTCGGGCTCGCAGCTGACGAGTAGACTCAACCCTATAAAATACAAAGCTGTAGCTTTTGTGCAGCGTGGCGTGTCTGAGGTTCTGGTCCGGGCTTCCTCGTCTCCCGAGCTAAATGTCTACGGTGTCGATGCATCTGAGCCAGTCCTCTGGGCTGCCTTTGCAGTTAATGGAGAGAAATGGAGCTTTCCAGTGCGTGATTCATCTTACTTATTTTAGACGTCTGCTCTGTAGCGAGATGAATCACGCCCTCAAAGAGCCCGTCTGCCTCATCTGTCCTGTCACGCAGCTTGGCTTCCCAGCCGCCTGCAGGAGCCTGGTCACTGGTTGTCCTCATTGCATGAATGTTCCTTCACTCCTGGCTCTCCCTGGGAGTCAACCAGCTAATTGCCTCCGAAACCAGACGTAGGAGGGATCACTGCAAGAGCTGCTCTGTTAGCAGCGTGAGGAGCAATGTACCAGGCTTGGCTGCCCCCGTCCTCAGAAGCCCTCCCACGCATCTCAGCAGGCTTCGCGCTGGGTACGTGTCCCCTGCAAGGCGTGCTGGCACGTGCTGTAAAGCCAGTACTCTGATGGGCTGCCACGCAATAATTTCTGTGTTCAAAGAACTTTTGAATTGAAAAAAACACCACAGCACCACCAAAACCCACAAAGATAATATCCTCAAGGGCTCCAGAGGCAGCCCAAAGAAGATGACCAAGCCCTGTCCATCGTGTCCAGAGATAGCCTTCTTTAGCCTTCAGGAACATGACCCAGTAATTACACGTTTGCTTTGTAGACGTCTGAAATTTTGCAATTTGAATCCCACCCGTTGCATTTTAAAATGATAAGAACTCTGCAAAATTTCACCCAACTGTTCAGCTATACACTTCCAAAAGGAGGTGAACATGGTGATATGCAGGGTAGAGCCAGAACAGCTGAAGCTGAAGATGTGTATCATTCGTTT
This sequence comes from Anser anser, assembly GCF_964211835.1. Classification (NCBI taxonomy): domain Eukaryota; kingdom Metazoa; phylum Chordata; class Aves; order Anseriformes; family Anatidae; genus Anser; species Anser anser. The sequence goes on along the minus strand of NC_139722.1, from coordinate 50,311,824 downwards.
TTATGGCTAGCAAATATTTACAGTTATTGATGGAGTTTATTGCCACAAGCGCTTTCCACTCATATTTGGTTCTGCCTCAAATATAAAAAAATACAGTTGCACAGTTTAATCAGAGGATTTTATATTTTCCCCTTGTTTGAGACACCAGTGTGTGTATTGACAAGTCTTTTGTTTCTTCACTGGAAGCCACAGATTTGGTGGCAGGACAATGGGAATCCAAAATTTTTGTCTATAAACATGGCTGATATTTTAATAGGCTGCTAAAGAAGAAGAAAACTTAAATGAAGGAAAAATCAGTTACTGAGTTAAAAAGATGGAGACAAGGGAAAGTTCTTGACTAATTCCCTTTCACATTTAAACAGAAGGGAAGGGAAGGGTTGAGCTGTTTGAATTACTGGACTGAAACTTTACAATTGATCTGGGAAAAATTTCATGATTTACACTTTTGTGCCTAAGCTAATGCTAGAAAAGCCAGAAATTCTGCAAACCTACCATTTTACACCTGATAGATCATGAGCCTTTTGCACATGCTTATTTAAACTTTTTATTATAATTTCAGATTTTTTTATGACAAATGATGCCACATGTGTGCTATGGATTATTTAGGGATTAGCAGATGATTATCGCAGATGGCTGGTGAGGGAAAAAAAATAGAAATAAATGGTCTGTGGGGAAAAGTCACCACAGATTACTGCCAGATTGGTCTGAAGGGAACATCAGTCCATATGTGTGAAATATGTGGAAAAAAAATCAGACCTTCAAATGGATTCTAGCTTTCATAAGAAAGCAATGGCATTGACTTAAGGTTTTCTCCGCTCTCTGGTTATCTCATCTACTGAAAACCTAGGCATCACTCTGGGTGGCATTTTCTTAATATACGTTATACTTCTGGGACTGCTGAAGTTGGTGTCTGACCAGTGCTTGCAAAAAAGTCTGTCTGAAAACTGATCTTCGTTACAGTGCTAATTTCATGTAAAGCACCCACAAGTGAAATGATGTATGTATAGAGATACTTCAGGATATTTAGTAGGATATTTTTAAGCGGTATTGTAACTTTCCAGCTGGTGTCATCTATTCATATGAAGAAGCAATCAGGACATCCTCATGTTCAGGTGTCATGGTGCCTTGTCAGATGAGTCCTGACCATCAGGAGATAGCCTACCGGTGGTGACAGCAGTGGACAGAGATGCAGAAAATCTGAACTGGTGTTCTGGGTCCTCCTGGATGAATGCGTGATGTGTGCGGCAGCCACAGGGATCTGCTCACAGCTACTGTCTACAAGCAAGGAAAGCCACATCACGATGCCACTGCCGGGTCTGCTTTGAGGAAATAGAGTCACAAAACCTGGAGGGCAAGAACTCCTAGGAAATGAGTGTGCGTTTATCAGGGATAAACCTGATTTTCCCAAAGCACCTGGTTTGCAGGGACTGGGTACACGTTATTTGCAGATTTCGTTTGAGAAGGCTTCCATGGGTGCGAACACTATGGAGCAGGCTGAAAAATATCTGAAAAACTATAAACAAAGGCTGCCGATGGGCATAAGGAATGCCAGCTTCAGGAGGGCTTTTTGTCCGTCCTGAACGTACCCGTACTGCGTCACCGACATCAGCGGGTTACCCCCCGCGGACAACCTGATTCAAGAGCCGTACTCTGCTTTCATCCCCGTTCATCATTTGTGGATCTCATTGTATTGTAACTACTGATCTGCCCAGTGTGGGTGTTCAGTAGGTGTTCGAGCAGCCCCCTCGAATGTATTCATTAGCGAGTGGAAATGGGCTTCTTCGTTGGAAGGGGCCAGGGACCAAAGGTGACGTCTGAGAAGCTATTCAAAAGCATTGCCGGGAATCAGGAGCTCTGTCACAAAAGTAGCGTTTGTGTGGTGCTCTTAAATATAAAGGGCTATAGAAAAGGTTGATCTCTTTCTTTTCTTTTTAGTGAAGCTGACTTATTAAGCCACCGTGTTTTTAACCTCCTTTTCGTGTATTTATTGATAAATTTTGGGGACCTATCAGTGGAAAGACAGTTTGTTGTCTTTAACATTTTAAGGAGCTGAGTGTAAGCCGTGGTAGCTCTTTGATACCCCACTCTTCTGAAAAAGAACCTCATTCATGTGATTAATTATAGTGTTTTTTTTTTTTTCCTTCTTTTTCTTCCCTGTCCCCCACAATGGCTGCCCTGTAATTCCACTACTTAATGAGATCCTTCTCATCCAAATCGATTTCAGAACAAATGGGCACAGATGTTTAGGTGTCTGGGGTTTCTTCTGCTCGAAAATGATTGTCAGCCTTCATTTTCATTTCAGCTTTCAAGCCTGTTGGAACAACGGCATTCCTGCCATTGCAAGCGTTATTCAGCCGTGTGAACTGTGACTCGTTCTGAAAGATCACACACTTTTCCCTCCCGAGCATGCACCTATCCTCCTGCTGGGTTAGCTGCTTGCAGGCCGCTGTCTGAAGCCAGCGTGCTGGGGTACATGCTGCTGCAGAGCTTTTTGGCTGGCTGGTGTTCAGCCCTGTGCTGTGCAGATATAGCGGTCCCCTGCTATTGCAGACAGCAAGCTTCGGGGTGGGAGATGCTACTTTTGTCTGTTTCTGAAAAATATGTTATCAAATGTCTTTTTCAGCGTCTCTTTACAGAAACAAACAAACAAAACCCAACAGAAAACAAAGAGCAAACCCTAAAGGAACAATAAACCTCATACAGACCTCCTGGCTCCCATTCACTCCAGCCTATGTTTGCTTTGGCTGAAAAAACACCCGTTCGTAATATCAGCTCAAGGCAAGCTCCATCTGGTCTGACGGTCCTCTTTTATCACCTTTGTTTTCTGGTTTTGTCCTCTCCTTTTCTCCCTGGTGTCAGAGGATTCCTGCTGTCACCACGCGGGCTCGTGGTCCCCAGCGGGGCTGGCTGCTGCCTCCCCACCAGCCCAGGCCTTGGGGCTGAGCTGTTCCCCTCCATCATCTGACTCCATCCAGGCCTGTTGATTGTTATCTCCTCTATGCTTTCCAGGGCTTTTTGTGAAATAAGATCCTGTAGGAATCCCATTTTTTTTTTCACAGCATCACAGGATAGCTGAGGTGGGAAGGGCCCTCTGGAGACCATCTGGTCCAACCCCTGCTCAGGCAGGGACACCCAGAGCTGCTTGCCTAGGACCACGTCTGGGTGGCTTGGTTTGTAGTTTATTGAATGTTGAAATTAATTTATGGGAAAAAAACACCCTCATTATGGAAGCCCGGTTAATCACAACCGATTAAAGGGAAGCTTGAAACTACCTACCCAGCCACAGCAGTGAATTCTCCCACCTGAGGATGAGGAGTCGTGAGGAATCAATCTTAATTCAGTACAACTTAACACCGTGCTTGTATTTATATCTACTTGAGGGCAAGAGATAACACGTCTAAATTTCCTAGCACGACGAAAGCAGGCAGAATTTGGGGAAGGTACCGCAGATGGGAGTGCAGAGCCCTGCTGCTATGCGAGCACATGCCTGGAAGACCTTTTCTGTCCCACTTTGTCTGCGTGGGAAGTGTTGTTTGAAAAAGTGACAGGGTCCCCAAGGTTCAAAGCTGATGGGCCTCACAGGGAGTACAGAGAGCATCCACTGCAGCTAGTTCCCCGTGGTTACAAAAATGAGGATTTGTAGGGCCAAGGGGAGCCACACTGGCATTTTTTTCCGGGAAAACAAAGGATTCTGGTGTATCTTGTCAGGCAAGCGTGGGGGGCGAAGGGGGCTTTTCTCAAAGAATGCAGGAAGCTATCTTTTCTAATGAGATGAAAATCTTTTTAGATTTACAAAAAAAAAAAAAAGAAAGAGATTGTTTGCAGAAGTTTCCTTTGGTGATGGTGTTTGCAGTACAAATCCTTCTTTCAGTGGACGCTGGAGCAGAGAGATGTGATAGACGGAAAATGCAATAGAGATAAAAATGATTTCACTGTTTTCAGATGTCCTGCTAGAAGGTTTAGATATTCAGAGTTTGTTTTTCTTCCTGCATTTATATAAGCCAAGGCTTACCTGGGTGTCCCAGAATAACTGTGTTGACACTTGTATTCTGGATAAAGAACCCTCTTTTCTGAATTAGCTGCATCTGCTTTTGAAGTTGATTATCATAAATCGTACTTAGATGCTCTTTCGCGGTAGCTCAAACCCTACTTTGTTCTGAAATAACTTTCATGTGCAGACAAGCCCCTAGGAAACTCTTTCTGTTTGAAAGGAAATCTCCTTAATTTATTAGCCCTTGCGCTTTATGTTTGTGCTGAAAATGAATGCTGTTCCTTTAAGTGGTTTTATTTATTTATTTATTTATTTATTTATTTATTTTCTTTGCAGACCGTAAGGTGGCACATTGATCTGCAACCATGGGCAAGTCCAACTCCTTCCCTGAACTTTGAGGCCTTGAGGTTCCTGAAGTATATTAGCACTTCTCAGGTAGGTTTTCATTTCAGCCTCCATTCAGAAAACGGTTCTGCCTGACACAGTCTGTGCCCTCGCAGATAGGGAATTAGCCTCACACCAAACTGTTTTTGCAATTGCTTTTGGATATATGCTTTGTTTCTAAAGTCGCTCAATGTTGCAGTGATGGTCACCATGAACATAAAGGTCAAAATACAGGGTAGAAAGCATGCATTATATCCTTGCTTTTTATTTACAGACCTATTTGTGTCCTGACAGAAGCACAAAAGGACTGAAATCCCAGCAGTGGTTCCTCTCCCAGCCGCTGTCTCTTTCTCAGACAGAAAAATACTGAGCAGTCTGTAGTGAGAGGGCCGTGTGCTTAGCCACTTCAGTTCTCAATAATAACGCAATAACCCCGGTCCTGTTCATTAAAAAAAGGATGCATTTGAGGTTCACAGTAAAATGAGATCAATGCATCAGTCCCTAGCTTGGATGAATTTTCCAAATAGTGCCCAGAGAACTCTGATTACCTGAGGGCAAAAAAGGGGATGATGACCTGGAGAATTAGTATTTTTATGTGTTTTTTCTAAGGTGACATCTCCAAACCCAGCGTGCATTAACAGATAGTTCCAGGGCTCAGCCTGTGTGGAAATTGGGCTGTCGGGTCCTCATAGAGACATCACTTCTGCACAACAGCATTTATGCATGTATTTCCTGTAATAAAGAATGGAAAAGGTACTGGATACCCACAGTTTTGATGGGGTGGGTGCTTTAGGTACCTGGGTCTATCAGGAATTGGACCTCGAATGCAAATTTAACTGCACCATTTGCTTCTGCTGAAAAGCAGCAAAAAGTCTCAGCTCACTGAAACGTCATTCACGTAAGAAGTTCTGTCAGTGCAGTGCTTTCAGGGCTGAGGCAGAAGACTCACCTGAAGCATATCTGGAAAATATGCTGCTGTGCCTACAGTTTGGTAGCTGGGAGGGCAGCAGAGCAGTCACTTATCCTCCTGCTTGTGGTACCCTGGCTAAATGCTCAGAAACACAAAGAGAGCGTCTCTGCCTGCCCTGATGCTGGCACTGAGAGGAGAAAAGGCAAGACAACATAGCAAGAGATGTGTGTAGAGCTGCTTGTTTTACAGTGCACAAGTTTAGGCTGAGGCACCATGTTAAGCTGAGAACATCCCTCATCTCATTGCCTTAATAAACAGTGGCAGATGCTGCTAAACTCTGCCAGTTGTGTCAAAACCTACAAGGACATCAATTAGCAGAGAGTTTATCACTTCTGACACACTTATCAGGAAGTTTTGATCCCAGAGTAACTGACCCTGGGGACAAGCCTAAGTGAAAACAACAAAATGAGAGAAACTCTTGTTTCTGACCTGGCAGCTGTTACAGGATTAACAGCTGATGGGGTTACACCATGCCTAGTAGGAGCATTTCTGGAAATGGGATCCTGCTTATGCAGATGAGCATGGACTCTCGTTATCTTTGCTTGCTGAGCTACTTACTCCGCTGGAGTTCAGCTCCCTGCTGTAGCGTGGAGCAGCTCACACTGCTGGAGGCAGGAGATGCCGTGTCAGTGGGTCAGGGTATGGCCAGAGAAAGCTTTTTCTTGCCAGTGTCTGGCGACCAGATGAACCACCTTACACGTGCTGTTATTCGTGTGACAGCAGCGAGTGGAAGCCCAGAGCAGGACGTGAGCTCAGCGCAGCAGTGTCTGTAAACAGACGGGTGATGGTGCTAAAGGTAGGGTTCAGGTGTTTTGATTTGGGGTTTTATTTTAATAGAAAGAGCTATTGCTAGCTAAAATTGCTCCAAATTCTGAGGGTTGGAATTGCTCATAATACCACGAGTCAATTAAGTGGCAGCTTTGCAGAATCTTTTATTTTTCTGTAGAGAGCACATTATTCTTCTGTAGCTTAAAATTAGTGCTTGTTATCACAATGCCATTTATTCTTTGACTGTTAAGTGACTGAAGGGAAATGGGTAGTGGGGTGCAGTGCAAATCAGCACTTAAAACTTAGTAAATCCTGAGAGCAGCATGAAGAGATGCTGTATTAGCTTTTATGAATTTTCCATGAGAATCAGGAGCTAAGCAGGAATAGGGAGGTGGTGAAGCAGCTTGCAGCTCTGTGGATGCAATGCTCTGCATAATGATCTTTCAAAGCTTAAACAACTTTAAAAAATAGAGGTTTATTTACTTATTTTGAGGAACATGCTGGAGAGTGCCTACCACAGCAAGGGCTGTATTCCAGTTGTCATTCTCACCTCTGTTTTTGTCTCTATTGTCATCTTTCCACCTTTTTTTTTGGCTGTCTGGCAGTGCCAGCTCCCATCCCCGCAGCCACAGCTGGTTCTGGGTTCAGGGAACAACTTCTCATTGTGATGGCTCAGCAGGGCTCCTGCAGTGTCTGTATCCCTTCTCCTTTTGCAATGCTTTTATCCTGACTTGAAGCTCTCAAAATATAATAAGCCAGCAGAGCACAGACATGTGCTATGATTCCTCTGTTTAACTAAACACTTGCTTAAATCCCTTTGTTATTGAATAGGGGGTGTTGTAAGGTCATGATTAAATCTCTTTGGGAGATTCAGGACGCTACAGGTGTAGTGTGTAGCATACATTGCGGTGACACTGCAATTTGTGATTAAAACATTGAATTGTGACATGATTTGAGCACGGTTCAGGATGCAGAACCTACTCCAAGGTTTGAAAGGAAAAAAAAATAAGCATTTGAATGCTGAAATAACGTGTTCTCAGGAAAATTGATTTCAGGGTATAATATTAATGTTTAATTATTTGCTTTTTAAACTGTGTTGCTCTCTGGGGGATTATGTAAGCCCTAAATTTCACCAAGCAGAACAGACAAACAAGGAAAAAAGTGATGCAATTTCCATAGCTGCGGATCAGATTGACAAGCAGATTTAAATGAAACTTCTTTCCACTCTTTTCCCAGAAGGCAAATTAAAAACAAATTTAAAGTTACGTCTTAAAATAAAACATGCTTTGATTTCAACAGATTTCATGTGAACACATGAACCTGAGCAGCCTAGGAGGGAACTCCGAAACCACAAAGAAGCCCTGGTCAGTCTGCCTTGATGAGAGGTTTGGCCTCATTCATCGGATCAGAAGCAAGCAGTGCCGTCTCTATTCCCTTGGGTAAGTGCTCCGTTTAAAAGACAGCAGATTTTTCCGTGGTGCATTCAAGCATCAAAGAGCCTTCTAAATGCAGCACAGACTGCAACAAAGCTGTCTTTTAAAATACTGGCTTTGTTCAGGTGTGTTTAGTATGTGCTGATGTGCTTCTGTGAACTCTGTTTTTAGGGAGAAACTTTTCTGCAGGAAGGGTCTTCATTTTCCTTCACTTTTCTGTCAGTATGAAAATAAATTGCTTCACGGTGAGCAGTGAGTGGTAGTTCCAGCAGAGGAAGATGGAAATTAGTGAGATAAACTGGGGAGCAGTACAGCGTCTTCCTGAGCAGAAGTGACTTGCATAATTGCCAGGTACTTCAAGCAGCATTACTTCTAAAACTTCATTAACTACCCCTGGGACGAAATTGTACATTTCCATACGAGAATGTGGTTGCTGAGCACTTCAGGGGTGATGTGTGCCGAAGTGATAATAATGAAGGTGATTGTGGCCTTATTTTAAAACGTTTGTAGTGTGTGTGATGTTTACAACACTTGAGACTGAAGTTTTCGCTCTCGACAGTACAAGTGGTTTTGCAGGTAGCAAAACCACAACTGCAGCCTGTTTCCCTGCTGATAATGCCTCTGCCTCTTGCAAGGACGAGGGAACTCAGTCCTCAGACTTTGTCAGGCCACTGGCCCTTCACATTGTCCCTCAGTGCACAGTTGCATCAGGAGGGTGATCAGCAGGATCTGGACCTCATTTCACACAGGTGGCTCTGTGACTGCTGCCCAGTGCGACTCTGGGGTCCCGTGAGCCAGCTTTAGGCTGGGGGTGCGTTGGAGGGCTTCATCTCCCTTGAACCAGCACAGGCTTGTTTCTGTGATATTGCTGCTGCGGGTTCAGAAACGGTCCATGGCAAAGAACTGCGTCTGGGTGACATTTCTCAGTGATGAGCACATGGCAGTTAACGCCAGCAATTAAAGTAAAGTGGATCCAGGGTACGCTGCTTTCATAGGGAGTGCTTTCTATTAATTTGTGTGGGCTTTTATTTGGATCAATCTTGTACTGAGCTGTAAAGAACAAGCTCCTCAGAGAGCGAGGAGCTCTCAGGTCTTGTTCAGCTATGAATATCGCTGTGGCAGAACAACAATACCGAGCCCTTCAGGGATGAATCATACCTGCAGAGAGCAAACTCCTTCTGAGCACTGGTCTTACTTGCTGATGCTTTTTAGAACCCTTTTCAAATGATGCTTACTTGGTTTTAATGCGAACTATAGGTTTACATGAAGGTTTTTGCTCAGTTTTTCACTTTGCTGTGGAAGTTAGGAGAGATGCTGTATTATCCCACACATAGGTACAGTCTGTGCCTGCTCAGCTGCAGTACTGGCTCATTGCCTCAGGTCGTCTGCAGGGAGAGGTGGGCACATTTGTGTGGAAAACCAGGTAAGCTGAGTAACCTTCTGGAGGTAGCTGCAGCCTTCACTTGATCATGGAGGAAGTCTAGGATAACACAGCTGTTCACTTTAGGTGTCTTGGCAAAGTGCCTGTAGTTCAGTGGAACTAGTATATAGACCTTACCCTTCAAGTTACGTGATCATTAATATTAGACCCGAGCTCTGTTATTAATGTGCCTCTTGCCTTTTGATATTTTGGATATTTTGGATGAAATTTTTGTTGAATTAGCAAGTAGACACAATGCAGAGTTTATTTCATCTGTGCTGGGAAACAGACCCAGCACAAAGGTGAGCAGCACAAAGGTAACTTGCAGGTGGTTTTGAACAAATCTCAACTAGTGAGTGTACTCCGGTGCTTTATGTGGTGCTGCTTTTGATATGGTGCAGGGAGCCCGAATGCCAGATTTTCTGTAGTGGCAGAACAGTAGGGCTTAGCAGAGATTGAAACTGATGTTGGCTCTTCCATCAATCATCAGATACACATGTGCAGTAAATACCCAGCTGTGATGCCTCTAACGAAACAGCTAAAATATAAAAGAAAAATATTTGAGGTTAAGGAGGAACAGTTTTTAATCCTTTGGATTCCTTCCGCAGCCTTTGGAGCTGGTTGCTGCATAATTCTTCTGTCAGACTCACTTCCTTTAGTTTATGACAGGCAGAAAAATAATTTTGCTCAAGTAAGACAAAAATCCCCTTTAAACATTTTTTTTCTTTATCTCATACACTTCATAAAGAGCAAATGGGAAGCATCTGCTTTCAACAAAGAACATTCTCCACGGAGGGGATGGATGGAGGACAAATGTGAAAGTTCAGTGTGAGTGTTACTGGGAATCTTGAATTAAATCCATAAATCATTAAAAATTAAAGAAAGCATGCTGCTTAGACTTTGCCTCGTGAATGCTATAAAGGAGGTTGCTTTTGAATGGGAGTAAGCACTGTCTGAAATGTCTGGAGGTCTTTTTAGATGAGCATTCGTGGCTTCCGCTACTGGGAGGCAGCAATGTTTGTGCTTGGGGGTAGGATTTCCCAGTGTGATGTGTAATTGCAGTGTGCATTAGTGAGCTGTAGTTATTAGTGCTAAATCTGCTTAGATTACGTTAAGTCTGTTACAAACACAACAGGCAGGCACTCAAGCTGGGATAATATAAATTAATAGGATTTCAGAAACTTAACAGTTGAGGTTTGAAGAGTCTCACTGCAACACCACGTAAAAGCCTATTTTAGGAGGATCTTAAATTGCAGGAGCTTTAGGATCCAGGCAGGGAATGCTTCTTTTTTCTGAGATGCAGAAATTGCTTATCTGCCTTTGAGTAAGAAAAGAGAGGGGAAGAAAAAGAGGCCAGAAAGGGAGAGCTGGACCTTAATATGCGTTCTTTTACACCACTGACCTGTGGCCCCTTTGGAAGCTGGAGCACCCCATGCTGGAGCAGCTGCAGTTGTCCACGAGAGCTGCCAGCGGGTCCAGCAGTGCTTCTGCTCCTCTTGCACAGGGCTCATCTGCAGGATATGTTTTCTGCTGCTTTTAAGGCTCACCTTTACCTCTGCTGCAGGGGACCACGTGCAAACCCCATCTCTGTAGCCAAGCTCTGTCTTATTCTGTGAGGGATAGATAGGTCGGTGTCTCTAGCATTTTTTATTTTGCTGTTACTGGAAGACAGCAGCTGGTCTCTTCTGGTGGCCTTGCTATTTTTCTGTGACCTCAACACATTTCTTAAGGCTGCCTTTTTTTTTTTTTTAAATCCTTTTTAATTAACAGAAAAACTTTAAAAAAAAACAACTCATTTGTTTACCTCTCTTGTGCTGTGTTCTCATTTGGCATGATCACATGTGAGCCTGGCATTTTTCAAACCAGTTTGCAGTTCTGTAGCGACCTTATTTTGTCTGGTAAGTACTTGTGATTGATTAGTTCTCTCTTCAGGCATAAATGTGAGCTGTTAGCCCGAGTGTCAGAAGATATACCAACCCCTTCTTCACCCTCAACTATTTTTTGTTCTGTTTTCCACCACTGCAAGCCTCCCTTTGCAGTCCACATACGAGTAACAATCTGCTTGAAGGCAGCCTGAGGCCTGCCTGCATCCAAAGCATCTGGATTGCACCAGCTGGAACCGTTAGAAGTGTGTCACGGATGCATGTGTCCATGGGTCGCTGGTAGGCTCATTGCTCTAATGCTGCATTTGTCCCAAACAATTTGTATTTTGTTCTTTTCCAGCCAGCTTCTCATTCCAAAGGGATTACGCCGGTCTTTGTTCATCTGCGCCCCTTCTGTAGAATGCCATATGCAAACAAACACGCCGATTCACTTGGTTAACTTCTGAACTTTTTTCCTGGTGTCTACTGAATGTAGCGAAAGAAAACTGCCCTCTTTCCCTCCCACACATCTCTATGGGCTGGAGTCCTGTGAAATACAATCGTTCTTAAAAGCATGCTGGGCTGTTCTTGCAATCCCTGTATCCTTCTACTCACCCAGGACTCCTGAAGGGGAAGGTGGTTCAGTGGAGGACCTTCTAGCAGGGCACTGGTACCTTAGGCTTGGCAGATGTGATACCATGTTGGTAACTCCCAAAATACATGCTCTTCCAAACATTGTATCGGGAGTTGGGTTCACTTTAGTTTACCAACATGTCATCTATGTCAAACGTTTAGTGCTGCCTTAATGTTGTATCCCAGTGTAGTATGATGTAAAATTTATCACGTTTTACACGTTGATGCACATAGCCAGAATTAGTTCAGACTCACACCATTTTAAATATGCCTAAGCATAATTGTGTTGCCATGTAGCAGGTGCTCTGTCAGTACCTCTAAGAGTACTGCCCTACAACGGTTTGTCTGCGGTAGATAAAGGCCATGCTGTACAGAGTACAGAGTGGATATTTTCAATTTGTACAACTGGCTGATGTGCTGAATTAAAAAACCTTGATTCCCTTCCCAGTGCTACACGTGTGTATCCAACAGCATGATTTTGATTAAGTTTAAGGTTTAGTTTATGATTCAAACCACACTTGGAACAAGCTTGGAGGGGAAGAGGTGAAGAGGACATCATATTTTACACAGCAGGGAAGGCCTGAGGTCCAGATATGTGATTGCAATGGAAAATACCAGAGTTTTTAGTTTTCTTTTATCCTGTCTGAATCAATTGGCCGTAGGAGGTGGGAGTGTGGCACAGCCTCATAAAGCACATCTTTTCTTTGCAGAGACAGGGGCTGGGATGACACTATTTTCTGTACAATAGGGCTGTTTGTCCTTCGTTAGGGTCTTTTTCAATTTAGCATCAATCTTTCTCTAAGAGTAAAAACACTGCTGCTGTTGGGAAAGAGGTGTTTTTAAATTTGCATTTTAATCTGTGTCTTCCTGTACACAGATTGAGAGCAATTTGTTTTTTGCATCTTATCCCCATTGGTGGCCATTGTGGGTCATCGTTGTGTAGATATGGTAGGAAATATGATTGATTTTTACAAAGTAGCATTGTATGCATTTTAAATACATTTGTTCTTCTGCATCTGTTCCTGTAATTTTTCTTTATCTAAGTACTTATTCCGAATCTACAGTGGGCATTATTGTTCTTCATCTTTATTTCTGGTTGTCTCATCAGAATTAGGGTTAGATAACCTAACACAGCACTGTGGATAAAATCCCAAGAAGTAGCATGACAGCTCCTCCACTCTGCTTCAGAAACCAGCAGGTTGGATTTTCCCTTCTTGCATGCCACAGTCCTCGGGATATTCTCCTCACCAGTAGGTCTTTTTGCAACATCAGTATTTGCGTCTTGTTTGTTCCGTAGGCTGGGCAACGATGACAACCAGTTTGAGATCAGCATGGCTAACAGTGGCTGCGAGGTGCATCGCTTCGACCCCAGCATCAAGTCAGCGCACATCCAGGAGGGTCGGCACCTCTGGTACCATCGCCTCTCTGTTGACTGGAGGGATCCCAATCCAGCCATTGCTGCTCATAGACTTCACAGCAACACGAAGAAGCTGGGCACGATACTGAACGAATTTGGACACCAGAAGGTAAGGACCCGGGCGGCAGGTTTCGGACTGCAAGGTTAAGTGTTGGGAAGGCTGCAGAACTTGTAGAGCAATGGGGTTGGACCAGATGACCTCAGAGATCCCTTCCAACCTCAACCATTCTGTGATTCTGTGATTCTTGCTGTCTCAGGAGCTCAGGTGCTTTCCAAGGTTATCTCCCGACAACAGTTTTTTCTTCAGAAACACTTGCAAGGCATTCCTTCTAGGGGTGTCTTTTCTATCTCGCTTTTCCTTTGCGCTGATAACAGCCGCTTTGATTTTAAATCACAAGCCAAATACTTTCCTCCTTCTCCCTTCCTTTTCCCTTCAGCTAGCTGGTGACACTGGGCATTTGTGTTTTCAGTCCTGTGGAAGTTCTGGTCATTGCTTGGGTAAGAGTACTAAACTACTCAAGCAGCACAGTTTACAAAGACAAAAATATTTGCATCAACAACTAGAAGAGAAGAGGTAATGGATGGGTTGTTTAGATTTTTAGGGTTACTAGTCCTAACCACAGTTTTTGTCAACAAAAACATCCTGCTTTGAAATTAGCAGTGCTCTGTTTTTTTAACATTTCCTTTTTTTTTTTAAAGGAACTGTAAATACATAAGAAATCTTCAATTCTCAGCTAACTGTTGCCAAAAGACATTTGAGGAAGTTCCTGACACACAGGATTAGGTTGCTTTCAAGAGAGATTTTCCCTCAGAGGATATACTAGCATGAATTGAAATGCTAATATACTTCATTGCCTGCAGCTAGTTCTGCATGTCTTTGTGTGTTTTTTTTTCTTTTTTCTTTTTTTTTTTTTTTAAGAAATAGACAGCCTGAGCTAAGGAGGAGCTTTTCTGTAGGATTTACAAAGCAAGCAAGCAGTGCAACATTTGTTTGGTTTGTTATTATAAAACTCAAGATGTCCTTTTCAGTTCATTTCTCGCTTTTCTTTAGCGTTTTCTTTTGGTTCAGCTCTCCTGATTGAACCATTTTGAAGAGAAGAGCAGAAAAAGCATCTTTTCCCTGCTTCTTAGTCATACTGTAATTGTCCTAGGTTGTGCATTAGTGAAACATCTGGGGAGAGACAGAGATGGCTTTCCTTTGACGTATGCCTCACATTGATTGTTTTGATTTTAGATGAATTACTCACAGAGCAAATGATTAATGACCTGATCCAGAAAAAGCACATGAACGTTGTGATACACGAGACCTGCTGGGAACAGTCAGTTGGTTTTCACGGACTGGCGCGGGGCGCTCGTGAGACCTGCTGTGAATTAGAGGAGTGTAGCTGTGAATCTGAGTGTGTAAACTTCTGGGTGAGAGCTGCCTGATGTGAAAGCACCCAGCTGGAGGGCGGCCCTGGACCACAGCGCTCACATAACGTGTGGGATCGGGCTTTTCTGTAGTTGTGCACACACAGCACAGGATTTGGTTAAGTGTGTTGGCACAACGTGAACACCATGCGTGGCCATTTAGTCTACTAGCATTCACATGGCTTCCCTGCGCAAATTAGGACATTAGTGAGGTCAGGAGCTGACTTTCCTCAGTCAGCGTACAGCCATTACCTACTTGGCAGTCTTCTGATGCTTCCTAGTTGGGAAATACTTGAATAAACCTGTTCTACTTACATTGTTCTACTTAGCTTTTGTCTGCTTGGAAGGCCACCTGAAGAGCTGTGTGTTGCGTTAAGACACTGGTACGCTCCAATTTATGACAAGGACATCAAAGTAACTGCTGTGACACTCACATTTTCGTTTTTCCGGTGAATGCAAGTGGAATGTTCCCTGGACTAAATAAATAAGTTAATTCAAAACAGTTTCCATAATATTTTCCAAAGCACTTTTTTAGTTAGAAATTTGAAACATGCTCTTGGTCCCATTCTTTTTAACTTTAAAAATCCTGACGCCTACCCTCAAAGCTGCTCTTTTCCCACTTCAAGGGAGGAATTCCGAGCAACATCATTTGAAGTTAATGCCTCATTTTCTCCTTGCTTTTATTCTTAAAGATTTGGGACTCGATCCAAGACCCTCCAAGTGAATGAGAATATTTCCACTGACGTCAGGGACTGTTGAAGAGGGGACAGACAAGGCCTCCTGTAGGTCTTACCACTGCAGTCTTGAAAGGAAATCATGCAATCTGGGGGGTTTGTGTGCAAAGACATCAAAGAACTTGACGGGCTTATTTCTCTCTCTGGCTCGAATGAGAGCACACCTGCTATTCGGCAGTCGGTACTGGGAGCCCTCCCACAGAAGTGGAAACCCATTCTGTTATTATGACAAGAAACACAAACAGTTCTTTTGCTGTTGGAGTGGATTTGAGGAAGCATTAAATGAACTTGATCTTTCTAAAGGGCTGCGTGACATAACAGTCCTCTGTTCTCTGAGGAGTGTAAATAGCCTGGAGGTAGAGGAATCATCTAATTCTATAATAGGATGAGATTGAAAACGGAGACATGCAGTCAGACTATTTTGGGGAACTATGAGAGAGAGAAATCTTTTAAGTGCTGGAATAATCTCCAAAGGATGTAGTGAGAGTCCTGTTTCCTGGCACACAGATCTAGACTGAAAATTTGCTGGTGTATCTTCTGAGATATATCAGTATTTTCAGTATCTTCATATACCTGTATCTTCAGTATTTTATCAGCCACTGAAGAGGATAAAGATGTAAAAATCAATCTTTCTCATATATTTTTTTCCTAATCTTTTTTTTTGTTTTTTTTTTTCTTTTTTTCTTATGGGTACTCTCCAGTGCACAGCTGATGAATAGTGTAGAAAAGGGAGAAAGACACCGAATGCTTAAGGTTTTCTTTCTTATTTCATCACGGTTCAGCTTTGTGAAAGCTAGCTTTTTCATATTCTCTCACAGACTGCTGGAGTGAGGGTGCTATTGTACTGGTGTTCCCCACGGATCATTGATAGCTGGACGGGGAACTTCATTCATATAGGATCACTGGATAATTGAAGTCAGAAGAGATTTTGGGAGTCCTGTAGTTCAATCCCTAGCTCAAAGCAAGGCCAGCTATGAAGTCAGACCAGGATGTTCAGAGTTTTTTCCACTCGAATCGTGAAAAGCACTGAGTTTTCTCCAAAGTGGAGACTGCGCAACTTCTCTGGGCAAGCTATTGTCCTGCTTGGTGGTCCTCATCATGGAAAAAAAGTATTTCCTTATATCCAGGGAGCCAAAACTGTACACAGTATCTAGATGTACTATCACAAGTGCTGAATACAGGGGGATAATCGTGTCCCTTGGTCGATGGGCCGTGCTCCTGCTAATGCATCCCAGGATGCTGTTGACCTTCTTTGCACAGCGAACCCCAGGGCCTTTCTGCAGAGCTGCTCTCCAGCCAGCCAGGCTGTCCAGTGTGTCCTTCCTCCCCAGCTGCAGGACTTGGTGCTGTCCTTGTTGAATTTCATCAGGTCTGGATTTGTCACAACCAGTTCCATGGTCTGGCAAGGGGTTCACCAGTCTGAATTGCAGTCGTTACAAGGGGGGCAATTCGGCTGTCTAAATAAACTGTTCACCTAGTCCCAGCAGAGATTTGCTTTGTAGCTAGTACTGGTGTCATCCTCCGAAGGCTGCTGCGTTCCATGGAGCCCAGACTTCAGTATGCAGGAAGACTGTAAAGAAAAGGCTGTGCTGAAATGCAAACTCCACCCTCCCACTCCAACGTTATCCCCTCCACAAAGAGTCACCACCCTTACCCAGAAATTCAAATCAGGCTGCTACGTGTATTCTACGCTCTAAAGATTGTGCTGTAAAGCAAAATTTAAAACCTTCGACAGAAAGGCCCTGAGCAGCAGAAGCAAGCAAGAGTTCATTCTGCCTTGAGTGGATGTGCCTGAGACTCAGCCAGGCATGTTCACGTGCACAAACTCTTAATTCAGAAGTAGTTTGTTGTCTTCTTGAGCTCTGCAGGTCAAATCTCATGTGCTGCCATCAGTAAGGGCTGTGAATTTGCATTCTTTGGTGGCGCAAGGCAGCAGCGAATAAGGTGCTTTCCTGGAAAACAAATTAAACTAGAAAGGAGAGTCTGAGCATGCAAAGTATCATCTTCATTTAATCAGGAAGTGCTCATAGGCATATCTTTTGGGGGATGGCAGAGCTGCGTTCAACTCCTTCCACTCAAGTCATCTTGAACAAATCATAAGAGACCAGACTGTGCCATCGTTTATTATTAAAAGAAATGCAAAGAGATCTTTAAGTCCCAGTTTTGATTAGAAGGCTTTAATTTACGCTGGCATCTGCATGAAGAATTGTTTGTTTGACAACCTGGCTAAGAGAAAAAAAAAAAGAAAGACTCCTCCCTTTCACCTGTTACTTAATACAACACAACCCCAAAACCTTACACCCTGCAGCCGTCTTGATTAATAACCTCATCTCCTCCTCAGCAAGTGATTTATCCCTTGCCTCATCTCCTAAAGCAGATACTGCAGACTCCATTTCATGCTGCACTTTCAGCTTTATGAAGAGTGGTGTGGAAGAGCAAAGATTAAAGAAGATCAATTTACCTTTGTGATTTAAAATCAACTCAATGTTGGTAGTACATAAATAAATACAAAATAAAAGCCCAGGAAAAACTGCAGAACAAGTTAGTTGCGCGTGGAGATTTGATTAACGAAACAAAAAATTAACTCTCCAGATAGGGAAGAGTCCACCTTCAACTTCTGGAGCAACCAAATCCACGCAGCCACGCATTACTATGTGCACCGTGGGACTGCCGGGGCCAGAGCTGTCGTTGAAGTTTTTGATCCTGCCCTGAGCTCGGGATGAGGAGCCAGCAGCTCAGAAGCCCGGGAACTTC
The DNA here is from genome assembly GCF_964211835.1 of Anser anser. Classification (NCBI taxonomy): domain Eukaryota; kingdom Metazoa; phylum Chordata; class Aves; order Anseriformes; family Anatidae; genus Anser; species Anser anser. Next base: position 50,294,048 of record NC_139722.1, on the reverse strand, counting down.
TGCAGGGAGCTGTGTCCTCGTGGCCTCTGCTGCTGTGGCTGGAGGACAGCCCCGCTCAGCCTGCCGAGGTGGGAGCACGAGTTCACATCCCCGTGCTGCTCTGTTTGGCCCGGCGTCAGAGCAGCCAAAGGAGACCGGATCTCTTGAGTTGCTGTGTTGCACAAATCCTTTGGTAAATGTTTGGAGTTCTGTTGAAAGGGCTTATTTATTTTTTTTTCTTTGCTGTACTGTGCTTATCTGGGGCTTTTCCAGAATCATAGTTCTAGAAGGAAGAAAGACACCCTTCATCTGATGATAGCATCACTATTTTCAGGACCTTAGGCTTAAGTGGCCCTTTTTCTGCGGCTGCCATTTACTCCCCAGATGTATTTGTGAAGAACAGTCTTTGTTTTGGTAGGGTTATCGTACTGGCCTCTAAGTCTCCTCTGACAGGAGAGATCCTACCTTTTCCATAATATCTTTTTAGTTTTTGCCTGCCCCTCTTGCAGCTGGAAGACAAGTGGTCAGAGCGGTGCTCCAGAGCCCTGGTGGGGTCTCAGGCTGTCACTGCCATACTCCCATTCCTCCCCTGAAAATGCCTCCGCTGCCACCACTTGTCAGCCAGGCAGGCACAATCCCATAACCCAAAGACCTTAAAATCTAAATAAATGGCCTGCCGAGGGAAGGAGAAGCGTGGAGCTCTCCCTTAACTCACGTGTCTGCATTGGAGATAGCTGTCAAGGGCCTCATAAACTCAAGGCAAACCTTTAAGGTGCAGTTCATCTCATGCAAGGGCGGGCACTTAAAACATGGCTGGATGGCACAAACTGCCCATCTCAAATTGCCCTTCAGAAGTTTCTCTTCCTCGCTGTGGTCTATACAGAACTGGACAGCTGGTTTGGGTTGACATGTCTAAGGCTGGGTGAGGTGTGTCCCACCTCGAGTGACTTGCCCTAGTAGCACAGAGGCACAGTCCAGCTGAGTGAGGCAGCCTCCTCATCCTATTCTCCTCTTTTTCTTAAGTAATAACACTTCAGAACGTCACCAAAAAGCAGGGTAAGTGCTGAAGCGTGAGAAAATTCCATTAGCGACGAACACAATGAGAAACAAATTCCCCAGACCTGCAAGAATCATTTCCTCTCTCATCAGAGTCAGATGAAATTACCGAAGTATCCAGAGGACTCTCTTTTCTGTCTCGTTTTTCCTGGCAGAGAATTATTTCAGCAGCTCTCAGATGTGATAGTTGGAATCATTTTTAATTAAGAAAATGATTTGCAGTTCCGTATTCACTACAGGGTGGTAATTGCAGAAAGTCAGAGTTTAACGTGGCTGTGACCAGCACAGCTCTGTGTGTGTCTTTTGGGGCTTTTGTTGTGTTTTGAGCAAGTAGTGGGAAAATACTGCCAGATGTGACCTGTGCCACGCTGATAATGTGTGCACGTGTAAGTGATCCAGGAAAAACAGGGGGGATAAGAAAGGGGGACTTGCTACTGGGTGCTGAGAGCGGTGCGGGCGGTGAGCAGGCGGTGCAGTGCAACAAGCAGACGCGGTGGGGCTGGGAAGGGGACCTGAGAAGACCACAGGGAGTGAGAGCATCCTTAAAAATTCTCTGTCTTAATTCCACACATCCCCTTTTTGTTTTTCTTTTTTTTTTGGCTCCAGCTCCAGCCTCGGATTTCTGTGTGAAACCAGAAAGATATGGATGAATGCAAGAGGGATTAGGCAAGGTGCATGGCAACTTCAAGGCGTACAGAGAGGAAAAACTGTAGGATGTGGGGAGCTGTGGCAGTGCCTCCAAACCCAGCTGTGTGCTCAGCATCTCTCTTAGAAGTCCCGAGTTCTGCAGATGTCTCACACGCCTAATTTCTGTGCTGGTTGTGCTGAAAGGGAGAGCACCAGAGATAATAACTTCAGTCAAGCTAGCTAGAAAATGTAAAGTAGTATCTTTTTTTAAGTCATGCCATTAAAGCAAAGGCTCAGAGTGCTGGAGAGCGTGTTATTCTACAATAAGCATCTGCCTCGGGCTCTGTAAATTGATTTATGAGTTCAGGCAAGACTTATTACCCGTAACACACACATTCAGTCCCTTTGAGGTTATGTTTGTACATGCTGGCCCCAATTCATTGGCAGTGTAATGGGACCAATTTCCTTGGAGTTACACCGGAGCTGCAATTTGAGCACTAGCTGGTGTGTGTGCATTGACCTTCTCCTTTGTGGATGTGCCAGTGAGTTAGTGAATTTTAGTCCTGTTGCTGAAACCTAAGTGGCAATCGAACTGGTGCGGCTATTTCCAGCTGCAGGTGGAGCTTCTGCCTTCTGCAACTTCGTTGTGGTTTCCCCTGAGTAATCCACAAGCTGCTCCTGACACAGTATCCTGGCTGCAGGCATTTTTTAATTTCAGTGATAATGAAATCAAAGTGGAAATTGCTCCTTATTTGCTTAGTCAGCTGAGGCTGCTGCTGCCTGTGCGGTGTTTCCATCGTAACTGGAGTGAAATTTGGCTGTGAGTAGCAGTGGGCCTGAGCACCTCACGTTTCTGGGAGCGGAGGTCTTTGGTCAGTGATTTACTGCTCACCACCTCTCCCACCACCTGTATCACGCGCTAGAAATGCATCATCTGCATTCCTGTGCGGGGTCGTCTCTTCGTCTCCTGCATCTCCTTTCACCTCCTTTAAATTCTCTCCACCAATCCTCAAGGTATCGATAAGAATAGTGGTGTTTCTAGGGAACAGGTGGTGTTTCGTATGCAATTGTCAGGCACGGAGGGAAGATCTTTTAAATGCTAACGTTGGCTGGGTGAGGTACAACCTGTGGCCTTTTCTTCCCCTAGGAAAAAGGCAGGTGTGATGCCTGAATTGTAATGAAAGTACTTCATTGCAGAAATTATGTAGGTCTGCTCTGAAAAGAACCCCACAACTCTCAAGGCATAGTATTGTTTGCTAAAAAATAGCAAGGAAGGAGGATTTTTTTTAGGTTTTCATTTTCTTTCTTTGTTGCCTTTGCTGTTGTTAAGGAAGACCCCTCAGAAAAATTAGGTATTCAGAGTCTGTTTCCCCCAGCGCTCCACCATCTTTTGGACACCAGCAGCGGCACCCCACCATTTCCGTGCGAGACAGCATCGTGGTACTACGTGACAGCAGAGGGTCTTGCAGCTGGGATGCTGTTTGCTGTGCTCAACCACTTCACAGCAGCCCCAGCCCTCTGTCCCTTGCACGCACGCACACACTCGCAGCTCTTGCTCCTCCTGGCTTCGGCGGGCAGAACTCCTGCTGATGATCAGGCTGATAAATAACTCAAGATCAGGTTTTCTGGAGCTGCCCGGTGGGCATTCTCCACTTCCTCACTTCTCCACAGGGACCGAGGGACCCGACGAGGTGACGTTTTGATTTTTCCTCTGCGGTGGAAGAGCTGCACAAAGCAGAAAATGTAACGGAGTGCAAACGGGAGCTGGGGCAGAGTGCTCTTGAGCAGGGATGTGCACTGGTGAGCTGCCGATGCTCTGTGCAGGCGAGGAGCTTGCTGCCGGGGGAAGTGTTAAAGAGCCCCCATGTCCTCACGGTGGCTCCTCACCCTGTTTCCTCTGAGGAGGCATCACTTTGAGCTCCCAGCTAGCAGTGAGCTGCCTGCTGCCTGTTCTGGAGATTGTTCTCTGTTTAAAGAGATAGAGGAGCAAGTTGCTCGAGATGTTTGTGACAGGCAGGTCCTCTGCCTCGGCATCACCTACATACAGTGCTGCTCTGCTCCATGCTAAGGGTTTGTAGATCCTGCTCTCTGGGCCACTGTAGAGGAGCCCTGGTCTTGCTGGGTAGCAAGCTAGACAGCCGGCCATACAGACCTTCATGGAGGAGGTTGTAAATGTGAGTAGGAAGGACGGGAGGTCATCTGAAGGAGCTGTACACCGCTGACCAGCAGTGGCTGATCTTTTTTCCCTGGTTTCAGTACCCATAGCGCTCACCGTGGCCACAGCCGTCCCCGTCTCCCCGATGGGAGGCTCAGGTTGTGCAGGGATGGGTCCTGCTCCCAGGGGTTGCAGGGAGCACAGGGTTCTCAGGCAGCTGGGAGCACAGTTTGGTGTTAGACTACATCTGTCATCAGTCACGGCCGCAGCTCAGAATAAAAGGGGATGAAAGGGGACTTAAAATCCAAGCCCCTGCCTGCTGGTGAGGAGGGGCTGGGTGCATTTTGAAAGAAAGGGCAAGGAAAGAGAGAGGAGTATCATGCTGGAAGACTGCGGATTGGACAAGAAGGAAGCTATGTTTAAAAAAAAACAACACTCAAGAACGTGTTCGTTACTTGCAAAGCTGTATGCTGTCAAAATACGTATTAAACAGCTTTTTTTTTTCTTCTACTTTTATCTGCTGAAAATATAGAATTGCTCTTAGGAAAAAGGGAAAAGCGGGTGCCTCTTTGCTGGTAAATTCCCTAGGGCTGCGATGCAGAAGGATGGGGCACCTGGGAGCTCCCCTCTTGCTTTGCAGCCACCTCCACGTCTCCCCTTGCTGCCCCCAGCTGGCTCCCGCAGCAAGGAGGGACCCCGGCTGCCTGACCTGCACCGTGTCTGGTTTCCTGGCTGCCGTTTCGCCGTGCTGAGCTGGTGCTGGAGGTAATATGGCTAAACTGCTTCCCGGCTGCTCGCTCTCCATCGACTCTGCTCCACCGGGAGCTCTGAACGGTGCCCACGGGGCAGCCCGTGATGAGATCCCCGTTAACCCTGGTGCTTCGAGAGCAATCAAGGCAGACAGAGCTCTGGGCTCTGCTTTGGGAGGCACGCTCAGTAACAAGTCATTACCCTGAAAAGGAGAAATGAGCGTTCATGCTGCACGTGTTAACTTCCACTAATTGAAACCCATTCTTTCTCAGCTGTTTTGTATGCTTGGTTGTGCATGAGGGAAGGCCTTCATTTTTTTCCCCGAGTGTAACTGGTACAAGGCTTTTCAGAGTAGCGAAGCGCTGAGAAAACATTAAAAAAGCCACATTTTTCTACTTCTTCTGTGATAACCTAGTTAGTTCTAATTGCTCACATTTTTACATTTGGAACAGAAAAAGAGACTAAATGTCTTGTAATCACTCTTGCGATCTGCAGTTTGATGTTTCAAGCTCTGTAATGATTACTTACAGTGCATTACAAACCACACAGCTCGTAAGAGCGCAGATAAAGCAGGCTTCCTGCCCCTGAAATTTGTCATCTGACTGTGAGATGACATTTTGCTAGCAGAAGGATATTGTTTTGGTCCCCTAGCTTTTGCTTCTCTTCCCTCCCTGGCCCTTAATTCAGCTGTGCTGGGTTGTTCAGAGAGGCAGCTCCCAGCCCTTGTGGGGCCTGCCGTGGCCCCTGCCCATTGTCCTCCATCCCCGGGGAAGGAGATGCCCGTAGGGGAGGTCTGAGGGACAAGGGAACGTGGGATCCTGAGAGAGCCACGTCTCCTCCTGGGACTTCTGGGCAGGAGAAGAGCCGTGGCCATCTTCCGATGTCTTTGGGATGGAGATGAAAGCCTTCTTTCTGCAGGTTCGCATCCTTTGCTGCTAAAGGGCTTCCTTTAACCAGGACCACAGCACAGTCTCCGTGGTCTTTAGCTTGATTTGCTGTCAGTAGTTTCTTGGTATTCTTCAGGAAGTTGGCACGCTGTACTTTTGTACGGGCTCTGTCTTTGGGTGCTGAATGGGAACAGCTTGAAACGAGGGATCAGGGCTTCACGGCACGTGCCCCTGGAAGCCGTCCAGCCTCACAGCCACCGGCTGTGGAGATGGCTGCTTTGTTCTCTAGGCTGGCAGGTGAGATCTCACACCACGGGGGGACGGAGCTCGTTCCTGTGGGGTCTGATATCCACCTTTTCTGAAAGGGGGAAATGTAGGTGAGGAGAGTACGGCCCTAAAGGCTGCTAGCCTAACTTAATCTCCTTCTGACAGCGACATTTCTGCTCATCTGGGGACAGCTCGTTTCTGTTGGAAAATGCCAAGCAAGCCTCTTTATCTGTGAAAGAGCGTTTGTGGAAGATAAGAGGAACCAGTCATAGTCTGTTAGTACTCAAAGCCAGCAAGCTTCCGACTGCCATCCTTTGCCTTAAGGCACTGTGGGGCTTTGCTCTCTTTCTAGCGTGCCCCCCGGGACTTACCCTCAGAGCTGGCTCCAGCTGTGTTCCTGGGTGAGCTGGAGCTCTGAGTTTATGCATTTGTTTAGTAATCCTTTCACTGGCGCTTTGAATCAAAGCACCCTGGCGGTGGCAGCGCGTCTCTTGTTGGTAGTGCATTTCTTATCACTGAGGGTAAATAAATACCTCCTGAGAAGCCTGATCTTCACAAAACTGCGTTCAGCATTAGCAGGAGGCTTGTCAGGCACTCAGACACTGACACAAAGCTGTTCTGGCATTCATTTTACCCAATCTGTGGCAGAGAAATGGGGACTGGGGTGAGATGGACACCGGGTCTGGAAGGCAGTCACGGGTGGTCGTGGTACAGACAGGGACCTTCCTCCGGGTCCCCGAGCGGTGCAGAGCACTCAGAGCCACAGAGAGCCTCGGGTTTGTGCATTCAGCACATCCCCACCAGTGCTCTGTTGCTTTTCTGATCGTTTCAGTGCGTGTTTAAGCAGTTATCGTGGCAACTCGCTCTATCCTGCAGACACGTTGGTTAGCAGCTGCTTTTCAGATCAATTTTGCGAATACAGCGCGGCGCATGCAGGGTGCCTGCTGATCAGCCCCAGCAGCTCCCAGGCTGCTGGTGTCACAGGAGAAAAAACAAACAAACCTGGAAGATGAGGAATGGGAACATTACCATGAGAAAAACGATGTCACGCTGTTACCAGAAAGCCGGATCATGGGAAAACAAAAGCAAATGCTTAGAAACATTTCTTTCCAATCCCTCCCCTAGAAAGAGGTTTTGAATAATTTGTCTCTCCTTTCAAACTCGCAGAAGTCTCACCGAGGCAGAAATGTGTGGTTCCTGAACAGTCCTATGGCAATTGTGCCCACGCGGAATCAAAACCACCTGCAAAATTGCATTGCAGGTAGAGCTGCGAGTCGCTGTCTGAAAAATAAGTAACCTATTTAAATGTATGCAGGGAAACAGGCGAGCTCGACCATGAAGTGGTTCCTAGCTGAATTTCGTGAGCAGGATCATTTACATTCAGCCCGCTCGTGAACCCAGAGGAGCACTACACAAAACTATTTTTCTGTCCCTCGTGTGGACAGACTGACAGGCTCTGTGTTGCAGCTTCAAGCTAGGAAATACCAGAGCGAAGGTTGGCCGTGCAACCTTCGCCTCCCCTCCCCGTGCAGACGTGCCACAATACAGGCTTTAATTCCCTAATCCTGCGGTCATTTTCCACTGCCCCCTGCCTCCCTCAGCACGGGGGAGGCACCGTGATGCCTTGATGAGCAGATCCGCAGCAGCCTGGCTTGCTGGTACCGTGTGTGTGACCAGGGCATTATTCGAGTCGCCCCCCAAGCCCTGCTCTGAACACACGGAGTTTTTTCAGCTGTTTTACAGCTTGTCCCACTGAGGTCTCGCAGGGCTTCACAGACACAACCCTTGCACCCTGCAGCGGGTGTTCAGGGATTAAAACCCTCATCTCGTAGATGGAGTCCTCAGCTCTCGGTCCTCTCCTCCCAGCCAGTCCCCTTCTGACGCTTCATCCCGTTTGGCCTCCATTTCCCTCTGGCAGCAGTGTTATCGTCCCACAGCGCAGTGAGGTGGCGGTAGCCCCGTGGCGTCCAGGCCTTACCTCATTGGGAACAAGAACAACCTTTCAAAAAAGATGAACCCCGGGCTCTCCCTGCCTCTTCAGCCTCTGCACTTTTCGTCCTCAGTGTCTCTTCGTCCCTCTGCTGCCAGCCCTGCCTGCCTCTGTCTGTCCCTCAGGCAATCGGGGAGCACAGGCTGTAGAGTTTTTGGCATCCAGGTGGGATCGATGCAGGTCCGGGCAGGCTGGAAGGGCCTTTGCCATGAAGTCAGAGCTCCTGCGTGGGAAGCCCACGCAGTTACTGACAGCGACTTTTGCTGTGTGGGGCTGGGGTTAGGTTTTGCGGCCAGCCCCACCGCCGGCCTGTTGCTCACCGGGTTTGTTCTGGTGCAGACTGAGACTCCCGATGCAGTGGGTTGCCTTGCTTCATCGTCCCCATCAATGACCAAAACAACCCCTTGACTTAAGGCTGAATTTGAATTTTAGGGTCGGGAGGGAGCCTGTTGTGTGGGATAGACAGGACCCATCCAGACTAAGCAGCTAGCCATGCTAAGGCTGGTTTTGGATTCGACCAGACCACCTTACCATGAGACCAGTTTGTCTTCCTGTCCCCTGGTAGCGCCCCAAAGAAGCACAGCAAGCGCGGCCTCTTGAAACTTCGATGTTTCTGCTTACAGCTGTGTTATTGTGCCCTCAAATTCAGGCTCTTCAGGGTCTGCCTCAGCTTGCTAATGGCACTTCATCAGCTGTAATGGGGCCCGCCTGCTGACTTGCAACATTTCTGCAGGTTTTTCTTTTTTTTTTTTCCTCTCTTTTTTTTGCTGTTCTTGACTCTAAATAAAGTCTTCAGTTTTCACTTCAAACGCATCCCGTGTGCGAACAGATGGGCACAAGCAGAAGCTCAGGTGGAACAGCGCAGGAAAACCACGCTCCCCCGGGAGTTTCCCGTGTCCTGCTCTAGGGAAGAAGCGCACTTCAGCTTGGCAGCATCTGTGCACCACGGCAGGTCAGCGCTTTATACCAGGTGTGAAATTTTGATGAAATGCTCTTTCTTTGTTTTCAAAAGGTACAGCTCCCCTCCCCCGACTCACCTCAAAGCAAAGCCAGTCTGCAGTTGTGTTGGGCCGTGAGAAGCTGGTTTTCTGAATATCCAACTGCAAAATTAAATAATGGCCTAAAATCAAAATGGGGCACTTGATGTATTTTGTATTTTATCATAATGTTTTCCTTTCAAAGAAATTCATGGCTTCTTTCCCGTTATCCCTTATTTTTTGGAGGAGCTGCCCATCAAACTCTGGACAGTCTTTGCATAATTCTCCTTTGAATTTGTTCTCCTTGCTCAGCGTGAGTACTGATGCCTGCAACAACTTCAGACAGCAGCATGGCAGCGGGGGGCTCGTGACCTGTGTGGCTAGGAGCATTCATTTCACTTCAGCCTCCTCTTGCGCTCGTGTGCTGTGTACAGCTCTCACCTCCTTGCCAGGTCCTCGGGACTGGACCCATCCTCTTGTGCGTGTGGCGTCTGGCAATGAGGCCTCCACTCTGCTGTGGTGCAAGTAACCACTGTTATTTCATCTTTTTCTGTCACAGGGTTTTGTGATGGAGAAATAAGGAACAGCAGTGCGTTAGTGTCTTTGGTTGGTGAGATGGGCAAATTTTCTCCATAACTTCACTGCCGCCACAAGATCTGTGAAGGAACAAGAACGTGCTTTGGCTCTAGGAGCAGCTCAGAGTACAAAGCTTTTCAGAGTAGGAGCTGGAGGCAGAAGCGCTGTGAAACTTCACGTACTGTCCTGTCGGTATAAGCCCTAGGATGCTCTGAGATTATTATTTTTAGACACAAAAGCCACTGTATATAAGGGTAATCATGTATATTGTATAATGGGAACGCCTGGCCTCAGACGTTGCTGCCAGTAATTGCAAAGCCTGTCATTTTCACCTAGCAGTTATGTTTTTGTTGCAGATTGATGTCCTCAAGGCAGATGTGGAGAGCGCGGAGTGGAAAATTCTGGAAAACCTGATCCTGGAAGATGTTGTTGAGCAGATCGGACAGTTGGTCTTTGAGGTGCACATCCACTGGCCTGGCTTCGAGGTCAGTGGCAATGACAGCACCGTGGTGCGGTACTGGTACAGTCTGCTCCGAGAACTGGAGCTGAAGGACTTCAGGCTTTTCCATACCTACAAAGACTTATCAAAACCACAGATGTTTCTGAAAAAGGCAGCCTTCAATGCCAGTAGCTGTTACACACTGAGCTGGGTGAATACAAGATGGCAACAGCAGGAAGGAATTTATGATGTGTGACCGCGAGCCATCTGTCCATTACTGAAGAGGACCTTGGAGTCACTGGCTAAAGTTGCTAAATATGCATACAGCAGTTGCTGATTAAATGGGCTGGCTTTTATTATTGTACATTGTCAAAAGGCCTGGCACTAGGAGATGATGCCTGTTGTAAATCTTTAGGTATAGCAGTATATTTGCCAGCAAGTGTACTTTCTTAGAGGACGGGCATTCTGCAAAGGTTTGTCTGGGGAAGCTAAGAGTGGCTTTTTGAGTTCAGCCTTTCTCACACGCCTGGCAGTGGGACACAGATACTTGGCTGCAGGAGGAGCTGCCACCAGAGCCCCTCTCCTTGCCCTTCAGAGACCTCTGTCATGTAATGCCAGCCACAGAAGGCAGGGCTTCACTAGTTTATCTGCTCAAAGAACAGCTTGTCTTAAATTCCTCTTGCAATGTCTGTGACGAATGGTTTCTCATCTAGTGAGATGCTTATGTCAAACTGAAACCTGGTCTTTTTTAGCTTGGTTTTGGGTTTGGGTGAACGTTCTGCAGCGTGCCTTTTCCAGTGCTGTACCTGGATGCTTCTCAGCACATAGCTTCCCTGGCCCAGCCTGCCTCTCCCCGACACGGGCAGGACAGACCCCAGGGCTGCACTGGCGCTCACAGAGGCAGTGGCCACCTGCCCTCAGAGGTGTATGGATGTGCCCTGCTCTGCAGGCACGCTGGGCACCGTGCGCTGGCATGCAGGTTGCCTGCAGGGTGCTTCCAGCAGCCAGGCTTGGTCATTCCCTGAGAAGCTAAGCAATGCAGGGAGCTAAAAAGTCTATAGCAAATTGTTTCTTTTCTAAAGATTTTTGACATTAAACTTTGCATTGAAATACCAGATCACACCGTTTCTGTGTCTTTGATATATGTGCTTTGTAACTACCTTTGATTTCAAACCTCCATGGGGTTCAGTGTTCCTCCCCTTAGTGTTCCTCAGTCCGGCATTGTGTTTCAAGAAGTCTCTCTCATTGTCCCTGTATTGTGCATTCTCTTGTAACCTTCTGATTTCCTTCTCCTCTTCATACCCTTCTTTCCTCTTTCACCCTCTTTGCTGTCTCATCTCCCTGACCCCCTCCTTCTCAGAGCAGGGCCCAGCGTTGTTCCCACCATGCCCCTAGGACCTCAGCAAGCTTCCAGAGGGGAGAAAAGCTGTAGGAGCTCATTCTTCCAGCCAGGTGAGACAGCTTTCTCCCAGAGCCAATGCTTTGCCAGGTAAATACATCAAGCCATTCTCCCTACCATCTGCTTTCCTCCTCTCCCACCTCTCTGAGGGCTTCTGCTACCCCAGTGCAGGCAAGGTCTGCTCTCCCCAGCAGGAGCAGCTTCAGCCCTCCAGCTCAGCTCTCTCTCCCAGAAGAGACCAGCAAGCTGTGGTGACAGCCTTCCTCCCACTCCTCTTGCTCTGTGGCTGCAGGGAGCCACGTGTCCTGTCCCCTGGTCCCACCTCCCCACCTGCACCTTCAGAGCCCTTTGTGCGGCTTGAAATTGCCTGAGTGAATCAGACCTTGAGCATCCGTGTTGGCCATGGAGGCCACACACCTTGGGCTTCTTTGGAAGATGCTTCAAAAACACCCTGCTCTGATGGTGATGGCCTAGGTGGTAGGAATATGAAAGAGGTGGTGCTCATGGAAGTGGAGAGGATTTTAATCTCTTCAGTGAAAGCCAGCTCTGTGCCCTCATGCTCTCAGGTGCGTATCAGCCTTCCTTCAGCCACATCTGAAATTTTAACTTGTGATAAATGTCAAACCCTTCCTGTTTTAACAAAGGCACACTGGTTTTCAATCCACTGCCTTTCAGTCCTGCTGACAGCACCTTGTTGTGTTGTGTGAAGGGAGTTACTGCCTCTCTAATCCCGTTTTTATCGCCTTTTAAAAACAAACACATCCACTTCTTTGGGCGCACTGGGATTTTCTGAAGTGGGGTTTAATTCTAAGGGAACTTCATATGGGTTTCACACATTAAACACCTCAGCTGGGGAAGAAGGAGGATGCTGTGGCCAGCCCAGGACTGCTGGTAAATGGAGCAGTGGCGGGCAGCGATCACAGGCCCTGGCCATGGCTGCCTGGTTAAATTAATGAGCTCCCTGGCATAGTTGTGGTTCAGGCCATCTAGGACCCTCCCATACAGTTCCTAGGCACAGACTGGGAGTCAGCCCAAGCCAAGGACAGCTCAGATACAGCCGCCCTGTGTTGGAAGCTCGGAGTGTGGTAAACAGGCACGGCCAGCCCCTGCCACAAGGCTGGGAACACAGTCACAGGATGGCTGAGGCGCGAAGGGGCCTCTGGAGGCCATCTGGCCCAACGCCCCTGCTCAAGGACATGTCCTGCACTGTTTTGTTTGTTTGTTTCTGGTACAAATGTAGCTTGGGCCTGTTCCTGCACACCCTGCCTGGGCCGGGGTGCGAGGGCTTTGCGGCCTGGCGGAGCGGAGCCGTGTGAGGAGGGCTCTGAGGGGCCGCCACCGCCTCAGCGCTGCAGTGCTGGAAGGCCGGGTGCTGTGCTGCTGCTCGGTTGGATCCCCTGAGCCCCGGGTCTTGGGCAAAGCACTCTCCATATAGTATATATAGCCCACATATTGCCACCCCTGGGGTAACCCGAGAGAGCTGTGACCTCCGAAAATGCGTAGGAAATGCCTTCTTTGTGACAGCCGTGCTCCGTGCATTAAGTGCTAAGGCTGTTCAACAATGCAGGACCATAAGGAGAACCATTAAAATGCGAGAGGGTGCCAGGTTTCCTGAGCTGCTACAAAGCTGGCTGGAACAGTCACACTTTGTTCATCAGTGAATGGCTTCGTTTCCATTTTTCAAATAACGGGATGGCAGAAGGCCAGGCTTTATTAATAAAGCATAGAAATATAGGCTCTAGCACTATACAGGCTTTTCTTTCTGGTAAGTGTTGGAGTACCTAGACTGGTAGCTTATTATCATTTGTTTAAGAAACCAAAAGATAGAGGTAAAAAAACAAGCGACGTTCTCTTTCAGGTGTTAAAATTCAAAAGGGATGTGAATCTTTCATCATTTATTGCCCTGAAGAAAAACGTAAATTACATGTATATGTAAATTATAGAAAAGGACTGGAGGGCCCTACTGGTGCCCAAGATTCAGAGTTTAGTGTACCCTCGTCACATTTCTTGCTCAGGATTGCTAGGTAATGTCAGGAGCTATTTAGGCTATAGCAAACACATCTTCTGCAAGAAAAGAGTCCAATAACTATGGTAATTTTTAAAGAAACCTCTCCTAAGATGCAGGATAGATAAAAGCCATTTATCATTCCGGAGGCAGTTATATGGTATTATGGGAGAAAGGGAATGGCTCTTATTTTATGCACTCTGTCTTACACCTTAGTGCCTCTTAAAGCAGTTACAGCCTTCCTTTCTGAGCTCTTGCTTTTGTGCCCTTCCCCTTCTCTTTTCCTGACCTCCTTTACCTAAAGGAGCAAATCTCACACAGAGCCAGTTCCCATCTCCTAATGACTGGGCCTTATTTCAAAGAAGCATGTTTGGCACTGTGTTGGTGGTGCTGCGTGGGGTGAGTGAGTGTCCACCCCCTGCCACTGAGGCACGATCGGCCCCCACCTGCCGCAGGGCCCCGCCACACACCCTGCTCAGGCGGCATCTCCCACCCTTCAGGGACTGAGCTGACAGAAAAGGGAAGAGATCCTGGACTGCTCGCACCCAAAGTCTCTTGCTCCTTCAGCCTGAGCTGAAGGTCCCCCAGCCAGCCTGGTGGATCCCCCTCTAGAGAGCCCAGCAGCCACCGTGTGCCGTATCTCTTCCCAGACCAGGCCTGAGCAGGGAGGAAATGGCAGCCTCCTGCCTCCCTGTCCTCCCAGGCTGAGGAGCAGATGAAGGAATCCACACCCTGCTTGGCTTGCTTGGCCCCCACCAAAAGGACAGAAGGGAGCCTCAGTTACCTGCCTGCTTTTGGGGTGCTAGAGGAAAACTGGCCACAGCCAGCGCTAGCCCCAGCTAACAAGGACGCAATAACCAGGTCCCGTTCCTGCAGTGGAGTTGTTACTGCATTCGTTTGACTCCTAGGAAAAGTGATGGCATGCCAGGAGATGTTTCAGCTCTATCTAGTAGCTTAGTTAAGAGATAACATGGTGTCACAGGCCTTCCATATAGGATCCACAGCAGCAACAACAGGGTTGTGTGAGGATACTAACACACATCACCTGAGGAACCAGTCCCTTGCCACATGCCAAGCTGGCTTCTTTGGAGGTTTCCAAATTTGACTAGGAAAAGGCCTGACTTCCTGCCCCACTCCAAGACCTGGAGTTTATTGCATGCTTTTATGGCCCTGGTCCTTGCCCCATCAGTGACTTGTGATGGGTTGTTCTTCGTGAGTACCTCTCAACTCTGAAAGATCAGAGAAAGTATAAAGGGAATGTATGTCTGGTCGTTCTTGGCAGATGCCAACAAGACACACCGACTGGTAGCACACCTAAAGAAAATGCACTCGTTCTGTCTGAATTATTCAATAGCTGAGACCAACTGGTTAATTCAAAACCTTTGATTTTGTGAGCTTCATTAGCAACTTCCTTGCTCTTGGAAGGATCCTCAGGGTTACTCAGTAAGAAATCACTCCTGATTTCTTCCTGCTTGTTAACACAATGTGACATTTAATTGCAGTCAGTAGAAACCTGTTTTAGTGATGGTGGAAGTTCAGAGCTGACCTACATTCAGAGACCTATTTATACTTCCCTCTCTCTGCTGGCTTTCATGGGGAGCATCCAAAAAATAAGGCCAGCACTTGAAGAGAACCACCCATGGTCATGAATGGACCTCTTCCCTTAAATAGAAGTCCCTGCTCCTGGCATAATTTGACCTGCCTGCTGTCAAGTATCTCAGCTGGTTTGGAAGGAAATCTTTGCAGAGACAGTCTGTGCTACAGCCCTTATGCTGACCTTGCACAAGGAGAAAACAGGAGCTCACTTTGCACTGTGTAGAAACAATGACTCAAATGTGAATAAAAATGAAACGTCCCTACTCTTTTCAGTGGATTACTACCATATATGCTTATTTTTCAGCAGTTTCCAGAAAGTAAGTTCTGCAGTATACACAATATAAAACTTGAGGAAATTACAGCAACACACCAACTGCAGGGTAATTTTGCTGGGAGAACTGGAAAGGTGGGCAGCTCCCAGAGACATGCCTGTATACCTGTTAATGGTCCTGAAGCTCCATAAAGTTCATATGACTGAAATTACTCCCTAGATCTGTGTTCTCTTCCTTTCCAAATCAGAGGGCAAACAGGCTCTTTTAGTCTTGACATCTTTCAGATTAACCAAAAAAAACCCTCAAGGACTAGTCATAGCCTCTTATTCTGAATGGCAAACCCAATACATCTGCAGTACCACTTTATTTTAGCAGTCTCCCAGTGGCATAAAGTGCAGCAAGTTAAAAGGAGACTCGGTAAGGCTCAGTGCTTTAACATTTTAAATGTTCTACCATGTAACCAGACAACAAGCAGGTCTGAGGCCAAACTTCCAGTGCACCTCACAAATGCACAATTCCATGCCCAGTTGACCATAACTGGAACTTATTTCTAAAACTCTTGTTTTAAGCTCTGCAGGGAGCTTCTGTAAACATAACTCTGCCACAAGCAGTTTTCTCCAAGTACTGCGAGACAGCCGTGCTATATGTCTTTTAATCAGCTAGCCCGGCAGTAAAGAAATATTTTACTGCAAAAAAAGTGACTCAAATTTTTAGTATATGTTAGTGAAATCAACCTACAGTAGCAAGTCTTTAAGTAGTCTCCAGAGGAACAGGTGCCCATCAGCTGATTGTTTTGGTATGTAGGTTCAACTGTTTGAAGTCTTGCAGGCAAAGCTCCCCTCCCTGCCCTGCTCTCCTGCTTGTTCCTCCTCATGCAGGCTGCTCGTCATATGGAGTCTTTCTAGCAAGTAGGAGCAAGATCTTGTGATGACCAGCTGGTAGAAAGAAGGAAAGTACATTGTGTTCCTGGGCTCTCAGCTTTGCAAGGCTTACTGTTTAAATCAGCCTTTGAAGACCGCACTGTTAAATGGTATATTGAACATCTGCCTGTTGCTAAAAATTGGCTTTTTACAAGGCGACGTTGGAGTTTTCTGGATGTACAGTAATTTAGATATTTGTTCCTTGTAATGAGGGCAAAGACTGAGCATCCCATCTTACTGGGGACTATTATAGACTCTGTGCAAGACAGATGCCAAGACCATCTGCTTCAAGAATGACAGCCTTCTTACCAGCAAGTTGCGTGAGGATATGTGGGATATTTCCCCCTCTCACATATGAAAAGAGTCCAAGAAGAAGATGGCACAAGGCCAAAAGAACGATCAACTTCCCGAGGCAGAGCTCCAAGGATGATGGAGATAGCCCACTTACCCGTAAAACCCCCGCTGCAAAAGTAATTGGTATTAATAAAAGTGGCAACACATAGCCACGTCATTTCTTAAAATTAGAGATGCATGGTCAAGGGGAACAAAATTACAATGCTGTCACAGCAGCCTTTCTTGCCAACTTGCAAGTATTCCTTCCAGATAGGGCGACAGGCTTGCCTCCAGCCCTCACAAGGAGCTCCTTCCAGCTTGAAGCCCTTTGTTTTGTTCTCTGCCCAGTGTTGGAGGACAATGAATTGGGAACTTGAAACACGCTGCTTCCTTTCCTCACAGAGCTGCTTTTCCGTGGCTGTCTGCTCACATGTGAAGTTCAGCCTAGAGGTCTCAGTCTAGACTTGTTCTGACCGATATTTGTAGCAGACCAATTTCTGGCAAAACATGAAATTGGGAAGATAAGAGAACAACATGATTAGAGTTAATTAGCCCAGCAAGAAGTCTGTTCCCAGGTGGCTGCTGGTGAGACAAGTCTAGACTGAAGCCACACAGACACCCACCGCCTATTCTCAGGCACAGGAAAATAGCTGACAACGAGAGCTGTGGAGCTCATAACTCTCAGGCTGACGAGAGGGAATTATCCTCGTAAAAATTCCCCCTGCAGGCTTCAATGCAGATGTGAGAAATTCCACAAGGGATTAACAGGGTGACCAGCAGCGAAGGACAAAGGATTTTATCTGAAAGTTTCTAGCGGGATTTTGATTCAGGGCTTGTTGCACACGTTTAATCCTAATTCATCATCTCCAGGATTTCTTGAGTCAATGCTTCTTGATTTTGTTCCCAAGACAACAGCCCATGTATTACTACATCAGCTTACACACTTCGATATGTGTATACACACACAAAGCTCTGATGAACAAAGTGATGCATGGAACAATGCAGTACCAACTACGAGCCAAACATTTTGTGTACTCTAATTTACATGCTTTTAAGCATTTGGGAAAGATGTTTCTGATAGGGAAGCTAAAATACAACATTTTTTCAAAGGAATTTATCTGCTGTATTTCCTCCTCCCCAGTTCCCTATACTTACAAGCTGTTAATGGTCAGGCACACTGCTACATATCCATTTAGGAAATGTATTTGAAGGAAAAAAAAAAAGCCATTCTAAGTTATTTCAGCCCATTTTCTCCTTAAGCAGCATACAGGGCACACTGCACATCAGAGCTCAACACCCAGCTCAGGAATCAAGTCTTCCCTGTGAAAAGAACCACACCAAAAATTTACAAGTAGTACCAGTGCTCTGCTCGTGAAAGCGGTCTGCAGAGTTTCCCTGGTACACAGGACTACTGAGATGGGAAAGTAGAGGAAAAACATGTACATTTGGTACAGTTATGTGATGACATAAATGAATAGTGAAAAGACTCTGAAACTCAGCTTCAGACAGCTGGTCTGAAATCCCTAAGTTCCATGGTCACTTACAAAGGCCTAGCTTGAAATTTTTGTTTCATGTATTCTTTGAAAGAACAGTCTTCTTAATCAAGCCTTCCAAAACAGTAGATTTAAAAAAATAGAAAACAAGAAAAAATCGTCCTTCTTCCTACACAATTTGAGATTCTTTGCATCTCAACTATTGAAATGCCTTATCTTCTATCCTCCTGCTAATTATAGCTATTACTCTTTTACTATTGTTTAATTGATGAGCAGTGGTTGGACTTACAGTAAACAACAGAGTGTAGTCCAAAACTGTAATTACATGGGATAAATTTCTTACACATTTTTATTTGTTATGGCCTAAAAACAAGAGCAGATAGAGAATTAGGAGGGGGAAAAATCCTTTAAATTTACAATAGTTTTGTATGAATGGTAACAGAACTCTGAATCTGAACTCTGATACAACTGAGAATTAAAATGCCAAACGATAAGAAATATTTCATATGGACAGTGCTAGATGGAAGAACTGAATGAAGATAAGCAGAATTTTTTTTATAAAAAGATTTATTAAAAATAAGTTCTTTGACGAGAAAAAGTGTGGCATGTATATACATTAAATTGTCAGAAACTTTATGGAGCTTATAATACAATGTATTCATTTTGTTGGTGTTTTCTTTTTTTTTTTTTTTTGAATATGTCATGCTTACTGGAACTTAACAACATTAAGGGAAGAGAAAAACACCGAGCACACGACCATTACAGGCAAAATCTTCAAACTGAGGAGTACTTGTAAAGATGACACTTGGTGATCAGCATGATACAATTGTTAAACACAGACAAAACAAGGTTTTTATGAACGTGGTTTTCTGTTGATACAGTTTAATTGAGGGCTGCAAGCTTCTGATTAGTTCATTCCTACTGTGAATTAACAGATATTAGCAAATGGTTGTGTTCTATGAAGGTAGAAGTATTTTGGGGAGAACAAAATACTGCCAAAAGCCACAAACAAATGCATCTTTTCCAGCTCTATTGCAGCAGGTATCAAAGATTTCTCCTTAGGAAGAGAATTACACAATTGCTGGTTTTCTTCTTGAAGTCCCCACATCTCTGACAGCCAGAACCACAAAAATAGTTTTTCTTAAAATTATTTTATTTTACAAGAGTATCTTGCACAAAAAGTGACAGGACAAACTAACACTCGATTCTGCATGCTCCAGATGACCTCAGATTCTCATACACAGATGTCACATTTCGAACAATATCCTTTGAGTCAAGTCTTCTGAAATTCCCTATTTTTTAGAGCGTATATACAGCTAGCTGAGAACAGCTGTATTACAAAATGTCTACCTATCCTCACAGCTGAATTCACTCCAGTCTCAGATGTCTGCAGGGCTTACACCTTTAGATCCTTGTAGCAGCCTCGTTAGTCCCAGAGTTTAATAAGACCATCCCAGCCGCATGTAATTACTTTGGATGTTTCGTGTGGATGCCAGACTGCACCAATACAGACTTTATCATGTGCTTTTACTCTGCTGTAGAGTTTTGTTGTCTTCCAGTCCCAGATGTTAAGTTTTCCATCTGCATCTCCAGATATCACATAGCTGTATTAAAGGGATTAAAATAAAAGGTGCATTAAGTGCAAAGACTGCTGGTATTTTAACAGTTTACACTGAGCAATGGAATAGAGCTTTGCCCAGCGAGCTTCCCATCTGACAGTCTGAAAACATATCTGCCAGAGAATTAGCATTCATGCTGTGCTCTAAGGCACACAAGTCCTGCAGAAGGTGATTCATCAGCTGCGAGGTAAACGTGCTAAGCAACGTGATTATACCATACACAGTGTTACTGGAACTGAAGAGAAAACATCGGGCAAAGATAAAGAGCTAGAAGTTTATCTGCAAGTTACAGACACTTCACTATTTCCTCCAGGTTTGCTGAGGTTATTCTCCTGTTTTTATAGTAATGAATACCTTACGTACATACAATGATAAATGTATCGGCATATTCCTGAGCAAACAGGATGAAGAACAGATAGTTCTCTGAACAAGTCAGGATTCACCACAGCAGACCCACAAATTAGAAAAAGTGAGTACGTCTGAATCCCAGGTATTCTAGACAAATGCACATTGCAGGAATAAAGCCTTAAGGTTTCTCAGAAGACTTTGCAGCTGGTCTACAGTAAAGAGATTGAAGCAAGTCAGATGTGGAAGCCTCTTGTGCTGCACCAGGTCTGGACAAAACAAGGGGAATCTCCGGATGCTCTGACACAGAAACATAAGCCATCTTTGCAGAATGGGGAATCTGGAATACGCTGACTGTTTTCTACTGTTGTTTGGACCAACTGTTGAGTATAACTTAGTCTAATTAAGCCACAAGAGCAAACTTTCCATTCTGCTGCTTGGCTAGTAAGCCGTCTGATGCTGGGTTAATTGAATGGCTGTGCATCAATCAATGTTGCAGAGGATTCAAAAATAAATCTGTCTGTGCTAGCAAGTTTACAATGAAACTCTTTCCCACAAAACTCACCTCATATCAGGTGAAAAATCCACTTGACAAGCGTAGCCAGCTACCATGTGACCTTTGAAGATTTTCTTTTTGTTTAATCTGAATCTGTTCTGAGCTCCAAAAATCAGAATTTGGTTATCCATTGACTGGCAAGCCAACCATTTCCCTATAAATGCAATAAAAAAAGATATCAGAGTGCCATGCGTGAAAAAACAGACTTGGCTGAAAAGTTTGAAACATAACTTTTCCTGAACTATATTAATCCAGATTTTTATTATGCATCAGTATCAGCTTCTACCTAGAACCTTATTTCTGCCCGTTATAACTGCCACAAGAGGCAGAACCTTATGCTTGGCAGGAATTGGGAAGCCTATGCCCACAAAAACCCCTCAGAACTGTAAAAAAGCCCTGCCTGTTATAACAATATGCTGCATTAACCCCACTGACTTACTGACCTGTTGTTAAGCTGCTGAGTAAACTTGCTGGTGCACACATTCTAAACACTCAATCAAGTAATTCAGATGAGGAGAAAAAAACATCTAGCTGCAATCTGTTTGATTACCTCCTTTGTGGGTACTCTAAGATGATCGCCTCTTATTTTTCTTTATGAGAAAAGCAGGTCTAAGGTGGACTCGGGAGTTTGAAAATCCTTAAGTTTTTGGAATCACTTCATATTCTGTGTCTTAACCGAATATAATTTACTGAAGACATTTAAGAAAAAAAAGAAGAGGGTTTTCTAATCTTAACTCTGTTTCACTCTGCTTCTTGGCAGTGCCATTAACTCCTGCCTGAGAATCCAATGAAGATGATGCACTACAGAACAGCACAGAACAGAGACTTCTGTCCTGAATTCTTTATATCATCGCTGTCTTCACAGTGTCCTATCTGAACAGCAGTAACAAAATGTGCTGACTTATCTGTATATCTGATCCAGCTACTAGCTTGGAATTAGAGGTTTTTCTTAAGACTCCCAAAGAAATAAACAGCATGTGTACCCCAAACATGTTATTCTCTTCTACTTTTTAAAGGTCTGTTTCCATCTCCTGCACCCTTCAGAAGGAAACGTGTCCCTGCTAATGGCAGGGGGGGTGGAATTAGATGATCTTTAAGGTCCCTTCCAACCCAAACCATTCTGTGATTCTAAGAAATTGAAAGTTTTCTTCTGTAAAATTTTCTATTTAATTTTCTTTAAAGGACTCATTTAACTCCAAAATGATGCACTATGTCTCTGGCACAATCTGTAGCGTAATTATTCTGAAAGCCCTTAATCTGTGTGATGTTGGACTACTGTAGGTCAAGATAATATTAATTAATACAAGATATCTTGAGCTGAATAAATGACCCTGCTTCGTTCCTAACATCATTTACTGTCTCATCACAGAAATCAAATACTCAAATGATCAATCAGGAACAAGAATGAGAATCTGGTAAACACAAGATTTCATACAAATGTGGAAGAATGAGATGATCTGAAAACTGGATCAGAATACAGCACGTTGTGCCACCTCAGAAGTATGGGTTGAAATAGCCCAGCTTGGGAAGCTAACATTTTAAAGATGTAGCGTTCTTTCTCCAGAATCTTCCTTTCTATATTAAAACTCTACTTCAATTATTAAGGATAAAATATTTACACTGCAAAGCAAATGTAATTTGATGCTGATAGCTGGCTGAAAATGCTAGCTGTGCAACAAGTTCGTCAGCCACTGCTCAACAAATGAGACTGTTAACTGTAAATCCAGTAACACTTCAATAACGTTGGCAATAAAGCTATTTAATTTTGGCCAAAACACATAAAGAGATTTTGTCCTATTAAAAAGATTTTTCACTTCTTACTGACGGCACTAACCCTTTATCTTCCTTCAGTTTGATTCTCATAGAAGAATATAAACACCAGTGAAACGTTAACATACAGAAACACTGAGATAACTTAGAATTTCTCTTGTGCAAGTGTTATTTGGGCTATATTCAGAAGAGAAAGCAACAAACAGCATTAACAGGAACATGTACATCATCACTCTTTGCTTTATCAGTAGCACCACAGGGACTGATGAACTTGCTTAGTAGTTTGCAGCCACCGTCAATTACCACCATTGTTTCTCTTAACATTTTAAATATTGCAAAGAACACATTATAGCTCTACAGAAAAAAAGGAGAGTCCTTTTACTCTGGATGAAGGTCTAAATTTAAATCAACGGTTATCCTGGTATAACCCCTCATTTTGACATACTTGGTCTTCTCAGAACGTTTAAATCAAAACCTTATTCAGTCCAACCTTGGAATAGATGTATACACACTCCTTTGGGAAGGTAGGGTTGCGTGGGGCCGCGGGGAAGTGCAGCATGGCAAACTTACAGATCCAATCAGTAAGACATGCCTATGTAAGCTGCCTAAGAAGGCAGTAAAGTGTTAACCTACCATTTGGAGACAAAGTCACGGCTGGCATCGAATGCATACTTGGCTCAGCAATGTACTTGAAGTCTACAGGAATGTCCCTGCAAAAGGAAGAAGTATGTGTTTTATGAAGACGTGGAGACACTCCAAAGGGCTGCCTCGAGTCAGATGATTTACTCAGCCACTGAATCACGGAGAACGTAGTGGTGCTGTCCACAGCAAGGATGTGGAAAAGGGCAAAATTACAAATGCCCACCCAGAGAACTCCAGTTGTGGAACCATTTATGGGATAATCTCTCATAGCATGAATTAACTCCAAACCAAGTGACCCACACTCTACCGCACAATCCTGATTCCAACTGTTAAACTTTAACACAAAGATACTCGATTGCCTCCATTTTAACTGAAACTCTTGCCAACTGCTTATGTAGGTAACAAGAATAGACTGATAGACGCATGTATCTCACTGGAATGTCTTAAGGACTTGAGTTTTAACTATAATGAGTCTTTTTCACTTCTCTCTGACAGTGACCTTTTCCTCCTGATTTCCCCAAATGGGATGCCAACTCCTCAGTCTCAATTCCCTACAGGACTGTGCCAGTATATGTTAAGAATA